>NC_135572.1:305297437-305925514 GCF_965152235.1 Eretmochelys imbricata | reverse complement strand
TCCTTCACTTTTGCAACAGAACTGTGTATCTTTTTTGTATTAACATATATTGATTCCATACTTGTTACATGGGAAAAAGTGTGTTTCAGCTGCATGTGAAAATAACAGTACATTCTTTGTTTTCTTTCTGTAGTGCCTAATTCTGCCATTGCTGGACTAATTTAATGTAGTTCCTGTCACCTCCCTACTGGATAGATATGGTTTTTTTTAAATATGGAGAACAAAAACCCTTTCACAATCTGACATGCTTGTCTCTTTTAATAGTACGGTCATCTAAATTGAAGACACTGATTAGTGCTGGGCAGATAAAGGAATTCAGCAAACTAAACTGGAGTTGAAGAAAAGGGCAGCTGTATTGTTACTTAATGGGCTATTTTTTGTGAATTCCTTGATAAGCATAGCACAGGCCTTCTGTTGGATAAGTTTATTTGTTGGGCTATATTCTGCTCTGAGATGCACTGGTGTGACTCCATAGTCAGTAGATTAATCTGGATTTACATTGGTGTAAGTAAGGGTAGAGTGAATGCGTGTGAGTATTTATTTCATTTCCTCTGTTATATCATTAACCAGACCTGAAGAAGAGTTGTGTGTAAGCTCAAAAGCTTGTCTCTCTGTCCAACAGAAGTTGGTCCAATAAAAGATATTTCCTCACCCACCTTGTCTTTGTAATACCATTAACCCAACAGTCAGAGGGAAAGCAAGGGTCAGCTGTGAAAGGGCTAAGTCCTTACCCATGCTAACACAAGAAATAGAAGGTGAAATCCTGGCCTCATTGAAGCAAATAGTAAAGCTCCCATTGACATTAATATGGCCAGGATTTCACCCGCACATTCTAGGATCCCAGTTCTGAGAAGGTTTACACACGTGTTTGACTTTGCATGATGGGAGTATCTACATTGTCTTTCATGGAGCTACTCGCAGAATGTAAAGTTAAGAACATGCATAAATCTTCTTAGGATCAGGGCCTAGGTTAGTGACCAAACTCACCGCTCTACTTCAGTTGCTTCTTTTATTAGCAGTTGAAATAACAGTAACACAACACAAAGACCAATCTAAGCTTCCTCATCCCTCCAGCCAGGCTGTTCACAAGTTTCACTCACAGTAATGATGTACTTCTTCTGAGAGGGTTTTTTTAATATATACGGTTCCTATTGTGCAGAATTATGTCTAAAGCCGATTCAGGTGCAGTGCAACCTGCCAACAATAAGCTCTCACAAAATTTTCCTTCTGTGTTAAGCCTTATGTTCTAAGACTGTATGTGCACTTTCAGAGGGGATTTTGGAATCTACTACCATTTAAACAAACCCATTCCTTAAAACTATATTGAGTTTATTGGTACTATGGCAGTGTTCCGATTGTTATGTGAACAAGCAGGGTGGATAGTATAGACCTGTAGACAAGTGCTGTATGTCACCCCAATGAGGGTGATCAGTTAATTAAATTTGTAGAGTAAATGTTATAGAGCCATAATTTGATTTCCTACTACTAAATGCTAGCCTTTTGATTAGAGTAATGTTTCACTATTTCACTGAATTTAGTAGTTGTCAAACTACAAAAGCTTAAAGGTGAGGAAAGCAAAAGGGAGCACAACAGAAAAAAAACCCACAGTGGTATGTGTGGTCATCACAGAGCACTGCTTGTTATCAAGAGTGCACAGAAAAAGGTTGTGAATATCTGGCATCTGGACAGATGAGTCTTAGATTTACTTTGACTTGCAGGCTGTGATAACCTTAGAACGGTGGAGTCACTCTTGTAGTTGCACTAGATGGTGCTGCTGATGCCTAGTGGCATGGCAGACTGGGTAGGGGTAAAAACATACCTTTCAGTTCATTCTTCAGCCAAGCATCCAGGAAAGCTAAAATCACTAATGAAATGATGCCTGGTAACTGCCCTGAAAATGTCAAATCTCTCTCCATTCCTAAGGCTTTTGTTTCTATTAACTCTGGATTTCCTTGGTTTGGACTAAGTCAGGCCATTAACAGTTTATTTTAGTATTTCCCAGCCCCAACCATATATGGTTTGAAACTGGTACCTACAGTATGTGGACACTTCAGTGAGATATGGACATTGAAATTCACTCTGAAAGTGAGGATATCATAAACAGTAGTATAAGTAGTCAGTATTAGTTTATCTATGGAGCCCATTGCTGTAGCATCTAAAGCATCATTTAACTTGATGTACGAAAAGATGCCCTTACTGATGGACGAGTCTATAAATAATAGGAAGAGTGGAAAAATAAATAAATAAAATCTTTTTAAAAAAAAAGATGATGATGGGTGAGTCTGGGAGTGTTTAACATACTTTACTAGGCTATCGCTATGATGCATTTTTAAAGCACTTACCACAGTACCATCTGGATGCACAGGCTTGAACACTTCATTACAGGATATCTTTCAGGATTGTTTTTCTTAAGCTTTCATAATTGCTCAGTAGCCAAATATCAGATTTATGGGATGTTCTGGAATTGCAAACCACTGAGTCACACACATTAATAGTAAATAATGGCCAAAATGGAGTTGCTGGAGGATTTTTTGATTTTTTTCCTAAAATATAATTCAGTAATTATACCACAGGAAGATAACAGGGAGCATTTACTATATTGCACTCTAGAGGTGATAAATATTGGCTGCTCCTGCTCCCAATGAAATAGATGGCTCAATTCTCATTGTCTTTAGTTGGAAAGGGATTCAGGAAAAAAAAGGACGTTTTGAAGATCATGATTGGTTCCAGGCTCTGATTTTTAAGTCATAGAATCTGCTACAATCAGAGATAGTTATTTAACCCGATGACAGATGGAGCCAGTATGGCTCTGCCATCAAAGAGAGGAAAAATTAAATGTGAGTGAGCACAGAAGTCAATAAATATGAGAGTAATTGGAGTGAACATGCTGAGACGGTAAGGAAGGATACATTCTTGTCACTTACTTTTTTTTTTGCCATCAGCTTTGAAGCCAACCACTGGTCTGTGAAAGTGACCTCACTGGCTTACATTGGCAGAGGTTAAGGGGTTACATAAACACACAGCTCTGTATAAACCTTTTAGGGACACCTATCCAGAGCATCTCTCAAGATGACAAGACAGATGAATGTCTCTCAGAAGATGGGCAAGAAGATTTGAGTCATCTCTTTACTTTTTAAGGTTTTTTTGCAGCTTGACCCTGGATTTATTAGTCTGTGTTGGTATATTATGTTGACAGTAGAGAAAAGGTAGAGAAATAACCAGCTAGAAAAACAAACAAACCTGGTGAAAACTGTTTAATTTCATTATTTTCCATTTCTCTGAATACTAAATGTATATAGCTGCTGGCTACAGTTATCAAAAAGGCACGTCAGAAAGTGCCCCAAAGGAAAGATGTGCTAATGCTGATGAGCAGGCACTGGGATTCCAGTTGGATGGTTCTAGCAAATAAATTTGTCATTTTTGGAATTCAAGCCGTGAGCTGGGTATGGTTAAGTTTATTGGGCCAATGTTATGCTTATGTCCTAGACGATATATTCATAGTCCATTGTATTTGTTAAATGTAGCTCTTCTGGACTACTAAATACAGCACAGCATCTCAGATAGAACAGTAATTTAATAGATTCTTTTTACATTGTATGATTCAAAGCTAGCGGCCAGAATCTTATGACAAGATGGAGAATGAAATTGTCTCAGTATATCATGGCCTGCCAGAAAACCAGTTTGCCTGTTGCTGTTGGCCTGGACTTGTTTACTGTAACCCAGCTGAGAGATGGAGATGTAAGTGTATTTAGAAATGTCAGGCTGTAGTCTGGTTTGAAGACATTTCAAAGGTGAAGGAAGTTATCTGTTTAAAAAAAGAGAGAGAAAATAGGGCCTATTAAATATAGGTCTCTGTTAAGGCCTTGTGGAGTTGTGCTGTTTCAGAATATTTTTTGAAAAATGTCAGCCAAAACCGTTCAGCTGTTTCTGAGAACAAGGCTAGGGAAAAATACATTGTTTTGCTCAAGTTAAAAAATTTGGTTTCATTGTTTGTGAAGAGCTTCAGCAGCCCAATGCTTTGGAGCAGGGACTTGAAATTTGGCAGAGGAGTGACTTTTCTGACACACTCTTTTGCCATCCCTGTAAAAACCTACACAAATTTGGTAGTTGGTAGACATGCTTAGTTAGCAGCTAAATTCCCCAAGGATTCCTTCTGTACAGAGCATGCCATATGCCCTCACAGCCCCTACATATGACAGGACTGCGCATGCACCATCTCCACTGGGCAACTGAGCAAGCACCAGCCTATGGCTACACAGGCTCACAAGGTCTTTCCATGTAATGGCTGTTCAGGATTAGGGTGGGTTCAGGCACCTGAACTGACAGCAGGAAGCTTGTCTCTTCTGTGCTCTCAATGACACCCCCGTGCTGGAGGAGCTTGGAGGAGGAAAGTGACAGATTAGAATACAGAGGGGACAAAAAGCTGAACTCAGGGAGGAAGGGAAGGACAAGAATATATTGGTACAATGACTGATGAGACTGGAACTGGTAGTATGAGGAGACTGGGACTTGGAGCTATTGAGGGAATGGGCTGAGGACTGGGAGCCAGTTGGCATGGGGGAGGCAGAGACTACTGAGATCAGATGAGGAGCTGTGGTGGGGAGAGACTGACTGGCTGGGCAAGGAAAAATATTCAATCGTGTTAAAGACTGTAACATAATGGATATGCACAAGGGTGTGAGGGCGGGGTGCAAATGAAAGTTGCATTTCTTAACCTCTGAGTACTTGACTTTGCAACATTAATAATGTGTTTTAATGTAGTTTTTGTGTGCGTTATATTCTGTCTCCCCACCTCCCACCCCCCATGTGTATGTGTATGTGTGTAGGTAAATATTATTTACTAGCTAAAATTATGGCAAAAATACCATGGATGATAGCAATAAAGTTGACTATCTTTGGTCATGTCCACATAATAACACTGACTATATGATAATTGAAAGGAAACTGAAAGTAAATTAAAAATGGATATCCAAGAGTACCAGAAGTCAGGGAACTTCCAAAGTTTGCACAGGTGAAAGAGCTATCCCATAACATTACTGACAAATCGAAAGATAGGATTCAGATTATCTGTTAACCCAGGCCTCACATCTTCCTCTGACAGTGGCCAGTATGCAGTGCTTCTGGGGACATGGAGGTTGAATGTAAACGTATTCAGTTGTACAATGCTGTAATGTACCAAGGAGTGAAGAGCTGTTTTTGACCCTTACAGTGGATCAGTTTGTGCTCGAAGCTTGAGATTTGGTTAGCTTTAGAATCATGATTTGCATAGCTATAAATGATATAATACTGCTATCCAATTCTTCCTCATTCTTTTTTTCTGGTAGTGCTTACAGTGTGATGGGTAATTGCTGTAGAGAAGATCCTCCCTTTTGCACTCTCACATTCATCCATGGTATTTCTTTTGGTGATGTGTTTTGTAGATGTGGAGGTCATCCTATCTATTTCATTTTTCATTTTCTAGTTTAGGTTTCAGATTCTTGTGTCTTCACTAACGGAAGGTGAGTGTGAGAACATGCACACCCTTACCTTTACCCTTGTCTCTTCAGAGGCGTATGTTTTTCTATCAGTCCAACTCTCTTTTTTGGATAATAAATATGATCAGAGTTCTTTTATCCTGGCAGTTCTGGATCACCTTACTAAAAGATGTTTTAGCTTTGCCACTTGTCTTCCTTTTCTTTGCTGTGTTAAGCCTAAATTCAGCAACACATTTAAACACATCTTTAAATTCATCTGTGTTCAGCAAAGCAGTTAAGTATAACTGTAAGCACATGATCCTGTTAAAGTCAATGGGACTTAAGATCAAGCTTAAAGTTAAGCACATGATTAATTGCTTTGCTGAATAGGGGATGGATTGTTAAGTTAAAAAATATTGGTTTTATGGAAAATGTTTGACCCATCCTAATGGACTGCTGAATTGGGACTTAGGTGAACACCCAAGAATTCAATGCTTTGTGTTGATTCTCCCCCCTCTGACCATTTATTAGTAAATGTTTTTGTACAGTATGTTGTTTTGAGTAGCACAAAACTGATCAGGAGGGTAATTGGTAACTTGTTGCATTGAATTATAAAGCTAAGCATGATACTAAGGGCAACATCTGACTTATTTTGCACATGGAACTCTATCCCTGTACTCCATTTATTAGCAGTTAAGCTGTCTGCCTATAGATATCATATTGGGAAGGTGCTAGCAGGTTAGAGCAGTGTTTCCCAAACTTGGGATGCCACTTGTCCAGGGAAAGCCCCTGGCAGGCCAGGCCAGTTTGTTTACCTGCTGCGTCCGCAGGTTCGGCTGATGGCGGCTCCCACTGGCCACGGTTTGCCACTGCAGGCCAATGGGGGCTGCGGGAAGCCGTGGCCGGTACGTCCTTCAGCCCGCGCTGCTTCCCGCAGCCCCATTGGCCTGCAGCAGCAAACTGTGGCCAGTGGGAGCCACGATCGGCCGAACCTGCAGACGCGGCAGGTAAACAAACCGGCCCGGCCCGCCAGGGGCTTTCCCTGAACAAGCGACATCCCAAGTTTGGGAAACACTGGGTTAGAGGAATGCTGCTTTGGAGGGAGGCAGAAATCTGCTGGAATTTAGTAGGGGAAATGGGCAAAGACGTTGCAGTGGAAGGAGCATACAACATAATTAGCAATTAGCTGCTTCTAAAGTGTGGCTCTAGGGAGGCTCTCTGCCCAAAAACTCTCTTCCTCTTTTCAGTTGCAGCAGGTGGGATCATTGGGTCTCCTTCCTTTGTGCACTAGTGACATCAGTGTGGGTGATAGGGCCATGGAGAGGAGCAAGTAGGTAGACTGAAGAAGCATGGTAGAGAAGGAAGTAGGTTCTGGTAGTGAGTCAGAAGTTTCTAAGCCAAAAGACATGTTTTCCCTTCCATCCAGGCATGGGATATTAAAAGTAAGCACTGTCCATCTTCGTCCCCCAAGTGCTCTTTTTCCCTGTAACTAGCAGGTCCTAGCAAGCCTGAGATAAGCAGACCTGTGTTCCCCTTCGCAGGGCTCTTCACAACTCCCACGTTCAGGCAGGGGCTTTATCTCCACCTACCAGTTTCATCTCTCTCTGCCCACTGGTGCCACTTTGATTTCTGCCAAGTACCTCATTGGAACATCACCCAGACACTGCCTCTAACCATAATTTCTCAATCTGATATAAAATTAAAGTTCTGTCTTAATAGATGGTTAAAAATGTTATAAATGGAATTTAATAGGCCAACATCTTTAGCCCGACTTTAATATCATAGACTTTGTCTGGGGAATCTGATGGACCATTTAGAATAGGGTTTTGGCTTTTTTTTTGTCTTTTCAGCCTGTCATCCATGTCCATTTAAGCTTGTGACATGGAATAGTTGTTTACTCTTCATGTAGAACTTTATATCTTGTGCACTAATCTGGCATATTCAATTTGAGATTCCTTCATGTTGCTTACTTTTGGTATCAAATTAAGTGTTAGTAGACCTTAGAGAAGTGCTCCATCCCTGGCCTGATAACAACAGTAGTAGATGTCAGTGACTTCAGAGAAATGCCACTTTTCTACCCGCTCCCTTTTAAAAGAAACAGTATGCACCCTGATAGTTTTGGAAGCTTAGAACAAACTGAAAAGCAATTAAATAATGGCTAGTCTGAAAATTAAATAAATGCTTTTCCATTTTCAACAGGAAATGAATTTGCCTTTAAAATATGTTACACAGAAAACAATACAAGTTGCAAGGTATTTTATTGATTATTTTGGGGGCAGGATGGGAGTTTGAGAAAAAATATTGACAATAGCATTTCTGAGTGCCTGTGAGTCTTCATATGAATGTGATTATTTTCCATAAAGTTTTATAGTCATGTTATCTTCCATAAAACATTATAAGTTTATAAAATAAAACAAAATAAACGAGCTGGTTTGATTCCCAGAAGGATAATCAGTGAAGCAGCTGCTTATTGAAATAATTAAATTTTTAGTTTCAAGGTGCAATAAAGAACAATTAGTGGATCTTTTCACTTTTGTACAGTGTTGGATAGTTGTGTTGTACCCTAAAGAACACCAAAACTATAAAAATCTACTTAACTAATGCTTTAGCAAGCATCACATATTTATACAGGAGGTAACTGTCAATAGCACTATAAACTCTTACTGAAATTCTTCTATGCTTACTATCCCATAGATTATCTCTTGCTTGTTGTTGTTTAACACAAACTTCAAAATATTTTCCCGCCATCCATTTTATTTCGGATCAAATCAGATTTCTTGAACATTGAGGGATAAGCAGCAACATCTGTTCAACCTCATTCATCAAAGAATTTCCATTTCATACCTCTCTCAAAAGATAAAAAAAAAAGACAGGAAAATAAATATTATATTAAGAGGAACTGACCGAATAATAAGTAGCTAGATGAGTCTCTAAAAGCTAACAGTGTTCTTAAAGGCAATTATCAGGGGGTAGCCGGGTTAGTCTGTATCCACAAAAACAACAAGGAGTCGGGTGGCACCTTAAAGACTAACAGATTTATTTGGGCATAAGCTTTCATGGGTAAAAAACCACTTCTTGCCCAAATAAATCTGTTAGTCTTGAAGGTGCTACCGGACTCATTGTTGTTCTTAAAGGCAATGTCTCCCTGAAGCTGTTTGCTACTGTTTGGGATATGATTAGCTGTTCCCCTCTTTCAAGGTTATTTTTTTATCCCCGCTGAAGTTATTTTATTAGAGTGGAACATTACAGAAATCAGACCTTTTCTGAGAATGAGAAATTGTATTGGTTTACAAGGGTCAGACAGGACCGCATACTTGAGCTGAGACACTTTAAGTGCTATTAACTCAGATTAGTGGGTGCACTGGTAGCAGGCATGCTAGCATAAATGTTAGAATATGGACTAGAAAAAGCGCTATGTTTAAAGACATGGAAACATGATGTAAAAACATATTAACTAAAACAGATTTAAGGAGGACTTTTCACCTAGACAGGACAAGTTATGTTTTTTAAAAAAGTATCAGCTGGTATTCATTACTGGTTAGTAGCAATCCTCTATCAGTTTTTTCCCCCATCACATTTGTGGAGTCCCCTTTATGCAAAACAAATTGGGCCAGACTCTGCTGAATTTACTCACAATGAGTAGTATTTAATTTCAGTGGAGTTATTGACAGAGACATAGACATAAACATAACTTTTGTACCAATCCTGTGGGACTGTAATTGCTAATTCTTCCCAATGTTAGAAGAGAGCTCCCTGAAGAGCTGGGGGGAATTTAGGTGTTTTAGATCTGTCTCCAAAGCAGGGATACACCCTGAGCTGTTTTGCAACATATGAGGACTCTGCCAAATACTCAAATGCACAATCCCTTATAATGTTTTTCAGTTAATTTTTGGTAACCATGGAAAATACATTCTTGAGTTTGTAAGGTTTCAGCAGCTCCTGTGCTATGGAAGGGTGAGGAGAACTTCTGTTTTCCCGCAGCCAACGCACCCAAACTTTTAGGTGTGAATGTTCCAGATATAATAATTTAATCAAAGGCACAGTCGATCCCCTTCTTTCAAGAGGGTGTGAGGTTGCTTTTATCCTTGTGCTATTCCAGAACAATAAATTGATGATACTCCGGTGCTCCTTGAAATATTTCTATCATGAATATATAAACAAAGACCAGGGAATAGATATAAAACATGGGTAATAATTTCCATATTATGATAGTGTAATAGTGGCAGCGAGGAGAACATGTTTATTTTAAACCCATTGTAGGATAAGGAAGACACTTTTCTTCTCTTCACCTTCCACAAATCATGAGGGCTCCCTGAGGACAAATAATCCACCCTAAAGCTGCGCTAACTTATGCCAGTGGATTTTGGCACCCTCGGACCCCCAATGTGGTCATGGAAGATCCATGTTCCTGCCACCAGCCTGCCCTAAAATACCCTCTCCACTGGCAGGAGGTCGTATGTCATTCTTGGCTGCTGCCTTAAGAAAGTTTTAAGTCCACTTTTTGAGACAATAGATACTTATTAGAGGGTCAGATCCATCAACATTCCTCAGTGACCTGCAAGAACACCACTGGCTTCTCCCAGGTGCCCCTCCATTTGAATGTTTAGGTCTTGTTTTCGAGCATAGTCTAACATAGAGCTATGGACAGGAACTAGTGTGGTGGGTGCTATGTAAGAATCTAAATAGAATAGATGGCTCCCTTGATAGGGCAATTTCAGAAAGGGCAAAAATTAAGTGATGCACATTTTAATATAGATTCCATTTACCTGGTAGCATTTTGATACTGTGGTTATGGGCACTGTACAAATCCATTAGATATTGTTCTGGTGTGTACAACTAAATATAATACTGCATTAATATACTATTAATAATTTGCATGTGAAAGCAGAATTACTCTTTTGTGGTCACAGTTTAGGGCATCAGCCTGGGATTGAGCCTGCCTTTTCCTCATACTCATATACTGACCATCCTCATATGTTCTCTGCCTCTAAGATATTAGAAGGTCCAGACCGGTGGATTCTCAACCTGTGGTCCACGGGCCACTTCCAGCCCAGTCAGCACAAAGCTGCAGCCCATGTAACATCCTCGGGGCCGTACATTGTGTGGATGCAGCCCACATAACAGCCCTCCTTGCATATGAGGTTCGCAAAGGTAAAGCGATTGAGAACCACTGGTCCAGACTAATTCTTATTTTATGCTTGGATCTTTCAAGCAACTCTACAAAGTACACTGGAGCTTCTCCAGCTTCCTCATGACTGATGGCTCACTCTTGCCACATTCTGCTATGTTCCTTGATTCATCCAAAGCAAGGGCTGAGCTTGTATCCTCTTTTGGCATTGATTGACCAGGATTTTCCTCTGTCCTGATCCAGCCCTTTCATCACGTGCCAACAGCTGTCTTACCTATTCTCCCTGCCAGTTTTTAATATCACCCTGTCTTTCCTTACTTGCAATAGCAAGTATACTTATCATTATTGGTCCTGAATGTGTTGGAAATATTCTATCATTTACTTTAAACTAATGGCCATCCTGCCTCTCATTCTTTATTGCTGCACTCTTAGTTTCAAGATGTCATTCTTTCCCTCCCTTTTTTCACGTACCAGTGAGCCCAGCTGTTCTCGGAAATGACTGTTATTTCTACTGTGTCTGCCTACTGATCTTTCATTGATCAAAACATACAACCTGGAACATTTATTGGTATACATGTGTATACAACATAGACATTCGGGATGCACTGTACAATTAGCAAAAAGAGGAAAATGAGAAATTAAATATATAGCAATATACGGTCTTTAAATTGGTAAAGTCAGAAAGGGGCCAGCACCATTAAAAGAAATGAGAAACGATCAACAGCAACTATATAGAAAGGTTCTTCTCTTTACTGCTGCAAACATAATGAACTCCTTGTACCAATATTTTTTTTTTGCTTTTTAAAAAAATTCTATTCTCCACAACCTCCTCTCTTCTCTCCAATCTTTCCCCATGACATTCACCCAGCGGCAACAACAAAAGAGGAGAAGAAAGACATCATCTCCAGCCTTTCTGAGCGAGGAATGAGAAACCCCTACCCAATGCCATTGGTCTTACACAAGAATACCAGGTGGCATGGGAGAATTCCCTGAGAAAATCAGTGAGTTCAGAAAATGGCTGTAGGCCTCTTAAAACTCAGTGCTATTTTTCATTCTCCCCATTAAAGAAAATCTCTAGAAGCACTGCTTTCCAAAGATGTGAAAAAGGCAGAGAATTACCAACTGAGTTGGTAACAATGGCTTTCATTTCTGTAGAAAGGGAAGTATTATTTGTATTAATAGCAGCACCTAAGAGCACCAGTCAAGAATCAAGATTCCATTGTGCTAGGCTCTGCAAAAAAGGCCTGAAGAGCTCACCTCTTGGGAGAAGGAATTTTTGGGTACAAAAATGTTGTCTACTAAATGTACATTAGGGTTTAAAAGAATCCATATACCAAAACAATTGTATGGCAATGACATAATTAGATACAGATACATCCATCCATCCATCCATCATTAGGCTGTCCATGGATCAGCCCTGGATCAGGACAGTACATTTTCTTTTGTTTGTTTTTATTGCTGTTTCAAGATTTCCTTGTCAAGCTTTTTGATTTGGTCCTGTATGATGACCTCTACAAAAATTTCTAATGCATTCTCTTATTGTTTGAACCTTCTTTCAAATTGTTTGTTTGGAATGGCTGCCAGGTAAAAGCTTTGAGCCATTGCCACTCTGTAGCCACACAACATGCTTTCCAACACAGGTGGTAGCTACTTATGTTAATGGTTGGCAGGCACGTGTGTGATCCTCTTAAGCTGTGTGTTACTCTTGGTTCTTTCATTTTCCATAGGCCAGTAGCTTTGGCCGTTTCTTTTCCAGAGCTTTTTCCCCATTAAGATTTCTTCTGATACCTAATGTTATTTTTCTCTTTCATTTCTAATGTGCCACCACCATAGTATATAGGTATCACTGTCTCATGTAGTTTTTTGACCTGAAACTGGAAAAATCTGTTAATCTCCTGCTGTTATTGTGCTCTGCTGGCCCCTTATCTCACTATAATTTAGGATGTCTAACCAACTCCTGCTGCTTAAAACTCCCTTCAGCCTCTGTCATCTTGCAGCTGACCATTTCTCACTTCTTTTAATGGTGTTTGGCTCCTTTCTGACTTTACCAATTTGAACTTCCTGTCATCAGTCCTCCTAATTTTTCTCATTCTCACTAATAGAGTTTTGATTTTTCTATTTATTGGTGAAAGCAGGAGAAAAACCTACCTGCTGGGTTCACATTTGAGAAGTCTGGAAGCATTCCCAGCCTTTTTCTTAATTGCAAATTGTTTCATTTTCATTTCCACCATAACAGACAGGAGAACTTCAGAGATAATAAGGCTTCTGCAATTCTGGACATTTAGTTCTGCAGAACTGTGCTTTGCACTGTTGATTTCCCTCTGATTTTTGCCAATGAGTGTATAAGGGTAACATTTGCTTTCCCTTCATATATTTATCTTGTTGAATCTGGTACTTTTTCAGCACAGACCATCTTTAACTTTGATTTTTTTTACTACACTATACAGCAGTGGTGGGCAACCTGTGGCCCATTGAGGTAATCTGATTGCGGGCCTCAGGGCATTTTGCTGACATTGACTGTCTGCAGGCATGGCCCCCCACAGCTTCCAGTGGACGTGGTTCATCGTTACTGGCCAATGGGAGCTGCGGGAAGCAGCGGGCCGCTGCGGACGGTCAATGTAAACAAACTGTCTCATGGCCCACCATCAGATTACCCTGATGGGCTGCATGCAGCCCGCGGGTCGCAGGTTGCCCACCACTGCTATACAGTGTCCCTAGAGTAAGTTTCACTGCTGACTATTTATTTATTTATTTATTTATTTGTGTTTTGTATTTTCCCGCTCTTCATTTGTGTGAATACCTTCTTGGAATTTTGAAACTTGTATGTCTTTGCTCCTTATAGATTTCTCTCTTCTTTTTTCAAACGTTGGAATCTCTCCTGTGTTTTCTGATTCAACTGAAGTTAGCATGGCTCTTCTTATATGTCTTCTAGTTCAAGAGAAGCTTCACTGATACGTAGTTGGTTAATAACGGCTGCTACTGTTAGAGTGATGGAATCATGGATTTCTTTTTAAGGCTCTGATTCAGCAAAGCATTTAACCGTGAACTTTACTTTAACACATGAGTGGTGACCTCATTTGTATAAAGATTTTTGCATTGTGCATAACGCAGAACATCCCCACAATATTTCTTGAGGTTATTGTTCATTGGCATGAAAATCTGTAGTAACTGTCTCACTTCTGCCAGCATAGAACTTGTACACTTCATTGGTAGAGTATTAAAACACAGAATTACTGACAAATTTATGTTTCCTCTTCCCATTGTTTGCCAATATATAGTTTCCTTTGCTATTGCTATACTCATGAAAAATTGCTTGTTAATTATCTTTTGTCATCTGCTGCATTATCTAAGGTAGTCTATGCAAAAAGTCTCTTACATAACTAAAACATGCACTCTCTTGCAGAGGTTGACAAGATGAAACTCATCAGCTTGCGTGGGCTGGTTAACGTGCTTTTGTCACCTGCAAAATGTGTTTATTTTGCTTAGCAGGTGATTTAATGAAAAGTACAAAATCCACAAAGACAGAAATATACTAAGTGTGGATAAAATTTAACAATGAAAAAAATATTTCAAAGCAACATCTCAGAATCTTGCCCCTAGCTGAACTTGGTGCCTTACAAGGATTAAACAATTTATGAGGATCAAGTTACGTCTAGCAGGAATTAGTCAGATCCATCTGACAATCCCCCTTCTTTGCTTCAGCGATACGCTCACAAGTTAAGGCTACTCTAAGTCAGTTCTGAACATGGGGATTCTGTTTTTAGAAATAAATGATTATTTCAGTGGGAGCTTTTCAGTGCTCAGCATTTTCGAAAATCAGGCCGCTTGTGGTTAAATAAGGATTTAAAGGCTAGTTTCGGGTATCACTTTTAAAAATACATAATACATCTCGGTTATGAAGGTTCTTTTCAGTCTCTTCACATAAAGCAGGGATTCAGCTTGTTTGTTTGGTACAAAATTCACCAATTTTACAGAACATAATCTGTGGACAAAGACTGAATTTTCTGGGGATTTTCAGCTAAATCTGTTACTTAGTTTGTTTAGCTACCCAATGGGTTTAAAGCTACTCTTACCTTCAATAAGAATAGCCATGGCTATGCTTGGTGTGTGGAGGGGAGCTTTTAGTAAGGATGACCACCGTTTCCAATACAACTGAAGCTGCAGATCACACTCAGGGAAGAGGGCCACCCTCTCTGCTCAGTTTTTAGGAAACTATGACAGATAGTTTTCAGAGTGGTAGCCGTGTAAGTCTGTATCAGCAAAAAGAATGAGGAGTACTTGTGGCACCTTAGAGACTAATAAATTTATTTCAGCGTAAGCTTTCGTGGTCTAAAACCCACTTCATTGGATGCATGCAGTGGAAAATACATTAGGAAGATAGATAGACACACACACACACACACACACACACAGAGAACATGAAAAAATGGGTGTTGCCATATCCACTATAACGAGAGTGATCAGTTAAGGTGAGCTATTATCAGCAGGAAAAAAAAACCTTTTGTAGTGATAATCAGTATGCCTCATTTCCAACAGTTGACAAGAAGGTATGAGTAACAGTAGGGGGGAAAATAAGCATGGGGAAATAGTTTTACTTTGTGTAATAGCCCATCCACTCCCAGTCTTTATTGAAGCCTAATTTAATGGTGTCCAGTTTGCAAATTAATTCCAATTCAGCAGTTTCTCGTTGGAGTCTGTTTTTGAAGCTTTTTTTGTTGTAATATTGCGACTTTTAGGTCTGTAATCGAATGACCAGGGAGATTGAAGTGTTCTCCACCTGGTTTTTGAATGTTATAATTCTTGATGTCTGATTGGTGTCCATTTATTCTTTTACATAGAGACTGTCCAGTTTGACCAATGTACATGGCAGAGGGGCATTGCTGGCACATGATGGCATATATCACATTGACGGATGTGCAGGTGAACGAGCCTCTGATAGTGTGGCTGATGTGATTAGGCCCTATGATGGTGTCCCCTGAATAGATATGTGGACACAGCTGGCAACAGGCTTTGTTGCAAGGATAGGTTCCTGAGTTAGTGTTTTTGTTGTGTGGTTGCTGGTGAGTATTTGCTGAAATGTTAATACATAGTTTAGATTTGTGGAGTTTGCCTTTTATTAGACTCAAAATTATTTTGCTATTTCCCCCCCATATGAAATTCCTTTTCTGGAGCAGTATGTGGTCCCCACTTGTGCATTTAAAGCAGGCTGGAAAAAAAAATAAAAGCACTATAACCAATGTTGTGAAACAAAAAAGAAGTATGGAATCATTTGGAAAAGGAATAAAATAACCTTTGTGCTCACAGGAGTGAGCGCTTTCGGAGTGAGCTTGTTTTGAAACCCACAAAACAATCCAGGCTGAAGCTCAGATGGTTAGAGTACCAGATCAGTGCGTATTTCAGCTGCACAAGAGTTTGGCATTGTTTCATATGCTGAAATATTTTACAGATGTGAACTATGTGGGATTGTTGTTTTAGGCAGCCAGTGTGAAACAGGAAATGATCTGTATGAAGCAGGCTGAGGCTGTCTTGAAGAGAGATGCTAGTTAGTTGTACCTCTCTGTGATAGCTGAAGGGATGTCATTCAGAAAGTTAGCAGATTATATTCTTCAGGTTTAACAGATCATCACATCTGGAGTTTAAATACGATACAGTTGGCTTCTCGCTGAAAAACCCTTCAAAAGTTGTTATGCTTGTAACTTTACAGTGGATGAGGACACATGAATGATGTCATGGCTTTTTGGTAATGGATACAGAAGTCTTTCTACTGACTTACACAATCTGCTTCACAGCAATTTCCATTAGAGAGAGCTCTGTGCTGGTTGTATTTTACTGTTGATGTAGTGAAGGTTACGCTGTGGTCCTGGTGGCTTTTGACAGTCTCGGCTTAATGGAAGTATTACACAACACTGACAATTTTGTTGCATATACACAAAACCCCCAAAATAGTTAACAGGGAGAAAAAAAATCCAGCTTGTGTGTGCACACACACATACACTGACGTATGCAATATTGGGTAAATTAGCTTTAAGCAAAGCTTGATTCAACAAGTCTATAGTGGCAGTAATTAATCATTATTTTAGATTGCAAAAAAAAAATAATAAAGGAGCTTGTGTTAATGATTGCAATGTGCACTTTGTTGACAACTAGAGTGAGCTATAACATACTAGATATGTAATAATTAACCCAAAATGCTAACATCTGGAAAACAGCCTGCATTGTTACAGAAAGGAACAGAGTAAACTGAACAAAACAAAAAAGTCCATATTATTGCAAGATAGGTGTATGTCTGTTTGCTTTAGTGAAAGAATATGTGTAAAAATCCTAGCAGGAGTCATTAATATAGCATAGATCAACCCTCTGTGGGGTGATTTATCTTATGTCAGAGGTATTTATAACCTGGATTATTTATGGGGTAATGGACAGGAAGGGTTTATATGTCATGGTTAAAATAAAGAATGGGTGTGCATTGGATGGTGCACTTTCAATAGATATTTGAAACATTTGTTTTAAATCCCTTTGAAGTAAAATCTGTGTTTTTAAATATGCTTTTCCATAGTGTTGCATTTTCTTCTTAAATCACAAATCAAAATACCCACCCCTAACTATGTGAAATTTTACCCACATTGGAATACTTGGGTAGTCCAAAAGTAGAATTTTTCTCTTGTGCAGTGCTTAGAATGCAACACAAAGATAATGACAAATAAAGTGACTAGAATTGGATCCTGTTAATAATAAGTACTTCTGAAAGAGATAAGAACAATTCAGGATCCACTTTTGTTGCAGTATTGTACTGCAAGGTCTGGTGAAAACATTATTGCTAGTTGCAAAAAAGATCTATCTTTATGAATGGATTCTGTTTTACAAAACCTGTGGGGGAGGAGTCTGAGTATAACATAACAGTAGGCTTTTCTCTCCTTGCAAGGAAAGGTGATGTTCACTGGGAGCCTGGGTGTGCTCTGATACTTCATCCCTTGACAATATGGAGTGGTTCAGTGCCATTAAAAACATGGTCTGTAGTTTACAGATATTAATTTAAAAGATAAACTGTTTTAAGTGGCAAACGATAAAAGTGTGTGTGCCAGGGGCGCGGGGACAGGGAAGGAACTGGAGAGAAGCCAAGTAAGCAGGAGAGCTAAAGTAAGAAGCAAGCCCCCGCTCTTCCCATCAGTGTGAAATGGCAGAATTCTCCATTTTCTATTTAACCTGGCATACCTTTGGGGCATGCTAGTGCTCATTCTGGCTTCCATTCTTATTCATTGCTAAGGCCCAAATGCTAGCCCCACAGATGCAGGCTGAGTTCTAGGGTTCTGCACAGTGACAAGGAATTATCTCACTTTCAGGCCTCCTTTGGCTCTTTTGGGGCAAAGGCAATGCACTGAAGTGTTGGTGAATCTACTGGCCCCACCTGTTATGTCCCATCCATAGGCATGCATTACATTATTATAAGCTGCAGTTTCAAAATTTAAGTTGATTTTGTAGATTTTCTGTCCAGTGTTATTGTTGTTTTTTGTTTCTGTTGGTTAGTTACTGGGATGAAGAAAGTGACATAAAAGAGAAGTTCAGCTTCCCATTTAAAATATTCTGCCTTCAAAATAAAATGCAGTATATTTATTCTGCAAACAAGAAAGAATAACAAGAGATTAGGCTGTCAAATAAGCAGCATGTATTTGTGGATTTTGGTGATGTATGGTGTAATTCAAAGTAAGGCACATATTCACGATTGCTATTTACCAGCAAAAAGAAAAGGAGTACTTGTGGCACCTTAGAGACTAACCAATTTATTTATTTAATTATATATAAATTGGTTAGTCTCTAAGGTGCCACAAGTACTCCTTTTCTTTTTGCAAAGATAGACTAACACGGCTGTTACTCTGAAACCTATTTACCAGCACAAATTAAATGGACCTGTGTTGATAACTTCACCAGTCTTCCATGGTTTCTTTTACTCTTGTTCTACCAGTGTTTATTTACAGACTTTACTAACTAATTTTCCAGAAATCTTCAAACTGTACTTGCTAGTACCTAGGTCACTGGAGTATTTTACATCACTAAATTCTGCCTAATCATTAGTCACATGCCCCTCTCAGTTTACTGCTCCTGAGCCTCTGTTCTTGAGTGTAACCCCTGCTTCCTAGATATAGGGCACACAAATCAGGATCTACATATGCTGACAGCAGCTGCCAGAACAACCTGAGGAAGCAGAATTTTTTCCTTGTAAATATGATATTGCTGATAACTCAGGGGCTAAAAGAAGGAAAGTTGTGAATATTTGTTGATCAATAGCTTAAAGTGTATCCTACATGCCTTTGTCTCAGATGTCTTACCTGCAATATTTTCACGAGAGCATCTTAAGAAACTACCATATGAACACAGCAATAAACTAATAGTGAAGGTTCAAAATCTACAGAAGTAATTCCATTTAACAAGGCATAACTTAATTTTTTTAGCTTCTTGGAGAGAGAATGTTGAGATTTGCATTCTATGCACTATCTATAGTATATCTCAAATGCTCTAGCATTTGTCTGAATTCGTCCATGTGCTTAATCCCTTTTTTGGCTGAGTGTTCTTACCCATATACTCAGACCAGACCAGTTCATAGTCTTAAAATGTAATTGGAGCCCATTCTAGCAAATTTTTTCCAACTGTGTGGAAGAAATAACAACATAGTAACTTCCTTTGCATCTTATGGGGGTTTAGTTATCCACATCAAGGAATTCTCTTTATCACCATAGTTTTGTATTTCTGATGTTCAAAGGAAAATCCTGTAACTCAAATCTTGGACTGCTGGTTTAGATCGACTGTAATTGATTTCCATCCATATTTCAGTGCCATATCATTCCTAAAGCCATCTTATATCTTCCCAGAGTTCAGTGACCACAATATGAGTCGAGATTAGCTGATGTGCTCTCACTAATGTTTGCTAAATCAGAGGACTGGTACTTTGCTACGAGCAAAGCAAAATTTGCTTCCCCTGCTAGAATCTGAATTTCAAGATGTGGTATAAAACCCAACAATTTGCTTAAGCTTTTGCCAGAACAGGTTGGATGAGGGATATTTACTTTTATAATCTTAATTTTGTGCTTAAATTCATTTATTTTTAATTCATATAAGTTCCCCAGTCTTTGTATTGTTGTAATAACTGCACATTTGCACAGGGAATGGTAGGAGAGACGCATTTGTAAAATTTAAAAATAAAATGCACTACTACCAGTCCTTTAGTGTGGAGTGAGAGGATGGCAGCACAGAAACCTCAATTTAGCCGGGACTTAAGGCTGTTGATAATTTACAAACATAGCCTTACTTTGCACAGAACCAATGAATAGTGTGGCTAGGAGGCATCTGGTTGGAATTGCAGAGTGTGGGACAAGGGCGAGACATTGAAGAACACTGCACCTGAGTTTACTTATAGCAGAGAGACTAATCTAGAGAGACAGAATCATTAAGAAACTGGTAGGATTGACAGTTGGCAGGTAGGGTTTAAAGGACAATCCCTTACGAACTCTCAAACATCTCCAACAATTGCACAAGGTTCTCATAATGTTAAAACCTGCATGAAGATGCAGCCTCAGAAAATAAAGAAACAGTATCCATTTCACTGAATTTCCCCTTGCGGATCTTAATCAGGGAGATTGTTTGTCTCAGTGTAGCATTCAATGACTTCTGGATTCAGTCGTCTTTTCCCCTGAATTTACTCCCAACACCATTCTTCCCATATACAGAGCAGCGCGTCTGAAATTCCTGTAGTGACTGGTGAGCCAAAGCATAGCCCACAGAAAACAAACTTTCTGTCTTAGTTTCATAGCTTGAGTGACCTCTGCAGTTGTCTTATCCACAATCTGAATACATTCACTCTTCCTAGTATGTGGTGCCTGAGAAAAAGCTGGTTTTCATGGAAAGAAATTGAAGCTGACGGAATTTGTAAAGATGAGGCAACACTTCAATCGGACTAAACAGCTATAATTTGCCTTATTTGTCAATACTGTATAAGAAGTAAATACTGTGTGATCTGGGTGATAAATGAGTACTTGCTGCACTGTGCTTCATGGTCCTGATGATCTGACAGAACAGGGAATAAGTATCCTCAGGGTAACTTGTGTTAAGGAAACAGGGTTGAACAATTGATCTCTAAACAGTCAAGTTGCAGCCTTTTCATATGGAACTTGAAGGGGGTCCTAAAACTGCATGTGAAAACAAAGGGGAGAGTGAGTGACTGCTGTGTCCTACTGTTTGCATTTGATGGGCAGATTCAGCTAAAGTAGTTACCAAGACTATCTGCAGGTGGGATTTAATTATTGCTATTATAATGACTGGAATGTGATTTCATCATGGAAAAGCTAATAACTCAGATTCATAACCAAGACACTTTGAAGTTATTACAGCAAATTGGAGATAATTTATATAAGGATCCTAAGGTAGAAGTAAACAATGGCTAGGTGCCATTGGAACATAGGATTTGCCATGTTGGTATGGACTGATAGTCCGTCAAGTCTCTTGCTTCCATCAAGTGATTCTGCAAAGGAAATTGATCCTCCATACCGGTATATTTTAATGGTCCGTCTATATTAGAATATGGGAGACCTCAATAGATAATTCTGGTATGGCTAAGGAGCTTCTCAACAAAGAATCTGGGTATTTTGACCTTTGTCCATTGATTATTGTTGTCTTGAAAGGACCAACTTTAGAACTGGTCTATGTGGTCAAGTGAGCAGATGTAGTTTATCAAATTAATCCCTTCTCAGTAAGCAGGACAGGTGCTCCTGTGTTACAGCTGTTGCCTGTAGTGCTCCTTTGCCTGAAATAGCCTGAACTTTGACATGTGTAGGACAGGGTGAGGGTGTGTTCCTGGATGCAGTGTTAAGAGACCTAGAACAGTAACCACTGATTTACTGATTGTATATATTTGGTTTTGTTTTGCTTCCCTTGAATTTCTGTGGACTGTAGATGGAAAATGAGATTAGAAACTTGTAGGAAGGGTCAAGGACAAGAAAAATATTCTATCCTATTCAACTTTTCTTTACTCAAGATCTCAAACTATTGCAGTTAAAATCTCTTCATTGCAATTTTAAATATTTCCAGTTTAATGGAGTGAATGAATCCAATCAAGGAGGGTTCAGAAGGTAGCTTCTATCTGTCAGAAAAGAGAAATCTGTGTACTACTGGGTTACTCTCTGCAAGTGTCTCAGAACTGACTAGGCATCACTTTCTAATGCTGAGTTAATTGCAAACCCACTTTCCACCAATTATGCAGTGGCTTTTGGTTTTGCTATGCAGCAATTGCAGTACTGCAGAGCAGCATATGTCTTTCTGAATAGAAAGTTTAGAGGTCAGGAACATTTTTATTTATCATTCATATTGTGATACATGGTTCTCATCGGGGTTCAAAGAGGGAGAGAACATAAGTCCCTACTCTGCTAGAAAGAGAGGAAGAGCTCCTTGCGCTTTGCCTACGGAAAATGTGTGAAGTGAAAGTCAATGGGGAAGAGAGAAGTGAATGGGTGGGGAGAATGGAAAAAACAGAGGAAAGAGGAGAATGCAGTGAATATAGTGAGCAGAGGCGAGAGTGGGGAGTTATAGGGAAAACTGAAAAACTAAAGAAAAGAGAGGCAGACAAAATGAAAGGAAGAGGAAGGAGAGAGAACTAGGGCCACCTAGCAAACATTTGATACAGATATCAGAGGAGATGACTGTAGGAGGGGAATTGAGTGCCCTGATTTTGTGTCAGAACCTCAGAGGAGGCCAGGGTTCATACATGTTGGTGAGGGAAGAACCTGCAGTAGTCTTACATGCTGGTAAACAAGAAATAATTTAAACCAGTCCTAGGATTTTAATAATTTACAGTCAGCACATTGCCTCCCTCCCATTGTGGTTTATTTAACTCCAATGCTGTTTGTTTCACAAAAAGTTATTACTTAACATTAACAAAGTTAATAGGAAAACTCAATTTTTATCTTCCAATAATCAAACTGTATCCAGTGTCCTCTCAAAATAATGTTTGAAATTTTAATTTATTAACAGCAAAGATTTCTAGACTGTTAGATATTTTATCCCCTTTTGCTGCTGCTGTGTTGCACAGACTGGGATTTAAGGTAATCGCTAAAGAGTGGAGGAATTTAGAACACTCTTTTTGCTTTGCAGAGTCTTCTGATGAATTGTTCAATGACCGACTTTTTCCAGAATTTATTTTATTGTATTTGTTTTTTACTTTTTGCTCCTACAAGTAACACCAAAGGTTACTATAACTGAAAGATAATGGGATGGGAAGTCTTTTTTATTGTTTTGTTGAATTTATTTCTGTGCATTTGACAGTACTTTGAATTAGACACACAAGGTGGGTGAGGTAATATCTTTTATTGGACCAACTTTTGTTGGTCAGAGAGAAACTTTTAAGCTACACAAAACCCTTCTTAGGGTCTGGGAAAGAAGTGTCACACTAAGAGAGTCAGCTACATACAAAATCTTTGAATTGTCAGTTTTGCTATTTCTCCACAGTTAGCCAGTTTCCTGTGTTTCTGTTCCGGTACAATGCAATAGGAAAGAGAAATACTTTTTAAAAAACAAATTGAAAATGGGATTGTAAAGCCACAAAAATTAGTGGGGAGGAGAACAGGCGAAAGGTAAATGCATTACGTGAAAGTAGTCTTGTCTTTTCTAAAAGCAGACTCAAGTTCAGGTTGATGGTAATCCTCTGAGGCTCAGATGACATGTACTTTGTGATTTGTGTTAACTACACTAAATTAAAGATCAGAACTATACAGTTTTTCTGAGTGCCTTTGAATCTTTTTCTCCTGAATCTCAAAGTGGCTGCTGACAACAATACCATAGTCCTCCTCACAGCATCTCTGGGAAGATCTCTAGCTTTTCCTTCTTTATCCTGTTCCTGTCTCTTGTCTGCACAACCACTGAATCTTTTTTGTACCTAGGTTAAAACTCCCAGACCTCTGCTTCTGTTTTTATACACTCATGGCTTCTTTGGAGTCATACCAAATCACGTGCCCTGGCCTGACGTTTTACTTGCTCCTGGAATGATAGTCCCAGAACACCTCACTCCGGCCTGGTGTTAGCATCTGCATCTCTCCCTCCCTTTTTCCCTCCCCCCCCCACCATCCCCCCCCCCCCATATACCTTTTGCAGTTATGTGCAGCAGTTTTTGACAACATGAGAATTATTTCCAATACTTCCTTAAAAACTAATAGGATTGAGTGCTCTGTTTACCTTCACCTTTCCCAGCGTTCCTTTGTTTTTAAAGAGTTTTCTGTAATATGTTTGTTCAACACATAATAGGAAACTGTCTGCCTATGTGCTGGCTTCCAGTTTCATACTGCAGCTCACTCTAATTTTTCTCCCAGGCCCCATGTCTGTTAGGCTGAGAGGAAATGCTGTCTATCAAATTCCTTTGCCAGTTGCTTAGCACTCTCCAGCGGGGACTTTGTTACTACATTTTATTTCACTCATTTCCTAATCATTCCATTTTTAAAATGGGAAGTGGTAGTTTTATTCCTATTTTCTTAAACATGCAATGTCTGTTCTCCCTTTATTTTTTAAATCCCAAAGCAGATTATCATAAATTGGTTTAGATGATTGCTCTATGAATGTACGCCTTTAGAGTTCTGTTTTTTAAACTTGTCTGATTTTAACTCTGGAGAGGAGAGTGAGGGTTGCAATTTTTTCCTTCTTCAAATGCACTTTTCTTTGGAAACCCTGAATAACACAATTTTGAGCACTGAGAGTTCATTTTACAGCTGGATATGGAATGATACAGCATTCATGGCAAAAGCAAGGCTAAATTACCCTGAATAGGCTGTCAGATTCTGGGTGGTCTGGGATGTAAAAACTACTTTCTGAGTTGAGGTGCCAGAAGTCATTATATTCAGGACCACAGGTTGGACTTAGTATCATCAGTGAAAAGATCATCACCAGTTTAGCAGTTTTCTTAGTTCCCAGGTTTAAATCTGATAGCTGAAATTTCAATTTAACCAGAACAGGACTAAAATTGTTACTTGCAATTGCATAGCTTTTCTGGAATTGCCCAACCTCCATAAGCTTGACTGTATATGTTCCAAAGTGAATTGTTATTGCTTTGGATTGAAATCTCTATTTCATGGTGGAATGGTTGGATTTTACCATGAGAGTTATTTGGGGGGTGGGTGGGTGGGTGTGTGTGTGTTTTAAACTCTCTTAAATTGAGCCTCATTGAAAAAATAAAGTGTAACTGTTTTAAAAATGTTGGCTAAATCTAATAACTCTGGTGGAAAATGAAGCATGAATCATCACAAAATATACTTCTGTTGCTTTAATCCGTGGTTATAGATGAGTTGAGGTTTCTGCTGTGACTTACTTAAACACCTTGATGTAAACTGTAGCTAGTCACTTGTCATCCACCATTAGAAATGTTAGTATGCTAACATTTGCCGGGAGTTTAATGCCTATTTTTCTCTTTCTTTTCTTAAGCCCTTGCTTCAATCAGCCAGAACCCTGACAGTATTACGCACTGATCATGTAGTATATGCAGGTTCAGTTCTCTTCCCCATTTTCTCCCTGTTCTCCATATCCTTCTCTTCACACATGGAAGCTGAATGAACTACATTCACAGAACAAGATCTTGGTGGTTTCCTTGGTAATGATTCCTTTTAGCCAGCAGCTTGTGGACTGAATGACAGCTTGTCCATTGCCAGCTTTATTTATTTAACTCTTCTATTTTAAAGGCCTTATATCCAGTCTGAGCTGTGGATTTCATGTGCATATTCTGCACTTGTCCTTGCATGGAACTCCCATTGATGTCATCTGGAAATACCATATATGGAACAAATACTGAGTATTCACTGGTAATCTACAGTATAGATGTACTATGAGAAATCTGCTGTAAATGTTCAACCTAAATATTAGGACATTTACTCTTTTAAAGGTCATAAAGTGATTGAATTGATCTTTAGCTCATGTTATGCCAATAAGATCCAAAGATTTACAAAAAAAAACCCCAAACAAAACTAAACTTATTTATACAGTGTGTATTTTATGTTATTCTGGTAGATAAGTTACAAGACAATAGTTATCAGTGACAATTGTAGTCAGGAAGTCTTTTTCCATTGCAATAAATATTGTAATGTTAGAGAAGTTAGTTTAATAATGGGTGCTTTCTTTTTATTGGTGAAGTATACAAATAGAGCATTAAGACTCTTGAAGGCATAATGTACCTGAAACAAACAAACATGCTGATGATAATTTGAAAACTGATTCTGGCGATGTAGTGAGAGTAGCATTAAAATGTTATATCAAATTGAGGTGCACTCTTTGGCGGTCTACGTTGTTTCTTTCAAATAGGTGCAGTGTTTGAGGCTTTTCTTCCTTGTAAGATGTTTACTACACAGACATATGTGTAATATGTGCCAGGGTAAGGTCCTTGAGCAATGCGCAATAGGGTGCATGAGGTAGTTGTGCTCTAATGCAAGTGTGAGTGGAGGTTTTGTACTAGGTCAAATGCTAGACATGCTCCACTGCATCAGTAACGTGCATACCCATTTCCTTAGACACAGGTGTGCAAGATTAACAAACAAACAAAGAAAGATGGGTGGGAGGGAGCTCACAATCTAAATAGATCAAACAGCTCTGTTTAGGAATCTTGTTCATACTGAAAACCAGTTAAAACATGAAATACTGCTCTTTCTGAAAAAGGGGAGTTTTGCTGTTGACTACAATGGGAGCAGACTTGGTTCCAGTTTGGAGGATAGGGGAGATACACGCAAAAGATAGTGTTTAGGATAGAATGCTCCTTTCAACTTTAACTGCAGAGCCATGTCTATGTCTGCATAATAATGGCAAGGCCATAATACAGTAATTAGGAATACATTACATAGGGATGTGATCTCCTCTCCAAACATGATGTTCACTCTCCCTTCTGTAACTCAAGTAAACAGGCTTTGTATGGGGAACTGTGTGGAGACTGGGGAGGGAAGGGAATTTATTCCACAACACTCAGGTGGGTTGTGGGGCTACAATGTTTCTACTTTGAGCCATGCTCAGGAGGTTTGGAGGATTTCTGTACTGTCCTTCCCATCCTTCTCGGCAGCAGACCCTCAGTGCAAAGGGCCTTGAACTTATCTTCCTTTCTGGGATAAATTTTGCCCCAGTGTGCACCACGGTGGATTTGATTTAAATCAAATTCATTTAAATCACTAGTCAGGAAGACTAGATTTAATCATGGATTTCTACATAAAAGTGCATTCTTGTTGGTTACCACCAACTTGAAGATCCTGCATGTTCAGACATGTTCCCTTCATCATCTTCAACACAGCTTCCTCCTGAGAATGTCATCACTTATCATGATGTTGTTTCATTCGGGCAACCAGGCCTTACATTTCTTTTTTGCATTGTTTGCAGTTTGCACACATGCCTGTCTTACCCACAGGTAGAGGAACTTCATTAAAATATTCCCAAACTGGGTCTCTTTTACTGCCTGCTGCCATTATAGATTTTCCCTTCTAGTGAGAGAATGATATAGTAGATCTCAAATCAATGAAGGCTATACTCAGAAAGACCTCAAGAGTTCTGGAATATGCTGCTCAAACAGTTTCACTTTTGTTTTTACTGCCTGTGCCTCCCTTCTCACATTTCTCTCCAGACTTCTCCTTGTCCAGATCTATTCCACCCCAACATTCTTCTATTCATTGAACTTTTTGAAACTTTGCAGTTTTAGAGAGAGGTAAGGGATTGACTCTGTGTACACAACTTTGCAGAAGGACAATAGGGTTTGTCCTTCTGCAAATTTGTGTACACAGGGTTGAGGTCTGTCTAGGGTTGAGGTCTAGGTTTGAGGTCTGTTATTTCTCACCTCTCTATATTATTTATTTATTTAAAAACATTTCTGCTGTTAACAAGTATGTTATCTCTGGAGACACAAATCCACAGTTTGAGAACTGCAAAACTAAGCATCTCTGATGGTTATCTTCTAGACTCAGCATTGGGTAGATAGAAAGATTAACCTAAATAATCTATACAGAAGCCTCTGGAACCCCATAAGATTGGGTCCCTAATCCATGAACTATTGGAACTCATTTACAAAACTTTTTTAAACATTACCTGAATATATTGTCTCATACTATAGAATTTATAATCCCTGTTCCATGATGAGATATCTTTGAGCAATAATGTATCTTAATTAAAACTCTTTTTAGATAGGTTTTTTCCTCAAAAAGTATTTTATCAAAAAAATCCGATTTAAATAAAAAATGATTTTTTAAATTTTTTAAAAAAATCATTGATTTTTATCCACCCTGGTGTGCAAACAACTCCTCCCATGATTGATGTGGAATCAGACAAATGTACAATGAAGGAATCCTAGTTACCTTAGTTTCTTATTCCCAACTGCACAACAATGCACATTAAAATAGGGTTGACCTTTATTTGTTTTGTTTTTTTATCGATTGCTGCTGCATCACCAAAGCATTTTAAACAAACAAACAAGCATCAAGTTCACAGCGTATTGAGAAACATCATAGAGCACATATTTTCTTTTGCAACAGTTTATGGTGAGGTCTCCAAAAAGTCAGGCCATTTGCTTTATTTTATTTATTTGTTTTGAATAAATATTTTAAGATGCAACAGAAAGTAGTTTAAAAAGAACTTTCAAGTCTGAAAGCCATTGTGTAATAACTTTAATGTGGGATAACTGTCCAAGATGATTTTTTTTTAGAGCTAATGACTTTGAGATATGCCCTTTTGTAAGAATAGCTAATTTGTGGCCTTCAATTTTGAACATTCTCTCAGTTTATATTAGCTGTCATGTGTAGTATGAAATTCTCTAATATATCCCCCCAGTGGTGTCAAATACTCTTCCTCTCTGTGTGCATGCATTTATATGTAGTAAAATGTGTGTCTCATATTTTTGTTTAGGCTGTACTATAATAGTTTAAAACCCCTTACTAAACCTAAAAAGGAGCTTGAAATCTTTATTTGAACACTTTCAGGAATATTTAGAGTAGTACTCACATCTAAACAAGCCTAATAGTAGTGTGAAGCCATGCATCCTTTGTATCTACTTAGTATATCATTTTAGGTATTATTATAATCTCACGATACCCAAAGGACATCCGTTAAAGTAAAAAGATCACTGAAGAGAGTTCCACACAGTCTGCCATTTGGTAAAATCTAGGGCTAAGTGTACTTAGAAGATAAGTGGTCTCTTCCTCTGGAAAGGGTCAGGACTTTCAATTAGTGATGAGGTCACAAGTGGAATGAAGATACACATTTCAGCAGTTTGCACTTGCAGCTTTCGATGTTTCTTTTATTATATGAAGCAACAATATTGGGTCAGATTCTCTGCTGAAGTAACTCAGGAGAAGTCAGTGGAGTTAGGTCAGCAGAGAATTTAACCTACTAGCTAGACAACATCATCAGCTAACCTTTTACTTACAATTTTCAAGTTCAACTTCAATTCTTAGAGTATTTTAAAAAAAATGTGTAAGCATTCTAATTTTGCAGACTTTCTCTGTAGTTCATGTTGCAATGGATACAATGATTAGGTTGAGAATATAAGGTTCCATAACTTCCTCACCTATCTTTCAGATTTGAATGAAAATCAGAAAGGAAAGAAAACAACAACGAATGTAGCAATTTCTGCTGCAACTATGTTTACTTTTTGAGTTGTGTTTCTAAAAGCAAACCCAGCTTTGTGCAATGGTCCAAATAATCCATTAGAGGGCAATATAATATTGCTCTGTTGCTGAGACTAATCGTCAGTGCAAGGAAGTAGGATTGTCTGACTTGTATGGGAGTAATGTTTAGAAAATACAGGTGATGGGTTTTTTTGTAACAAAACGTATCTGTTGGTTTTACATTGCACACAGGAGCCAGGGGCTCCCAGACCCCATGTTAAGTCTTGAACCATTTTTCATTACAGAGGATGTGTTAATAAGATTAGTAGTGGAACAAAGAATAGTGTAAGTTAGTCTGCCGTGGAGCAGATATCATGGACCCCTGTTTTGCAGTAGAAACTTGATAAAAATCAGTTGGTCTAGATGGAATGAGCAGAGCATGGTGAGTTGAGAAAATTAGTAACCAAATCGTGGCTTTGCCATTGATTTATCATGTGGCCTTAAGCAAGTTATTTAGGCATGAATTTTCAAACTTGAGTAGCTAAAATTAAGCACATAAATTCATACTTTGCCACTTCAGTAAGACTATGATTGTTGTAGATGCTGATTGTGGTTCACATGGAAGTCAGGTCCTAGGGTGGTTTGATTGAAACCACAGATTTTAAACATGATTTAAATCACCAAGCAGGAAACCTTGATTTCAATCATTGGTTTTAATTATGTTCTGCATTTGTATTTTTATTTTTCTAAAGAAAGGTAGAGACTCATTAATTGTAACAATTAAAACAAATTGATTTGCAACTAAATATAGCCTTTATACTTAAATTTGGTGTTTCCTTTTGGTAACCAGGAGGATATATACGATTATACAAACTTATTTAAGCAATTATATGGCTTAACTTACATTTATTCAAATTCTTAATTTTTACATTTTTATTGTGTTAGAAAATGGTGAATGATGCATTTCTAATTTACTAGTTGATTAACTTTTTACTTGTGATTTGCATGAAGCTCTATTTGAATGAAAATTCAAATTCAATTAAATGCACAAAACAGCATTTTGATTTTATTAAATTAGAATATACCTTAAAAGTGCTGGATACATACACTTTTTTTCTTATCAAAATTTTATTAAAACATGTTTTTCATTTAAAACTAACTGCTTTATTAAACAAAGGAAGTATTTTCTATAGTTAATGAATTTAACTGATTGTGTTGGGTCACTATGTCCTTAAAGATTTTAGAACTAGTAGATTTCACCCTGTTGCACCTAGTTTTTATCCATAGATTGGAAGAGGAGAACAAGCTTTCCTGCTTTTGCAACTCCCAATTGGTTTCTTAACTTTGAATGAACTAGTCTTTCAACCGAATTAGCTGAATAAACTGAAATGAAGAAAATATTCTCTCTACACCAACAGAACAGGATGCTGCTGTCAAAAGCTGGTTTAGCACTTCAACAAGTTCTGGTTCCAGGTTCTTAGTCCATGATTTCTATCAGTTCAGTAGTTTGACCCTCTTTAAAGCTTGGCAGCATGCATATACAGTTTAATACTATTTTTGTATTCAATTGAAATTATTTTAATAGATGATAAGATTAGAGCTTTAAAATAGGTTGTCAATATAAAATTTAATTTTAAATGGGTTTATTTTTTTAAACATTTGTATTTAAATTAAATAAAAATATTGGAAGTAAAACAAATCAGAATAATTGGATTTTTTTTTAAACATCATCATTTTTATCAACTTTGCAGGCTACTTATTAGATTTTTAGATATCCAAGTTTGAAAATTTTGGCCTTAATCTCTGTCTGTTTTCTCTCTGTAAAATGAGGATTATATTTCTTACCTCCTTCAGAAGGGAAAGGTAATATTAGAAGACGGAACACACAAAGTGCTAAGTATTTTTATCACCTATGTTATGAGGTATAGGGTTTTTTAACATACTAAATTTTTGGTTGTATTACATTTTTATAGGCTATTAAACTTTAAAGCTTGGTGCTATTTTTGTTTTTTTAAATATAGAAGGATGGTTTAGTTTTTAAATGAAGCATAGTAGGAAAGTTCCTGTAAACATCCCCCCAGAACTGTAGAGCACGGGAACATAGGTACTAGGCCTCAAACACAGCTTTGAAGAAAGTGTAGTTTTTTATCTTTCTTGCAGATGTTACCCACACCTGGTTGTGAGCATCTAAAATGGTTTGCATGGGTCCGTTATGCAGGGAGAAAAAATGTGTTTCACACATCATACAGCACCATCACACACCATACAGCAATTAACCTATAATTGTTTCAACATAGGAATAAAACTAAGTCTCTTGCCTTATAACATAATAAACAATCAGTCAGTTTATATATTTTGTCTCACTTGATCACAGTACGTTATACTCCTGTTTTGGAAATAGACTAGAAAGAACTCAACATGCATATAAACTGAAATTTAAAAATCACATTATTCTATAAATATGAAATAAACCTGTGCTTCTAGTTTATATTTTTGCAAGATAAAATGTACTAAGAATGTGGCTTTAGTTTCTAAAGCATCCAGCACATATCCCTATGGATTTACAGAACTGCATAGCTTCTTTATTTTGTTCTGAAATATTGAAGCGGAGCTAGGGCATCCAGCCAAATCTCATACTTTAATGATCCAGTCTTTTAATAATTGTACACAGATGAAGGAGACTCTGGTTTTCAAACCCACACAGAGCCTGTTTATATAAATAGTCCCAAAGCTATTTACAGTTTATCTGTCAGTTCTGTTTTTATGTGGCCTCTGGTTAATACTGATTCCATTGTGAAAATGTTCTCATGGTTTTTCCAAAAGACCTACACACTTACAGGTATGAAAAAGGAACTCCGCTCTAGGGATATATCTCTAGAAAGAAGGTAAGTAAGGAAACCTTGGAGTAAATGGTCTTCTTTGTGATTTGCATAAGAACTTCATACTACTATTGTCTGGACACAGATTTAGAAAATGTTGATTTTTGGCCAGAAAATCATTCCCAAACAAACATTATACTTGGTCCACAGAAAAACTACTGAAGTGATCAACAGCTGAACCTTACTTACATTGATGTATATTTTGTGCCATCCTGCTTTTTGAGACATCATAATTTCCATCACTTATACAAGGCAACATAACTACATCTCATACTACATCTTCTACTTCTATGTTGAGCTATTGCTTCCTGTGAACTTCCTGTTGCATTGTCTAGTAAACTACTCTCTATTGCAAACTAAACAATACATATGTGAACCATCAACATATGCTCCCCTATTTACTTTATTTTTATTTATTTAATTTGATTTACAGTATATCTTTAAAGATCTATCAAAAGCCTTATAAATACAGTTGCTCAACAAACCAAACAAAATAATCAGCTTCTCCTCACCCCAAACTAGAAAATAATCAGTCAGTGATACAAATGGGCCCTCCTCTGACATTTGTAGATTACTTTATCATATCTTTTTTCCCCTATGGGACTGAGTGAAGAAATGGGCCCTACAGCATGACTTGAAGGACAAGAGGTTCTGACTTTTTTGGACCAATAGGAGGTGTAATTTGCAAAGTTAAAGGTCTGTTAGGATATGTCTACACCACAGTGAAAACCCTGTGGCTGGTTCGTGTCAGCTGACTCAGGCTCATGGGCCTCAGGCTGTAGAACTGTTTAACTGTGGTATAGATATCTGGGCTTGGGCTGGAGTCTGGGCTCGAGGACCCTGTGAGGTGGGAGGATCCCAAAGCTCAGGCTGCAATCCAAGCCTGGAAATCTACACTTCAATGAAAGAACTCCGCAGCTCAAGCCCTGCAAGCCTGAGTCAGCTGGCATGGACCAGCCGCAGATTTTTCTTTGCTGTGTAGGCGTACCTTTAGAGAGAACATCCTGTTGGCAGCTTCCCTTCTTAGACTTGCCACAGCACATAAAAATCTTATTTGCAGTAGCAATTGACTGACTACATTTTTAATGCATGTTTATCATTGGCACTTCATGACTGTATTTTATAAAATAGCTTTGTGATACTGAAGTTTATCTCATGTTGAGTGCAGAATAAACTTTAATTATTTCTCTTAGAAAGTTAAAAATTAACATCTGTTTCTGTAAGCAGATTGTTACTTTGTACACATTCTACTTTCTGATTATTTAGATAGGAAAAATGGTTAAGTGAGCTCTCTTGCTTAATGTTTGGGAAGCTGATGTTCTGCCACTTCGCATTTTGGTTGCACTGCATGATCCTAATCCAGGAAATGATAAAATGATATGGTTTGCTCTCCCCATGTTTGTGGTACACAGTCAAATCCCTGGTGGTTCACTGAGTACTCAGAATCTTCTAGGATGGTAAAACAGGTTGAAAATTCCAAAGGGCTAAACTCACTGCACTTCTCTTGCCATGTAAAGGATCTGTGAGGAGGGACTTTGGGAGAGACTCTTCAAAAACCAATAAAAAGGCCTAAAATGTGAGATTTGCTTTGTAACTTACTGAGAAATTTTTAATTATGACAACAGCATAATAAAAAAAAATCATCTCATTGTGGTAACATACCTCAAATTGCTGAAATGAAAGTAGGACAGCTAATGCAGTCAGAAAGACATCCCTCAGAATAATCATTTGACTATATGTTGTGTTGTTTCTTCTCTTCAGCAAACAGGGTTTGAATGAAAGTAGCCACATGTCTCCACTTCAGGTTACACAAGGAAGGAAACCCTTAAAGTAAAATCTAGCACAGCTTGCATTAACAGCTATATTGGCCCTTTCTTGCACTGATACGCTATTCGCTGTTTTTTATGCAATGCATAACATGTCAGCTTAAACAAGATCAATGTTAATAAGCTCCTCTTTAGCTTTACAGTGGAAAATTTGTTATTGTCACTGAGCTGTCAGATGTTTATAGTGTGATTAATGAGTCATACTTAAGTGATTGACAGTAAAAGTCTGCTTTCTAATACATGTCAATCACTTTTATAGCTATTTGTCATTTTCATGGACGCTCTTCTGAGCTTCAGAACTATTATAACCACAGCAGTGTTTGCTGTAGGCCACTGGCGATATTGAACTCTGAGGAAGAGAAGGTTGATTGCATTAATTCCTAAGTTGCTTTAGGCAGAAAGAACTTGCATTCTATACAAACTATAAAGAACATATAGGTAGATCAAGTAACTCAGAAAAATTAGAAGTTAGTGCTCTGTGTATGACAGTGATGAAACTGTAAGATGCACATAAAGCCTATATTTATTATTTCATTTTATGCCACACAGTACTCTGTCCTTTGGTTTCAAATAGCTAATCTTGGAAACCTTTCAGGCATGCTGCAAAAGCCACCTCTTTGAGAGGGTTTTTGGAGACGGCTGAGGGTATGTTTCCCTCAATGAAGAGGCAGAAAGGAGTTTTTGTATATGGTTGTCTGGCTTGTGTTCCTGTTGAACTGATCGTGTTAAATGCCACTGGAATTAATTATATTGTTAATGGTGTGTTAGGGCTCCAACAGGCTTGGATAGTTGTCTTGTTAGTTATTTACGTCAAATTAAATTAAAATAAATGCCTATCCCGTGTCCTGGGAGCTTTTCCAGATTTCTATTATGCAAGAGAAAATAAAATGTATACCATGCATAAGACAGTGGACTGCTCACAAAATAACACATCCTTTCCCCAGTTTAAATAGTAAACTGTAGTATCTCTTCATATCACCCCTTTGTCTTCAGGTTAATTCCTCCCCAAACACCCATTGGGGAAAAAAGATGAGCCTTGCAGTATGCCCTTAAGCTTCTTCACATTTAGCTTTTTGAAACCAAGGAGGAGTGAATGTGAATTGGAGAGTTTAACACCTTTTTATAAAAGATGCCCTGCCAGCATCAGCCCCTTTCTTGAGTGCCTCCACTAACAGCTATTGTATAGGGAAAGAGGCAGCCTTACAGATAGCCAGCTCCCGAGCCCACACAGCAAGAAAACTTGACTGTCGACAAATGTGGGCAACCTAGATTATTCACTACCTGGACTAGGTCACTGTATGAGACTTCTCAGATACTGTGGGATGGCCAAGAAATTTTTCTTTACCTCCGTCAGAGCCACAGAATAAGATTTCATGGATTCTTTATTGAAGTTGGATTGACTGATCTTAAGACTTTGACCACCAGACCATTAGCCATCGCCCCTCTTTTTTGTTGTAGGTCATTGTAAATTAAGATGACCTGTGAGTGCAAAGCCTCAGGAAAGTGCATTCAAGGCCACCAAATGGCTGATGGTTGAAATGATTTGAATCCCACAAGGCCATCAGTTGGAGATAACCTGTTTCCTGTGCAGTATTTCTCCTCAAAGCTGTCTGGAATTTCATTGGCCCAGTCAGGAAGAAAGGCCCCCTAAGCCCCAACCAGAAAGGGGGTTATCACCTGATCCTGAATTTTGTAGCTTGAAGGGAAGTAAAACCACAAGGAAGGCTGTGATTCATTTCCTCCTTCAAAGCAGCTGGGTGCTCAGTGAACTCCATTGGAAATGGTCACAGCTCAGAGGACTCTTATGTGGGGTAAATAACCAATGGCAACTGGGAGTTACTTATGCAACTTGTGCATGGGCAGGGGGACAGGGAGAGGTTTTTAGAAGTGTATGCCCTTCGCATGGCCAGCTGGGGATCTCTGGGATGTGGCAGTTCTCAGCTTGTTTCCCAGGCCAGGACTCTACCCCTTCCACACCACTACCACCACCTCCATATCTTGTCAGGGGAGGATGTGGCAGAACAGACATCCCTGTGAGTTCCTCCAGGTTTATGTAGATTGCACTGTAAAATGTTCAGTTATAAAATGAAAAACCTGATGAATTTACACTGCATTGTTTGTTAATCAAAAACCCAAAGATCTCACAAATGTCACTTTGAGTTTGTTACACATATCAGTTGCTAGCAGGACTTCTTTATGGCCCCTAGAAGGCTGATTTTTTTTGGCATACGTCACAGGTGGTAATTAGGGTTATGGTAAATTCAGATTGAAGACAGGAAAACCTTTTCTTAAATGTTTTCAAAGAGAAACATGAACCTATGTGAATACAGAGCTAAAGGGACATCTTTTTAGTGCTATCATTACAGGACAGTATTGGGAGAGGGAGGTTAGGGTTTTTTTCAGATGGTAGAAGCTCTGTTGTATGTGAAAAAGTAGATATTCACATGGGTAGTTACAACAGTGGGGTATACACACATGTAAGTGGATGTTCAGCTAGCCACTTGAGCTTTCAAATTGGCTAAGTCCAAGGTGAAATATGGTAAACGCATGCCCAAATCTGAGCCCAGAATTACATGCACATTTTCCTGTACCTCTTACTACACAAGTGAAAAATCCAGTGTGCTTGAAATGCGGGTAATTGGCTTATAACCAGGTTTATCACCTGAATGGTTTTGCCTCCTGCGTTGAAGCCTGATATTGTGTTCCCTACTTACCTACTAACAGTTCAGATTTTCCTTGATGTTTCTGATTTGTGCGCATGTAGGAGGAGATTTATTAACCTTGCTTGTCTTGAGTCATAAAATAAAAAATACAGTAAAAACACAGTGATTTATTCTGAAATGATACATTTTTATCGTTGATGTACCACAAAGGCTGAATAAATAGAGCTTTTAAAAAAAATGGATAACATAAAACCCAGGAAACTCCTAGTGATGTGGAAACAATGTTGCATATTAACAATCAGTCATTTTCATCTGTTTCTTGGGTGGTATACAATGCTTCTGTTAGTTTTTCAGTTTAACTTTCTCCAGTAAGTCCCTTGCTATGGGTGCTCTTGGAGTATCCCATCTTTTAGTAATGCATAGTTGGCACAGAAAAGTAAAATATATATGAGCTTTGAAATGTGTCAAAAATGTAATATTGTCAATAGTGACACAAGCTCTTAGGCGCATTATTGTGAGGTAATGTAGATTACTTGCCATTTACTTTCTATAGTTTCTAATGGAATTTCTAGTCACCATACCATAAGTACTGCAGAAGGAATATCATATGATATTCAGAAGGATCAAGCTAATGGAGTACTAGAAATGTAAGGGATGATGATAGATGCTTCAGTTTCCCTACACAACTAAGAAATTGTGTTGTGAAACTGAAGCAAGTTCCTTGGCATGAACTGTTTATATGTTGCTTGTGCTTTGGCTATCTCTATTAAATGAGTTCACAAATGGTCAATGTTTTTCTGAAGTTTGTCTTAGTGTGTATCTGACATCCTCCAGTCCGATCATCTACAGATCTACCCAGTTTCTTTCAGTGCTGTTTTGTGTCTGTGTCTAGGGGTCATTTGACGTCTCTACAAGATAAGTAGTAATAAGCATTAGTAATTATCATTAAAGTCCTATTCTCCTGAATACATTAGATGGGATTAATTTCTTCACAGACTGACAAATGGAAACTATTCAGAGGCTTTTAAACTATTACTTCAACCAGTGGCTATAACTTACTAGCCACGGCAATCTTTCAGTAGCATTCATTTAATTGGCTTGTAGGGGTAGCAGCCAATAAAAGTGCTTGATGTTGTAAATGGCTTCTCTGTGCTTTTGCATAATTGGTTTCTTATCTCTTGCAATTCACAGGCTTCTCAACCTGGTTTTTTTGTATTTGTGTGTGTGTGTGTGTTTACATCGTGCCAATTAAAGCTCTACCCTCTTGGCCCTGGGTTTCCTTTCTCTCATTCTAAACCAGCATCTGTTTTTCGACAGTTATCGTTTGACTCAAAATGCCAATCAGCTGTGATTGATCACATTTGCAGACTACAGCCTGGAACCTGAATCTGTGCTCACATGCATGTGCTGTTGTGATTAATGAACATAAATCAGAGGTGACAATTCATGTTTGCTGCTGGAAGGCAAACAGTTATTGAAAATGCAGCATGTTAGTAAGCTTCAGCTTTCTTCCCTTCTAGTACAATTGCATTGGAAACAAATGCTCGTGCCCCTCAGTGAGCCTTGTGATTATCATTTGACAGTATCCAAAATAAGGAAAAAACACATATGCCCTCAGTCCATTTTTATCATCTTTGTAGTTGCAGCACATATTAGATCTCTACATGGTAATGCAGCTTAAACATTACATTATTTGAAGTACTATTTCCATATGTTTATATTACCCTGAAGAGTTATTATAAAACACTTCAAAAAGGTGGCTTTGTGAACTTGATAGTAAGCTGGTTTTCATCTGTGTTGAAGACTCTGGGAAATGTAAGGTAAGATGAATTCTGACCACTCTTCTGTCAAACCTGTAATCTGAGTAGATGTACCATTTATCTCCCATAATCAAAATAGTGGGGCATAATCCTATTTTGTTTGTAAGAAGGGATTCTTTTGGGGTGGTCCCTCCCCCATCCTCCTGGCAAGTATTAAACATGGAATGATGGAATTCTTAAGGCAACATTGTTCCAGGAGTTTGTAGGCTAAAAGGCTACCGTAATTTATTACCACTTTTTTCATCTGAGCTTCTTCTGTACAACTCTTTTAGCTAAGAGTTTAAGCTCATTATCCTATGGAGAGATTTTGTTTTCTGACACAATTTGCAATGTATACTGTTAATAGACTTGCACATTCTTCATGAGATATGTTTAGGGAGAAGACAAACAAAACATAACTGACAAATAGCATGTATTTTGGGACAGACCTGACTGACATACTAGAAAAAAATAACCAATTTGCCAATAAGGTAATGCCAATAGGCCATTCATCTAACAAAATTAGTGTTAAATCTTTGAAGCGACTTAAAAGTGCTTTAAAGAGGTCATTGGTTTAGCTAAGTGCCTCTTAAAGCAGATACTTACAGAAATCTACGTATACCCTTATCACCCATAGGCACAGCATGCTTTGTAAACATGCTGAAGCAATGCACAGTATGAGAACAAGTATAGTGTAAAATATCATACATGCAGCATAAAATATTATCATTGAGTACTTTACCACTCTCGTAGAAATATTTATTTTCGCACTTCCAATGTCAAAAATAGATTAGCTTTAAGAAACCTCCTGGAGATATTCTGTCTCCACTTTACATTAACTTCAAATGGGTTTTATTTGAAAAGGTGGGGTTTGTCAGTTTAAATATTTTTATTTTTTGATAAAATAAAAAAAAATGTGGGTAAGAATAGGAGGATAGCTAAAAAGTAAATTACAGTTCAGTACATAACAACTAAATATGACACAATTTAACATAAGGACAACTGCACATTAGAAGAACCCACTAGAAATAGAGAATAGTGACCACTCTAGAATGTACCGGTCATGCAGATCTAAAAGTAAGGACCCTATCTATGTAATATTTCCAGTCATTACTGGTTTATCTTTCCCAGTATATTCATTTTATTGTATTGTGCAAATCTGTTCTATGGTTTGCTAATTCAAAGTTGTATTGAATTATTCTTTTTGGTGCCCTGGAGAGGATTAATTAATTTTAGGCCTTGCAGAATAAATATCCTCTGATTTCCAGGATTGTCATTATTGGAAAAATACATTTGACCTCTAGAATTACCCACATTGTTCATTTTAGAAATAGTGACACAATAAAAGTTCTGAGTTTCTTTTCTTAAACAAAAGATTAGAGAAAGGCACTGGTGGTTTGTAATCCTGAAGAGGGGCATGATTTTCACTCCCCAGAGGGTATGTCTACACTAGTGGCTATACACATGTTCATGCACATGGTTATGTTGTTACCCTTCTATTGTACACACCTAATCTCCAGAAGCACGTTTCTGAAGGCGACTGGAGGGCGGGTAAACAAGCACGCCTGAGGGGCGTGGGTGAGTACACACTTGAGGTTGAGGTATGGTTCCATGCCAGTTTGCTGTGTGGACTGGGGTAAAGTGTGTGTACCAGGTCTTGAGTGTCAATAATCTTCCACCCCCATTCCCACAGTGCACTGAACCCTTTTCTTCCTGACCCTTAGCCAATCTACAAAGATCCCTGCCTCCACGTTTTCACCAGTAGTAGCGTGCTGTGTGGACCACATGATAACAGTTTTCCGCTGCACTCTTTAGATCATTGCAGGTGAACATGGATCATTCTCCGAGAGCAGCAGCCTGTCTGCTAACCACACCCAGGTGCTGATCAGTGTGTGGTCTGAGTGCACCAACCTCCATGACTTTGCCTGGAGTGGCAGGAGCATACACCTGTACCAGGAAATTTCATGAAGGCTGGAGCAGTGGGTGGGCAGTTGGCAGACTGTGACCCAGGGCAGGGAATGCATCAAGCACATGAGGCATAAGACTCTAATAGTTGCTCTTGGAGGAGTGGGGGAGTTTGTTGTTCAGTTCCCTTCTACAAGGAGCTTGACTGGATGCTGTCAAGGGTTCCCAGTGCAGAGCATGAAGTGGCTCACAGCGCCTTCCCCAAACCTGCTGGCCTCATTGTCTGATGGGATGCTGATCAGGGTCAGGGCAGAGAGGCAGCAGGGATGCCTGGAAGACCTGGAGGATAAGGAGCATGTAATTCTGCACCTCTACCCTGACAAGCTGGTTGGGGAAGAGCCCCCTGACTAAACTGAGGAGCACCCCAAGCTATGGCAGGAATCTAAAGCTGAGGCTGGTAAGTTAGAGTGGAATTCCACCCTCCCCACCAGTATCCCCTCTTACTTTGGTGCTACATTTCTAATGTTAAGATGCAGGGCATTTGAAGTACTGTGCACTGATTTTTCCTCCCAGGATAATATGCCATGCATTGCTATGTCTTTGTGTGTTTAAACTGCAGTGCTGAAGCCACAGCATTGTCATGTCCCATCCTCTTTTCAAATTCCTCCAACTTTCCCCCAACCAGCTAGTCCCTGAGCAAGACACAGCTATAAATCAATGATTTTATTTATTTCTGATGAACGACTGTTAAGCATTTGGCTAAAGCTGTATCTTAAAAAACAGATTATTAAACAGAAATCTTATTTCCCCTGTGTCTGTGTATTTCTCAGCCAACAGTCGGGCAGTGATGGTCCTGGGACTGTATGGACCAGGGGAAGGGAGAGGGTAGGTGAGAAAGGTCTTGGTTGGGAATGGGATAGTTGTAGGAAACAAATAGCTGGGTGTCTAAAAGTAACAGCTGTTTTTTGTCCCTGGGAGGATTACACCCCAAGTCTTACCATCCCCTTACAATCAGGAGCTGTGCAGAAGTCGGGGGGAGGGAGATCAGGGAAGTTGGGGGTAGAGTAGAGTTTGTTCCGGGAGGGAGAAGGAAACAGAACACACTAGTACAGGGGTAGGCAACCTATGGCACGAGCTGATTTTCAGTGGCAGTCACACTGCCTGGGTCCTGGCCACCAGTCCAGGGGGCTCTGCATTTTAATTTAATTTTAAATGAAGCTTCTTAAACATTTTAAAAACCTTATTTACTTTACATACAACAATAGTTTAGTTATATATTATAGACTTATAGAAAGAGACCTTCTAAAAACATTGAAATGTTTTACTGGCACACAAAACCTTAACTTAGAGTGAATAAATGAAGACTCGGCACACCACTTCTGAAAGGTTGCCGACCCCTGCACTAGTAGAAAGAACACTGGTTTTCTGAGGAAAAGTTAGTCACAGCAGTCCTTTCTCCCTTGGAAGATTACAACATTTTTGTCATCCCTGTTCCTGGTGCGTAGCTTCTCCCTGCACTGAGCATTGCTGCACAAACCCAGGGAAATGGAGGTAGGAGAAGGAGCTGGTCTGGTGGTTGGATAAACACAGTCCAGTATCCCTTTGCCGTGGTGCTGATCTGAAACTTCAGGAAACCAAATGAAGTTTAAACAATGAGGAGTCCTTGTGGCACCTTAGAGACTAACAAATTTATTTGGGCATAAGCTTTTGTGGGATATAATCCATTACATCAGATGCATGGAGTAGAAAATACAGTAAGCAGGTATAAATATACAGCACATGAAAAGATGGGAGTTGCCTTACCAAGTGTGTATGGGGGGGCAGTGCTAAAGAGGACAATTCAATTAGGGCGAAAGTGGCCCATTCCCAACAGTTGACAAGAAGGGTTGAGTATTGCAACACAATACAGACAATAACAGCATCTGCTACTACCTTTTCTTACTACCCCCTTGACCATACATGGGATTAGTGCTCCAGAACAGCAATTAAGTGCAGTTAGCACCATTGACAATGAACAGTTTAAAAAAAAAAGAATGGCTGTAATTCCACCCCCCACCAGCAAACCTGATGAGTTGATTAAGAGAGATTGGATGCTCCCAATAACAGAGGTTTCTAAACGAGTGTGAATAGTGAAGACAAAAGTATTGTGCAATGTCACCCTCCACTGCACAAACCCAACTCTAAGGTGAGAAACCAGTGAACATGCCCTGTTATAATTATCTTTACTGTGTGCAGTGTGACAGGAACGAACAGCTGGTGAGCTTCAGCTACAGGAAGAACCGGAGGACTTGTGGCACCTTAGAGACTAACAAATTTATTAGAGCCTAAGCTTTCGTGGGCTACAGCCCACTTCATCGGATGCATAGAGTGGAACATATAGTAAGAAGATATATATACACATACAGAGAAGTTGGAAGTTGCCATACAAACTGTGAGAGGTTAGTTAGTTAAGATGAGCTATTATCAGCAGGAGACAAAAACTTTTGTAGTGATGATCAAGATGGTCCATTTAGGCAGTTGACAAGAAGGTGTGAGGATACTTAACTTAGGGAAGTAGATTCAATATGTGTAATGACCCAGCCACTCCCAGTCTCTATTCAAACCCAAGTTAATGGTATCTAGTTTGCATATTAATTCAAGCTCAGCAGTTTCTCATTGGAGTCTGTTTTTGAAGCTTTTCTGTTGCAAAATTGTCACCCTTAAATCTTTTACTGAGTGGCCAGAGAGGTTGAAGTGTTCTCCTACCGGTTTTTGAATGGTTATGATTCCTGATGTCAGATTTGTGTCCATTTATTCTTTTGCATAGAGACTGTCTGGTTTGGCCAATGTACATGGCAGAGGGGCATTGCTGGCACATGATGGCATATATCACATGGTTAGATGTGCAGGTGAATGAGCCCCTGATGGCGTGGCTAATGTGATTAGGTCCTATAATGGTGTCACTTGAATAAATATGTGGACAGAGTTGGCATCTGGCTCTGTTGCAAGGATAGGTTCCTGGGTTAGTGTTTTTGTTGTGTGGAATGTGGTTGCTGGTGAAGATTTGCTTCAGGTTGGGGGGCTGTCTGTAAGCGAGGACTGGTCTGTCTCCCAAGATCTGTGTGAGTGAGGGATCATTTTTCAGGATAGGTTGTAAATCTTTGATGATGCGCTGGAGAGGTTTTAGTTGGGGGCTGAAGGTGACAGCTAGTGGCGTTCTTTTATTTTCTTTGTTGGGCCTTTCCTGTAGTAGGTGACTTCTGGGTACTCTTCTGGCTCTGTCAATCTGTTTTTTCACTTCAGCAGGTCGGTATTATAGTTTTTAAGAACTCTTGATAGAGTTCTTGTAGGTGTTTGTCTCTGTCTGAAGGATTGGAGCAAATGTGGTTGTATCTTAGAGCTTGGCTGTAGACAATGGATCTTGTGGGATGTCCTGGATGGAAGCTGGAGGCATGTAGGTAATTATAGCGGTCAGTAGGTTTCCAGTATAGGGTGGTGTTTATGTGACCATCGCTTATTAGCACAGTAGTGTCCAGGAAATGGACCTCTTGTGTGGATTCGTCTAGGCTGAGGTTGATGGTGGGATGGAAATTGTTGAAATCCTGGTGGAATTCCTCAAGGGCTTCTTTTCCATGGGTCCAGATGATAAAGATGTCATCAGTGTAGTGCAAGTAGAGTAGGGGTGTGTCAGGGTTCCTTCCCCACTCTGAACTCTAGAGTACAGATGTTGGGACCTGCATGAAGGACCCCCTAAGTTTATTCTTACCAGATTAGGTTAAAAACTTCCCCAAGGTACAAACTTTACCTTGGCCTTGAACAGTATGCTGCCACCACTAAGCGTTTAAAACAAAGAACAGGGAAAGAGACCACTTGGAGATGTCTTTCCCCAAAATATCCCCCCAAGCCCTACAGCCCCTTTCCTGGGGAAGGCTTGATGATAATCCTCACCAATTTGTACAGGTGAACACAGACCCACACCCTGGATCTTAAGAACAATGAAAAATCAATCAGGTTCTTAAAAGAAGAACTTTAATTAAAGAAAAGGTAAAAGAATCACCTCTGTAAAATCAGGATGGAAAATACTTTACAAGGTAATCAGATTCAAAACACAGAGGATCCCCCTCTGGGCAAAACCTTAAAGTTACAGAAAACAGGAATAAACCTCCCTCTTAACTCAGGGAAAATTCACATAAAACAAAAGATAAACTAATCCGCCTTGCCTGGCTTACCTATACTGGTTGCAATATTGGAGACTTGGATTAGGATGGGTTGGAGAAGATGGATTTCTGTCTGGCCTCTCTCAGTCCCAAGAGAGAACAACCACATAAACAAAGAGCACAAACAAAAGCCTTTCCCCCCCCCCCCGCCCCTCCAGATTTGAAAGTATCTTGTCCCCTTATTGGTCCTTTGGGTCAGGTGCCAGCCAGGTTAGCTGAGCTTCTTAACCCTTTACAGGTAACAGGATGTTGCCTCTGGCCAGGAGGGATTTTATAGCACTGTATACAGAAAGGTGGTTACCCTTCCCTTTATATTTTTGACAGGGTGTTAGGGGACGAGAGCTAAGGAAGCGTTGTTCTAAGTCAGCCATAAAAATGTTGGCATACTGTGGGGCCATGCGGGTACCCATAGCAGTGCTGCTGACTTGAAGGTATATATTGTCTCCAAATGTGAAATAGTTGTGGGTGAGGACAAAGTCATAAAGGTCAGCCGCCAGGTTTGCCATGACATTATCGGGGATACTGTTCCCTGACAGCTTGTAGTCCATCTTTGTGTGGAATGTTGGTGTAGAGGGCTTCTACATCCATAGTGGCCAGGATGGTGTTTTCTGGAAGATCACTGATGGATTGTAGCTTCCTCAGGAAGTCAGTGGTGTCTCAAAGATAGCTGGGAGTGCTGGGAGTGTAGGGCCTGAGGAGAGAGTCCACATAGCCAGACAATCCTGCTGTCAGGGTGCCAATGCCTGAGATGATGGGGCACCCAGGATTCCCAGGTTTATGGATCTTGGGAAGCAGATAGAATACCTCTGGTCGTGATTCTAAGCATGTGTTTGCACAGATCTGTTCCTGTGCTTTTTTCAGGCAGTTTCTTGAGCAGATGGTGTAGTTTCTTTTGGTAATCTTCAGTGGGATCAGAGGATAATGGCCTGTAGAATGTGGAGTTAGAGAGCTGCGTAGCAGCCTCTTGTTCATATTCCAACTTATTCATGATGACGACAACACCTCCTTTGTCAGCCTTTTTGATTATGATGTCAGAGTTGTTCCTGAGGCTGTTGATGGTGTTGTGTTCAGCACGGCTGAGGTTATGGGGCAAGTGATGCTGCTTTTCCACAATTTCAGCCCGTGCACGTTGACAGAAGCAATCTATGTAGAAGTCCAGTCTTTTGTTTCAACCTTCAGGAGGAGTCCACCCAGAATCGTTCTTTTTGTAGTGTAGGTAGGAAGGATTCTGTGGGTTAGTATGTTGTTCAGAGGTGTGTTGGAAATATTCTTTGAGTTGGAGAGGTCGAAAGTAGGATTCTAGGTCACCACAGAACTGTATCATGTTCGTGGGCCTGGAGGGACAAAAGGAGAGGCCCCTAAGAGTATAGCTGGAAAGATTAACAATATTGTTGGGTGGGTTAAGGGAACTACTATTGTGGCTCCTTGTAGCATGTAGAAGTTTAGATAGTTTACTGTCCTGTTTCCTTTGAACTAAACAGACACAAAGCTATGTATCCCCATGTGCCAATGTTGCCTCCTGTGCTCTGCAAGCAGCTGTGAAGGTGTCTCTTGGCATAGGCAGATGTCTGTACACTTACAGCAAGATGTGTGCACTTATAGCATCCATGTTTTGCCTTGCCCACTGGGAACCAGGACCAGTGTGCTTGTGGGTGGGATCTGGCTGCCAGTACAGAGTTTGTAAACCAGACTTGTCCTGAGCCCACTTGGAATGGAAGAACTCCCTCTTACCCTTCACAAACATACAGAGTGTGCAGTGGTGACAATTATACAAATGTCTGGATGCCAATGTGGCAAACGCATAGGCAGGGCCAATGAGATGTCAGTCTCCCAAACGTATACTCCATGACCATTCTGCAGCTACTTAGCTTGTAACTGAATTCCATTTTTCAAGGGTGATTGATGTTGGGGTATGGTTTCATGAGTGAAGTTAGGAGTGGGTAGGTGAGGTCCCCCAAAGTAACATTGTATAGAACAATACATTTCCGGGGAATAAAATCCCTTCTTCCCCCTTCAAATACAACCCTGATCTTATCAGCACCTTGGTGTCATGAACCTTTCCAGTGCTTTTGTATTCATGAATTTGCCTCTGAGGCCCACCAACCCTTGCAGATTGAATGAACAATAATCATTTTGTTTCACATACTCACTTGCCCCTTGTGACAGGCAAAGTATTTGGCCATGGGTGCCATCAATGGCCCCTGCAGAGTTTGGAAACCCCATCCTCTGAAATCCAGCTGTTACTTCTCAAACGCTTGTTACGACAGCGACTTGTGGGTAGGTCAGTGTTAATTGCCTCTCAAACTTGCACAAACATGACCCTGACAGCATGTTTCCTTAAGTGGTTTTCATAAAACGGATAGCTGTCTGGTGTTGCCAGCTTCCACAGGGCAATAGCCACCCACTTCTGCACCAGAATGGCTTCACTGAATCAAGAGTTCTGGCAAGCTCCTCATACAGCTCCATCAAGGTCTGTTTCCTCATTCAGAAGTTCTGAAGCTACTGCTGTTCATTCCAGGTTTCTACCACACTGTTTGATTCTTCTGAGCCAGAAGTGTTGGTCCATCCCAGGCCATATTGTGGCAATATCTGTACTGTATGAACCAAATGAATTGTCAGTAACCCTCAAAGTCAGCTGTCTTTACCATGTCAGAAAGTTCTGCCCAAATTTCTCGCTGATTGCCTACTCCAGAGTATAACCATTTTGTTCCACAACAAGGAGCAGGAGTAGAACCAGATTATCATCCCCTTATTTCCTGTTTTCCACAAAGTTCGGCAAAGAATAATTTTAAGGGGCAATGTGATCAGGAACTGCCAGTGGCAACTATGTGAAGATGTGGGACAGTACTGACAAAACACAGCAAAGAAGTTCCAGAACCCTGAGATACCATCCCTGAAATGGTAGTGCTAACGACACGTAACGACAGCGGCATTATACGCGTATACACGGCATTATACCTGTGTCCAGCACAGCCTAATGTGGACACTGAGCGTGGGTAGGTCGACCATGTGTGAGCATGTAAATGGTCCTTTACTTGAGTATGGACATAGCCAATGTAGACATAACTGTAGTGGGAGGTAATGCTCAGGAGGGCCATCAGCTATAGGTGGTGGGGGAAAAAACCCCAGGGACTATGTCTGAGATTTCTAAAGCAGTCTAGAGAATTTAGCCTTCTATTTTCCATTAAGTTTAATGGCTGCTGTGTGTCTGAATCTGTGGTGCTGTGTTGAGAGTCTCAGTCCTGGGTTTATGGACTGTTAAGAAGGGGATGGGTCTGATGAAGGAAAGCTCTGTGGCACTCAGGTGCATGGTGGACTCTTCCACCCAAAGTCCCTAAAACAACAGCTAAAACACTAGTGAGCACATTATTTTAAAATGTTATGAATATTAACATTCCATGTACAATCAAGGAAGTAGTATGCCAAGTTTATATATGAAACATTCTAAATTAAAACATAGTGTTTTGATATCTGGTATGTTTTAAATTTTCTTGAATACTCTTATTCAGTGGGCTCCAAAGGCCAAATTTAGCAAGCAGTGCCTTAATGGAACCACTATTGCCATTTATTAACCCTTTGAATCCTTCCAAGTGTACAGTATGGGTTCATACAGACACTCTGTATCAAGTAGCCTTTGTAGAAATATGCTGTACAGCATTGCCTCCTTCGGATTATTATTAGCTTGTCAGACAGATGGTCTTGCTTGGAATGCAAGGGGTGGGAAATTCAGCAGTTTCACATAAATCACTTCTTGGGAGTGTGATACACGCTTTATTGTCATGATTTAGGGTGATCACTTCACTCTTGAGTGACGGAGTGAAGCGTGGGCTGCCCTAATGAGTAAACTTATAGCTGGTATTTCCCTCAGCAGGTGATCTGTTTTTATATTGAACATATCTCTGTGTTTCATTATTGCTTTGAGTTTTATCCATTGGGGAATTGTGTTTTCCTTTTGATGCTTTTCGTGATAGGCGTCTTTTCTGCAGAAAGCTGTTGGATTACAAATTACATTACTAATTACTACTTTGAAGTGCAGTTAGATTTAATGCTGGCAGATACAAATGAGCTTGTGACTTATAAAATATATGTGTAAAAGATGCATACATTCATTGAAAAAATGTGGTTAATCAACTCACTATGTAAAGAAAAATGAGTTTAATTTGATGTCTTGCACTTAACTTTTGTGTTAGAGCTATCAATGTGAATAGCTCCAAGTGGCATTCTTCCCTTTGAGCCAGTATTAGCCAAACCAGTGGCAGCGCACGATGTAGTGTTGGAGCTGTTATCTTTCAGATTATATGTAAAACTGAGACCTTTGGCCCCTTGTGGTAATTAATATCCCATAGCAACTTTCACAAGATCAGGGGTACTATCCCAAGTGAACTGGCCAAATTCCAACTTGGGTAATTACCCTCTGCCTAGCTACATGCCTCTAGTAGTTTCAATATATATTTGCTTTCTGACATACACTACTGTTGTGTTACTATTTGTTGCAGCTACCACATTCTACTGAGAGCTGGCTACCTTTCAAACCGGATATAAAGTGATCAATGTGTACTGTTTTATTTAAGTTAGTCTGTAAAGTGGATTGGGATTCTTCATGTCAGGCGATCTATAAATGGTTAACGCTATTTTTTTCTTTCATTACATTACATGGGAGCATGTCTATTTACAGACACACTCCATTGCCATCTATGGCACATTTTTCTGGGTACATTCTAGTGTCTAAGAATTCGTAGAAATTCTGACACCATACCTCCAGTAAAATAAAATAAGTAGTCATGATGATTTGTACCCCTTTCAGAATCTTTCTTAGTTATAAAACACTACAAATGTTCAGCGACTCAGCTGACCATACTGACTCCATTTTGTTCTTTACCTGACATGTTCCCTCATTAATTGATAATAGGTTGCTTCATTGTTATTGCAATGGATGATCTGTTCATTTTTTTTAATGTAACTATTTTTGTAATGAGGAAAATGCAATGCTGTGATTCCATAAAATACATAGGATGAGCATCCATTCCTTCCCCCCCCAACCTACTACAGTTTGATTAAGAGTTTATATTAAACAGAATTGCGCACTTTTGCTTCTTACTCCTCTTTGTCTGACCTAGACAACTCTCGAGCCCTCAGGTACCTCAGGATGAGCATACTCGTCCTGAGACTGTCACTCTGAGAAAGAAGCAGAGTGCCTCTCATCCCCCTCCGGAGCAAGAGCCTCACCTTCCTACACAGGCCTGCTCCTTCTTTTTTGAATGACCCACAGACCTTTCTGACCCACCCATTACTCCTTTGAACAGAAGGAGAGGCCCTTTAACTTTGGACTTGTCTGCATGAGGACATGTACTGGTCCTACTGTACTGTTACAGTTATAGTGGTATAACTCCCCATATGAGCACTCTGTTCTGGTGTAAGAGTGCTTTCTTCTGGATTCAAAGCAAGTGGTATAACTTCCACACTGAGACATGTTGTCGTCCTAGTCCTGACGAAGGTGTGGTTTGCCATTGAGGGGGAGGCAGGACATGTCAGCTACCTATAGGAGAGAGTCTGAGGGAACCAGGGATAATCCTGACAGAGAAGAATCAGGTTGGCACTCGCTCTTTGCAAGAATCCTGTCCCCTCCCTTATCTCCCATTTAGCCAGGGATTCTCACTTCCCACACAAGAGATCCACTTCCTGGACACTACAGTGCTAATAAGCGATGGGCACATAAACACCACCCTATACTGGAAACCTATTGACCACTATATTTACTTACATGCCTCCAGCTTTCATCCAGACCACACCACGTGATCCATTGTCTACAGCCAAGCTCCAAGATACAACCGCATTTGCTCCAACCCCTCAGACAGAGACAAACACTTACAAGATCTCTGTCAAGCATTTTTACAACTACAATACCCACCTGCTGAAGTGAAGAAACAGATTGACAGAGCCAGAAGAGTACCCAGAAGTTACCTACTACAGGACAGGCCCAACAAAGAAAGTAACAGAACGCCACTAACAATCACCTTCAGCCTCCAACTAAAACCTTTCCAGCGCATCATCAGAATCTACAACCTATCCTGAAGGACGATCCCTCAGTCTCACAGATCTTGGGAGACAGGCCCGTCCTCGCTTACAGACAGCCCCCCAACCTGAAGCAAATACTCACCAGCAACCACACACCACACAATAGAACCACTAATCGAGGAACCTATCCTTGCAACAAAGCCCGTTTCCAACTTGTCTACATATCTATTCAGGGGACACCATCATAGGACCTAATCACATCAGACACACTATCAGAGGCTCGTTCACTTGCACATCTACCAATGTGATATATGCCATCATGTGCCAGCAATGCCCCTCTGCCATGTACATTGGCCAAATCGGACAGTTTCTATGTAAAAGAATAAATGGACACAAATCAGACATCAAGAATTATAACATTCAAAAACCAGTCAGAGAACACTTCAGTCTCTCTGGTCACTCAATTACAGACCTAAAAGTCGCAATACTACAACAAAAAAAAACTTCAAAAACAGACTCCAACGAGAAACTGCTGAATTGGAATTAACTTGCAAACTGGACTTCAATAAAGACTGGGAGTGGATGGGTTATTACACAAACTAAAACTATTTCCCCATGCTTATTTTCCCTCCTACTGTTACTCACACCTTTTTGTCAGCTGTTGGAAATGGGGCATCCTGATTATCACTACAAAAGGTTTTTTTTCCTGCTGATAATAGCTCACCTTAACTGATCACTCTCGTTGTAGTGGATATGGCAACACCCATTTTTTCATGTTCTCTGTGTGTGTGTGTGTGTGTGTGTGTGCGTGTATATCTATCTATCTATCTATCTATCTATCTATCTATCTTCCTACTGTATTTTCCACTGCATGCATCTGATGAAGTTGGTTTTAGCCCATGAAAGCTTATGGTGAAATAAATTTGTTAGTCTCTAAGGTGCCACAAGGACTCCTCGTTCTTTTTGCTGATGCAGACTTACACAGCTACCACTCTGAAACCTGTCACTTCCCACAGTGTATCTTCACACTGACCCTCCAGCAGCTCAGCTGTAAGCTGGCCAGTTAAAGGGTAAGCACCATAGATTAGAGAGTTTCCCAAGGGGAATTATGGATAGAGGTCTGTTAAACGCACATGTTGGAGAAGAATTTTACTGGAGACTTTTGTGATTCACAAATTGGAAACTAAATTCTCTAAGATTAAAAAATGATGATAAAGGTTTTGAAACCTGTATGATCCATATCAGACTTCATTGGAGAGGTCTCTTACCTTTCTTCTGATATTATCGTCAACCTTAAGCATTTAAAAAATCATGAGTCAAGCCCCAGAAAATAATGAGATTGGCTTAAAATCATGTGGAATTTTTTTTAAAGAACCACAACATTTTGCTTTTGGGTGCTCTCAAGAATTATTTTCAAGCTTTTCTCTGTAGCGATATCTGCTAGAAATTTACTTTTAAAAAATGAAAGTTGAGGTACCCATGTATTGTGATTCCAGTAGCTGGGGATTTTAGAAAAAAAACCCAAATACCGTGAGAGTGGGGATAAAATCACAAGAGTTGATGATACTGTTGTGAAACCATAAGAATATTTTGGGGAAATATCATTTGGCTGACATTAGAGAGTAGGCCTTATTAACTAATATTGAAGACCAACAAATGTCATGAAAAGAATAACCCATTTATTTTATAAACTTTACCAGATGGTACTGAAATTGTTTCTATTTAATAAGAAACAAACTTTTGCTTAAAAAAAGCATTATACAGGCATTTTTGTCAATCTTATTAATTTTAACTGAGATTATTATAAAAAATTAAGTTATTATGAGGATAATACTTATATTAAATAATGCATATAACAGGAGAAATGTACATTCATGCTGTATATGGTATATGTCTCAGATGTTCTGTGCTATAAATGTAACAATTTATGTATCCGTTTATAATGTATAATTCATTATACACTATTTAAAAATATATATGTACATATGCCCAAAAATGGGCACGGCAGGAGAACCCTATTTTACTGGAAAGTCTGTGGAAAGGCTGTGCCTCTAATCACTCAAAACTTCCAGTAGGTCCACACACAGCAGTATTACCCCCATGCCTTGGTATGGGAAATGAATTCATGACCTTTGTTTAGGTGCAGGGACAAGTGATACCAGCCACTTATGAGAACCTCTAGGGCTAAAACTTCTCTGCTGTGTTTGCAACAACCCACATGTTTACCACCAGGTGGCAGAATATCCCAGCCTAACTAGTAAAGTTTCATATTAGAAGTAGCTCAGGCTGTGCAGTTGATTACATTATATTTTGATTTATTATTTATGGTAATGAAAGAATGCTTTCAATAGCTTGTGTGTGTGTATAAATTTTTGTAAGCATGTGTGCATATAAGTCTATAGTTTACTCCTGCAGGCTTGTAGCTGTGAAATGTTTAAGATTGAGTTAATTTTTTGAGTACCATAAACCCAAAACCTTTATTCATAGGCCAAGTGAGGCACTCCAAGCCAGATGGTAAGCTTTTTTTGCATTGTCCTCATTGTCACCTCAGCCTTACTTATAGAATAAGTATGCTTTGGACAGGTGGATGGATAATTGACTTGCCATGCTCGTCAGTGCTGTGCCAAATTGTGCATGATGGTTTGTGATGTAAAGAGGTCCTGCTATTAGGGACTTAACTGAGACTTCAAAACAAACTAAGGTTATAGAGCAGCTCAAGCTGTGATCCCTAAGGTCACATGCCAGGGCTTCATCCACTCGTAGAGATCTGGACAGGAAACATTATTTAAGGGAAATCAATTTCCCCTTTAAAGATTAACAACTCATTGAATGCAAAATACAAAATCCTGTTTATATAGGTCAGGATTATATTATTTTTAGAAATGATGTAGAATAAAAGGACATTAGACATTTTAGTCTGCTGCTAAGATTTTAAGGCAAACAACCTTCCATCTGATGCAAAAGCCAATTATGTTAATGGTCTCATAGATCTAAAAGCTGTGGCCATATGTCAGTATAGCTCTTTCACACAGAATATTTTTTCACAGATAGAAGGGCTCACCTCTCTCATGGTATATTTACACTGCAAATTAAAATAGTGTTTTTTATTTTACATAAGATATTTCAGTCAATGTTACCATGAAAAAATTCTAAGTTTTTAAAGATAAAAATCAGTAGCTGGATGAGTTGACTTAATTTTTCTGGCTACAAGTGTAGTAGTCAACATCAGAAAACTAAATCCAGTGTAAAATACACTGATGAGTAAGCTCTCTGCCTTCCATAAAGGAAGGTAATCTGTAGATTCTTTATGACTTGCGAGGGCTGATATTTTTTTGTCAGTTTTAGAAACTCTGTGGTGTGTGTGTGTGTGTTCGTGTTTTAGTAATGGTATATTACAGTGTTCTACATGAATGGTGGAAACCACTAAAACTGTAGAATGCTGTAATATGGGGAGTACTGAGGAAGTTAGCTACTATGAAAAGATATAATGGCCTCAGCAAATGTTTTTAATAAACATTTACTCATATCTTCATTTTTAACACTGACCACCCTTCAGCAAACAATTAAACAATTTTTGTGGAAGGAGATTAATATGAATACTCCTAATCAGGATTAAGAAGCAGTGGAGGACTGTGTAGAGGAACTTGGGCTGTATACGTTTGCATTATGTCTAACTGAGCTTGCCAATCTCTAAACTTTACTATTAAAAAAAAATCACCACTAAAATCACCAGTGGGGAGGAAGAAAGGAGGAAATAGAGCATTGTCAATGTGTGTGAAAATTTCACACCATCTCTCTTCAGCCCTGAACGTATTCATAGTTGTGTTGCCCACCAGCACCTGAGTTGTGATTCACAATACAAATGAGTATAATAGAAGAGCTTCAGAAATTAGACATGCTGCACCTTGTTCAAAGAGACAAGATTCATTGTAGACAGCCTTGCTGTTAGCCTTGAGAACTCCCTGTGCATTTGGAGAGAAAATTATAAATATTGCTCACTGCATTTCAAGAGGTAGACCCCCCCCCACCTCCTGTAGCATTGACATTTCTGCAAATCCTCCTCCAACTATTATAACAGGAAGAATGAGGCATTTTTTATCTGAAATGCTAGAAATGAGTTAGGATGATCTCTGCAGCCTTTTTGTTTTGTCTTTATTGAGGTGAGCATGTCAACCACTGTCAGCAATAATGCTTACTCCTCTCGCAGCACCATGATCTATTGATATGTGTACCAAAACACGTTAGAACTTGAAATAAAATATGCATTTTTTCATAATTTATCAGCATTATGATGGCACAAAAAAGCCAGTCTTATGAATAATACAGAGCTCGGCAATGGGCATTATGTACTGTTGGTAATAAATGCAGCATCTCCCCTAGACTACCAGGAGAGTTGTGCAGCAGAGTGCATTAGTTCTGCCTTGTGATAATAAATCATTTTAGTTTGTCAGAAGACTCTGGCTAACTTTTAGTCCTGAGGTATGAAAGAATCTAGTGCCATACGGCTTTGGATGGTTTCTGAAGTGTTTAGACTGGCTCTGAATCTCCTGGGTAACGTTTTGAGTGAGCTATATGGTTAGATAACAAGTGACAGTATTTCTCAGGTATCGAGGTTGTGATGCCTCCTGTTGTTTTATTGCCTAGAGTGGCTGATTTCATTCTAATTGGAACTGTAGCTCTTCTGTGATGTGTTGTGTGTCTGTTTGCAATATGGCTCCCTGTCTATTTTTGAAATGCATTGCAGTGTATTTCGCTGAGAATGCTGTGAATGACAACCTGCTTTGTTACTCAGTTATCTTTGCAGGGAAGTGAAATCAGTCAACCTGTGGAACTCATTGCTTGGGGATGTTATGAAGGCCAAAAGTATAACTGGGTTAAAAAAAATTAGATAAGTTCCTGGAGGATAGACCCTCAACGCTGTTAGCCAAGATGGTCAGGGATGCAACCCCATGCTCTGTGGGGGTCCCTATACCTCTGACTGTCAGAAGCTAAGAGTGGATGACGGGATAAATCACTTGATGATTGCCTATTCTGTTCTTTTGCTCTGAAACATGTGGCACCAACTACTGCTGGAAGACAGGATGCTGGGCTAGATGACCATTGGTCTGACCCAATATGACCATTTTTATGTTGTTAATAACATAAAAATTAAATGTACATCTCTCTTTAAAAAGCCATTTCCAAAACTCCCTTAAAAGAGCTGTCTTTCCTGCTGCTTCAGGGAGTATTGGCTAATTGTTGCTACAAATGGTCCAGGTGGTGGCAACAGAGTAGGTGGAAACAGCAGACCTACATTGATTATGCAGGATGTGAGAAAACATATTGGTATAAACTTTGCTAAAATATGTGAGCTATTTCACATTTATTAATTTCTGTTTAATTTCTATTGACGATAGCATTATGTGTTGTGCAGTACTCAGAAATAGAATAGAATCTTGCTATTGCACACTTTTGTAATTTGAACACTTCGTCATTTTCATAAAAAAGATGAACTCTTCCTACTTTCTCAGCTAAGATTTAATATCAAAGATCCATAGTGAGGGCTCATAGTATTAAAATTGTATTAGATTTACAAAATACATGATGGTACGGTTATTAGCACATTAAGTGGTATTATCAGAAACAATTACTACTAAACTGCATTTGTCTAAATAAGCAAACAATATCTATTATGTGATGCATTATCCTTTTTTGTTGTGAACACTTTCCAAGTTATAAAATTCAGTAGTTCACAATGGCTTCTCCAGTCATTAGTGAAGTTTTACTAGACTTACCGTCTTTGACAAGAAAGCATACCTGTATTTCTAGTATGTGTTGCAGTCTCTGTGCATACAGGGAAATACACTTGAGACAAACTATGAAATAAAGATAATATGAAGGAAATATCAACTGTTACGTGGGAGGTGAGACTTCATCCTGTGTAGACTTTCACTGCTGTTCTCCTACTCCATTTGAACAATACCCTCCTTCTCCTTTATTTTCTTTGGTGGAATCAGTGCTGGTAAAGTATTAGGCTTTCAGCCCTGGGGGCTGAAGTCTTCTACCTGCAGAAGATGTAGTGGTAATTCTGGCTTTCCAAAAGTGCCCCTCCCTTGTTCCTACTCTAGGTGTATTATTCTCTGTTGCTTGTGTAGTCACTGGCACCTGTGTGAAGTGGATGAACAGCGTTACCAAATCAGAACAGTAGTTTTACACAAGTGACAATTATTACATGAACTGTAAATCAGTGAAGACTCCAGCCCTAAAGGTAAGAGGGTTTATTTTTGATTTTCAATTAGGTTTGACCAGATGACCGAAAGAGGTGCCTTTTAAAATATACAGTTAGCTACAGTAGAACGTCAGAGTTACAAACTGACCAGTCTACTACACATCTCATCTGGAACTGGAAGTACACAATCAGGCAGCAGCAGAGACCAAAAAAAAAAGAAAAAAAGTATGGTACTATGTTAAATGTAAACTACTGAAAAATAAAGGGAAAGCAGATTTTTTCTTCTGCATAGTAAAATTTCAAAGCTGTATTAAGTCAATGTTCAGTTGTAAACTTTTGAAAGAACAACCATAAAGTTTTGTTCAGAGGTACGAACTTTTCAGAGTTACAAACAGTCTCCATTCCTGAGATGTGGGTAACTCTGAGGTTCTACTGTAATATGTTTTAAAACATGCTTTATACCAAGTATAGACCCAGTTTTCAATCATGTTAGCTTGTTGTGGTGTAACCTAAAAGAAGTCTCCGTTAATTCAGTTTTTTAAAAGTAGCTTTTTTTTTTTTTTTGGTCATGTGGATGGATAGACCTGGGGACAGGGCCTGATCTAAAAGTTCTCACTCTGGTAACATTTCCACTGACTTCAATCTGAAGTCAATCCCAATTTGATGTGAGAGTGAATCGGATCATGTGCACTTTTTACAAATCTTTATTAGAATTTGTATGTAGTTTCAAAGATGATTTCAATCCTATTTTTAACCTTTCTTCTTGCCAATTCTACATAATACAATTACATTATCTGTAAACTATTGGAACCACTCTCATCCAGCCCCAAGTTTTTGGCCCTTTGTTCTCCACCTAAATTAGAACAATAATGGAGTTAGAATAGGAAGCAATTAGGGTGCTCTCATGTCCTCTTTCACAGACAGTGTAAGGGCTGGACACAATCCGAACCCGGTACTGGGGAAAGTCCAGGGACTGAGCTGTGCTGCAGTTGCTTCCCACATCTAGGAACAGCATAGTTAATGGGCTCCCCCATTGCACTGGCATGTACAGGTAGTGGGCTGAGTGGATGGGTGGGGAATATTCTACCTAATTTTATTGGGTATAGTAAATTACTCCTCACCCATCCTTTGGGAGTCATTGTGTCTCTGTGAGGAACAATGCCTCCGACTGGATCCTTTGAGGTGTTGCATTGCTCTTTACTTTGGGCTGTGTACTGAGAACACATTGTCTAGTCCCTAGCTAAGGTTTCCCCATGTGGTGATGATGTTGCTACATTACACCCATTTATGACTGATTCTGTCATATCTGTCTATCTAAAGGCTGTGATAAATCTTGTTTCTATGGAAGAAATGTTGCTGTAAATCTTGAAACTTCATATAAGTTAGTAACATTTTGTGCTATAATTGTATCTATTATTGTATATTTTAAAACAATAACAATATTTACCAAAAAAGGGGGAGGGACGAGCTTTACTTTGGTAAATGGAGCTTTCTTTAAGCAATTGCTTCATAGCATGACTAATTGCTTTTGCTGTTTTGAAATTGAAATAAATAATACAGCAATTAAGTTACTAGATTTCATAACTAGTTATGTGTTTTCTATATTAGTTATAGAAAAGCAATAAAACAAATAAATTAAAAGAGCAGAGGTGGGACAAAGCTGGAATAAGAAGTCTGAACCTTTTGAATTTTGGGGTCTAGTGTCTTCTCACAACGGGTTGTGGGCTCATCTGTGCTGAATCTGATTGGCTCACAGTCAGAAGGGATGCCAACACAGTCTCATGAGAATAACTTCTCAGATTTCAGTACCATTGAATCTGAACCAAAGCTGTAGCCGCACAGTCGTACTGTAGCCTAAACATGCAAGCATTAACTGCTAAGCCCATCTCTAGTAACCAACCAAGTAAAACAGTTGATTTTTTATACCCTGACAAGTTGTTGTAATGTACCATTTCCAATACATTCCAATCAATGTCTTTGGTTAGGATTAATCTTATTTCAAAGTGATGTTCTTGGATATTTCCAAACTCTTCATTACAGTTTTCAATGGAACATTTCTGATTAAAAGAAGTGAGTGTTACAGTTAGTCTTGTTTTATAATAAAATATGATTTTTTTGCAAAAACAGTGGCCAATGCCAGGTGCCTCAGACGGAATGAACAGAACAGGCAATCATCAAGTGATCCGTCCCCTGTCACCCATTCCCAGCTGCTGGAAATGTAATGAGACTTTAACCCAGTAAGTCAAAGAACACTGTAATTCTCAGTGAATATAGCTCTTAATCATAATCTTCCCCCTCTCAGAGGCCCAAGACTCTGACTTATCTCCTTTTTATTTCCCTATATCCTCAGACCTAATTTGTGTTAACTTTCTTCTCATAGGACAGTTACTGTAACTGTCCAGAGCCCATCAGTGCTGTGTCAGACGGGAATTGCTCAGGCCCAATGCCAGGTATTCTGTCCACATCAAATTGTCACTATAGTACTCATAGGCTGGAAGCAAGAGTTGACAAAAATGCTGAAATCTTACCTTTACATGGTGATTCACTTTACTATCTCTAAATCACCAAGCCTACCCTGAATCATTCTTTCAGTCTTACATTAATTTGTGCCACAACTTTTGGCCAGGCTGTCACTAATTTTCTAAAGTGATTTCTCATACTTCTTGGGGGTCTTTGGCTAAGATTTTTTGTTGTGGGAGAGGAGAATTTCAGCTTTGGAACAAGACCGACTTTAGCATAATGCCCTAGAAATGCCAGAAATACCTTATCCTGGAAATCACATTGGAAACTACAGGAGAATGTGACATAGGTTATTTAGTGAAATGGCTAAAGGTGTTTTTGGTAAAATGCATTCTAGGATGTGTTCGCTGATCCTGTTTGTTCTCTTAAAATTAATTTCTGTAGTGTGTCATGGTTATCTGTTTAATTATTCATTTTGCATGTCATACAGAGGGACACAGTGCTGCAAAATAAATCCAGTAAAATAAGTTTCTAAAGCTAAAAATGTAGACTGCAAAACTATTGCAGGTAAACAGGGACTTGTTTTCTGATGTCACAGGTGAGTAGTAAAGCAATTATGTAGAATAAAAATGCCTTGCTTTAGATTCTTCACAAGGACTTATACCTTTGCAACATGTCTGCATCATACAACACAAGTGTCCTTTACTTGAAAGATTCATATTTAATTCTGACAATAAAATCTACTGCAGGAGAAGGGAAAGGAAAAAGCACAAAGGAAGACAGAGCTTTTCTCAATCTTACCCATTTCCTAAAGCCATCAAATATATTTGCAATTATTACAGAGGTCTTTGAAACTAAAAATTGCATTTGACATACAGACTTACAACAGCTTCCTCTAAAGCAAAAGAAATAATTATTCTTAAATTTAAGGAATCATATCCTCTAGATGAGATCTGCATGATGGACGGATGGGGAGGGGGTTTCAAAGAAGAGATTGCTAGCAAGCAGGCCATTTTAAAGAACACATTTTAATGTTTCAGGAGTGTGTGGTCCAATCTAAATAGGAAGGAAATACTGGGGAAATCTCAGGCTTATGTTCATGATGAAGAGATATTTGGAGTGGGAAAGGAAAGCTATTAGGTAGAGGGATAGGAAGCAGAGAAAGAGAAGTGTAAGAGCTAGCTTGGGAAGTGTGAGAAATAGAGAAGAAACCAGTTTAAGACAAAGTGAGGGAAATGAAAACTACCAGAAAAAAGAGCAATGTGTAGAGATGGGAACAAAGAAAAGGATCAGGTAAAAAATCGAAAACCAAAAAATATGTCTGAAAACTTTTTTTGACTGAAAACTAAAATTCATGGGAATTTTATTTTGGGTGCCTCATGCCCCATTCTACTCTATGGGCCAAGCTCCCTAGCTAGACTACATCCTCCAAGATGCACTGTGTTCTACCATCTTGCTGAGTCTCTGCAGTGCACTCTGGGGAAATGGACTAGAGATGCGAATGGGAACACAAAATACCCAAACTTCTACTCCCCTGAGGAATGAGACACTGTGGTGGCATTTCCAAATAGAAATATTTTGGGTTTGGCCAGGTGTTCAGCTTATTGATGAAAAATGGAAAATTTCTGCACTAAGCAGACACTTATGAAAAAAATTATTTAGTTAAAAACTCAATTTTTCATCAAAAAACAGTTTTGATAAAGTTTTTTGACCAGCTCAAGGTCTAGCCTTACCTCTCACATTTACCTGCTGTGTGACATCAGGCAAGGCACATCACCTGTTTCTATGCTCACCTCCAGTCTATTTAGATTGTAAGTTTTCTGTGGAGGGGACTGTTTCTTATGGTATGTCTATACTGCACACTGCTTTCAGTGGCATTTGAGGAATATATACTACGTGCCCCCCTAGTATGGATATAAATAGCAGTATAGATGGTGAGTCACTGCATAGGTGAGTAAAGACATGCCTGAACCCTTTGGATATGTACCCTACATGGCTCTCTACATACCGAAGCAGTGCCTCTGTAAGTGGGGGAATAGTCCCGCTATTGTGGGGAACTTTCCTGGCTTCTGCACTACCCCGGTGAAGTGGGCTAGTGAAATGATCTGAGTCCTCGCTCCCACTTCCTTTATGCGGTGGCCTCCCTGCTCTTGAGGACTCCCCTTCCACGCTCCTGTCTGGCAGAGTCCTTGTAACCGCAACAAGGCTGGGCCCAGGATTCCTGGGGGGCTCGACCCCCAACCCTGCTGTGGTCACCTAGGACAGGGGCTAGGGTGTCCCCACTCCGGGGTACTCTCTCTGCAGTGGGCACTTCTCTGACCCACTGATCATTACATACAAGTTAAAGCAAATGCAAGTTATTTAATCAACAATTAATTTTAAAAAGAATAAGGGAAAATGAGAAAGGTTAAAGGGAGCACATCAACCCGCTTTGTGGCAGGGAACATCACAAACAGTGTCTCTGGAATGTCAGGGCAGTTCACAGTCTGTTCCTTGTAAGTCCCAGGCCTTCCTCTCAGGCCCTGACTGTGCTGCAGGGATGCTGTGGGTTGGACACTTGCTCTGGTGGTGGCCACACGCTCTCAGGTTCTAAGTGGTAGGACCCTTCTTCCCAGTGTCGCCCCTGCCCTGTCAGGGTTATGATCCAAGCCTGGCCTGCAGAGCCTCTTGGCTGAGGTGTCTCCCTGTGCTGGGCCTGCTGCCCAGGGTGCCCCTCGGTCTCCTCAGCTGCTCACCTCACCCAGCTCCGGACTGCTCCAGCCCCAGCTCCACCACTCTGTCTCTGCACTGCTGCTGCTGCTCTGCCTCCAGCTCCCTGGGCTGCTTCTTTGGCCCCTCTGGCTCTGGTTGCTGCAGCTCTGCTCCCAGGACAGGTCTGCTCTGCAGGCTGATTCTGTGACTCTGCTCCCAGCACTGACCTGCTTCCTGGGCTGCTTTTCTGGCCCCTCTGGCTCTGGTTGCTGCAGCTTTCTTCCCAGGGCAAGTCTGCTCTCTCTGGGCTGTGCCTCTGGCTTTGGGGCTACAGCTTTCCTCCCAGGACAGGGTCTGCTCTCTCTGGGCTGCTTTTCTGGTCCCTCTGGATCTGGCACAGCTCTGCTCCCCAGCTTAGCTTGGGCCCCTGCTTTCTCCTTAGCTGGGCCCCCACTCTGTCTGACCCAGGCAAACCCAGCTCACACGGAGGACGGGACCTCCCTGGCCTCCTGACTCCCTAATTAGCCTGCCCGCCCTGTCATTCAGGCTGACCTGGAGCATTGGCCTCTCCCCATTGTTCCTGGGGGCTGTCAGTCTCAGGGTCCTGGTTTCCCATAGACCCTTCCCCCTTTTTAGTACTGAGAGCTAGCCAACCAAAACACCCCCACTGAATGTTAGTAAGGGGGCAAGAGTCCCCCTTACACCTCACTCATCTATACCACTGCCAGAATCTTTCACCGTCACAGGAAAAGGCTGAGGCAGCAGGAAAAAGCTCTGGCAGGGGGAGGCAGCTGGGAAAGACTCCAGCAGTTCCCTGCTTATGAGTCTTTCTTTGACAGGGCCTTTCACTAACATATATAGCTACTAACATGTGTCCGGAGTATGGACACAGCCTGCTTTTCACTGTGGCATGTAGCTACGTGTACCCTACACGCCGTCACAAGTGGTAAGCCATCTAGATGTAGCCTTAGTATGTATATCAACAGTACCTAGCACAACGGGGGCAGATCTCAGTTGGGGCCCTACTATAATATGAACAATCAATAATATGATAAACCCCTGAATCCTTGACAGCAAGGTAGAATATACAGCAAAGATTGCTGGAGAAGAAAACAATAAAAGGGCTGTCCATAAATTATGTAACACAATAGGAGGTGAGTGGATCCTTAATTTTGCGTGTTTTTTTCAGTGTTGCAACGCGTAATGGGGAGGAGGAGGTTTTGTCTTGAAAAATCAGCAAAAAGCGTCTTACGTCATTTATGCACAGTTCCAAATGGGATACAGAAGTGATCCTTTCTCCTGCCTTGCCTTTTACTATTATGTGACCATTCGGAAAGGGGGGAAGTTGGCTGACTGTGGAGAAAGGCTAGCTGAGAGGAGCCAACCCCCCAAACTACTAAATAAATCCTACCAGTCATGGCTTAAAAAAAACGAAAGGCACTGTCGGCAGCCACTGGTTTGCATTCTATTATTTGTACTGTTACTGCATGAGGAAATGTGTTATGATACTCAATACTCTTTGTTCATGTTCTTGAGCAAAATAAAGAAAGAGAAAGTGGAAAATTGTGTTGTAAAGGAGACAGGTGGAATGTGCGATATGGCTCTTGTCATTTGTGTCACCATGTTGTGTTTTCCTCAGGGAGAACATGCAGAAAGTGCGGCTTCTGAAACTCATTTGAATACAGAAAAGGAGTACTTGTGACACCTTAGAGACTAACCAATTTATTTGAGCATAAGCTTTCGTGAGCTACACCTCACTTCATCGGATGCATACTGTGGAAAATACAGAAGATGTTTTTATACACACAAACCATGAAAAGATGGGTATTTATCACTACAAAATGTTTTCTCTCCCCACACCCTACTCTCCTGCTGGTAATAGCTTATCTAAAGTGATCACTCTCCTTACAATGTGTATGATAATCAAGGTGGGCCATTTCCAGCACAAATCCAGGTTTTGTCCCACGCCGCCCCCCCCCCCCCCCCAAACCCACTCTCCTGTTGGTAATAGCTTATCCAAAGCGATCACTCTCCTTACAATGTGCATGATAACCAAGGTGGGCCACTTCCAGCACAAATCCAGCGTTTAACAAGAACATCTGAGGAGGGGGGGCGGGGTTAGGAAAAAACAAGGGGAAATAGGTTACCTTGCATAATGACTTAGCTGCTCCCAGTCTCTATTCAAGCCTAAGTTAATTGTATCCAATTTGCAAATGAATTCCAATTCAGCAGTCTCTCTCTGGAGTCTGGTTTTGAAGTTTTTCTGTTGTAATATCGCAACTTTCATGACTGTAATCGCATGACCAGAGAGATTGAAGTGTTCTCCGACTGGTTTATGAATGTTATAATTCTTGACATCTGATTTGTGTCCATTTATTCTTTTACGTAGAGACTGTCCAGTTTGACCAATGTACATGGCAGAGGGGCATTGCTGCAACATGATGGCATATATCACATTGGTAGATGTGCAGGTGAACGAGCCTCTGATAGTGTGGCTGATGTTATTAAGCCCTGTGATGGTGTCCCCTGAATAGATATGTGGGCACAGTTGGCAACGGGCTTTGTTGCAAGGATAGGTTCCTGGGTTAGTGGTTCTGTTGTGTGATATGTGGTTGCTGGTGAGTATTCGCTTCAGATTGGGGGGCTGTCTGTAGGCAAGGACTGGTCTGTCTCCCAAGATTTGTGAGAGTGTTGGGTCATCTTTCAGGATAGGTTGTAGATCCTTGATAATGCACTGGAGGGGTTTAGAAAGTTTAGTGTCCTTTTTCTTTTGTAGAGAAGCAAGCCGTCAAAAACACTATCCCCGATAATGTCACGGCTAACCTGGTGGCTGAACTTTGTGACTTTGTCCTTACCCATAACTATTTTACATTTGGGGACAATGTATACCTTCAGATCACCAGCACTGCTATGGGTACCCGCATGGCCCCACAGTATGCCAACATTTTTATGGCTGACTTAGAACAACGCTTCCTCAGCTCTTGTCCCCTAACGCCCCTACTCTACTTGCGCTATATTGACGACATCTTCATCATCTGGACTCATGGAAAAGAAGCTCTTGAGGAATTCCACCATGATTTCAACAATTTCCATCCCGCCATCAGCCTCAGCCTGGTCCAATCCACACAAGAGATCCACTTCCTGGACGCTACAGTGCTAATGAACGATGGTCACATAAACACCACCCTATACCAGAAACCTACTGACCGCTATTCCTACCTACATGCCTCCAGCTTTCACCCTGACCACACCACACAATCCATTGTCTACAGCCAAGCCCTGCGATACAACCGCATTTGCTCCAACCCCTCGGACAGAGACAAACACCTACAAGATCTCTATCAAGCATTCTTACAACTACAATACCCACTTGCAGAAGTGAAGAAACAGATTGATAGAGCCAGAAGAGTTCCCAGAAGTCACCTACTACAGGACAAGCCTAACAAAGAAAATAACAGAACGCCACTAGCCGTCACCTTCAGCCCCCAACTAAAACCCCTCCAACGCATTATCAAGCATCTACAACCTATCCTGAAGGATGACCCAACACTCTCACAAATCCTGGGAGACAGGCCAGTCCTTGCCTACAGACAGCCCCCCAACCTGAAGGGAATACTCACCAGCAACCACATATCACACAACAGAACCACTAACCTAGGAACCTATCCTTGCAACAAAGCCCGTTGCCAACTGTGCCCACATATCTATTCAGGGGACACCATCACAGGGCCTAATAACATCAGCCACACTATCAGAGGCTCGTTCACCTGCACATCCACCAATGTGATATATGCCATCATGTTGCAGCAATGCCCCTCTGCCATGTACATTGGTCAAACTGGAAGTCTCTACATAAAAGAATAAATGGACACAAATCAGATGTCAAGAATTATAACATTCATAAACCAGTCGGAGAACACTTCAGTCTCTCTGGTCATGCGATTACAGTCATGAAAGTTGCGATATTACAACAGAAAAACTTCAAAACCAGACTCCAGAGAGAGACTGCTGAATTGGAATTCATTTGCAAATTGGATACAATTAACTTAGGCTTGAATAGAGGCTGGGAGCAGCTAAGTCATTATGCAAGGTAACCTATTTCCCCTTGTTTTTTCCTAACTCTGCCCCCCCCCCGCCCTCAGACGTTCTTGTTAAACGCTGGATTTGTGCTGGAAGTGGCCCACCTTGGTTATCATGCACATTGTAAGGAGAGTGATCGCTTTGGATAAGCTATTACCAACAGGAGAGTGGGTTTGGGGGGGGGGGATGGGGAGAAAACCCGGATTTGTGCTGGAAATGGCCCACCTTGATTATCATACACATTGAAAGGAGAGTGATCACTTTAGATAAGCTGTTGCCAACAGGAGAGTGGGTTTGTTTGCGGGGGGTGGGGAGAAAACCTGGATTTGTGCTGGAAATGGCCCACCTTGATTATCATACACATTGTAAGGAGAGTGATCACTTTAGATAAGCTATTACCAGCAGGAGAGTGGGGTGGAGGGAGAGAAAACCTTTTGTAGTGATAAATACCCATCTTTTCATGGTTTGTGTGTATAAAAAGATCTTCTGTACTTTCCACAGTATGCGTCCGATGAAGTGAGGTGTAGCTCACGAAAGCTTATGCTGAAATAAATTGGTTCGTCTCTAAGGTGCCACAAGTACTCCTTTTCTTTTTGCGAATACAGACTAACATGGCTGTTACTCTGAAACCTGTCATTTGAATAAAGCACTGTGTAAATTCTAAGAGTTGAATATATGATGAGTTTCTCTGTGTGTGTCTGTCTAAATAAATGGTTTCAGAGTAGCAGCAGAGTGTTAGTCTGTATTCGCAAAAAGAAAAGGAGTACTTGTGGCACCTTAGAGACTAACAAATTTATTTGAGCTTAAGCTTTCACTTTTGTTAGTCTCTAAGATGCCACAAGTACTCCTTTTCTTTTTGTCTAAATAAATGTTTCCCAATGCCTATGTGTAATTGTGCACAAAATCTATGAACTTTGCCTGTGCATTCTTGTAAAAATGAAGTGGTTATCTTTGAGTCTGTGACAAAACTCATTACACACAGGGGAAAATGATAGAGGATAAAGCACTGAAGTGAAAGTTAGGAAACCAGAGTTCTGTTCTATTTCTATTTCTAATTTCCATTATGGCTTCCTTCTGCCCAATTGGTAAGCCAAAGGGGTATCAAGTACTCTGAACTTGATTGTCTTTTCAGTTACACCATTTTTACAATACATTCATTCCATTGACTTCAACTAAGTTACTCCTGATTTATATCTGTGTAATAAGGCCCTGGAGGTTTAAAATAAACAGTTAAACCGTAGTTGGGTGTCTATAAAATGCCTCCGTGTTCCTGAAAAGTGCCTGTATGTTTAAAAATAATAATTTAAAAAAAACTAGTGAGAGTAACACTTTTTTGGGCACATCCTGTGGATTTTTTTCCCATTGTATTATTATGTGTAGTTTTAACTTCATTAAAAGAAATAATCTGTTGAATTAATACTTAATAGAAAATTTTTGATGGGGAATTTTGCATGGACAGTATAACAAAAAAGCATAATCGCAGAGCCAGGGCCAAAGTAGGGAGAGAAAACCATAGTGGAACTCTATACATTCCCACTTACTGTTCTCCTATATCTGATGGCCCCCCTCTGCCTCCTCCTGTCTACGTGGTTGTGGAGCTACTCTCCACCTTTCGTTTGTGGCTCACATAGAGTATGAGTAGGGCTATTGCTAGTTGTAATAGAATGAAATTAAGAAACAGAACATTTAGTCTGGAAAAATTAGCAACATACGTGTGGAAGTAATGTACCTCTACACTGACTCTCCCAGCCGGTTCCCTGACAGAGCAGTTCCACTGAAACTGTGCTTCCAGGGCTTTTCCCGGTGCCTCTCCCTCGAAAGACTTTCACACAAAAGTTAAATCAATCACCAACGGCATTTAACTGGGCTATTGCTAATTGCCAGTGGGAATTATGTGCAACCTTGCCTTGTCCCTAGCTGACTCCATGCATGTATCCCTGGACATGTGGAGGGTCTCGGATGGGGTAGAGGGAGCAATGTGACAGGAGAAGCAGTCCCCATCCTCAATGATGCATGACATCCACACCTAAAAATGCCCCTCCACATGCAGTTCCTAGGGGAACAATTCCCTCTTCATACCTATCTAGTTAAAAATATTCCATTCACTTTTTCAGATTCACTTTAGAGCATAAGAGTGATAATAAATGTGAACCTTTAATACTGCAAAATCTATATCACAACTTAGCGCTCCCTTAGAGTTTAAATAGAACCCTTGGCTTTTGGAATGCAAAGCAGTATTTCTGAGTTACTATTGTTTGTTTGCCTTTGCTCAGATTTATTTGTTGGTTTATTACTTTTGTCAAATGTTGTGCTTTAGATTTCCATGCAAATTAGCTGTTACGAATTTTGGCATGAGGAAAGCTACCTACAGCTCTAGAATACAAATAGGCATAGAAATAAAGATATGCTGTGTAATGTGGACAACAATGCAGTTTGATAAGTACTGTGGGCTAAATTCTACTTCTAAGTACACTCAAGTAAACCCCCGGAAATGATCATTTACCCCGAGATAAGAATTTTGGCTTAAATCTTAAATCCAGGGGCTTAGGAAGGATTCTATCGAGAAATTAATATTATAGGGCCAGATTGTCAAAATGGGAAGCCCAAGGTCTGCTCACAAAAATGTGCGTGCAATTGCATGAGTACATTTCCATGTGCATTTTTTGCAATGGCATGTCAAGTGATCAGTTAGCATAGTAGGATCCTGGTCCATGGCTAGGGCTCCTAGGTGCTACAGTAATTCAAATAAAAATAATAATATCTAGTCACTTTCATCTGCAAATATATGACTTGCACATGCACTGTCTGAAGGGGTCCCATTAACGTGACCTATTGTCCGCGATTGGTCAGTTCTAAGTGAGGATGATGAGCTCCATCAGCACAATGGATGAGACCTAAGGTGATTCATTTTGTAAGATATTTTAGGATCAGCTATCAACCAAACGGGCCTTAGTAGGACATATTCCACATTAGACTCTCAAATCCCAAGAACAGAAGGATCTGTCCATAAATGAAGCTGACACTCTCCTATTAGCTAGTGGAACCTCCCTCTTTTCTCTCCAGTACACCCAATATCTACATGGAAAGTGATTATAGGTTAAATCATGATACAACTAGAGAACTTATTGCTGGAATTTATACGTATGTTTCTTGTGGCAACTAGAGGTCCTTAAGTTATAGGTGGAAGGTGAAAGAACTAAGAGTATGTCTACACTATGATTCCCAGCTCATGTACACATACTCGCACTAGCTTTCATCTGAACTAACACACTAAAAATAGGAGTGTAATCATGGTTGCACGGGCAGTAACATTTTTAGTATGCTACCTCAGATGAGAGCTAGCGAGAGTATGTGTACATGAGCTGGGAATCATACCCCTAGCTCATAGTGTAGACACACTCTTAGCTCTTCCACCATTTCCCTACTGACTTTCCCCCAGAAGTTTAAAGACCTCTAGTTGCTACAAGAATCATAAGTAGGCATTCTAACAGTAAGTTCTCTAGGTGTATAATATGATGAGTAGCCTTAGGTTGGTTTTGGAAGTTTAGCTTAGAATTTCCTGAATTTCTAGCTTGTAGAGCTTTTTGAAAACTAGAACTTTTTTTAAAAGTGTGGTTATTGCTGTTTCTCTTCCTTAGTTCTTTATTATGTGTTTGTCTGGGAATACATGTTACGTAGGGATTCTGATAAAACAGTTACTGACACTATCACAGTTCTTTTGTCAAATTCATGCCTCTTGAAAATCTTTCTTCAATCATTTTTGGTAAAGGCTTTTAAGGTATTCAGAATTATTTCACAATGTATAAATTTATCACATCAGAAAGGTAGCTCCTACAGGATCTTGGTAGTTAACCTATGAAGTCCATTTGCTTTTGTGGGGTTTGGTGTTGTGGTTTTTTTGTTTTGTTTTTTTTTCGTGGGTGTGGTTGTTTGTGGTTTTTTTGCTACTTCATTTAACAACAATTGTACATATTCTGTTGCTCTGAATTCACCGGACACCTGCATTACTGCATTTGTGAGAATAGACGGTGAGTGATAGAAATGTTCCTACTGGTTTGTGCAAAATATACATAAATTTGGAAGAATTCAATTTTAATTTTTTAATTTTAACAGATATCACTTTATTTTTAGCACATTTGTAAATTTTTGTCAATATAAGTGTTCACAGATTGTCAAATTATTGGAGAAGGGTGTCAGAAAGTAGGATGGTCTGGCAACAATTATTTAATGATAGTGGATGTTGAGATTTGGTTTAAAGCTTTATAACCAAAAAAATACAAATCATTGGCATGGCATGTCCAAATATAGAAAGTAAATATACTGAAATCAGACTGTGGATATGAACTTGGAGGACATTGCAACTGAAACAGTTTACAACAATGCTAGAAGGGGTGCAGCAGTTCTTCAGTTGATCCAGCATGAGTAAAAGAAGCTCTTAGAGGCAAAAAGTAATCCTTTTAAAAAGTGGAAGTTAGGAGGAAAATAGAAAGGAGCATAAACTCTGGCACTTCAAGTGTAAAAGTATAATTAGGCAGGCCAAAAAAGAATTTGAAGAGCAGCTAGCAAAAGATGCAAAAACGAAGAGGAAAAAAAATTAAGTACATCAAAAGCCAGAAGCCTGCCAAACTAACAATCAGTGGGGCCACTGGATGATTGAGGTGCTAAAGAAGCACTCAAAGAAGTCAAGGCCAGTGCGGAGAAGTGAAATGAATTGTTTGCATCGGTTTTCACTGCAGAGGATGTGAGGTGGATTCCCACAACTGAGCCATTCTTTTTAGGTGACAAATCAGAGAACTTTCCTAGGCTGAGTGTCAGTAGAGGAGTTTTGGAACAAATTGATAAATGAAATGGTAATAAGTCACCAGGACTAGATGGTATTCACCCAAGAGTTCTGAAGGAACTCAGATATGAAATTGCAGAACTACTAACCGTGGTAGGTAACCTACTGCTTAAATCAGCTTATGATTAGAGGATAGCTAATGTGATGCCAATTTTTAAAAGCTGCTCCAGAGGTGATTCTGGCAATTACAGGCCAGTAAGCCTAACTTCAATACCAGGCAAACTGGTTGAAACTATAACAAAGAACAGAATTATCAGACACATAGATGAACACGCTTTCTTGAGGAAGAGTCAGCATGCCATTTGTAAAGAAAAATCATGCCTCATCAATGTATTAAAATACTTTGGGGGGGGTCAACAAAACTGTAGATAAGGATGATACAGTGGATGGTAGTATATTTAGATTTTCAGAAAGCCTTTGATGAGGTTCCTCACCAAAGGCTCTTAAGCAAACTAAGTGGTCATGAAGTAAGAGGGAGGGTCCTCTCATGGATCAGTAATTGGTTAAAAGATGAGAAACAAAGGGTAGGAATAAATGGTCACCTTTTAGAATGGAGAGGTTAAATAGTGGGATCCCCCAGGGATCTGTACTCGGACGAGTGTTGTTCAACATTTTCATTAATAACCTTGACAAACGGGTTTGTAGATGATACAAAATTACTTAAGATAGATAAGTCCAAAGCAGACTGCGAAGAGCTACAAAGGGATCTCACAAAATTAGGTGACTGGGCAACAAAATGACAGATGAAATTCAGTGTTGTTAAATGCAAAATAATACATATTGGAAAACATAATCCCAACTATACTTACAAAATGATGGGGTCTAAATTAGCTGTTGCCACTCAAGAAAGAGATCTTGGAGTCATCACTGATAGTTCTCTGAAAACATCCACTCAACGCGCACCAGTAGTCAAATAAGATAACAGTGTGTTAGGAACCATTAGGAAAGGTATAAATAATAGGATAGTAAATACAATAATGCCAGTATATAAATCCATGGTACGCCCACATCTTGAATACAGTGTGCAGTTCTGGTTAACCCACCTCAAAAAAGATACATTAGAAATAGAAAAGCTTCAGAGAAGGGCAACAAAAATGATTAAGGGTATGAACAGCTTTCATATGAGGAGAGATTAAAAAGACTGAGACTGTTCAGTGAGATGACTGAGGATGAATATGATAGAGGTCTATAAAATCGTGAGTGGTATGGGGAAAGTGAATAAGGAAGTGTTATTTACCCCTTCACATAACACAAGATCCAGGAGTCACCCAATGAAATTTAATAGGCAGCAGGTTTAAAACAAACAAAAGGAAGTATTTCTTCACTCAACCCACAGTCAACCTGTGGAACTTGTTGCCAGGGGATGTTGTGAAGGCCAAAAGTATAATAGAATTCAAAAGAAGGTTTAAATTAGTTCATGGAGGATAGGTCCATCAGTGGCCATTAGCCAAGATGGTCAGGGATGCAATCCCATGCTTTGGCTGACTGCCAGATGCTTGGACTAGACTACAGGGGATGGATCACTGAATGGTTGCCCTTTTCTGTTCATTCCCTTTGAAGCATCTGGCACGGGCCACTGTTGAAAGACAGGATAGTCGGCTAGATGGGGCATTAAGCTGACACATTATGAACATTCTTATGTTTTTATGATCTCTGACTAGCCCGTGTGGACACTGAAAACTGTGTTTGCTTAAACTGATTACATACAGCCAGTCCAATTACAAATAGATATTTCCCTGCCTTGCAAGGGTGTTGGGAGCTTAAACTCATTAGAGTCATTGTGAGGTGCTCAGATTCTATGGTGATGGGGGCCATGTAAGTGCCTCGTTAGATTGGCTGTTGGGATGAGGGAATCACTGATAAAAGAAAAATGCATCATTTTGAAAGTCATGGTTCCTTTGCATTTTTTTTAAACCTTGTTCTTTAGCAGAGTTTGTCTAATTATATGTTGCTGTGTTGGATTTTCAACTCTTACATGAGAGGAGGGTCAGCAGTTTTTATCATTAAAATCCATTTAGGAGTAGTTATTTATTGATATCCTGCATAATTTATATTTTGCATCTCTGGATAGTAATAACATTGTATAATAGATAATATTAGTTTGTAATGGTGTAGTGAACCTAGAAGCTGTGCAGAACAATAGGTTGATATTACAGTATGTTAGTAAGTTTAATGACTGTGGCTGTGGATCTTCCTCTAATCGCTGAGCTGTTTGTTCTGACCCACATCTGACCTCTTTAAAGATGGTTTCCTTTTCCTATACACTGAATTAGCTGGTCTAATACCTTTCTTAGGTAATTATGCTCATGTAGGCAGTGTCAATGCCAGGCAGATCAATGTTGTGTGATATGACCTGTGTTTCATTAGTCCCTAAAATCTGCAGTTAGTTTCTGGTGATGTTTTGTTAAATGTGAAATGGCTCAATAACCTAAATAGGAGCTCTAGAAATACCCCAATTAAAATAAAATGCACATTATAAATACCTCATTATATGTTGGGCTTACACTGGGGAAAAAATACAGGTTTCCAGTTTTCCCAGTGATCATTATCTTTTTTTTGAAAAATGCCTTCAAATAAAAATTCCTTGAGCTGTGGGATATATTGAGGTTATAAAAGTCTCTTGAATTCCCCTGCTTCCACAAGTAATTTCATATGATATTTTCAGTGATCTCTGGAGCTTGTATAGATATTGGTCACTCAAACACAAAGTCCATGGTGACTGTTTTATATCCGTAGGCAGTCTGTGAAATTCTGCTCACCAACTCTACATTAGTAGTCCCATTGACTTGATTTTGTCCAAACTATGTGATCATATGTAGCCATGAAATCCTTCTAGATTGCCTTGAGCATTCTCAAAAGCTTAGTGGGAAAATGAGAAATGTGTTTGACAGATGTAAAACCCGAAACAGTGAAGACCACCAGATACAGGTTACCAGAATACTAATTTAGTGCTCAAATTTTGGTTAGTCTGCATATAAATTGTCAAAGTTTGACTCAGACTCACAATTTATCAGACCATTCTGTTTTATTAGCAAAGCTGCTCTGCTAATACATTTAGAAGTGAGCTCCCCGAGTGGGGCTTGTGTCTTTTAATTTATACAGTTTTTTGGAGAACAAGTTACAGAGAAGTTACAGACAAAAGAAGAAAAAGATTTTAGTCACCACCCTTCGAGATCCCTGAGACCAGTTACGTATCTTCAATTACCTGCCACCCTTAACAATCTCCTTTAACAGCTTCCAGTTAACTTAACTAATTGCCCTTCACACCTTCCATTCTGATGCCTGCTTCTTAGACGTGCTGGCTCTATCTTAATTGCTTCTCCATTCAAAAGCTAACTGTCCCTACGTGTGCTCCCTCAGATACTTTGTAACATGTTTTGGCATGCCCTCTCATATACAATGTATCCAGCATGTCCCCTTATACAATGTTATACTTCCACACTATGAACCAGTACTGACTAGGAGAAAGTCTAAAAACATTTTTAATAGATCTGTTCACTTGAGAAAAGATTTATTACATTTTGATTAAAATTTTGTGCCCAGTTTTAAACATTGACCTTATTGGTATGCTTGAATGAAAGCCCTAAGAAGCGTGGTGGATTTTATAAATATAATCCTGGAGTTTAGGAAGCAGACTGAGATGTATGCAATAGCTTCGTAACTACTTTTTCTAAGTTGTATTGTTACCTTTTTCAGGGAAAAGTATCTCTATGTTAAACTCTTCCATTAATGCAATAAAATATGTTGCTTATTGTATGCGAGGTTGCTGATTTGTTTTGAGATGCGTAAAACTTCTGGAATAAATAGACTGAAAGAATGACTTCTATTCTAGTCCAAAAAAATGAAACTTACCTAGAAAAGGAACTGTGCCACCCCCCCGAAATGGTCTGATTTCCCCCCCCCCCCCCCCCCGCTCAAGTTGGAATATTCATATATACTTTAGATGCATTTATGATTACTACCACCGATATCCCACTATTTTCCTGTCTTCATCAAAATTGAACAGTAAATCAATAAAACCACTGACTGATACCATCAGCAAAATATGATGCAGCCATAATTTAAAAGAAGAATTTTAGGGAAAATCTCTGGGACCTGTGCCACATATGACTGAGGTGCATTTTCTCCTTTTGTGTGAACAAAATTTCAAGCTCATGAGTATCAGCGGGGGAGTTTTTAACCCAAAAACCTCTATCTTGCTCTTCTGTATATATTTATCAGGGAACAGCCTCACTATTCTAGTGAAAGTTTTAGATCTGAATTGAAGTCAAATTAGCCATTGTAGTTTAGATTACTGTATAGCATGGCTGGTCATAACAAGTAGCTGAGCTAGGCCCTGACTCTATGAGAGGCTCTTTGCACTCATGTGGAGCAACGGTGGCTCGCCTTGAAGGCAGTCATGGGTGTCTGCCTATCTGGAGCATTTTGCACGATCAGAACTCTACATGCTTCAGCAGTCAAACCAGCCTTTTATGTTCTTTAAAGTCAGGGCATAGCTATAACCCTTGCCACACTCTCTCCGAAGAAGCAAAACCAATCAGCTATTCATGTGCTTAAACTTGAGCATTTGCTTGAGGGCTTGCTGGATTTCGATCCTAATGTACCTGAGGGATGGCACAGATAGTACATGAACTTGTAGTGTACTGCTGCTTTCATAACTTTAAATTTTTATCAAAATATAATTTAGCTTGCTCCAGTACCTTGGGGTATTAGAAATACTGGATGTTTCCTTAAAAAAATAAAAAATCTAAGTCTGGTAAAAGTTCAGCATTTTGCTTTGTAACTTCTAATAGCCAACAAGATATGACCTTTCAGCTTTACACATTCTTGAGCTACAGTTCGATTTATCAAGTAATCTTAGATTGACTTGGTTAAGGGCTTGGCAGATACCAGTGAAAGTTGTACTCAATTCAAGCTGCAGTCGATAAGATTTGGTTCATGGCTGTAGAAAGAGAAGTGTAGAACTGGAGACCTGATGATAAAAATAACGGTCAACTGTCTGCCACCTTAATAGAGAATATTAAAGATGGTAAAACACTGACAAATCAAATTGATGACCTGGAAAACAAGCTCTGATTAAGAAATGTCAAGGTGGTAGGTTTTCCTGGAAAAGCACAGACAGGTGTGATTCAGATAATTTGTTAGCTGTGAATTATGACAGAGCAATTAAATGGCTAAGTTTGAACTTTTCTCTGCAATACACTGTGGTTATACTATCTTTAACAAAAGCGAGTCAGGGAACCCATTTTAGTGAATGTGCAGCTCTTGAAACAAAATCCTGGCTCCCAAGGAGACCGTGTTTGACACACAAATCTGAGTCTACTGTATGTAGATCACAATCTTGTTCTAGGGTATCAAGTGGATTTTGTCATTCCTCAAGTGAAAATATGGACCTGGCCACAGGCTTTCTTCTACTTGGTTAAAAGGTCACATATTTGCCCTTCCCTCTCCTTCCACTTGTCGCTGCTGGATGCCATAATGTTTCTGTATGAGACTTTGAGAGAGTGTTAGGGTTTGTCTATATGCAGAATTGCAATGGTGTTATTTTAAATACATTTATAGTGGTGCAAAAAGCTGTGGATAGTCTTATTTTCGTTTAAATCAGGTGTATTTCACTGTAGCTTAAGTTGATTAGGAGCAGGTTTAAACTAAACCAAAATAAGTCACTCCTATACTGAAATGTGTGTCCATACTGGAGTTTGCACTGGTTTAACTGAACCAGTTTAATTGAACCAATGCAAATTTGTATGTGATCAAGGCCTTGGTTTAAAAAAAAAAACAACAACCAAGGCTACAGAGGCTTTTCATACATAGGGAATTTTATGTAAAGAATTTTTTTGCTTTTTTGAGTGTTTTCTCCCTCATTTTACTTTTTCTTTAAAATTCTTCCACTAAGTGTGTTGTGTAGAAGTTTTATATACAATTATATTTAGTTTATATTTTCATTTTTATCTGGGATTAACATTTGTCACTAGAAGGCTTTTAAAGTTCTTTATTTTTAAAACCAGTGGGTAGGTAACTTTCTGTTTTTTTGATTTTCATGTGTAATACAAGTTATTGTACCAAGAGCTCAAAACTAGTTCAAGAAAGAGTGCGCAGGCTTTGCACCATTCACAGCTTGCCTGGATCCCATAGTGGGCAACTCTAATTCCCATCCGAGGTGGCTGTGATGTATTTTCTGAGTGGATGGTGGGATCTTTAGCCTGTAGGGTGCACACCTATATATGTGGAGGCTAAGGGTATTGTGAGCTTAGTTTGACTCGTGGGTCACACTTTGTACACACCTGCCTTATGGCTTCGTCACTGACAGAACTTTGGAAGTTCTTCGAAATGTTGTGAGATCAGCTCTGGTATTATTTTTCAGAGACAACTGAAAGTGATAAATGTTTTGATAGAATGGTGAATTTGCACCACTCTGCAGATCAAGTTTGAGTTAAATGGGATGGGGCTAAGGGTCAAAATAATACTGCATGGCCATATAAAATCTGAAATCTGCAGAAAGCAAACATACCTAAATAATATGTGCTTTTCATTTTATGCTGTTGGTCTACTTCAGGAGTCGGAAACCTTCAGCACACGGCCCATCAGGGTAAACCACTGTTCGGCCGCGAGACATTTTGTTTATGTTGACTATCAGCATAGAATCATAGAATATCAGGGTTGGAAGGGACCTCAGGAGGCATGCCCCCCTCCGTTCCTGGCCAATGGGAGCTGCAGGAAGCGGCGCAGGCTTATTATCCTGATGGGCTGTGTGCTGAAGGTTGCCAACCCCTGGTCTACTTCATCTTTCGGAGATGTTAAAAAAAATGTAAATTGTCTCAATATCCTGCATTTTTTTCTGTTATGGAATTGTGGAACTGCAGGGTTTGCAACTGCTGCTCTGCAAGATGCTTTACTAGGATGCCACGCTGAAGTTCTCTTGGCATGAAAATAGAAAAGATTATGAGTAAAATTTTCAAACACACCTAAGTCCCATTTTCAAAAGAGACTTGGGGCCAGAAATTTAAATGTACGTAGGTACCCAAAGATGCAGATAGGTACCCAGTAGGTTTTTCAAAAGGACTGAGTCACCAAATAATGGGAGGTAGGTGGCATTTTACAAAAATCCCACTGGGTGCCTATCAGTATCTTTAAGCACCTAAGTACCTTTAAAAATCTGGCCTTTGGACTCCTAAATTCCATTGACTTTCAGTGAGATTTAGGTTCAGAAGTTCCCTTGTCCCATTTGAAAATTGGATTTAGGCTCCTAAGTCACCTCAGGTGCTTTTGAAAATTGTCATTGTCTTTTGCAAAGGGAGCCTTATTTAATACATAACTTCATGGTGTGTGTCGCACCTACGGTCCTGCTGCTGTACTATGTGTTCTCATGTGAACTGTGCCCAAATACAAAAGATCATTTAAGAAACAAAACTACGGGCACATTTAGCTGGGAGAGGTGACACATTCTGGCTCTAGGCTGTTACATGTTAATGACATATAACCTTGTCGTTTATCGGATGTTTCTCTGCCGTTATATATTACACAATGCGCAGATGTAATGAACTTTGAAGAACATTTTCTCACTTGAGATTATCTCCCAAAATTGACATAAGGTTAAAAATTATTGTTAAAGTGATGAAGAATAAATACAATATGAAGCAAGACTGAAATGAATACAGTATGTGGCACTTGCAATATCGAATGTCACTCACAAAAGATAAGTGGTCAGTGAAACTTTTTCGTGATTTGCTGTGTTTTTAAAGGATGTATTCAATCTTTACTAGCCCTTCTGATCTTGCAAAGAAGCATTGTGCTGGAAGAGAATGTTGCTGTATTTGAAACTGCTGTCTACAGAATGTAAGTGCATTATAACTGCATTAATAGTTCCATTATCACAGCAGGACTCTACCAGACTCAGTAAGGTTGCTAATCAGTCAATTGTTGTTCTTACTTAAGAAGTAAAGAACAGATCTCAAGATAAAAGGAATATTCTGTGGAAACGTGTTGCTGGTGTTTTTTAGGAACTCACCTTTTTTTTCCTAAAATGTTGGTATAGTATGTTATATGCATGGAGAAATAGTCCATAATTTATCCTATAGATATTTTGACATGAGACTGCCGAAATTGAATACCCCAAGGCAGGGAAAAATATTGGATGTGCAACAGACATATGGGTGGCATGAAGGCAAAAATGCAGATCCAATGGACATGAGGAAATGGTGTCAATCAAATGTGAAATAGGTTGTCTGATGCTAGCTTCAGTTCTGATGAATTTAAATATATAATGATGGCATAGAAAATAGCCACCATATAAGACTAGAGCCAGATTGCCTATTACAACTGCAACCAGATTTACCTTTGCAATTGCTTATTGCAAAGCTTCATTAAAATGATCAGTTGACTCATCGGGTGATCTGAATACTGGTGGCAAAATTTAAAAATGCAATCTCGAGCCATTTCACATCTCCTGCCAACTGCCAGTCTCTTGGCACTAAGTATTTCCGGCATTAATGTCTCCTGACAGTCACTGTGAGGAAGCTCTGCTTCTGTGTCTGCTTGGTGAATCTCAGCCTAGTTTTAGCAGTTCTTAACGAAAGTTTTAAAGCACATTTGTTGTAAAGGGCCTTGACAAGCTCCAGTCCTGCCACTGATAGCATGTGGGTCAGCTGCTGCATGAGCAGACAGCCCTGCTGACTTTAATTGGGCTCTACTTAGGAGCCGTCCTCATGGCTTCAGTTTCAGGATTGGTGCGGAAGCTGAAAGCTTGGGCTTGGAAGCATTTGTATCCCATACGTTTTAGATGTCTTCCTGGACTCATAATCTCCACTGAACTCAAATATGTCACCCCACAACATTTTTTTTCTTTTAACAACAATAATAGTGAGGAGTGAGGAGAAGGAACAAGAAAAACGAAATAATGGACCAGAAAACCATGAAAGGGATTCTAACAGGGTGGTCTGTCCCTTTAAAGAGCAAGATGCCTTAGGCCAGTTGGTGCTATTCCAGTCGTCCTGCCCCACTACCTCTGTGACCACTGCCACCTCACAGTGTCCCAGAGCTCAGGCTCCAGGCCGAGGCTGAATGTCAGCACATCAGTTTCTCGTCCCAAGAGCCCAAGTCAGCTGACCCAGGCCAGCAGTGGGTTTTTTATCTCCATGTAGCCATACCCTCAAAGGCACAGGGGTTGGTGGAGCAGATTTTGCACTCTCTGTGCTCACAAAGAAGCCCCTGGAGAGGTTGTGTCTGCCAGAGGCTTCTGCATGGAGTGATGTGAGCCTATATTACCCTCTATTTGTGGAGCTGTAATCAAGGGGGATGCACTCAAGGGAACACATTTCTGAAATGGGACACGTTCTATATATTTAGAAATATGCAAACAGTGCATCTGGAGCACCTCCTATCATGGCTCATGCTGGAACAAGCACCTGTGTGGAGAAAACTGAGCTAATAAAGGGACAGCTACATCATCCATCTAAACTAACCGCGTGAGAATATTCAGAGGCCTCACCTTGTTAAGCAGACAAACACCGAATTAGCTGCAGTGCTAAATTTAAGGGGTGGAGGGGAGGGAAGCCGGATGCTTGTCATATTCTTTCTTCCATTGTATGTAAGCAGCGTGTGTGCACTATCAGTTGAGGTAGCCCTTCGTTACACATGCAGTAAGTTGATTGATCGTCTGTATTTTTAATATAGCACTACATTGGTGTTGAATCCTTAATAAAGAGATTTAAAAGCATGGCTGGAATCCATAAAGATAACACTACAATATGGTCCAACTTTCAAGGCAGATGAGTCTAAGGCTCAACCTTGAAACTGCTTTAAACAATGGGAAGAAAGGTGTGTCTCAAACAAAATATTAATCTCTTTTTAAAAAATAATTGTAAGATTCTTGTGCATGAAACTGTTCTGTACTTTATAGTTCATATTACTTAGCTGCTGTGTAATAGTGAATCCTTGTATAATAGTGATAGGTTCAAGTAATTGACTTCTTCCATTTTTAATTTGTATATGTCTTTGGATGTAATTAAGATAAAAGATACATATTCAAGTGTGTTATTTTTAAGCAGGGGGGTTGCAGCTTCCTGTTATAACAGCTTACAGATTTGTTTTTCTTGTTTTACAGCAGCTGCTGCTGTAATTTCCAATCGTTTACAGCAATATAGTAAAGAAAGTGAGCAAAATGTACTACAACTTTACAGCTTAGCAGCTGTCTACTGATGTTTCAATTTTAAATAAGTATCAAAGCAATGAGAGGGATTTCCTTTCATTATTGCTTTTGGGAAAAAAAAAACTTCAAAATTTCAATTTTCAACCCTTTTGAACACAAATACCTTGGATGTGAATAAGTGTATATATCATTTTGAAGTGACATTTTATGAACTCTATCTGTCCTTTTTCTTGTATATGTCTACTTCATAACTATGAAAAATCATCTGCCAGACAATTTATAAAATTCAGTATATTCTTTCTACTATCATGGTTACAACAATGAAATAAGCAAACTGACATTTGAATCTTTCCACATTCATTCACTGCATTATAAAGATTTGATCCAGGCCACTGGCATGTGCCTTTTGGATTTGGATGAAAATGCTTAAAGAAGCTATCATTGCAAATATACATACAGCCCTCTTGATCAGAATTAAATAAAAAGGCTTGATAGTAGTCTGTGTGAGAGACCAAGTGTTACAATTCTAAATGTGTGTACATAATTATAATTACATGTTTTATAAAAAATGACATTAAAAATGTTACTTAGATTACCAAGTCAAGCATTCAAAAGTTTAGGAAATACCTGATTTACAGTTGCCTGTGCAACCTAATTCTGCCAACTTCTGTGTCCCTCCTGTGCACTGAATGAGGCTGAAGTCCTGTGGAAATAATTGTATATAATCATGCAATTAAGACTGAATCATAATTATGCTTAGCAGAATTTGATTTTTATTTTTTATCATTTCAGTGGATAAAATTGTTGTTTATTTTTAAGGATTTTTCTGTTTTTATTGATTTTTTCCCCCCACCATTGCAGAAAATTGACCAGGGGGTCATCATATGTCAAAATGTACAAAGTAAATATCATTCAACCAGACTCTACTAACTCTTCAAGCTGTATTTTTTCTTACTTCGCTTATCTATACATTTTGATTATTATTGATGGAAATATTTTTCTTTCAGTTTTTGTGTGGTGAAATTGATGTTTACCAAAATTTACTTATAAAAATCTAATCCTTCCAAGCCTAGTCATAATGCATACACACAAGAGGAACAAATTATGATTAATACACAGATGATGCAAAGATATTTAGGTTAGTCAAGACCAGAGAAAATTGTAAGGACTTTAGAGAGTGACCTAAACAAGCTGGTGAATGGAGACCACAATAGTAAATGAAATCCCATATCAGTAAACGCAAAGGACATGATAAAAGTATATAGAGAAAGTACAGAGAGGGTACATGGGGAAATTCTGTTCTCCCTGTCTCAGACCACAGGAACACAATTACATTCAGTTAAATTAAAAGTTTGGGAATTGAAAACTGTTAAAAGGAAATTCTTTTTCACATGACATGTAGTTAAACTGGGGAACTCATTGCCACCGGAAATTGTTGAGGACAAGTATTTAGCAAGATTCAAAAATGAATTGGACATTTATATGGTTTTCAAGAATATCTAGAGTTGTCATAATTAAAGATAACATATATTTTGGAAGGGGAATTAAACCTTGTGTTATAGAACTTAATCCAATCTCTGTTAGAGATCAGGATGAAACCTAACGTGTGTGGAGGGGGCACATTACCCCACATACTGTAGGGTTCTTAGTTCTTCCTCTGAAACATCTAGCAGTTGCCACTGTCTTAGACAGGATACTGAGCAAGATGGTCCTGATCCACTCTGGCAATTCCTACATTGCTATTGAGATTGCACAGGCAACTACAAATCTGGTATTTTTTAATCTTCCAGTGCCTTACTTTGTAATCTAAGTAATCTCCATTGTATGATGTGGTTTGTATGTAATTCCCTAGGTTTTTTTTTAAATGGTAGTTATCCCAGGGAGGGCATTGCTGCTAGTGCTAAGTGTTGGATCTGTGGAGGGGTGGTAGTTATAGAGAGCTTGCCCTGGCACTCTCTTTTCTCTCCCCCTTTGTTATCTCTCCTTATTCTACCCAGGACGTGTGAAGATTCTGCCCTATATCTGTGATCTCCAAACTGTGGGGAGCACCCATCTAGGGGCGGTGTGGATGAATCTTCGGTGGGGGGGGTGTGCAGCAGGGCCTGGGCCAGCTCCCTTTAGGAGCAGGGCGGGAGTGCCATCCAGCCCTGATCTGCCTCCAGCTGCAGCTCCGCCCCCAGCTGCTGCTCTGCTCTGCTCCCAGCTCAGTTCCGGCCTCAACCGCAGCTCCACTCCACCCCCAGCTTCTCCCCCATCCCTAGTTCTGCCCCCAGTGCCACCTTCAGTCCAAGCTTCCCTGCTGAGGAAGCCTTGGCTGTGCAGTATTGGGATGGGGGGGCGGACAGATTCAATTATTGCGAAGGGTTCATTGAGGCCATGTTCTGGGGGTAGGGAAGAAGCCTCCTTGGCTCTCTCCTAAAACCCTCCCCCCACTATTTTGACCACTGTCGCAGCCCCCCAGTCTTCCCAGTGCAATGTTTCCACTACTGCTGCTTTGGAGGTGGTGTGAAACCAACCTTAGACTATAAAGTTTATGATCATGAATGTGTTTTTGATAGGTTGCTTTTTTTTCCCCTGAAGTATACAACTGAGAGAATGGAAATGATGATTTCAGCAGTTTTATCTCAACCAAATGTGAATGGAATTTCATGGGACAATCAAGAGACTTGCCTCTTACCCAAGTTCTTTGTCTTTGCCAAATTTCAAAGGCCTGCTTTAGACAATGGAATAATTAGAACTTCTCCTGAAAAAGGACACAAGAATTCTTTGCAATGGAAAAAGTTAGGCAATTGAAATGTGGGCAGTTGCTACCAGCTCTTCCTCTAGTAGTAATATACAAAAACTTACAATTTCCATTAGGTACGTTAGTTACGTATATTTTATACACATATAGGAGGTCTGGGTAACAAATGCTCTAGTTAACAATGAGTTCCAATTTCCATTCCAACCCCCCATATTTTGCAGTTGTTCATAACTTTATTAAACCAATTTTGGCCAAAAGTTTCTATGCTTCATATTAGTCTAGATGTGAATTTTTGGACTGCAATTTTGCAAAATTAGTTGAGCCATTTTTCAATTAAGTGTGTGTAAGAGAAATATGTATCTCTCTGTTGTATTCAGAAATTTTGTACACATTCAACTCAGCATTTTGCTAAAAAAAGAAATAGCAGCTTGGCTTGGTTGGTACAGTTCTTCGAGAGAGGAATAAGTCATTTGTAGAAAGTTATTTCAGTAGTTCTGGAGTGAAGACTGTTTCATAGTGGCATATTTCTTGCATATTTTATTTAAATTTGTCACAACGTAGCAGTAGATCTTTTTTCTTTTTTACTCTTTTCACTCTAAAAAGCACAAGCGATCTAGAATATTGGGAATGCTGAAACTTTTTAGATAAGTGTAATACATTTAACGCAATTCCACTGTTCAAGGCACTCTTAGGATTTGACACAATGTTTTGCATATGAGACCCTGTTGAGATTATGTGGATCTCTAAATTGAAGGGATTTTTGAGACAATCCAGCATTCATGATGACTGAAATATTGGAATGGCCAACGTCTAGTAAGGCTAGGTCTAGGAGTTCTGGATTCAGAAACCAAAAAGCCCTGACTCAAGGAAATTACAAATTCTGGAAATTAAATAATTATTTCCCCCCTTTTAAAGTCATAACAAAAAATTATTGGCAAAAACTAGCAGTAATCTAGTGTTAAAGATGAGATGCTCTGTCATTCTTTAAACGTTATAATGTGATATACCATTGGTCAAATACTGTTCATAATATATTAATGTGCTAACTTACATAGAGTGTGTATATTGTAATATCTTCTACTATTGTGTAATACCGATTGCGTCTAACATGCCAGTTTAGATGATTTTAAAAAACACAAATTTGAGATTCCCAAAGCAGACTAGTGAATTTATTCATATGCCTGTTGAAATTAATGGACTCCAAAAATTTCAACCCATAATTTCAGTCTTTGTTTCTGGAATGTTGATGCAACACCAAACCATTGAAACAATAAAGAATATTAGAAAATATCTTTGTTACGATCATCTTGGTGTACGTTGCTGCTGTGTGCCATGTATGGATTATTATGAATTAAATTTTGTTTATATTCTTTTAATCATAGGCTCTCGAAAGCTTTAGCATGTGTTGGCAACATGGTTAAGATTACTTCATTTTTATTATTTTGGCAAAGTTAGTTTTTACCTCTTTGTGGAACGTGGACTAAATTTATCTTGTCTTTCTGTTTCTTTCTTTCTTTGTTTCCTGTTCCTTGCCCCTTAGTTGAGCAATCTTTGCTCTGAGAAAAAAATTGCAAGGAAGCAATATGTTGTCTGAATGCATTTTGTTCTTCGTCATTTTCAGATAAAGGGTTTAATTAACAAATTATTCTAAATTAAGATGCATGTTTTAAACTAAATGTAGATTTTCTAACTTTTTACTTGTGACTATCAGTGCTTAATCTCAGATTAGCCACTAGTGTTCCATCTCCAGAATGAACACTGAAATCCTCCTTAGCTTCTGTAATCCCCAAAGTGACCTACTCAATGTGGGGAAAGTTTTTAAATACACACACAGTACACATCACCTTGTGGATAATACAAAATGGGCGAAGGAACAGAGGGAGATATTGAATATTTGTCTAAAGGCTGATTTGAAATGTATAAATAAGTAGTTTTAGAAAGGAGAGTTTCAGAATAGCCAAAAGGGGTTCCATTACAGATCATGGGTATAGGAATTATCTGTAAAGAATCAAGAGTTTTAGGTACATAGTACAACTACCAAGTCACTTCGTGAAATCAAGATTTTCCTGTGCAACTGGTAGATAATGCATTATCAAAAAGAAATCATATACATTTAGGATGTATAGATTTGAATTCCCTACTGATATTTTTTAGACATTAATAGAGTTTAAAGCAGACACCAACTGAGAATAAATGATAGACAACAATATGAGTTTAAAGATGAAAAATATTTTTGAAAATTCAGAGGAACTAAGGACACGATGAATACCGATTGGAGTCAATTGAAATATTCTTGTTGACTTTAGGCTAAAACCTCAAATGCTGATATGTTAAAATTAAAATATGGAGCAACTGATAAAGAGCTAAAAGAGTGATTTCAAAGGCCAAGACAACAGTTTGTTGCTATTGTATGCAGTGTTATTGCTTACATAAAGAAATAGCTAGCAGTAACTAAATCCAAATACAGAGACAGCATTTATTTGAAACATTCATAAATGAAAATTGAACATTAATCCTCAAGAAGTTAAGAAGAAGTGGCATGAGTAGTGAGAGAGTTTGTAGAATGGAGGAGGTTAAATCAATAGCCTTCTGGCAGACCCAGACTGAAAGTTCAGTGATGAAGAAGGGCAGAGGAGTAGTAGAAATTAAATACTCCTTAACCAGATGAAAAATACATTGCAAACTAAAATAAGTGACTTCAGAACACTGCTGTACACTTATTTTTGAGAAATAAATAGAAAAGCAAACATTGTAGCATGAAACCATTGAAAAACTGAGATATGGGGAAAATGACCCTTAAAAGGTATGGATGTTGCTAATGATTAATAGTAAGCTGGTGAAACGTTAAAAAAAAAATGAGTGTCAAAAATTGCTAAAGTGCTCACATTCAACCAAGAAGATCACAAGAATAGAAAACAAGGGGAATTTCACTGAGGTTGCAAAACCTAGAGAGGAAAACAGTTTGGCATTCTGAGTGTGCAAAAAGTATCACATGTTAAAGTATGTTGCTGCATATATAACCCCAGAATTTGACCAAACTAAACTACAGCCATGTTGGGTAATTTGATTAAAAGCAGAACACCATATAGCTAGGAATAATTGTTAGGACGTTTATAGGCAAGGCCAAATTGATGCAGTTGCAGCTTTGCTAATCAGAATGGAAGGAGCTGAAAAGAATTAATAAGCTATAAAAATGGGAAAAGTTCATAGTGACCTTGGTTCTAAGTACCCCGACTTATAAGTTTTATTGTTGTTACAATTAAAAATATTAAAAATGCTTTGCTAATAAAAATAATAAGCAATTTGTTAAAGTTAAAAGAATTAGTAAACCCAGTAGGGGTTACAGCGGTAACCCACTAGGAGTTACGATAAGATATATGTTTTATAAAAGTTAGCTATAAAAAATCAAGTAAAAATAAACACCTCAGAGCAGTCCAAGGGAGCTTGTCTTCAAGCAAGGGGCTAACACCTAAACTCCTCATCTGCTGAATGGAAGGAGGGCCCCCCAAAAACCCAGCTGGTGATCACTTGAAACCATCTCAGACTTTGGGGGGCTTGTAATTATATAGCATATATGTGTGTGTGCTTAAAACCTAATAAAAAGTAGTTCTCGGTAAAAACACTCCAGTTTGTATTAATTATTTATTAGATGGAAGACTTGTGTCCCCACTGATTTATTCCTGACACCACCTGAAAAGAAACATTGAAGTTACCACTGCTTTGGGTTCTGAAAACCATGGGTAACACATGTTTATGTAGCAAAATGTTTACTACTTGGCATTAAAAGTCTTATTTTCTTTCATTGATGTATAGTGCGTTTGAAATTACCAGCAGCTCTGGACACTTAATGTTCTCCATTTAGTCTTAGAGCAATGACCAGGGCAAGCTTCTTCACTTTAGTATGTCTTGACCCTCACAAGGAGCAGTCAACCCCAGGGTGGGGTGAGGTGAGGTGAGGTGGTGGGGTGGGAGAGAAAGAAGTTTAAGATTAAATGTTTTCTGTTTCATACCACATATATTTAATGATCAAAACTATCTATATTAACTACAAGAAGCTATACTGTTGTGTATGCTGTTTTGCAGTTTTTGTGTGTACATTGCAGTGATAAGTAGAAGAAAAAAATGTCCCAATACTCCCTGTAGAATGTATGGTGACATAGTTGCTGTAGACAGTCATTTATTAGCCTATATTTATAAAATATTTTTGAATTCCTTTATTTTCTGCATAACAATGGAGTAATCTTGATTTATTTTTCTGTTTGTTCTTAAAGTAATAGAAGCTGAACTGTATAGTTAAGCCATGTTAACATCTTTTAGCAGACTGTTAACATGAGCACGTGTTGCATATTGTAAAAAGAGTTAAAAGGTGTAGTCAGAGAATTTAGCTGGAAGACATTTTTAACATTGGTTGGGTTCATTTCCTTTAGTGTCTCTACATTGACGGTATTTAGCATTTACAGACATTATACCCTGGTAATTGAACTTGCATGAATCATTTATTTACAAGGTTGCATTTACGGATAATGTATGTCAAGGGAATTAACTTTTTATTACAGCTGATGCAGCCTTTATGATGTCATAATATTCACTGGCATAGAGAGATTGCTGGAATAGAATTTTCATCTCTTAAATCTGTGGTTATCTACTGGTCTTTGATATTTTTGTTTCGGAAATAAAGGTATAAGAGTATGTGAGTGGGTGATGGTGTTGCAGTCTGCAGACCTTGTGCAGCTTGTTGATCAGGGTTAGACAAAATTTGTGTCCAGAAACTTCTGTGGTAATATTTGCATCCACTGAGGACCATGTATTTTATTCAGTTTTAAGAGGAAAAAAATTAACTATTATGTGGAAAACTGTCAAGCAAAAATTATAAACACTACATACATGTAAGAGATTAAATGAGAACACACAGGTCTTCAAATTAAATTCTAAGAATATTATTTGAGGAGAAAAATGCTAGAAACATGAGTAATGTCTTCATTAGAATAGTATTGAACTGAATTACTTGGTTTCAAAGCTGGTGTTCTGATTTAAGTGGGAATATCTCATAAGGTTATTATGCTAAATTGTGCATTTATTTCTGTGGCTTGGCATCCCCTCACTTTGGATTCCCCAGTTGTATACAAATTTGGACAGGACACTCAGGGCACTTCAGGAGAAGAAGAGCAGGTAGAGGATTCTTTCTAGGGCCCCACACTGAAGGCACTCCCTTTTTTTCTGAGGACACCTGCTAATCCTGGTACCATTTCCTGGATCAGTGGAGCCTTTGAGGCTTCTATGCCTCTGAAAGGCCCCAGGCCTCTCCCCCAAGTAGACAAGTGGCCCTCTCCCTGTTGGGTGTCCACCTCTTCTAATCCTTCCTCAATAATCAATTCTGTAGTTATCTTTTTTCCAGCCTTGATGAAGGCAGTTTCCCCATTCCTCTTCTCTCCCCTTCATTCTGAAAGCAAACCTTCTTAAGGATGGAGAGTATGACTTAAAGCCTGTGCCCTGCCCCTCTCACCTCTCTTGCCCCCCTCACACTCCACCTGCAGAGGACTACATCTGCTTAGGTACCAATACACCTCCATGATGATATGCAGAACCCTCCCTTTCCCTGGGTACCTATCTCCTAAACCAAGACTGCTGGCTCTTCCCTTCAGGGTGCTTGGCAGACAATTTGGAAGCAGAATCCATAGATGTTTCTAAGAAGTCTGCTCTAATTCTGGCCTCTCAGTTGTTCCTCAGAGCCCTTTCCTTTGTTGCAAGTGATCTTTTTTTTCCCCGGCAGTCTTAAGGCTGCTTTCTAAAATGGTAGGCGCTGATGTTCTATCAACAGAGTACTATTCCCTTCCTTCCACCTCTTTGCCCAACCTCAACTCTCCTCCCTCCTTCAGGCCATTCAGTTAGGTTGTCATTAATTTCCTGTTCCTGCCCCGGGCTGATATTGCTAATCAGAAGCATTGTGCACACTAGAACACCAAGCCACAGAAAGACAATTAGTAGGTAAGATAGTGTGTTTACTGAAGAATTCCAAAACACTGTACACTTTGTGCGCCTCTGAAATGCAGCCATCTCTGGAGTGAAACATTGTAGGTGTTTAACCATCCATAACAACCCAACACAGCAGATTAGGATAAGAAATGAATAATATCATCCAAGATATAACTATATGCAACATACAAGTAAACCACTTGACAGCATGGGTGAGAGAAGGGGAGGGGTGAATTTCACATCACTGTGCAGTGATTGGAAGGTCATTTGTTATGAACAAAAAGCAGCTTGCTGGTCATAATGGCATAGAAAATGTTCGATAGCTCAGCTCCGTTTTTTCATCTGATATGGTATTATCAAACAATCGCTAGGTTCATAATATTATTTATGAGGTGTTCCCTTCCCATCTGCTAAACAGCTTGTGGAGTTGCAGTCATCGTTCAAACAGAATAGTTAAACTGCCTTTTTATTTTTAAAAAACCTACTGTATTTGTAGAAACAAAATCATTAGAAGTCCAACTAAGTGGCAACTTGTTTTAAAAGGGAACATGCAATGGGTTATAGAGATGAAAATTTAGAACACATTTGAATGAATAGTGCCTTCTGATACTTTTTAAAATCTAAGAGGCTTGTGCAGGAGGAGTGAAAGTGTTGGCAGTTAAGAGTAATATATAATCTCCAAAGAAGCATTTCCTTAAATACAGCACATAACTCTCTAAGAATGTCTGCTTTTGAGAAGCTTACTTTGAGTTGTATTATCTCTGGTCAGACTTTGACCCTTTTTCTGAGTCTTCCAAATACTAGTTTAATTGCTTAGTCAGGTGTATCCTTTCACCACCGGAAGGTAAGCTGAGAGAACAATACAGTCTCATTTCCATTAGCCTTCACTTACAGAGCATCTGCTTTCTAAGGTTTGCTGACTTAAAGTTTAAAACAGTTCCAGGGAAGCATACAGGAAAATATAAGTAAGAACTATCATAAGTAAAGTAATTTGAATAATCTTAGCTCAGACCACCAGTCGTCAAATGGTACTTTACACTTACTGCTCTGTCCAATTGTTGACGTGGTTGTTCTCAAGTGAAATGCAGGACTCGACAGGAGCAATCCTTCGCCTTTAGATAGAGAAGGTCTACAGCTTATATTCTTGAGAAGATAAAATATTCATACAAGTGTGCCATGCATCTGGCTCATGTATTTCTCTCTGTGTATATATACACACAAGTATTATATTATTCTGTGTGTGTGTGTGTGTAAATAGCATTTTACAGCATATGTTTATGTGTATATTATGGGCAGTGCAGATAGTCATGCTTAGAGTTAAGGTTGCCTGACACTTTCTGTTATAAGATACTATTTTCACTTGCTTATAACTTTGCCAAATATAAACTATTCAGGCTGATATTTTCCATTCTGGATGTCTGCCTCTGGGTGAATTTTTTCGGGGAACTTTTAGTTAAAACAGTCACTTCTGAGAATGTTGTTTTATCCATGTTAAAAATATTTTTACAAATGTTTTCTTGAAAAGCTCTACTATCCGCATGCTTTAGAGCAGGGACTTGGAATTTGGACCTAGTGAGCATGTGTGCACTGAGATTTTTCAGAGGCTTACAATTTGGCTAAATGTGGGTGATTTTTCATGGGGACAGCAAAAGGCATATCCCTGACACCATCCCTGACATCTAACCCTAACCCCATCTGATTTCAAGCCCTTCCTTCAAAGCATGAAGGGTTTACAGCTTCTGAGTGGAAACATTGTAACATTTTTCTAACCTGGGCAAAATAATTTTTTTTCCCTAATCTCATTCTTGGAAATGGCTGAACCATTTTAACCAAAATTTACAAATCAGTCTGAGACAGACTGAATGGACCCAGCATGGAAAATTTCAGCCTTTGTGGTTAAAGTGTGGCAGAGTTATAAGCAACTGAAAACAGCATCTTGTAATGGAAGGTGTTGGGCAATCTAAACTATAGGTGGTGATACTAGCTCCAATTATAATTTAGTATGTATCTTTTATATATAGTATATATTCCATATTTTAACACCAAGAACTGCTTTAATGTAGAGTAAAGGCTGCTGATGCCCATTCCTAAGTAACACAAACACTAGAAATACAGAAAATCTACAGTTAAGAATCTGTCTACTGTGCTTTTTTTATAATGTGCTGTATTGTAAATAGCAAATGAATAATGGACAGTAGGACCTTACGAAGAGGAAGCAATATCTACCCGAGATATTATCATTTCAGACTGAGGTTAACTATCTCTTTATTAGCAAAACTTTTCTATGATAGTCAAAAATATTACTGTGTACTGAATAGCTCTAATCCCTGTTTAGTTTCTAATTCTAATCACTTGCAGTTATCTGAGTTAAAACAAAAAGAAAAGGAGTACTTGTGGCACCTTAGAGACTAACCAATTTATTTGAGCATAAGCTTTCGTGAGCTACAGCTCACTTCATCGGATGCATACTGTGGAAACTGCAGAAGACATAATATACACAGAGACCATGAAACAATACCTCCTCCCACTCTCCTGCTGGTAATAGCTTATCTAAAGTGATCACTCTCCTTACAATGTGTATGATAATCAAGTTGGGCCATTTCCAGCACAAATCCAGGTTTTCTCACCCTCCGCCCCCCCCCCCCCCAAACTCACTCTCCTGCTGGTAATAGCCCATCCAAAGTGACCACTCTCTTTACAATGTGTATGATAATCAAGGTGGGCCATTTCCAGCACAAATCCAGGTTTTCTCACCGCCCCCCCTTTTTTTTTTTCCAAAAACCACACACACAAACTCACTCTCCTGCTGGTAATAGCTTATCCAAAGTGACCACTCTCCTTACAATGTGTATGAAAATCAAGGTGGGCCATTTCCAGCACAAATCCAGGTTTTCTCACCCCCCCCACCCCCATACACACACAAACTCACTCTCCTGCTGGTAACAGCCCATCCAAAGCGACCACTCTCCCCACAATGTACACGATAATCAAGGTGGGCCATTTCCAGCACAAATCCAGGTCGTCTCAAACCCCCCCCCCCCAAACTCACTCTTCTGCTGGTAATAGCTATCCAAACTGACCACTCACCTCACAATGTGCATGATAATCAACGTGGGCCATTTCCAGCATAAATCCAAGTTTAACCAGAACGTCTTGGGGGGGGGGGTGGAGGTAGGAAAAAACAAGGGGAAATAGGCTACCTTGCATAATGACTTAGCCACTCCCAGTCTCTATTTAAGCCTAAATTAATAGTATCCAATTTGCAAATGAATTCCAATTCAGCAGTTTCTCGCTGGAGTCTGGATTTGAAGTTTTTTTGTTGTAAGATAGAGACCTTCATGTCTGTAATTGCGTGACCAGAGAGATTGAAGTGTTCTCCGACTGGTTTATGAATGTTATAATTCTTGACGTCTGATTTGTGTCCATTTATTCTTTTACGTAGAGACTGTCCAGTTTGACCAATGTACATGGCAGAGGGGCATTGCTGGCACATGATGGCATATATCACATTGGTGGATGTGCAAGTGAACGAGCCTCTGATAGTGTGGCTGATGTTATTAGGCCCTATGATGGTGTCCCCTGAATAGATATGTGGGCACAGTTGGCAACGGGCTTTGTTGCAAAGATAGGTTCCTGGGTTAGTGGTTCTGTTGTGTGGTATGTGGTTGTTGGTGAGTATTTGCTTCAGGTTGGGGGGCTGTCTGTAGGCAAGGACTGGCCTGTCTCCCAGGATTTGTGAGAGTGTTGGGTCATCCTTCGGGATAGGTTGTAGATCCTTAATAATGCGTTGGAGGGGTTTTAGTTGGGGGCTGAAGGTGACGGCTAGTGGCATTCTGTTATTTTCTTTGTTAGGCCTGTCCTGTAGTAGGTGACTTCTGGGAACTCTTCTGGCTCTATCAATCTGTTTCTTCACTTCCGCAGGTGGGTATCGTAGTTGTAAGAATGCTTGATAGAGATCTTGTAGGTGTTTGTCTCTGTCTGAGGGGTTGGAGCAAATGCGGTTGTATCGCAGAGCTTGGCTGTAGACGATGGATCGTGTGGTGTGGTCAGGGTGAAAGCTGGAGGCACGTAGGTAGGAATAGAGGTCAGTAGGTTTCCGGTATAGGGTGGTGTTATGTGACCGTCGTTTATTAGCACTGTAGTGTCCAGGAAGTGGATCTCTTGTGTGGACTGGACCAGGCTGAGGTTGATGGTGGGATGGAAATTGTTGAAATCATGGTGGAATTCCTCCAGGGCTTCTTTTCCATGGGTCCAGATGATGAAGATGTCATCAATATAGTGCAAGTAGAGTAGGGGCGTTAGGGGACGAGAGCTGAGGAAGCGTTGTTCTAAATCAGCCATAAAAATGTTGGCATACTGTGGGGCCATGCAGGTACCCATAGCAGTGCCAGTGATCTGAAGATATACATTGTCCCCAAATGTAAAATAGTTATGGGTAAGGACAAAGTCACAAAGTTCAGCCACCAGGTTAGCCGTGACATTATCGGGGATAGTGTTCTTGACAGTTTGTAGTCCATCTTTGTGTGGAATGTTGGTGTAGAGGGCTTCTACATCCATAGTGGCCAGGATGGTGTTATCAGGAAGATCACCGATGGATTGTAGTTTCCTCAGGAAGTGAGTGGTGTCTCGAAGGTAGCTGGGAGCGTGGTAGCGTAGGGCCTGAGGAGGGAGTCTACATAGCCAGACAATCCTGCTGTCAGGGTGCCAATGCCTGAGATGACGGGGCGCCCAGGATTTCCAGGTTTATGGATCTTGGGTAGTAGTTAGAATATCCCAGGTCGGGGTTCCAGGGGTGTGTCTGTGTGGATTTGATCTTGTGCTTTTTCAGGAAGTTTCTTGAGTAAATGCTGTAGTTGCTTTTGGTAACTCTCAGTGGGATCGTAGGGTAATGGCTTGTAGAAAGAGGTGTTGGAGAGCTGCCAAGCAGCCTCTTGTTCATATTCCGACCTATTCATGATGACAACAGCACCTCCTTTGTCAGCCTTTTTGATTATGATGTCAGAGTTGTTTCTGAGGCTGTGGATGGCATTGTGTTCTGCACGGCTGAGGTTATGGGACAAGTGATGCTGCTTTTCCACAATTTCAGCCCGTGCACATCGGCGGAAGCACTCTATGTAGAAGTCCAGTCTGCTGTTTCGACCTTCCAAAGGAGTCCACCTAGAATCCTTCTTTTTGTAATGTTGGTAGGGAGGCCTCTGTGGATTAGTATGTTGTTCAGAGGTATTTTGGAAATATTCCTTGAGTCGGAGACGTCAAAAATAGGATTCTAGGTCACCACAGAACTGTATCATGTTCGTGGGGGTGGAGGGGCAGGAGGAGAGGCCCCGAGATAGGTGCGCTGCTTCTGCTGGGCTGAGAGTATAGTTGGATAGGTTAACAATATTGCTGGGTGGGTTGAGGGAACCATTGCTGTGGTCCCTTGTAGCATGTAGTAGTTTAGAAAGTTTAGTGTCCTTTTTCTTTTATAGAGAAGCAAAGTGTGCATTGTAAATGGCTTGTCTAGTTTTAGTAAATTCCAGCCATGAGGAAGTTTGTGTGGAAGGTTGGTTTTTTATGAGAGTATCCATTTTTGAGAGCTCATTCTTAATCTTTCCCTGTTTGCTGTAGAGGATGTTGATCAGGCGTTTCCGCAGTTTCTTTGAGAGCGTGTGGCACAAGCTGTCAGTATAGTCTGTGTGGTATGTAGTTTGTAATGGATTTTTTACCTTCAGTCCTTTTGGTACGATGTCCATCTGTTTGCATTTGGAAAGGAAGATGATGTCTGTCTGTATCTGTACAAGTTTTTTCATGCAGTTGATAGATTTCCACTCCATACGGCTAAATGCAGTGCTTTGCATAATGACAGGTTTCAGAGTAACAGGCCACTTCACCTTGAATGATCCCTTAGAATACATGTTAGGGTGAGAAAACCTGTATTTGTGCTGGAAATGGCCCACCTTGATTATCATGCACATTGTAAGGAGAGTGGTCACTTTGGATGAGCTATTAGCAGCAGGAGAGTGAGTTTGTGTGTGTGTGTGTTTTGGAGGAGGGGGGTGAGAAAATCTGGATTTGTGCTGGAAATGGCCCACCTTGATTTTCATACACATTGTAAAGAGAGTGGTCACTTTGGATAAGCTATTACCAGCAGGAGAGTGCGGTCGGAGGAGGTATTGTTTCATGATCTCTGTGTATATAATGTCTTCTGCAGTTTCCACAGTATGCATCCGATGAAGTGAGCTGTAGCTCACGAAAGCTTATGCTCAAATAAATTGGTTAGTCTCCAAGGTGCCACAAGTACTCCTTTTCTTTTTGCGAATACAGACTAACACGGCTGTTACTCTGAAACCTGAGTTAAAACAAACTGTAGTTAGTTCAATTCATAATCCACAGTATTTGTTACAATATAGTGTTTGTTACAATATAGCAGTATTTGTTACAATACTGTTACAATATGGCAGTTTTTCTGCAGAGAAGGGTTAAAGCCCATCTGAAATTGAAAACAGATCAATCAGGTTGTTCATCAGTAATTACATAGTATCTCCTGCAGTGCTACACATGACCTGAGACTTTGGAGAGCATGAGCTCACCCTGGGAGGTAGACATACAAAGTGGAGTGGAATTAAAATCTTTCTTTGTAGCAAGAATTGTCCTGCTAATTTATTTAGCCAAGATGTCTAAAACCTAGAAGGACAGTTTAAAACTCCAGCAAGTAGGGGGACACTTAAAAACTCCAGGTTTCCATCTCAAAATATGTTTCTAAATTGGAATAAAAATTGAGAAAACAAGTGTATTACAAATTAAATAGAACTAACTCAGGGTCATGTTACTTTCTTGGATGGTGATGGAAATCTCTTCCTTTGTCTCAAGTATGCAGTTGTAGATTGTCACTATAACTCACCTAGCTCCAAACATAAAGTTTATCCTAGCATTTTAAGGTTAGCTCACTCTTTCATTAGAGGGACATTGATGCATGGCTAGAAAGGGTTAAACATCCTGTAAAATAAACCCTCAAAAGACATGTGAGGAGATAATATTTGTGTTTTTGTGTATTTACGTATGTATGAGTAGTGTCGACAATGTAATCAACAGTCCCTGTCTACACTGTATTCTGATAATTCAGAGATCAAAAGAACATCCTAGCATTTAAATTAATTGTAAACACGGGATATCTCTGTATTCATCTCTCTTTGAGATGTATAGCAAATAATCTGTGAATGGTGGAGGAACAAGCAAATTGCCTTATGTTAATTCTATAGCTAAGTACCAACGATGGACCTCCTTCAAAGTCATGCTAATTTCCTTTTGAACTCCAACTTGTCAAAAAGGACATGAAATTAGATAAAAGATTCTTGGGTCCTGATTATGTCATCTCAGATCTGCTTAGGCTTCATCAGGGGAAGTTTGAGTCGCAAGACTGAGGTCCCAATTATGCTGGTATGCCCTGAATATGATATTTGGACATTGGACTATAACCTATGGACTATTTCTGAAAGAACTCTTTGCAACTACAAAGCTCATCATCTATGCTATGAATCTGCACCTAAATGAATTGAACTCAGGTCTGTATGTATATTGGTCTTTTAACCATACTCTTTCTCTTTTTTTGTTTTTTAATTAAGTTCAGCATAGTTAATAAGAATTAGCTGTAATGTGTATATGGGTAAAATCTGGAATATTCAATAACCTGGGAGGTAATGACAGGTTTCAGAGTAACAGCCGTGTTAGTCTGTATTTGCAAAAAGAAGAGGAGTACTTGTGGCACCTTAGAGACTAACCAATTTATTTGAGCATAAGCTTCCGTGAGCTACAGCTACAGCTCACGGAAGCTTATGCTCAAATAAATTGGTTAGTCTCTAAGGTGCCACAAGTACTCCTTTTCTTTCTGGGAGGTAATGTGTCCAATCCTTTGGGATTGGTAGAACCTTTTTTTATTATGATGAAATAAGATTTTCAGGAATCTTCATCATATTTGACTTAGATACCTGGATGGAGGCCTCAGTCTGGATCACTTTAAGGGACTGTGTTTAAGTAACCAGTAAGGTAATAAAGAAGCTATTTTATGCTGGCTAAACCTAAGTATTGGAATATCCACCAGCTTTATGGTGATTATCTGCCTCAATCTTTGCAGTTCACCCTAATTGAGTGACCATAGCTGGCCCCAATCACAGACACTATTCTCCCTCCCACAATCTTTACAAAAGAAGTTGTGAATTCCCTTCATGTTGAAAACCATGATTCTCTAGATGGTGGCCAAAGATGACTTTTGCAATAGCAAAGCTGAAGTGCTTATATCAAGAACATTACATCTCTGTATTTCATTCTTTTCCTCATCCACCTTCTAGTTCTAAAGTACACCAATGTCATTACACATTAGATCCATGAGCCAGAGTTTTATGTCACTACTCAAGCTACTAGCTGCAATTCATTTAGCAACTGGCAGATTGTAAATCAAGGCTTGAAAGACACCTGATAATCAGAGGTCTAAACTTACAAGATAGAGGTTATTTCTCTCCCTTCCCTCAGCTGCAATCCCAGATGTTAGGAAGGAAAGTTCTGGGATTTCTACTCATTTGCTGTCCCTGTATTTTGCTTGGTAGCCCCATCTTTCATATCAGCTTTGGCTAATAGGTGCCTGTTAAATTTGAAGTTGCATTGTTCCTCTAACTGCTGGAAAGGGGGGAAAAAAAGCGTTGTCTCTTCTTTTCTCTCTGGAGCCTCTGCTGTGAGGAAGGTCTCTACTCTATTCTTGCCCTAGAATCTCCTGGCTGCTGTGAAGTGGGTGGTTCTCGGCTCTTTCCTATCTGCCATTTTTGTGTGACGCTCTCCATGAATAACTTGAGTGCCTACCTCTGTTGCTGCTCATAGTTTTCCTAAGCCCCAGTAGTAACTGTAAAATTGGCATGATTCTTGCTTCTGAACCCAAGGCTCTGAAAGCATCAGTGAAACTAATCTAAGGCTTTTCTAATCTCACACCTGTAATTTTGCATATTCAGTGAATTACAGGTGCAAGTGATAGATGTCTAAATGTAGTTTTGTGCATAAGTAGTTTGGGGGACTAAAGAGCACCCACAAACTTGCAGAGACTATTAAATTTCTTTTAAAAATCAGACCCCATAATGTTGGATGGTCAGTAGCTGCAGTGATTGCCATGAAGGTCTGTATTAACCCACACTGAGACCAGTCTAAATCTAGCCTCCCCTTTTTATGCCTCCTGTTGTAGGTGAAAGTAAGTGTGGACACAATCTTGCACCTACAGTTATTTGCAAGTGCAATTCATGTCACTATGTATGGATAATTATCTGATCGGTAGTCACAAAAAGGAGCTTTTAAAAATCTTATACACAAATTGCACTGCAATCCTGACTTTAAACGCCCACTCAGACAATATGTATAACATGGATATCATAACATGATTTTGAACTGAGCCCTTTTGGTAGGACCTGAAGATTCCTCTGAAAGTTCATCAAACTCATGCATGCCAAGGGCATGCAGACTTTTTTCCCCATTTTTAATTAAACACCCAATCATATTTTCAGCGCTCAATTCTCTACATTGTTTATGGTGGTAAATTATATCTGCAGTCATTCTTTTGTTGTGCAATAATAACCTAGTGCTAATTGGCATTTCCTCCTTAATAGACTCTGTTAAGAATTATGTTAAAATAATTACTGCCAGAAAGCACAGTACAGGACTCTTAATTACTAGCTAACAGTTCTGTCCTTAGATCCTTCCTCCAAGCTATGCTTTCATAGAGCATGCGCTTTTAATTTGAATTCAGCTCCATAAAACTCAAGAGAATCTATTGTCTATCAAAGCCAAACTCTTAGCAACAAAGGCTTATCACAGAGGATCAGACCAGAGCTCCCTCTAGTCTGGTGTCCTGCCTCTGGCAATGGCCAGTACCTGTTATTGCAGAAGAAGGTAAACCTCTCCCCAAACTGCTAATACATCTATTCATTTGTATGGCACTGTACACATACCTTCCTAAACCTCACAGTTAATTCTTACACCCGGAAGCATGAGATTGGATTATCCCTTATTATCTTAGCTTGTATAGCTACAAATGTTATTATCAGTCATAAAATTATTCAGTTCCTTTTAAAATGTAGCCGTGGTATTTATCTCAGTGACCTCATATGGCAGCCAATTCCATTGGTTGCATGAAAGAAGTATGTCCTTTCATTGTTTCTCAATTTACTGCACTTTAATGGAAAGCTCCTTTGATTTTATAATAGGCGTTAGGGTAAAAAGGAGGATCTGATCAGATTTCACTCTGTCCTGCTTAATTGTGAATATCTTGATGAAATTACCTCTAATGTTTCTACTTTTGGGACTAATTAATACCAAACTGCAATTTCTTGTCTTATATAAATCCTGCCATACGTTCAACCCTCTTTATTTCCTTTCTACGAACCTTTCACATTTCTACTTTGGACACATTAATGTTGATGAGAACATACCACGGTTTCTTGTGATGTCAGTATTTCTTAATTTTGTATCCATTTCTGCTCTTTTTCACACCCAAGCTTTCTATTTATTGTTCATAGAATCATAGAATATCAGGCTCAAAGCAGGACCAATCCCCAACTAAATCATCCCAGCCAGGGCTTTGTCAAGCCTGACCTTAAAAGTATCTAAGGAAGGAGATTCCACCACCTCCCTAGGTAACGCATTCCAGTGTTTCACCACCCTCCTAGTGAAAAAGTTTTTCCTAATATCCAACCTAAATCTCCCCCACTGCAACTTGAGACCATTACTCCTTGTTCTGTCATCAGCTACCACTGAGAACAGTCTAGATCCATCCTCTTTGGAACCCCCTTTCAGGTAGTTGAAAGCAGCTATCAAATCCCCCCTCATTCTTCTCTTCTGCAGACTAAACAATCCCACTTCCCTGAGCCTCTCCTCATAAGTCATGTGCTCCAGCCCCCTAATCATTTTTGTTGCCCTGTGCTGGACTCTTTCCAATTTTTCCACATCCTTCTTGTAGTGTGGGGCCCAAAACTGGACACAGTACTCCAGATGAGGCCTCACCAATGTGGAATAGAGGGGAACAATCACGTCCCTCAATCTGCTGGCAATGCCCCTACATATACATCCTAAAATGCCTTTGGCCTTCTTGGCCACAAGGGCATGCTGTTGACTCATATCCAGCTTCTCATCCACTGTAACCCCTAGGTCCTTTTCTGCAGAACTGCTGCCGAGCCATTCGGTCCCTAGTCTGTAGCGGTGCATGGGGTTCTTCCGTCCTAAGTGCAGGACTCTGCACTTGTCCTTATTGTTGTGTATTGATTTCTGGTAGTGTCTGTAATGTGTTCTAGGCCATACTAAAAGGGAAAGAAGCTGCAGTCCCTGCCCTGAAGAGCTTACTCTTTAGAATATTTATTTTTTTAAAATTGCTTTATAAGCTGATATCAACATTCCTCAAGTTTAGAGCTAAGTATGTGATATACTCTGAAGGAGATATATAGACTATTCTAAATATGGGCTATATCAATCATTTTTGCTAATTTGCATTACTATAAATTTATCCAAATTAAATTTAACTTGTCATGTGTCTCCCAATCATTCTAATATGTTTAAATCCATTTGAAATTTCATAGAATAAAAGAAATTAGAGATGGATGGGTGCTATTTTCTCATACTTTGTACATCCCCAAGTGCTATGCAGGATTGTTCCCTTCAGAGTATTCTCAAATAACTTGACCTATCTAACTTTAGATTGCTCAGGTAATCGGGCTTCTATCTTTTCTGATAGATCTCATTTGGGCAATGTTTCCTGATATTTAGCTGACGTTTCCTGTGTTTATTGTATCATGTTACTCTTAGTGATACTATATCCCTTTTTATCTCCACCTTTATTTTACATACTTCAGATACTTATAGATGGTTGTGAAACGCTCCAGTATTTGCTAACCAAAACAATGAAATGTCATCAGCAAACTTCACTAACTCGATATCTACTTCCTCCTCATAGTCATTAATAAATATATTAAATAACATTCCTCTCCATACTGGCCCCTGTAGTTCTCCACTGTTAACTTTTCTTCATTCTGTGGGGCAGTCATTTGCTTATTGTTTTCTATCAGTTGACTGTTTTTGAATCTATGCCAGGACTCTGACGCTTTCCCCATGGTTATTTATTTTCCTTAATAGTCTAGGATGGAGGGAATTTATCAAAAGCTGTTTGAAAATTCAAGTACATTAGGTACACTGGGTCATCTTCTCATCTACTGTTTAATCATCTCTTTACAAGAATTCAAGAATCCCATCCTTTCCTGTTTAGAATATTCTGAAAATAACTGTAGTTATACTGTATGCCACAAATCGTTTAGCTCATTAATCTTAGACCTGAGTGGCTCACATCTGGTGCCCTCCCACTGGCCTTGTAACAAGTACATATTTCTGCTGAAGCAACAACATGAATGTTTTCAATCCTGTCTGAATTGCTGCTGGCCTTCAAACTCCATCAGATTCTTCTTGTTCTATCCATGGTCCTGAATTATAGAATAATTGCTTATCTGCTGCTTTATTGTAGAACCAACTATTATTTTTATTTACACACAAGTGTCGGTCAATGGGTACTCAGGAAGTCAAGTCTAAAGAATCTGTAGCCACATGTAACACCTCCTTTTGAAAACTTCCTGGAGACACTTCCTTTACCATATCTTGCACACTTGCCTCCTTCATTTGTCTTTTTGCCTGGCCTTGTGGTATATTTAGGCCAGTAAGCAGCCGCATTAATGGGACCTCACTGTCTCAGTGTTACTTTCTTACAACTCACCAGACAACCCTAATTGGCAAGCAGTAGCAATGCAGTTACTTAATGGTGTGTGCGTGTGTGTGCGTGTTTCTGTGTGCGGTTATTCATGGGACTGTTGTCTCGGCGAATGTCTCCCAAATATTCAGTGCAGAATAATGCTGACTTGCAACACGTTCTGGGTGTAAAACTTTTTGAAATTTAAAAATATTCAGCTAAGTTCCAAGTATTCAGCACAGGATCATATTTTTTTAAAAAATTAGCCAAATTGATGGATGTATTTCTGAATGCAGGTGATCTGATTATTTTACCGAGATCTTTCTATGTAAAATCCTTTGCATCATCATCTTCTTATCTCTGAATCGGTCTTCCTGCCAGAACTGATGGCTGGAACAATAGAGATCACCCTGGAGCAGGAACTTCTCTCAGAACCCAGTCCTTATCGCAGCTTTAACTGGCAAGGACTGCCATTCATACTGTCACTCACTGGGAGTATATAATAGATCGTGTATGCCTTGCACACCACAGATAACTCACCAAACTAGGTTGGATTTAATCCTCCCACCCACACACACCATTGATGATAAGATATGTGATTTTCTTTTTAACATCAATTGTCATTGAAATTATAGCATTGCCGTTTATATTGGTTAAGGTTGTGTCAGCATTTCCATTGTAAACCATCTTTTGGTGTGGTTTTTATATTCTAATGTGCCCATAAAAATGATTCTTCCATAAACATAATTGAAAGCAAGTGGTGATGGTTGTGTTTAAAATGAAACACTGCAATTTTTGCTAGTTTTATTTATTTTCCGTATATGAAATACGCAAAAAATTGGTAAGAAAAATACGTATATTTTCACTGGCTAGAGAAGAATAATGCAAAGATACTTTATGGCTCATGTCTTTCATTACAATGTTTGTATAAAGAGAGTATGAAGCTCAAGTCAACAATATAACATACTTTGTTAGCAGGGAGAATTTACTTCTGGCAATAATAGTTGCCATTTGATCACTGAGATTACGTTTGCAAATCACTGTATTTGAAAACTACTGATAGAGGCACATACAGTGCAGGATAAGCACTTATATATTTAAGTAAACAATAAAGAATATTCCATTTTAAAAATATTTATCCTTTATGTTTTACAAAGCGCTGAGACTATTAACAGTCATTGAGGCTAGGAAACCCTCCAACACACGGTGCCCAGCTTCCCTGCTGGAGTGGCCAGGGGGTATTTATTTAAAGTTTTCAAGTTGGGACTAGATTGTAACCTAGCTGTGTATGTTCGTGTGGGATAGTGAGGGGGCATAAGGCCCTTCCAGCTCCGAGTCTGGACATTCAGTATTTACCTGGAATGAGAGTTCAGGTATAGGCAAAGATGAAGCTCTATGTGACCCCTGCTTCATCTCCTCTTTGTGCATGAGCATGTAGATGAGGCAGGGGTGAAGAGGCATGGGGATTGGGTTGAGCCTCAGTACTATCCGCCCACCCCAACACACCAGCCAGCATAGTTAAAGGAGCTATGCTGCACCCTCTGTATGGCTGCACTAATTTACTTCACCCCACCCTCCTTCTCTCCAATGGAGTAATGGATAATGGGGAGAAAAATGGTAGGGAAGTTTGACACTGAGATACAGTTCCTGGGATTCCCCGTGGGTCAGAGCAACTGCACCCCTCTCTTACACAGATATAGAATGAAAGTCTCACTCTTTCTGTTCATTTTGATTTTGGCTACCAGGCCTGGTTTCTTCATTAATAGTCTTGAAGAAATGAAAATAGTGCCTGTCTGGAATTACTTATATACAGACATAATACTTTGAGCTGTAGATTTATAAAACAACGAAAAGAGTTCTTATCCTCTGCAAGTGGTGAAGGGGCATTTTAGATACTTGTTTAATAGTTCCTTTTGATTTTTGTCACACAAAATGTTTTACCAGAGAAAAGTAATAAAAACATAAAACTGTAATTTCATCATGCTCAATTTAATCCCAAGGCACTGTCCAGCACATTTATGGTGCTGTGTGTATGTCTGTGCATACAGTTGGGCATATACTCATAGTGTGTTCATAAAATATAAACACATACAATGTTATCCATATAACATTGTGTGAAATAACACTGACAATTGGCCCCAATCTTCTTTACCCATAGGAGCACAAAACTAGGTCTTACAAAGCAGTGAGTTAGGGAGAGGAGAAGTGCAGTCCTCTTCCTCTGTTTAAACCAGAGAGGTGCTCCCCCAACTCTAACTGGCTTAAGTAACTCAGTGCTTCCCCACACCTCTCCTTCTCCTTGGCAGGTCGAGTGAGAGCTCCCCCTCCTGTTATAATCTACTTTAACCATTGTCTGTTACTATTATCTTGAGGCAAATGCTTTCCAGGATGTCATGTCATATCATTAAACTTTCATGTCTCAAAAACATTGGGCCATATTCTGCCTTCTTTAATCATTCCCTGTATAGAACTCCCTCTGTTAGTTCTGTGGGAAGATGAATCATGGCCCAATACTTGCAAGTAAAGCTTGGTGAAATTGTTTGGCTAGATTTTTTTTTTAACCAAAAAATGGAGATTTGGGTTGACCAGAATATTTTGCAAATTCGTGACGAATTCAAGTAATTGTTTCAGTTGAAAACAAAAACACAAAAATTCTGAAATATCAAAATGTTTCATTTCAACATTTTCGAAACAGAATGTTCTTTTTTTTTAATTGATATGACTTTTTGGTTTGAAATTTACTTCTCTGTCATACAGTTTAAAAAAAAACTCAAACACAATGAAATCTGTTACTTCAGGTCAAAAGGAATGTTTTGTTTGACCCTAACTGAATTTTTTTTCCAACTTTCTGGTGTGCCAAAAATTTTGAGTAATTTTTGCTTTGGTTTGATCTACTATTTTTTCCTGATTTGTTGGAACAGCCAAAGAACCTAAAAATCAGTTATTTGCACAGCTCTACTTGCAAGTCAGCTATGGGAAGTATAATTTGATAAGGTAAGTTTAAATTTACACTGAATATGAAATATTTTGTAACTTCAAATTAAACAAAATATTGTGTGATATTTATGAATCCTTTGACTTTTTGAGAATGTCAACTGCAAAATGCCTTTTGACTTAAATAGAACCTGATTTCTCCTAATATTGATTTTGTCTGGATGTATTGTCCATATGTGTAGTGTGAGCATCAAATACACTATTGAGTGCTGTAAAAGAATAACAATACCACCATGAATTGGGGGAAAATGGGAGCTGCTGGGTGCTTAAGTTTTTGTAAGGACCTGTAATTTCCTAAGAGGAGAATTGTTTTTTTTTTCTTTTCATTATTAATACTGGATCTTACTATTTCCTTTGCTTCACTGCAGCTTTTCTAAGTTCAGAGTCTGTGCTGGAGATCAAGCAGGCTGGATATGTTGCATTGGAGTTGACAATCAGTATGCAGAGTTCATGAGCCTCTTTATCATATTTGATATTTTCACTTTCACCTTTGCAATAAATTTCTTTCCTCTGTTTGGCCTCACTTTTTAGGCTAATGATTTTAAAAAAAATTGTCCCTTTTACCATTTTTAAATTGTCCTTCAGAAATCTCTCAGACAGAGAGGTCTTTATTTCTAATGCTGACAATACGATGAGTGGCCGAACAAACCTATCACACTTTTCATTGTGACCCCAGTCTAGAAACATTCTAGCAGATTTCAGGGTTTCAGATTATTTTTTCAAAATTTTTCGTTTTCTTTTCCATTCAATTCTAATTTGTTATTTATATATATAAATTAGAAATATATATAAAAATAAACTAGAATATATATAAAAAATACACACACAGTATACTCTTGTTTATCGAAAACCCTATTATTCAAACCTGTGCACTATCCAAATCCCTTCCTTGTTCCCCAGCAGGAGACATATGAGATATATTCCCTCTGCAGCATGTATTTCATGCTGAGGGACAGGATGGGGATTCAGAGAATGCAGAGGTTTGGATAAGACACTGGGCCAGGACTGCAAGGAGGAGGAGAAGAAAGACAAGCCCTGGGCTGAGAAGGGAGGCTACCCCACTGCTGAATGGCTCCTGCCTTCTTGATTATCTGAACTCCTGATTATCCAAATAAAATCCATGTCCCCCATGCTATTCAAATAATCGGGAGTATAAAATGGCTTTTTAATATAATGGTATTTTAATAAAGAGTTTTCATTTTCTGCTTCTTGGAAAGACATTGCTTTTAGAGTGACTAGGACATTGCTACATATTTTTGCCAATAAAAGGAGTAGCAGGGTATATACTGTTGATGTAACAAGTTGGTGTGCTTTAAAAAAAATTAACTAAATGTAAAAATATTTAATACATATTGTGGCATCTGCTAGTAATGTATAGTGCAAATGAAAGAGAAAAAAACACATCTAACGATTACAAAGCTTTTCAAGCATCCCTTATTTTTATCCAAACAAAAATTTTAATCAGTTGAGCAAACTACATCATTAGAAACATCCGCTGGAAAGACTGTTAGTCAACTTAGAGTGAATTAAAAGAAAAGGGCTATTCAACCGGGAACTGAACATATTTGACAATTCAGGCATTGCTGTTTGGAATAAATACTTTCTCATGCTAAGCTTTTCTGAAAGGCTGTTACATACTTACCAAGTTTAATCTCTTTATTTATTTATTTATTTATTTATTTTTGCTTTAAAGATGGGAGTTCCATTAAAATAAAAATTCCATTCAGGTTATTATCTCCCCAGCTGTCTGTGCAGACCATGGGGTTGGCCTGAGAATATTCTCATTACATGTGTTCTAGCAGTTAGTCAGTGATTGATGCTGTATTAATGCACAGCACAGACGCTTTCCCTTTGTTACTGAACATTAGACAAATTAGTTCTTACAAATTCATGTCCCACCCCCACTGCATCTAACTTGGCCACTCTGGCTGGTTAATATTGCTAATAACCTTCATTCAGAGTGAACTGAAGCATTAGGAAGGAGGAGTTTGCTAAAGGAAGGGGAAGAAAACAGTCAGTAGCCAATGAAGTCTAACAATATGTGGCAGGGATCTCATCATTTTCTAGTGCATATCAGCCTCATAATGACAAATGATCTTTTCATTGCCAGGCCCCCAAATTAATTTTCCCTCCCACTTTTCTTGAGGCCACATTCATCACATAGATTGCATTAAGTGTACTTCTGTCAGGACAGAAAAAGATGAGTAGCAAAGTAATTTGATTCCGACAGCTTCTTATCTGGGGGAAGAAAACCTCTGGGACGATATCCTGAAAAGTAAATGTTCTCTGTAAATGTTCCTGGGATGTTTTTGCATCAGAGTTCTTTATAGTATATGAGAAAAGGATCCTGCATCAGCAAAACAGCAAAATTGCTGCAAAAGGCAAATGGAGGAATATCTGTAGCTGTTTGTTACTGACCTGGTAGCTGAGTCCTGCTTTATGGTGAAGGAACACCAGCTCAAGTGGAATGCATACAATTTATGTTTCTAATATTATATAGAGAACAAAATTGCTCTTTGCATTATCTGTTTTGAAGTTAACAGGTTGGATACTGTTTTCCAGTAATAACTAATAACTCCTAATTAATAACTAATAACATAACTCCTAATAAACTTTTTTGAAGTTCATTGTTTCTTTTCTGCTATTTATAAAGATATTCTAGGTGTTATATAGGTTTCTACCAGAGATTTATAAAGGTCAAGAATCACTAGTGCATCAGGAGGAAGGGGAATCATAGCACAATTTAGCTATCTGAAATATTATGCTGTTGGCCGGATTAAGTCACACAAATTGAGTTTAAAATTACAGACTGTTTAGTGTTTAGAAGCCATTTAAGTTGAGGTAAAGATTCTTGTGCATTAAAATTAAAATACAGCAGTTTTATTCAATTCAGCCTAGTTTCTGACACTTTGAATGAATGATGCCCTTTTCCTATTGTGCTTGTGTAATTTTTTTTAAAAAGTAAACTTTAGTGTATTTGAATGACAGAAGCAAAAACTGCATTTCTCTCTCCACTGATACTGCACTGGGTGCTATCTGTCTAGCCTGGATCACATACAAATCTGGGTTGAAATTGACTCTTTTCAGTCCCACAGGTTGCTAACCCTTCTTGAGTACACTCTGAATGCCTGCTATTTTACATTAGTGCTTTCTAGACTCCTGTAGGCCAAACACCTCTGCTTACTGTAGATTTTTCAGATGTTTCATTTGGCTCCTTGACCTCTCATTGATCTCACATGTGGCTTAGCTATCACTGCTTTTATTGCGGGTAGCGTCCCAACAAATTTCTGTGGATCTGGATCTGAAATCCCACTGCTCATATTCATTCTCCATATGTGTGTATTTCTGATTGCACATGGGCATGTGAGGGCTTCCACTAGGGTGCATGTACAAGTCTCATAGACTTTAAGGTCAGAAGGGACCATCGTGATAATCTAATCTGACCTGCACATTGCAGGCCACGGAACCTTGCCCACTCCTGACGTAGACCCCTAAAGTCCATCTTTCTTCTTTGGAACATGACACTGTTTAATCACTAGCTCTCTCAACTGGCTTCCCATAGAGCTGGATGTTGTGGAATACCATATTGTGTGTGTAAAACATGGGATAGAAGATTTATACATTGAAATAAATACAAATTCTGATATGTTTCATATTTCTGTTACAACTGAATTTTAATTTTTAGAATCAAGGAAATTGGCACTTGCAGCTATGAACTGCTAGGTTTTGTCACTCAGGGCATCTCCCTCACGCTTATTTTTCAATAACTGTGACCAGATAGCAAGGTGGGGTGGGAGCTTGGCATAGTTAGAAAGTTTCTATGACCTGACAAGTCTTTCTGTTAATCAGTGCATTGGTTAGATGGGCAAAATCTTTGAGCTTTTCCTTCTGTTGTATGAATAGCTGTGAATTAATTAATTCATTTTATAAATGAACGAGATAATACAGCATTAGTGAATGCAAAACATGTGTTTACCTTTGTGCACAAATACAGCTTAAAACAAAGAGGTTGGGTATTAAGGAAAATGGAAATGAAAATAGCTTCCAAGGAGAATGAACCAAAAGGGTGGCAAAGCAGAATTACAATCCTAGTAGCACCAGTTGAGAACAGTTGCTCACTTTCTTTAAAGGTCATTGCCCATTTCCTCACCAGAAAAGATGGAGGGCAGAAAGCATTGGAAATTTGTCTTCTTTAAAATGGGGTCTAGCTCTTTTCCTGGAGTTCTCCTGTTTACCTTTTAATGTAATCAGGCAGACCAGGTTGGTATTTATTCTTTTTCTGACAACAGTAAATTAGGCTTAACTCTTTACTTACAATGAGAAGGAAATCACCTTTCTGATATCCTTCAATTAGCTCTAACAGCTGTTAAATTATAATTAAAATTTCACATGGATCATTTGAGTTCTTGGAATGTTTCCATTTAATAACAAAACATTTGCATATATACATTTTCTTTTCGACAACCTTTTCAAATATGCCAGTGCTATATCAAGAATATTGGTACTGTATTAACCAATATCTGTTTAGTCATATGAATAGACAGCTGGGTCTAATAAAATGAAAAATTGATATGGAAGAAAGTGAATAGAAAGTCTCAAAGCTCCAAGTTTTTTGTTGGAGGTAGCTCAAAGAATCAAACTTCCCCTAACACCTCTCACCCCTCCCCCATCTGATCTCCACTAGTAGAAATCATAGAGAAATACTGTTCGAAAGCTAGCAATAATCTGAATAAATATTCCCATTCTTCTGTCAAACACAATCGGTTGTTCTCTGCCTTCATAGGATGCAGACCTGCATATATTTTGGTGTAAATAACTGAAGAAATATTACACACCTTAAAGTAGATTCTGTTCCTTTGTAGAGAACACTTCCATTTAATGAGAAAATGTTTACTTTATAGTAGCTCTTGCTGCTGTCTATACTTACGTGGTCAGCCTGCTCTGATGAAGAAGTGTGCAAAAGTGGGTTATATAAACAGTGGTGACTACTATTAAAACCTTACAACACAATATTTTCCGTGTCTTGAAAGTGAATTAACTAAAAACTGAAGCAGAGCCAGGAGGTTAATATAAGAAACTGTCTCTAAACAGTTTGATGTTTGTAAATTAACTAGATGGGCATGGGCCATCGCAGTGTGGAGAGAATTACCATCAGAATCATAAGAGGAAGAGAACTTCAAATGAAACAGATTTTTTTTATTACTTATTTTTCCTGACTCTCTCTCTTGTAATAATTTAACTTACAACCCAAAGAAATTTTACAACATCCTGAACTCAGAAGAGGCACCTCAAGCACATGTCTAAGTCTATAATCCTTATTATTTTGTAATAATTTAACTTCTTACAACCCAAAGAAACTTTACAACATCCTGAACTCAGAAGAGGCACCTCAAGCACATCCCTAAGTCTATAATCTTCACGTAGTTCTTAGGAGACCATCCTTCTACCTTTATATAACTGGGGTTGTTTTCTCCGTTTTGTTTTGTTGCTATCACTTTCAACAGGCAGATCCAGGAACTCAAGATACTTTTTTTAAAATAAATCGTTTTGCCTTTTTTTATGGCAGAGGCAGGTTTCCTTCCTGTGGTTCTTTTTGGGCCCAATTATTCAAAGGAATAGAAGCTCAGGGCTGCATGCAATGTCATGTCTAATTGTATGCACAGTTAGTGTAACTGCACCCGCAAATAAGGAGCTCAGATTTTCCTATTGCTGTAACAATTATCCTACCTCACTCAGTTCCCTCTCTCTTGTTCATTATCTCTCTGCTTCCATGTTCTCATGTCTAAAATTGAGATTGTGTCTTTCTTTCCAATGTCTTGGTCTTCTTAGAAATGGTGAGATCACCTGAGGGTGGTGTTAAATAATAAACAAAAATAAACTGATGATTCTGTCCCATTCACGCCCCATCAAGAACTTTCCACTGATCAACGGCAAGTAGAAGTTTCAAATCCTTTTTCTAAACCTAGTGCAGTACGGTTTCAGATCGAGTTATAACTGTTAATTCAGTTTCTAGGATAGTAGTTTTTTATCTAAAACCAAATGCTCCTTAGATTGGTTGGGAAGCTGCCTAATCTGGAATGTGATCTGTTCCATTTCTCTCTTTTTTTTTATAATTAAACCACATTGTAGTTGTTGGATTTTCTCTTATGAGCTATAGTGTGGAAATGTATTTCTTTGCTGCTTTTGGAAAATTCTGAATCAATTTATTTTTGTTGTTTCGTCAGGGAGTGTCTCCCAGAATACTGTAGGCTGAGTGTTTCTCAAGTTGTATGTCAGATTTTCTATTACCCTTTATCCAAAATATCTCAATTTGTGGGCAGTCCTAAAAAGCGTGTTTATATGTGAGTATCATTCTCTTAAATTGAGTTTGAGGTAGCATTATTTCATTTTGTTGAAGATTATTGAGGTGCAGAAGAAGCGTGTGGTCACTTTCCATTGAAATTCTTCCCATGATGAGGAGGGGGAGGTAGAGTGTGTGTGTTTTGGAAGCTATATGCCCAGGAGTCACCTGCTGTGGTCTGCTGAATTTCTTCTTCCCATTTTTCTTTTATGTGGTGTGACTTATCTGTTTCAGAACTGTTGAGACATGCATAGTGAATGGCAATTCATCCTTCAGATCTGCCTGCTTTTATGAGTTTCTGCAATTCATTTTTAAACTTGGATGTGGGTTGCCATGTGTTTGTCCATTCTAGCTGGGAATGTAGTTGAAACTGGAGATAATTATAAATGTCTCATCTGTGTAGGTTGTGTTCTGGGTGTGATGTTAAAGTGGTTCAAAATCTGAACTCTAAAAGGGTACTTCTAGGTGAGCCAACATACTTTGTTTACAGCTAACTATGCACTTTTGGGGAAAAAACAACAGTAAAGTATGGGAGGACAGAAATTTTACTCTATGGGAGATGGAAGCCTTAGCAACCCGTTTCTTTTCTGATGTGTCACTAGGTGGTTACGGTAGTCTAGGCTTGACCACAGTGTTGTAGGTAAAAGAGCTGATTCTTTTTCCACGTTTGGCCAAGCTGTGTGGGTGATATCTGGGAGCCATTGATGGCATATGATATTTTAGATATGTTGCCTGAATAATGTTGGTGAAGTTTGGGAGAGCCATCTCCCATTCTCTTTTCTGTCTTTCAGAAGCTTGTGGCTGTTTTTGCTCTTTTCTCCTCCCCAAATGTAACTGGAAAAGTGTACAAAGATTGGAACTAGCTGGCTGGTAGTGTCAAGGCCAGGTCTGAAAAAGGAAAAATAGTTTAATGAGTCTAACTCTATCTGAGAATGTTAGTAATGGAAATTATGATTATGTATTTGTATTACAGTAGGGTCCCCAATCATTGAAGGGGGCATTGCACATACAGATGGTCTGTTCCCCCAAGAGTTTACAATCTAAGAGCGAGCATATGTATTTACATCTTTTCTAATTTACTCTGTTTGAACAAATTTTGTTATATTAAGGTATTGATTTTAGGGCATATGATTGTTTCATGTTTTGGAAGTTTTCTCTTATCCATACACAGGACTTGATTTCCTGAATTCTTGATGGTTGGTGCCCTCCTGTTGTTTAGTCTAAATCAGTCTAATTAACTATACCTTTAGTTAATAACATACCTTTAGTAAAAACAGTGCTTGTAAATGTGTAGGAAAGGCCTTAGTAATTATCTAACAATTGCTTAAGGGGAAAGAAAGAAGTTGCTGAATTCCCTATGGACATAGGTTCAACTCCCTTTTCAGCATACTGTTCCTAAATTTAAACATTTTCTCCTGGCATGTAGCACAATATCTTAAAATTGTAATGGACCTGATTCTCAATTGCATGATATGAGTTTTACAGTGGTGTTACTCTGTTAAAATAAGTATGCAAAAACTAGAGTAACTCAGTGGTGAATCAGGTGCAACATATTTTGTTTTATTTGATACAAAACATGTGAGCATATAAAAACACAGTCATCAGAATGAGCAAGCAACACAAATAGGGACTTTGAGTGAAGTCCCAAATGGAAGATAGTTTAATAGTCTGCATGGATATTGTATAATTAAAGATTTTTAAATAGAATTTGATTACATTACCACAGTAAACATCAGGAGAGAGTGTAAACCTGCGTATCTTCATTTTCCAGTGCCTAGATGCCATTGATTAGCAATACTACTTGCATGGTGCCACGCTGGGTAATGCTGCTAAATTGACAGAAGGGCGGAAAACGGCCTCAGTGTCTTGCCATATTGTTTCAGACAAGCTTGTACATCTCTAACATCCAAAGCTTAAGATACTTTAAAGCCTGTACTTGTAATGACCCCTTTCAGGCTTTCGTTTTATTATGTTTAATATTTATGTTAAGTCATTGGAATTGCTAATAAAATATATCTGTGGGTTTCTCCCCAATAAATAAAACAATAAAACAAAATCATTACCCAAGCCCCAACTTGCCTTGAAAGCTTAGAAGAGGAGATTTGTCAGTAAATTGGTATCAAGCTTGTTTCTTGTGAATTATGGCCATTTTTGCAATAAAATTTCGCTTGCTGGAACAAATGGATGTGCAAACCTGATTTTATTAGAGTGACTAAACAATGTGGAACTAAAAAAAGGAAATTCTTACATTCTGTCACAATTTGGGGCCATATGGGATCATAAACTCTTCTATTTGTATTTCACTTGCAGACTTAAATAGCATTATCTCATCAGAGAGAGGGTAGCAAGGAATACACTTAACTTAAATTTAGAAATTGTCCTTGTTACTGAATGTCAGATAAAGGTGAAGCTTTTAAATAGGAGTCTTCCTGATTTACTACCTTTAATGTGAACAGGAAGGGATGCGCAAAGCACATCATTAGTGTGACAGGGTGAAAGGGGCAACATGTTTCTTCTGCTACAATGGAAAGAGGATGAATTTGGCACAGCTCTGATGTCAGAACCTCCATCACCTTTCTCACAGATGATGTAGATTTTAATTGTATTCCGGGGCTGATTCTCATCGCACCAGCTCCTACGTGACATTGAGATAGATGAAGCCATTTGTTGACATTATCAAAGCCAGCTGTGTGCTTGGCTGCAGCTACAGTAGGCATTATATCTCATGCATAATCCTCTCATTGAGAGAGGATCACAACCATCTGAACCATATGGCAAATAATTTTATTATGATCAAAAAAAGGACTCTTGAAGCTAGTTAAACAGAAGAGTCCTTGAAATTCACTCAGAAGAGGTTTTTGCTTTCATGCAGCATTATCTTAAATTAATTTTTAGTTCTTCCATAATCTGAGAAATACAGGAATTTTAACCCCCCCCCCTTTTTTTTTGTAATTACGAGAAACGGTGTGCAAAAATGCATCACTTGATTTTATTGTTAACTGAAGAGTGTATTATAATAGGTGGAACAGCTTTGAGATAGACTCCTTTTACTAACTGCATACCCTTAAGGATCTAACACGTAAATGGGATGTAGAAAACACATGAAATTACAAAAAAGGGGGGAAAATCACACACATCTAGCAATGGGAATGCTGAGGTGATGTCTTACTGCCTCACTTCCTGAGAACTAGCAGTATGAATGTAGTCTTTCCTGGTGAGGAGAGCATACAGCAATCTTCAGAGATCGGGAAAGGAAGAACCCACTGTTTGATACATAGCAGAGCAATCTGCTATTAATCATAGAATCATAGAATATCAGGGTTGAAAGGGACCTCAGGAGGTCATCTAGTCCAACCCCCTGCTCAAAGCAGGACCGATCCCCGACTAAATCATCCCAGCCAGGGCTTTGTCAAGCCTGACCTTAACTTAGCATATGGAGCCTTGTGATGGGAAGGAGGAAAGTGTCCTCTGCTATACACAGGATTCCCTGCAGGACAGCCAGAGAGGAACATGGGTATCAGCGGCAAAGGCATCCAATCTGTCATTCTTCCTGCCAGAGAAGGGGAGATGGGTAGCAGCTGTCAACAAGATAAAAGCAGTGCTTAAAGGCCTGATCCTGTTTCCCTTTAGGTCAGTGGCAAAACTCCCATTGATTTCAGTGGTCAGAATTGGGCATGAGAACTATTTATTGTGTGAAGGGACAGTAAGTGCAGATAATGGAACAAGACCAGGGACTGGGGTTGCTTTATTAATTAAGAGGAAATTTCTGCTGCTTTAGGATAAATACTGCAAAGACATAAAAGGGCAGCATCCATTGCATTGTGGTGCAAATAGGCTGCTTGCATACTTAATATTTAAGACTTGGGCCTGGGGAGGTACACACACTTTCCAGAGGGGCACCTGTTAGTAATATAGATGCATTATCAGCAACTTTCACACTGCAAAGTTATGGAACATAAATAAAGAATCACCAGAGCCAAATGGCAACAGCTGCCTTATCTGGAGGATAGCTTTTTATTTGGTACTTTATTGACAAATAATAAAGCCTGTAATTGGACTGTGGGAGGAATATAGCCACCTAATTTACAGGACCTTTAATTTTCTAGTACTGCATGCCTGAAGCCTATTCTTGTTGTTATCACCCCCTCATGCGTAAAGCAGAGGTCCTGGCTGAACTGTTAACATTGCCTGTTAAAATGTGCAGTTTTCCTTCTCATTATTTAAAATCATGTTGGGGGGAAGGGAAAGAACACATCTTCTGAAGTAGTGCAGCGATTACAAATTTGTGCAATATGTGGTTTTAATTACAAAAACATTGTGGCTTTTGCTCTAGAGGTTTCCCCTAAAAAAAAAAAAAAAAAAAGCCTTTCACTCTCAGTGGGGTGTGGAGCAGAGCTGTGCTCGCAGAACAGGCTAACAGAAAAAGATTGCCTTTTCTGCGGCAGCTGCTGAACTGAGACTTTCTGGATCATGAATGTATGTAAATATGTCCAACTGTTTGCCCTTCATACATCTTTGGCAAGTTTGGAGTAAAAAATATTGCACTGGTCCATTAGTTCGCTTGCCTGTTACTGTAGCAGATGCTGTTAAAGGTACGGAGTTGAGTTTCTAGACAAGTATTTCTGTTCATGGTACGGAATGAAAAAGGAGTAATACTAGGAGAGCATGGTGCTCTGATGGCACTCTGAGATCAAGATAAAGAAAGTGTTGGCAGCACATTGTACCAAACTGTACTTTGCACTGGGGCAAAGACACAGGGGCAGTGCTTCAGTGCTTTCATAAAGCAAAATACATAATGATTGCAGCGTCTGTGACTTTGGCATATTTCTTCCGTTCAAAACCAGCTCTCTAAAAGATTAACAATTATTTTGTGGAATCTTAGTAAGATTCCTGTATGTATCTGCTGAGTGGCAAAACCACAGTCTTGGATGCCATGCCATACTTCATAGGGATTTCACTGGCAATGAAGGTTGTATATAAATAATGGATGTCGAAGGGTGACAGGGCCTGGACACTTGGGGCTTGACAGATTATCTTGTGATGTATTACAATTAGATATGCTTCAGTGTCACTTCATTTATTCAACTAGTAAGGGTGCATAACTCTTAGATCCATCTGGAGGTAGATTTATTAAGAGCCTTAGTCACGTGCTCTCAAAATTTGGAATTGATTTTTGAACATCCTTAACAGTTTTCTAAATCATTTTGCTCTTTACACGTATCTTTTTTTTTTAGTAGTTGGGATTTTATTAGCGTGTGTAATAAGACAAGTTCAATTTTTTGTCTCATGGTTTGCTTATTGTGCTCAAGGCAGTTGCTAGATGACAGATCACCTTGTCACTTAACTGGTCAACAGACCAAATGGGCCTTAGGGGAAGAAATAGCAGAGGTCTGTGGTACAGAGTTCGCAGAGGCTGGTAGCTGGCAAACAGCAGTAGCTTTACAGTAGAGAGTTATTTATAATTGGAATCTAGAGAAAAATAGAACCAAGCTTGGTAATAAGAGGGCATGTCCTTTTTTTTAATAGTTTCAACTAAGAAGTCTGATGGAAAAAGGTTACTGAGCCAATCAAGAACCAATTGTATATCTGAAAGTTCAGTTATGACATATACTAATGGAGTTTTGCAAACCTAGTGGGTCAAAACAAGAAGCTGTTTAGGATCACTAAAAATCTTTAAACCAGCTGAACGCTTAATACTGGCATCCTTCCATGTGTATTTTTCATTGTTTAAAACGGTGGTTCTCAACCAGGGATATGCATACTCCCAGGGGGTACACAGAGGTGTTCCAAGGGTACATCAACTCATCTAGATATTTGCCTAGTTTTATGACAGGCTACATAAAAAGCACTAGCGAAGTCAGTCCAAACTAAAATGTCATACAGACAATGATTTGTTTATACTGCTCTATATTCTGTACACTGAAATTTGAGTACAATATTTATATTACAATTGATTTATTTTATAATCATATGGTGAAAATAAGTGATTTTTCAGTAATAGTGTGCTGAGACACTTTTGTATTTTTATGTCTGATTTTGTAAGCATGTAGTTTTTAAGTGAGGGGAAAAAAGGAGAGAGCTTGCCCAATTGGTCCCAGTCTTACATTACTGTAGATTTTTTACAGTAGACTTAGTGTGTGTGTGTAAATCTTGTTTAATCAGTCGTTATGAAACAAACTAATTTCATGTGCTTTCAATATTTCTTGGCAATGAGAATGGTGATGTGTGTAGGACAGCAGGTGGCCACAGAAACCAGCAGAAGCTGCAATCCTCTGGAGAATCAACATCTTTCTCCTGCCCTCCTTACCACCCCAAACACGTGCCAACTAGCAAAATGTTAGTCACCCTGTGGCAACCTTCTTGTTCCTCAGATAAGAACCTAGCACAATTTTTGGTTAAATTACACTGGTAGCAAAGCCGATCTGAGCAAACAAGATTTTGGAGGATTCACTTGTTCTTGTAAAAGCTGATAATAATTGATGAACGACCAGCTTGCTGGACCCTGACAGGCTGGTTGCCTGGCCTTTGCACTCTGCCAGTTCAAGCCTTACAAGTGTGAAATAGCCAATTACTGGAATACCTATTGAAAGTAATAGGCCAATGAGCAAATTGGTACTGTGGGACACCGTGGCAGTGTAGATGGAAGGAAGCCAAGATAAAGTTCTGCTCTGAGCAGCTGCTCCCACCACAGCTTGATAATACTATTGGATGACCAAGTGATGAGAGTAAGGTATATCCCCATTTGAACTGCAAGTGTCCTGCCTTGTATTGACTTAAAGTTTATGATGCATGATACCATCTTGTTACCCTGGTCCTAATTTGCAGAAATAAATCCTCCTTTTAAAAGGTAGTTAAATAGGTAATAGGGATAGTCACGGCCATAGATTTTGTGCAAAAGCATTAAATACAATTTTTGCTTGGAATGAAAAGTCATATAGTGTGCAGAGTGTTAATACTTGCCAGCCATTTGCTATTGACAGAACAATTTATCTTGATAAAGGACAGTGAAAAATTCCAATCTATTCACTGACATCACATTATCAGCAGTAATATATGACTGCATCTAAATATAAGGTTCAGATCTGATACAGCTGGGAGGTTTTTGGTAATTTTCCTGTAAATATATTGTGTACTGGACAATGAAAAAATGACACTTTTACCATGTAATTGGATGACCGATTTTTATGTGAGATTTAAAGTTTTACTGTGTTTAATGGGATAGACCATAATGTTTCCTTTTTGGGTAACCTGTTTCTTTTTGTAAGACTTTAGCAATAAAATGGGTATTACCAGGTTTTACAGAGCAGAAATAGCAGACAATGAAAGGTGAAAGCTCAAATACCAATCTGATTAAAGAGTCCTTGTTCCTAGAAATTTGCTGCAGAAGTAAGAATTCTGTCAGAAAATATCTTCATGGAAATGCCTGTTGGCAACAGTAAATGGTTACAGTGTGTCTTCTTTTGCCAGAATGGAAAAATTGTGTTGTAGTATCTGTGCACGACTCCCTTTTTGCGCTTTCCTAACAAAGGTGTGATCCAGAATCCTAAAATCCTGTTGAGTGTCCTGATTTAGTGAAATCTGGAATAAAACTGCTTACTCGTGGTCTTGGGGGAAGAAAATTCAGATTGGCTGGCAGATCATTTCGTACAAGGTCCATGAGTGTGAATCCATGGTTCGATAGCAAACGTTGTGGTTTCCATGCCTCTACGCAGAAGCCTAGATGAAGCCAATACCAGCTTTTTGTCTAATCCACTTTTCCAGTTGCCAGCCATTTGTCTGGCTCTTATAGAAAGAATTAACAAAAGACATATTGCTGTTTGCTTTGAATCTCCCTTTAACTGTTGCAAAGTCCATTTTAAATGGCAGGGATGGAAGATAGGGAAATATGATATTACAAATATATCAGCATAAAAAAGAAACCAGTGCAGTGAGATTATGAATTTAATGTGACATAGTGTAACAAAAAAAGGATAAGGTCTAATAACGCAGACCTGCTGATCAAGACCTTATATTTTGCTCGAGATATTTTATATCCACTGCACTTTGCTACTCAATAGTTTTATATTATATGACAAGATGAGGTTATTATGGTTAAGAAATTACCAGGTGACAATCTATTATCCATTGGTATTATTTTTACTATTGAGCTTTTTTCTCCTCTGGAAATACCTGGTTGTAAAACCAGTTTATATAGCAGCCTAGGTGGTAAAGATGATCTCTTGTCTCATCTCCTCTAAAGATTGTGAACATTGACTCACCTTATGAGGATCCTCTAAGAAGGAACGTTCATATGATCCTAGAGCTTGAAAAAAATGCTGCAGATCTAACCAAAGAAGCAAAGCTACTTATTCTGCCTCTTGTACTAAATATGGATTGTGGGGGGCAACCTGCAGTGAGGTCCAGTGCTAAACCACTGTAAAGAAGCCCCAAATCCCAGTTGCTGGGTTTGAGGAAGGTGCTGGGATTCCTATCAAGTTTTTATTCCTGGACCCTGGTCCAGGGCTACAGCTTTTATATCGCATTCCACTTAGCAGACGTCTGATAAATGTGAAGCATCTTCCCACTTTGGCTACTGGAAGGGAGTGGGAGCACTCTCTCTTCTTCCTTCCTCTCTTCCATTCTCCCTCTCCAGAGGTGATGTACTATTTTAATGGGGAAAGTGTCTGGTTCTCTACTATTCCCCCAGACTCCTTGCTGCTGTGAGAGGAGAAGGGATCTTTGATAGTGTGCCCCTCTGCCAGCATCAATTTTGGGTTCATCCATCCCCATTAATTGCTCCAGTGCCTGCTGTGACTGCTGCTCATTGCTTTTCCAATCAGCACCAGCAGCACCCCATAATTCTTGTCACTTTCACTGCTTTGTTAATTTCCCTCAGTTCTTTCTCAGAAAAGTTATGAGCAGGATCAGAGACACTGGAGCTGTCTGTTTGCAGATTCAGGCAAACATCCCTGAATTGGGTCACATATAGAAAGTTATCTTCACAAATATGAGTTCGAATTTTTTTCAGTGAAAATATATATTCTGCAGAAATTGTTGGTCTGGCACTCAGCAGGGAAAGCTTTCCATGCTTCTCTGGCAAATGGCTAGTTCAAGCACTGTATGGACTTATGGACCTTTGATATATATTTTAATGGTGATGCGTTTGTTAAGATGTGTGGCATTTGTGTGTCTGTGCATGGCATTCAAGAAAGGAACTAAAGGCCGTTCTATTTTAGTCCTCCTGCCCAATATTAGGGACAGAGAGAGTATCTTAAAAAACTGCTATAGCTGCTGGAAATCTCATTTGAGAACTATAAAACTACTTTTTGCCTACCTCAGCCCCTTGGCACAGGCAAGAAAAATGGATTGTGTACTCCTCAAATGGCTGTTCAGAAACACCAAAGCAGAGGCAGCTACTTTTTCCTGGTGAAATCTTCGAGGAAAAGTCTTTTAGGTCTGTTGGGATGCAAGTTCTGCTATAAATTTGTTTGAGGAAATTATGAGGAACAGGCAAAATGCTGCCATGAGTTCTGGAGGAAGAAAGCTGAGCAATTCCCTGAGCATTCCTGAGCTACTGCAGTCAGTGTAGAACAGTCAAACTATTAGACATGCAGAAATTTAAAAATAATATATTTAACCTGCTTACAGTAGGGGCTGTAAAACCTTAACCCTGAAGTAGTACAGCCTTCTTTGTGCTAAGTCCCCGGGCCCAGTGGTGTTGCTTTTTTTTCTCTCTCCTCCCCCCGCAGTGTTTCATCCCTCTGACTCAGCCTGAAGCAGACCTAGTTTTATTCAATGATTCCAAACTAAAGTAGAACGAACTGAAGCAGCATAAGTTAGATAGCAAGGAGGACCCTACCCAAAACTATATAAAATAATGAGTTTTATTAATAATGTTATTTCGTCTCTTGCCTTCCACCCCTCGCTCAAGTGATTCCTGTCTCATCTTGGAACCACTGGAAAACTAAATAGGTTCTACCTATCCTGTCTGTTCTGGACCAGCTGATGCTACTGGAAGATCTGAGAATTGCTCTGGTGCTTCTTATTTTAATGCAAAAACAAAGAAATTATAAAACCCCAACAACAACCCACTAGCAGCTCACTTGATGTAGGACCACTGGAATCTTATCAGCATAAAACTTGAGTAATGCATTGGTGAATCAGGTCCAACGTTTTCAATGTATGAATTGACCATGTAAGTATACCCCTTACTTAACAAATATAGCTGTACTGATGAGTACATGTTATCTCATGCATGTTGCACCTGGGCTGTTAGTTTCTCCCTTGCCTTCTGTTAGAAAAACACCACAGTGGCACATTAATGAGAAGCAGTCAGTTATGTGTGAAGAAAAAGTATGTTGATGAATCACTAACAATTGTACTTCAGGCTAGGTCGAGCACAGTCTCCTTATGTTGGTGATTTACACATCACGTTTAAAAGAAAGCATAATGTGAGAGGACCTTTCTCTTTGATGTTGGAACTGTACATCAGTTGCAAATGGAAAGGCAATGTGTTTACTTGCTTACTTACTTGTGCAATAGAGCCCATGGTAATAGACTGGTAATCTTTTCTTTGTACTTGAGCTTTAAGAACTTGATTGGTTGTAATGATCTCCACCGTGGCAGTACCACACTGGGAGCAAGGTGGTCTTGCAGTCAAGAGCAGTTCAGGAAGAAGAAGAGAGCATTCCTTAGAGCTGTGCAGTGGGGTGACCAGCATTTGTGCACTCACTCAGGGTTGGAGGCTCACTTAGCCTCTGGAGCAATCATGCCAAACATGATTTTTTGCACCCTTATAAGCTTACAAGTTCACATCTAATTTTCTGTTTTCTGTCACTCTGAGTTTTTTTCAGCATTACTGTTTGGCAAGTGTCTGTTTCTCCTTAAACGTCTGTGCTTTATTTTTCTTCTGATGTGTTAGCTTGTCTTTTACCCAGACTGACTTTTATTTTATTTCCTGCCCATATTTCTCCTCCCCCTCAAATTTAATCAATCTGTTGTTTTCTTCCTCTTCTTGATAATTAATAAAGATGCTAAATAAAACCAAACCTAACTCTATGCCCACTATTCACTTCTTAACTTGACACATTTGCTGGCTTTTCTTACTTTTTTTGTGTCCCCCTTCATCTGATCTTCAGTCCAGGTGACAGTGATCGTAACCAGGCCAATTTCAATTGTTTTTCCAGCAATTTTTCAAATAGGTCTTAGGACTGGAAAGGGCATGTGTGATGAATCCTACTGTGATTGTTGCTCATGACATAATTGATTAGGCTTTTTCAATTTATTTAAAATGATTGTGGATTATAGTGAGCTGATCCTTGGCAACAGATGGTTGTACATTCAAATAGAAGTCTTGTCTCAATTTATTTTTGAAAAAAATCCTATTAATTTTTATAAAATCTGATATAAGTACAAAGAGTGTGTGTGTACAGTGTGTATAGTGACAAAGTTCCTCCTCTGCCTTAGTGAGTCCTGCGCTTATTGGCGGATTTGCTTACCTCAGAGATTCACAGCAGCCGTCAGTTTGGCCACTTTTGCTAGTGGCTCAAACCTGCTGTTCACTCAGCTAACCTCATCGCTGGCAGCATGGGGAAAGGGAGGAGAACAATCCCCACAGTCTCTGCTGATCCACCTAGTGGGTTGGGGGACAGGCCAGGGACCTTCCCGTCTAGTGGGACCCACAATCCAGGACAACTCCTCCTGTATCCAATAGGAAGTTGGGGGGAACCCGGGCCCGCCCTCTACTCCGGGTTCCAGCCCAGGGCCCTGTGGATCACAGCTGTCTACAGCGTTTCTTGTAACAGCTGGGTGACAGCTAGAACTCCCTGGGCTACTTCCCCAGAGCCTCCTTCCCACACCATTTTTATCCTCACCACAGGACCTTCTTCCTGATGTCAAATAGCGTTTGTACTCCTCAGTCCTCCACCAGCACACCCTCTCACTCTCAGCTCCTTGCACGCCCCTCACTGACTGAAGTGAGGTCCTTTAAAAACCACGTGCCCTGATTAGCCTGCCTGTCTTAATTGATTCTAGCAGCTTCTTAATTGGCTCCAGGTGTCCTAATTAGCCTGCCTGCCTTAATTGGTTCCAGCAAGTTCCTGATTGTTCTGGAACTGTCCCTGTTACCTTACCCAGGGAAAAGGGACCTACTTAACCTGGGGCTAATATATCTGCCTTCTATTACTGTCCTGAAGCCATCTGGCCTAGAGGGAGAAGAGGGCTACTGCTGCTAGGCCCTGGGCTCTCCCTGCTGCTACTGCTGTTGCTGCTCCAGCTGCTCCCCTGACTGGGCCAGACACTACCCCCCCTTCTCTGCTACCTGGTTGCTGGCCGGCTGCTGGAACCCCCACCCTCAGGTGCTGCTACTGCTCCAACTGCAGCCCCTTGGGGGGGGGGGGTCTGCTGGCCTGCTCCCCAGAGGAGGGGAGTGAGGGACTTCAGCTGCAGCCGTTGCTGCTGTGGACACCACCACCTGTGAGGGGTCCTTTCTGCCTGCCTAGCCACCAGACTGCCATCTGGAGTTGCTGGAGCTGCTGTTGCCCTTGCTGCACGGGAGCTGCTGGACCCTAGAGGAGAAAGACAAAGAGGACCTTCTACTGTTGGGGAAGCACACAGAGACTCTGCAGACCATTGTGGAGGGGGCCATGAAGGACTGAGTAACTTTCGAACTGTGCTCTGGTGGTGGGGGTTTTGACTGTGTTTGTGGGGACACGGGAGGGGGGTGTGGCGTGGAGCCTGCCCCCCCGATCCATCTGTTCCCCCCACAACCCCTACCACCACCGCTGCCCCCTCCAGCACTTCCACTGGCTGTTTACCATCTGCCTCAGCTCCTGCCTCTGGACTCAGCTGCTTGCTTGGCTTGCCACGCCCTGTTTCAACCATTTGGGCCAGAAGCAGCAGCCAGCCCAAACTGACTCCTTTGTGCAAGCACACATGGGTGCACTTGCCCCCTTTGGACTGTCCACCCTGCAGCTTTGCCCATTGCTACCTGCCGCTTGCAGCCTTTTGCCTCTTCCCTTTGCACCAGCCTCCCTTACTAGCTTCAGGTTGTTTGCCTGTCCCGCCCGTTTCCCTCTGCAGCCATTGTTTGTTTGCCCTGCCCCAGCCTCTGAAGCTAGCCCCTTGGTTTCCCTGTCCTACCTCAAGCCTGCTTAGCCCCTCACTCAGTGCTCCCGTGCCCCCTCCCATGCTCTTGTGCCCCTCCCCATTTTAGTTTGAACCCCTTTCACTGCACCCCCCAATGCTGTTGTATTCCCCCTTCTCCTAGTGCAGCTAGAGGAGCCGGAATCCCACCCCATGTCGGTGACTGACTCCTAGCCCCTGATTTGCCCCCCATCCAGCCCACCCCTTTTGGCACCCTCCTCCCCTGCCTGCAGCCTAGTGGGGAGGAGTGGTCGACCTGCTTCCCCTTTCCCCTTCTCTTTCTGGTGTCTCTCCTTCCCTCCCTGCTCATGATGGTGTGGAACAAGGCAGGTGGGGCCCCATGGAAGACCCCACCGCTCCTCCCCCACCTGCCACCCCTTTGCCCCACCGAGCCTCTACCTCTGCTGCCACCCCCGCTGGGGCACTGGCAGCGGTGGACACCGGGATGACCTCTACTGCTGCCACATCCCTCGCCCCCTCTGACTCTAGGGAACACCCCCCCACACACCTGGTGGGAAGGGCCAGGGTAAAAAGAAGGGGAAGGGCCCCGCTAAAAAGACCAAGCCCTCCATGGCAGGGGCTGCCCCTACTGCTGCGGCCCCGCCATTGGCCGCGACGTCCCTCCCCGCTGTTCCCTCCACCAGCTCTGTGGGCGCCCCTCCCCCGGCCCCCAGGGCGTACGCCCAGGTGGTGGCAGCCCCCCCACCTGCCGCTACGTCATCTCTCCTGCCCACCGCCTCTGCTACCATCTAAAGCAGCAGGGGCCCCTTCCCAACCTTGACCAGGAAGCACGGTGTCTGTTGCCTCCTGGTGCCCACCTCACCCCACATAGAAACCTACGTGCGGGTGTTGGTGAGGGTGGTGGGGCCCACGGCCCTTGTGGCAGCCTCCAAAATGTATGGAAAGGTCGTCTTCTTCTTCGCATCGGAGGCCGCGACCCAGGAGGCAGTGGAGAAGGGCCTGGCAGTGGGCGGGGGGGGTGTTCGTCCCCCTGGAGCCGCTAGAGAACCTGGGCGTCCATCTGGTCCTGACCTCCGTCCCTCCCTTCCTTCCCAATGCCGCCCTATTACCCGCTCTCTCTAGCCTGGGGAAGCCCATTTCCATTGTCAGCCCTCTCCCATTGGACTACAAAGTCCCCATCCTCCATCACGTCCTCTCGTTCCGCTGGCAAGGGCAGCTTCAACTGCTGCCGGCGGCACGTGATGGAGAGGTGCTCGAGGGGTCATTCCTGCTCCCCTACCAGGGGGCTTGTTACTGGGTGAACTGTTCTATTGGGGAGGCCCAGTGCTACCTTTGCCGGATGATGGGACACGTCCGGAGGGACTGCCTTTGGCCCGGCAAGGAGGGACATCCGGGACCCCCGAGCCCCGGCAGAGCGCTGGCCCTGTCATCACCGGCGCCCCTGGCTGCCCGGCGCCTGAAGCCGCCCCTCCTTCTTCCCAGTCCACCACCTCCCCCACTATGCCCAGACGAGCAGGAGAGCCCCACCTCTGCTGCCTGCAGTCTGGCTGGGCCTGTGGAGGAGGGTGCAGTGGTGATACCGCCGGGCATAGGAGAGGGCCCACCCCAGGGGGAATCTTCCCTCCCTTGTGTTGCCCCACCATTACCTCCCCGAGTCCCTGAGCCATCGCCTCTGCCCCCCGACCTGACCTCTGCTAGCCAGCCCCCAGATGATGCCATGGAGGGCTGGGCCCTAGTACAGGGGAAGCAGGGCAAGCGGAAGGCTCGAGCTCCGCTCCTTCCATCAGATGTGGCGGTTCCCCGGAAGACCAGGAAGGGTGGCACTGATGCCGAGCCTTCCGCCTCGCCCACAGGTGTATTCCATCCACCGGGTGTCCATCCACTGGGTGTCCCTCCCCTCTGAGGCCCCCGATGGAGCCCCTCCTGCCCCATTACCATCTGAAGCTCCTGTGAGCCTCGAGGCGACCGCCGCTTCGGGTGCCGGCGGGGAGAACCCGGGGTGGTAGAAGGCTCCTCCATTTACGAGGAGATCGAGGCTCTGGGTCTGACCCTGGTCATCCAGGGGCAGGACGACCCTCTGCCAGCGGGCCTCGATCTGGGAGACCTCACTCCGGCCCCCCTTTCCCCATGCTCCCTCCTGCTAACCGTTGCTTCCGCTCCCATCTCCGAGGAGCCCCTGGACTCTTCCACCAACCGGCCGTAGATGGCACCCCGCTGACAGCCACCGAGCCTGTTGAGTCGACGGCCAGTGCCACACGGCCGGGACCTAAGCCACCAGGGGCACCCCTCATTGGGGTGGAGCAATTGACCTCCTTCCCGGGCGGGAGCCCTTCAGAAGATAGTCCACCTCCTGATGCTCTGGCTGCCAAAACCACCATGGAGCCTGCGTGCGGCATCGCTGAGAACACCCTCACCACCCCCCGAACCCTTGAGCCTGACTGGAAGTGCCACCGCACAGTTGCTTGGCTTCTGGAGCCCAGAATCTTGCCCCTACCCCCATCCCTGACTCCGTCCCTGCCCCTGATGCCGACCCTGTCCCTATCCCCTCCACCTCCCATAATGTTGTTGTTGCCCCTGGGGCTGTCTGCTTCCCTTTTCTGGCGAATGACCCCCCAGGGAGTGGCCTTTGTGTTTCCCTGTCCCGACCCACTAGCAGCTGCTATCTTCCCTCCGCCGCCCCCTTCTGAGCCAGGGTTTGAGGTGGGCTGCGTGGCGCCGGCCCATCGGGTGCCACGTCGGGGGTCCGTCCCTTCCCTGCGCATCTCAGTGGGCCAGGGAGCTGTGTCAGGGGCCCTGCCAGAGGATGGCCAAGAGCCAGTATCCCCACCCCCCCATGCGCTGTGAGAGGAGCTGCGGGAGTTCCTTGAAGACGTCTGCGGCTCCCGCAACAGGGTACAGCTTGCTTTCCAGTGATGCGGGGACTTCTATCAAATCCTCCAGGCTGCAAGGGCCCTTATGGGGGAGGGTAAAAGGACCGGGAAGCAGGCCACCCACAGCCTACCAGCGGCAGGCTGTGACTCATTGCTCACCTACGGGGTAGGTCACAGTTTGCTGCGCGGCCCAATGGGGGCTGCGAGCATCCCTGCCGGCAAGGATCCCCTCAGCCCTCCTCATGGCACCTATTATCATTGTAACGTTGAACACCCGGGGCTGTGGGATGGGTTTCCGCAGGTCCCAGGTGCTCTCCTTCTTTCGGGAGGGGAGTACTCTGTGGTTTTCCTGCTGGAGACCTATATGGATCCGGCTGCCGAAGATAGCTGGCGGCTGGACTGGGGGGACAGGGTCTACTTTAGCCATTGCACAGTTCGTACGGCGGGAGTGGCGACCCTGTTCTCCCCCGACCTATGGCCCGAGGTGCTGGGGGTCGCCGAGGCTGTGCCGGGCTGCCTGCTGCACCTCCGGGTCCATATGGAGGGGCTCGTGGTCAACCTCATTAACATCTATGCCCCAACATTGGACCTGGAGCGGCTGCGATTCTATCAGCAGGCGTCTGCCTTCCTCGGCACCTTGGATGCTCACGAGTGCCTGGGAGGGGACTTTAACACCACCCTCGAGGAGCGGGACCGCTCAGGGATGGAGCAGTGCCCGGCCGCCATGGATGTCCTCTGGGAGATAGTCGAAAATCACTCCCTGGTGGACATCTGGTGCGACCGCCACCCAGACGACATCTCAACATTCACCTTTGTCTGGGTGGAAGCTCATCAGTCGCGCCACTCCCGGTTGGACCACAGCTATGTATTACGCTTCCACCTTTCACGGGTCCACTCCTCCAGCATCCGGCTGGCCCCATTCTCTGATCATCATCTAGCCCCCGTGACGGCCTCTCTCTGCACAGAGAGGCCGGGGCCGGCCTATTAGCATTTCAACAACAGCTTGTTGGAGGATGTGGGCTTCGTGGCATCCTTCCGGGAGTTCTGGCTGGCCTGGTGAGGGCAGCAGCATGCCTTTCCCTCGGCGTGGCAGTGGTGGGACCTGAGGAACATGCGCACCCGGCTCTTCTGCCGTGACTACACCCGGGGCGCCAGCTGATGGAGGGATGCGACGATAGAGCAGTTGGAACGGGAGGTCTTAGAGCTGGAGAGGCATCTGGCTGCCAGCCCTGAGGATCCACCCCTCTGCAGCGCTTGCCGGGAGAAGCGGGAGGCACTCCGGGCTCTTGAAGATCATCGGGCCCGGGCGCCTTTGTTCAAATTCTGCATCCGTCTCCTTCGGGAGATGGATCGCGGCTCCCACTCTTCTATGCCCTGGAGAAAAAAAGGGGAGCCAAGAAACACATCACCTGCCTTCTAGCAGAGGACGGCACCCCCCTCATGGATCCAGTGGAGATGTATGGGAGGGTGAGGGCCTTCCACGCAAGCCTTTTCTCCCCGGATCCGACTGACCCTAACGCTTGCAGAGTGCTTTGGAACGAGCTCCCTATGGTCAGCATGGGCGACCAAGACTGGCTAGAACTGCCTCTCACTCTGGCTGAGTTCTCGGAAGCCCTCCGCCACATGCCCACCAATAAATCTCCGGGCATGGACGGGCTGACCGTGGAGTTCTACCGTGTGTTCTGGGGTGTCCTCAGCCCAGACCTAGTGACCGTCTGGGCCGTCTCTTTACAGAGCAGGGTCCTCCCTCTTTCGTGCAGGCGAGCCATGCTCACCTTATTGCTGAAGAAGGGGGACCTCCGCGATTTACGAAATTGGCATCCCGTCTCTCTCCTCAGCATGGACTACAAAGTTGTAGTGAAAGCCATCTTGCTGCAGCTAGGGTCCGTGCTGGCGGACGTGGTCCACCCAGACCAGAACTACACTGTCCCGGGCCGCAGCATCCTTGACAACCTGTATCTGGTCCGGGACCTCTTGGAACTTGGGTGTAGGGATGGTCTGTCGTTCGCCCTCCTGTCCTTGGATCAGGAGAAGGCGTTTGACAGGGTGGACCATGGGTATCTGCGAGCATTTTGCTTTGGACCCCAGTTTGTGGGTTTTCTCCGGGTGCTGTACGCCTCTATTCGGCAGCCTCCTCTGCACGATTCAACTGGGTCAAGAGCTCTGGCCTGGCGGTCGGGGACGGCTGGCAGGCGAGCTCCCTCCCACCCGCGCTTCAGGCCATCCGGTGGAGCGTGTGTCCGCTGCTCTATCTCGGAATTACCTTTCTGCCATGCATCCCTCTCTGCCAGAGAACTGGCACAATTTAGAGAGCAGGGTGATAGAGCGGCTCTGAAAATGGACAGGACTACTCCGGTGCTTCTCCCGTCGAGGGATAGCACTGGAGCTAAATCAGCTAGTCCTGTCCATGCTCTGGTACTGGCTCAACACCCTGGTCCCAGCCCCGGGCTTCCTGGCCAAGCTCCAGACATCGATTCTGGAGTTCTTCTGGTCAGGACTGCACTGGGTCCCTACAGGCGTTCTCCATCTACCCCTGGAGGAGGGAGGGCAGGGCCTGAAGCGTCTACACAACCAGGTCCATGTCTTCCGCCTGCAGGCCCTGCAGAGGCTCCTTTATGGTGCAGGCAGTCCAGTGTGGAGCATACTGGTGCACGCCTTTCTGCGCCGCTTCCGAGGGCTCCAATACAACCGGCAGCTCCTTTATCTCCATCCGATAGGTCTTCTGCGAGACCTCTCCAGGCTGCCAGTCTTCTACCAGGACCTCCTCTGGACCTGGAAACTGCTTTCAATGACCAGGTCTGTGGGGGCAGATCTTCTCGCAGAACCCCTGCTACACAACCCCCAGCTCCGTGTGCAGGTGGCGGAGTCCCCCTCGGTGCACCAGAGGTTGATCGTGGCAGAAGTCACAAGAGTCGGAGACCTCCTGGACTACGACTGGGGAGACTGGCTGGATCCCCTGATGCTCGCTCAGTGCATGGGGCTCTCCAGACCTCGTACTCCCCGGCGCGTACTTCAGGTGAGGGCTGCTTTGCCGCCCGCTGCTTGGGTTTACCTCGACTGGCTCCTGCATGAGGGCGCGCCCCACCCACCCTCCACCTCAAGCCCTCCAGACCTTTTCATCGGGCCCCTGCCCCGTGGACCCAACCGCCCCCCCCCGCCCCTTCACCTGATCCAGCTGCACAAGCTGCAGCCGGTCTGCTTCCAGACTGTGCCAAGGAAACATCTATACATGCTCGTGCTCCACACCCTTCATGTCCTCACCCTCATGTCCTGCCCTGATACAAAATGGTGGGACTTCCTGCCACTTCTGGAGGGTGAGGAGCCCCGGTGGGCCAGCCTATACTCCACCTTGGTCCCAAGGCCCGCCGGGGATATCAGTTGGCGGCTCCTTCATGGAACCGTGAGCACGGGCATGTACTTGGCATGGTTTACCCATATCGCAGACACCTGGTCACCCTTTTGCGGCGTGAGAGAAATCCTGGCACACACATACTTGGAGTGTGCCAGGCTGCAGCCCCTATTCCAGCTCCTCACCAATATTTTGTTACTTTTTTGGTTGCACTTTTCCCCTCACCTTATTTATGCACTCCCTATCTGTGGCCCCACAAAGTCACTGGACCACCTGGTCAACCTCCTCCTGGCCCTGGCTGAAATGACCATCTATAAAACCAGAGTGAGGAGGTTGGCTGATGGAGTCTCCTGTGACTGTGGCGCCTATTTCCGATCCTCCGTCCGTTCACGTATCCGGGCAGAATTCCTTTGGGCGACGTCCACTGACTCCCTTGATGCCTTTGAGGAGCAGTGGGCACTGTCTGGGGTTCTCTGCTTGGTGTCCTCATCCGGTTCCTTTTGTTTGACCCTTTGGCCACACTCCTGTCCCTGTTATTTCATTAGTTGTCCCCCATACTCATTTGGTGTCCATGTCCTGTGGATCCCCCTCTTAGACTGGGGGGGATCTTTTAGCGGGGGGGGGGGGGCGGCAAAGCCAGCCCACTTCCTGGATCCCAATAGGATTACTCTCCTGTAGCCATCTGACCCGACCCTGTCACTGTATATATATATAGGCTCTTTTTCAGCTGGCCATTGTCCTTTTCTGAAGGGATGGTCATTGTCCCGTGGGACCAACAAAGAAAGGTGGAAATTAAAGAGAGTTTTATTGTTTTATTTTTGGGGTATGATTGGTTGACTTAACTACCATTCTTAAATAATCACTTTCATGAAAGGAGTGTCTAAATATAGCAGTAAGCTTAGAAAATCTTCACACTGAGAAAAATTTTAAGTTTGTAAAGCATTTTGGGATGAAATAAAGCTGAAGTCTGTACTCAATAGCCCTAACATAAAAGTGGCATTTTGTTAAAGATAATGATAGCAGCAGTTGACTGAGGTTTTGTTAATGGGGTTGATTTGACTACCTCCAGGACTGAAGTGACCTTTTCCTGCCAAGTAAAATATTTAAATGCCCACACTAAGGCTTTGTCTACACTACGTACCTTACAGCGGCACAGCTGTATGCTATGTAGCTGCTCTATGCCAAAAAGAAAGAGCTCTTTTCCAGGCATAATTAGACTACCCGCAATGAGTGGTGGTAGCTATATCGGCAGGAGAGTGTCATCCACCAACATAGCACTGCCCACCCTGGTGCTTATGTTGATCAGGGGGGTGTTTTTTTTTCCACACCCCTGACTGACAAAAGTGCTAATGTAGACGAAACCTAAATCAGACAATGTGTGCATGTCCGGTTCAGTTACCCTTACCTTTTAAATTTGCAAGAAACCAGTAGTTTTGCATCTCTTTTACCAAACAGCGAGGAAAAGCTTCAAGAACTGATACACAGATCACAGGTCCACTCCTATTTCCACTGAGCTTTACAGGGAGAGCCCTGTAAAAAGAATTACTCCAGGAGGAAAATTAATCCATTGAATGGTTAACCAGCCGTTTTTCTTTTAACAGAGTCTTATGCAGTAGTGCTGGGCATGATGGATCACTGAAGTACGACAGAAGTTACTGAGTAATAAAGAATTAAAAAAAGATTAAAGAAATCCAATAATTCAGCACTTTGCACATTAGTTATAAAATTGGGGTGGTAAATCTTGAATGGATGAATGACATTAAAAGCCCTCTTTATAGTCAAGTCTAATGTTAATATGAATAACATTAATATACACTTGACAAATTGTATCTTTTTAACACTGGTAATCCAACCATTTATTAGCCTGTAAGAGCAATGGTAATTAAGCATTAGAGCCCAACAGTGAGTGTTATTTACAGCAGAGACAGATGTGAAATAATTTGAAATAACATACTTTTTACTGTTCAGATGAATGCAAATATTTGCTGTGCCCTGAACTCTTCAGCAGATGGAATATTTGGACTGTTCTTTTTGTTTTGCCCACTGAATCCTCCTGCCAGGTGGCGAGAGAGGTGCCAGAGAGGTCTGTTTTTGTCTTTTGTTTCCTTCCTATCTGAGTATAACAAAACTTCCAATGTCTGTGTACTGCCTCCCCCCTTTACCCTGTCACTTCACTTCTGTCCCAAAAAGATGAGAGAAGCATTAAGTCCTCCCCAGTCACCCATAGTTAGGGTCCTATTCACTTGTCAATCAAAGGAGGTCAGACACAAACCTCTTGGAGCAAAGTGCCATTCCCCACACTACTGCCTTGAGTTATCTCAGTGTTTTTGAAAAACATCAGCTCAGGCTGTGGAGGGTGTGGTCAGACAGAGGCTTCCCACAGTGCTTTTTTACAAATAATAGACCAACCTCCTAACTACCCATTATTAATGTGTGTCTCACCAGCTCCCATTTGTCTGCTATGGTATTTGCTATAAATATGATGTACAACTAGCCTGTGAGAAGTTAAATTTTTCAGTCACTTCAGTGAGAAGTCAGTTTTTCTGAGGGGAGAAGGACGTCTCTCAAGAGAACAGACACAAGCTGTTCTGCTGGAGTTTTAGAAAAGCATCAGTGACATCGCCTCCCATTCTGTCCAATCTCTGGTAGCTGTTATCACCGAAGTATCAGTATTTAGCATTTAGCATTTAGCTGAGCCAGAGACACAAAGTTGGGATCTGGATTGGCACATTCCCAATTTTGGCATGTTTGGCATATGTTATGCTTTGGCCCATTATAGGGCTAGGTGCTAACACAAAGATCTGATCCAGATCTAGATTTCATGAGAGTTTAAAGGTGTTCAGAGTCCAGGTGGATCTCTGTTTCTAATGCTGCACCCATTCCTCTGTTTTCTGGGCACATTGTTTTCACTAGAGACAATAATAATCATCCTATCTGTTTACAAAGGAGGTCAGACACTGAACTTCTTTATTTAAATCCAAGTATGATTCACAAACAGAATAAGAAATCTGATGTCAGCTTGGACAACAAAGCAAGTTTCATACCACAGCATTCATGCCTTTCCCTAACGATTAGCCCATGGGCTTGATGTGCAATTTAAAGTGTCAAGGATCAGTATAGTAATTTTCATCTCTTTTATGATAGCACAGAAGTCTCTGTCCCTCATTAAAATTCTGTGGCTGTCTGTTCCATATTCCTTATCCCTCTACCTGTTATGTCACGTATACTTCTGATAGAAACTTATAGGGATAATGTCTGCAAGCGAAGAGTCGCCCCTCCCCCAAAGGTTAGGGATGGACACAGTCTGTCATGGCCTGCCTGACAGGTGTACATTTCTGAATGTATGAGGAGTATATGAAAATACAAATCACCACTCAGAACCAGCCTGAAGCAGACTGAAAAGCTGTCATAAGCAATTTTCAAAAAGTATGAGTTATTTGGTTCTCTTCCAGGAGGAACAACTCCATGGCATATATTCCTGAATGGTACTTGACAGTCTTAACAAGTCCTCCTCTCCCAGAACTCAGTGTGTGACAGACACGTGATACAGATTGTGTGCTCTCCTCTGTTCTCCAGCAGTGAAGGAACTGACATGATAATCAGGGAGTGAATCCTGCTTTAGAAAACTTGAGGCATTCCTCCACTGAGGCACGTTTCAAGGAGCTGATTAAATAATCTGACAGTGTTGGCCATGTTGGAGCTGGTTATTTGCCAATGGAACTTTTATGGATCTGCTTCATTTGCCATTTATTGAAAGCTATAATAGGAAAGAAAATAGCAGATTCCTGAAGACCGGTGTCCTACCTACTTTGTATGCTCCTCGGTTTGTATATTTTTACTGTGGGTGTGTTGAAAAATCATTACTAACTGAATGGGCCTATTCACTGGTGCAAGGAGACTGACTTTAAGAAGGGTTGTGCATGATTGGCAAATCGGTTCTAATTAAATAAATGTCAAGGTCAAAACAAACAAGTGATGAAGATGAGAAAGCCCTGGAGTAGTATCTGCTTCAAATCATATTAAAGGCCATTCAGTAGCAAAGTGCTTCAGGGGGACTACGCAAAATTAAAGAGCAATGAAGTTGCTGTACAGTTTTAAAGTAGCAAAATCTGTTTCATCAACTGAAAGGGAAAACTCACTGCAGTGGAAATATTCTAACTGAAATGGCAAACATTCTTCATTCTTTTGAGCATTAGCAGAATATGGGATATAAAGTGCCAGGTATGAAAACTCATTTTATAGATTTCTTTGGCAAAGTGCTATGGCTGGCTGCCACGCTGAAACCAGCTTTCCTCCTTTTTCATCTGGGCTTGGACCAGCTACACTAGCGTTTCTGAAAGGTATGACGACCCAGAGGCAAATTACAGCATATCACTCCTTAAAATTTAACACTGGAGATGCAGTTGAGTGCTACAATGGCCTTGCACTTCCGAGTCAGATCTCAGGCAATTATTAGAATGATGACCATCCCAATCCAAAAATACAAGCAATTACAACATTCTGCATAAGTGTCTTGCTGAATCAAGACCTAAATCTTCAGAACTCACCACAAAAATAACACATAAATGGCGTTCAAGAGAAATTTCAAAGGTAAGGTTTTACTCATGCCCTTACAGCTTCACTAATTGATGCTAATTGACTGAGGCTCCATTCTGAACTAAAAAAAAAAAAAAAAGATGATACAGCCTTAAATGTACTTACTTTGTCAATTATAGTTTAATTTTAATTACTTATGCTGTTCCACAGTATGTTAGTAAATGTAGTGTATATTTTGTAAAACTAATAAAATCTAAAAACTATGAAATGTCAGTATAGCACCCGTTTTAAACCATTGCTCGGAGGGAAGGAGACCACCACTTTTTAGGCAGATTTGCAGTTTAGAGAAGTGCTGATTAGTGAGGACGTATTGTACTTTTTAAACAACTATTAGGGCCACATGTTTAATGTTATTTAAGTGTTGCTCCGCTCAGCACTGCAGTGCCTAACTGATTATGGAACCCAAAAAATCCCATCTACGGTCAATGTAAGTGCCTAAATCTCTTTTGAAAATGACACTGGGGTTCTCACATCAGTTAGGCCTTTCAATGCTGAGTGCGACAGTGCCTAAATATTGTTAAAAATCTGGGCCTCGGTGCCTATAGATGCAGATAGGTTCTTTGAAAATCCTACTAGGTGCCTGTCTACATTTTCAGACACCTAAATACCTCAGCAAATCTGGCCCTTAGTCTTCTACAGGTCTCAGAGATTTTATTTTCATCCTTACTTCAGTTTTTGACCTGGATTTCATAGATAACCAACTCCTAAGTCTCATGACATCTAGCTGTGGGGTCAAATTATTTATTTGTGTAGCATTTCAGTTAGAGGTCTCTTGATAGAGGTTGCTATCTTTGATCTGATTAGGTTGGGCTTTTTCTACTGGAAGATCACAGAGGTAAAACAGCTACTGCCTGTAATTTTGTTTGTGTCCACAAGTTTGTGGAATGCTCTGTCTCCTGACCTTAAGATGATCAAAGATTTGGTATCTTTTAAACAGGCACTTGGCATGACCTGATGATCTGGCTCAGTTTAAATATTTTTTTCTGAAGTCAAGTAATCATTTGGTAATTAACTGTGTGGGAAACTGTGATGAGTTTCTGAACACTGAAATTTTTATATGAACTGGTGTTAGTTTTATCTGATACAATTTTATTATTTTATATAATTTTTAAATTGAAATTTCATCATCTTGCAAAGAGCAAGTAGATGCCATAGAAATAAAATGTATTATTATTAAAGTGTTCCACACCTTTTAAGGGAAATTATAAGAGATTGAAATGGTTATTGAGAAATGCAAACTATTGCACAGATGTGTAAGGAACTGGGAAGTGAACTTAAGTGTGATGGAGCTGACTTAAGGTTTTAAGGAATGTTGCTGGACAGCACTCGGATTTCCTAGCATTTCTTATGCAAAACTGCCTTGGCTTGCATTCTGAATGGTGTAGAGCATTAGTTACTTCTTGCCAGTTAGTAGAAAGACTTATGGAGCAGTGTGTGTGGACACTTTACAAATACTACTAACAAATGTAACATGCTTAGTTTTGAAAATTTACACCTGGCGATAGGAGGATTTTGCAAACTCTCGTACAGGTAGTTAGGGCACTTACATGGTTCTTCATGTGAGCAAGGACTTCTCATGTGAGTTAGAGTTTGCAAGGTTGGGTACCAGTCTCATACAACTACAATTGGCCCTCATTAGTTGTAAGTCAACTTGTTGCAAACATGATATAAAACAAATACTGGAAAGTCTTTTTTATTACTTCTAGAGTGGATTATACTTTCCAAGCTGTCTAGGCTTACTGTGTCTGTTCTCAGATACATTTGTGCCAGATTGGTCACAAAAGAAAGCTCTGTTTGTTTATCAAATGTGTGAAAATGACTGCTGATACTGCTGTATCTTTTGAAAGTAATTTCTGCCATTGTAACAAGCCAGAATCAAAATGACTAATCAGTTAAAAACCAGTCCTCATTAACTTGAACTAAATTATTTTCATTTGACAGATAAAATAACCACTTTTCCACCCTTAATTAGAGTTTGGTTTAATAGGATTGACAAGTTAAGCTGGGGGAGGGGCGGGGGAGAAATGCTGTACTTAATTGCTTTTAGAATGGAGTAATTTTTTAACAGTAGATTGAATTTGGAAGCATTGTTATAGGAAGAGCTGGGGGAAATCTGCGTAGTGAGAACATCTATTCTTTTTGTTTTTAAAACTTGCTGCGATCACCCATAACAGAAAAAGCTTAACCAGTGTTATCTTTAAAATGATCCAGAGGACACAGAACTGCATTGTAGTAAGAGTGTGAGCACATTTTTAACATGAAAGGTTTTCTTTCATGTGTCAGTGGCACAATCCAGTGAAAACTTCAATAAGTATTTTTAAAGCAAAATAAAATAGACACACAGGCTGCTTTGGTTGCTTTGCACACCTCTTCCCAATATTATTTCTTTCTCTTCACAGCTTCAGAAAACCTACTCTGAGTCTTTCCTCTTCTGAAAGTGATTATCCAGGCATTTCTTTTTAACCCCCTGACCCCCCCACACATGAGAATCTCAATCAAATCCCCATTTCCCTATCCCCTTCACCAAATTGTTACATACTGAAAATTTTGAATAGTACAGATAATTGGTAGGTATCGTTTTGCGCCAAGAAGTTTAAGCACATCTTCATGCCTGCTTCAGCCCATGAATGGCTGGATTCAGGGTGCTTTTTGCAACAGGAGTGGCATTCTCTGTGCTATGTGAACCCAAGGGGTGAATGCTAGGGAGCTCACAAGTTAAAACTTGCAAATTTAGAGGAGATTCTTTGCTGACACTCCAGTGAGCAGTTTGCTACTGTTCTAATTATTAGTGGATAAAAATACTGTAGCCAATCCCTTGTATTGGTGAACATTTAATAATGGTGCCAACACTAACTGTTAAAATCAGTAGCCGGCTTGATTCATTGCACTAAGTTTTTGTTTCATTACCACTGTATTCACGTAAGCATTTTTTGTCATTTTAATCAATAAAATAATTAATGCATCCCTGCAGATTCTGCAACAGAAGAAGATCTGTTACCCCAAGGTCCCAATTTCTACTATCTTCCAAGTATTTTATTTTTCATTTTGTAACTACAGACATCTCAGTTTGAGTCCTTGAGCACATAGAGGAATAGAGGTGGCATATTTAAAAAAAATACATAAAAACGTCCAGACTGAAAAGAAGAAAGCCATTCCTAATCCTTTCAGCTATGTTATGGCACCTTGCTCCACAACCAAGGTCTTTCTTGGTTTCTCAGTGAAAATGTTACTTACAATAACAATAATTATAATTTAGTATTGTGATGGGGTGTTCACCCCACACATGAGTGAAAGGGGTTAAGATGGCCAGACAGGCTAATTAACACCTCACGTTGCACCTGGAGAAGGAACTGGGGAGCAGGGAGGTGAGTGAAAATAGGCTCAGCTGGGCAGAAAGAGGTGGAGCCTGTATAAAGCCAGGTAACTAACAACAGAGTGGGAGCTGAAAAAGACTGCAGACACTCCCTGAGTGGAGGGAGTTTGTAGGCTGGCAAACCCTGGGCAGGGAAGCCAGATACGTGGGAAGTGGCACAGGGAATAGGAGCAACAAAATTAAAGGAAGCAGCACAAGAGTAGTGGGCAGATTCGGGTTTCTTCCCCCACCAGCCACGGGCAGAGTGGCCACAGTACTGGGAAGGGGCTTGAACTCAATGAGAACTGAGCCCAGGAACGGGGCTGCAGATAGGCCCTGTTTGGTCTTTTACTTCAGAAGGGGAAACACTGAATGATCTAGCCAGAGAGCTGAGTCACAATGGAGATGCTGAGGGTCCTGGAGTGAGAAGAGTTGCAGACAGAATGAAAGTGTGCAAACCATGAATGGGGGCATTGGCCTTGAGCTAATCCCCAGAGTGACCAGGAGGAGGCACCAGACCGGCGATGAATGTAGCACCCTGTGACAATTATGTTTCGTGTTTGTGGAAGACACTAGAAATCCTCTGCTTTATTTCCAGAACAGGTGCAACAGGGTCAATATTAGTGCAATTCCATCAAAATATCTGTATCCTATTCTAGGCAGTGTTCCTCCATCTCCATGTCTGTTCTGTTCTGTCCTTGGCTCAGTGTTGACACTGCCAGCAAAGGTACCCATTGCAGTGGTGGTTTTTATGATGCGAACACCTGTCCAGTAGGAACTGGACTGAAATTATCAACTCATATCAGATAGGCCACTGAATAGCTGTCTCATCATGATGACTTTGTCACTACCAACTCAGGTTGAATTCAAACTTGTGACCTACAGGTGAAGAAGGCCTTTGTAGCCATTACCAGTGCCTCGAGCTGTCTTCAAAATGTCTTCAAAACAGATAGGTCATGAAAATCTGATTGGCGAGGGAGATTTTTTTTTTTTAATTTGCAAGTAGTTGTAGTCACTAATTCTCCTATTTTAAAAAAAATGACTTGGATATGGTCTAGAAATGTGGTGTTTTTCTATATACACCAAAAATTTGAGATGGGGCTAATGAGACCACGTGACTCATTTCATGTGTGTTGGCTCATATGAACATGCTATAGTGTCCTCCCTTTACCTACTTGAAGTTCTCTCAATTTAAAAACAAACAAAAACAATATTAGAGGAGAGTATAAGTACACTCTCTTTGTTTCTTATATTTTCTGAATCTGCAGTTTTGCAATGGCTTTTCAGTCCCTATTGTGCGTTTAACTTAGATTGACAGAAACCATAGACCGGTTTTGTAATGGATATTATCTGTACTCCCAGTCCCTGAAATGCATTTTGGATGGGCTACTATCAGCAAAATTTTAGTGGGTATTCAGGGAATGATACAGAAAACATGTAATTGGACTTCATGTGAAATCGTTGACTAATACCCTTCTGATGGTGCCTCAGGATCGTCTACGGCTGAGTAATCTGCGAAGAGTGATTTGCATCACAGCCGAGTTAGCGTCAAGGGTGCACTTTGGGCAGAAGGCACACTTTAGAAATTAGGATCTCTGGTATTTTTTTTCCTATGTGAAAATATACTACATATGTTCTCTGTTTTTTCTCTGGGACTATCACACAGCCCTAAAACATTTACAGCTTTGCTCATACTAAGAGCGAAAGAGAGGAGAAAACTATGAGAGTGTGGGTGGGTGGCAATGTAAATCTAGATTTCTCAATGTGTCTTGTTTATTGCATCTTGCAGTCCACTTTACAGGAGAGCTCACTGAGAGCTGATTTTAACTGGAGCTGTCCTATAAAAGTGCTGCTAGGTACAAATATGGCTTCATGAAAAATACTTTTTTAATGTTCTCAAAAATATTTCAGAACTGGAAAAGCCTATTTGGCCTTGTCTGGTCACTTACGCTTCATCCGAAGGATATATTCCAGTTTCCTCACAGCATTTTTAATCCTCTGTTTCTCCACAGCATCTTGTTGTTGCTTATTGTTTGTGTCAGATAACCTTACTTAGCATCTTTTTCTGTATTTGTTTCTATGAGGAGGTAGAACCTCTCATTTTGTAAAAATAGCAGGGAATGTTTGAAAACATTTATACTAGGGCTGTCAATTAATTGCTGTTAACTCAAGTGATTAACTCAAAACAAATTAACTCGATTAAAAAAATTAATTATGATTAATCGCAGTTTTAATTGCACTGTTAAACAGTATTAGAATACCAATTGAAATGTATTATAAATATTTTTGAATGTTTTTCTACATTAAAAAAATGTGTTACATTTGTGACTGAACTCCTTGGGGGAGAATTGTATGTATCCTGGTCTGTGGTTTTACCCACATTCTGCCTTATATTTCATATTATAGCAGTCTCGGCTGATGACCCAGCACATGTTCATTTAAAAACACTCACTGCAGATTTGACAAAATGCAAAGAAGATACCAATGTGAGATCTCTAAAGGTAGCTACAGCACTCGACCCAAGATTTAAGAATCTGAAGTGCCTTCCAAAATCTGACTGGGACGAAGTGTGGAACTTGCTGTCGGAAGTCTTAAAAGAGCAACACTCCAATGCAGAAACTACAGAACCCGAACCACCACCAAAAAAAAATCAACCTTCTGATGGTGGCATCTGACTCAGATAATGAAAATGAACATGTGTCAATCCACATTGCTTTGGATCGTTATCTAGCAGAATCCATCATCAGCATGGAAACATGTCCTCTGGAATGGTGGTCGAAGCATGAAGGGACATATAAATGTTTAGCATATCTGGCACCTAAATACCTTGCAAGACCAGCTACAAAAGTGCCATGAGAACGCCTGTTCTCACTGTCAGGTGACATTGTAAATAAGAAGCAGGCAGCATTATCTCCTGTAAATATGCACAAACTTCTTTGTTTTAGCGGTTGGCTGAACAAGAAGTAGGACTGAGTGTACTTCTAGGCTCTAAAGTTTTACATTGTTTTATTTTTGTAAAAAATTGTTTATGTAAAAAAAATAATTCTACATTTGTAAGTTGCACTTTCATGATAAATAGATTGCACTACAGTACTTGTAAGAGGTGAATTGAAACATATTATTTCTTTTGGGTTTTTTTACAGTGCAAATATTTGTAATAAAAATAATATAAAGTGAGCACTATACACTTTGTATTCTGTGTTGTAATTGAAATCAATGTATTTGAAAATGTAGAAAAAATCCAAAACTATTTAAATAAATAGCATTCTATTATTGTTTAACAATGAAATTAAAACTGCAATTAACCGCAATTATTTTTTTAATAGTTTGACATTCCTAATTTAAACTTTACATTTTTAATGAAGCTGTGACCCAGACTCTGCAACTGTTCCTGCAGCTTTTCATCTCGTAGGGTTGGCCATTTCAAAAACTCAGATTCATGCCTGCAGACTGCATTTGCATTTAGGCAGTTTAGCACTGAACTGCCTGATCTCTGTATACAAATCCTAGATTTTACACATGTGAAAGTGGGATGTGGTAACAGTGGCAGGCTGACTCCGTTCCCTGATAATTACTCTTTGCTAAATCCCATAGTATAGGTTATTCATAGCAACTCATGTTAGGAATACAGTGCAACAGGGTTTGTTGAGGTATAATCACTTAAAATGACTTGATTTTGGACAAGACTGTGACGTCCTTTCTCAGATTGGTGAGCAGTTACTCATCTGAGCAGTTCCATTGGAGCATATGGGACTGCTCGGGTATATAACTACTCACCATTGGGAGTAAGGGCTTCACAGTCTTGGCCCTTAGTGTGCCCTTATCCAGTAACTATGATCCTGGAAAATTGACTAATGAATGAAACTGAAAAGGAGTTGTCCAGGTGAAACAGCATGTCGCTACAGAGTTGGGATCTACAAATAATTCCTGATATGCCTACATTTGCGTCTTGGATTGAAGTGACTTTCTTTAACTTTCACAAGTACAATAAAGAGACATTTTGTTGAGTGATTAGTTTTTGAATGGTCACTAGTCAGTATGGTTGGGAGAGGCGAGTAGATCAAAATTTATTTGAAGCTACAGTGATCACATTCTCTTAGTAAGGAGAAGGCTCAAGCGTAGCCACTCGTGTGTGGGTGGCTGTATAGGTGTTTGGAACAAGAATCACAAAAAAAGAAAGTCATGGGACTTAAAGCAAAGTTCACTTCTTATCGCATATAAACAGGGGAGAGAAGGGGAGGAGAGAATGGAACTACTGTGGGATTTAGGGCCTTATGAGGAATCATCCCACATGACCATTTTGGCATAGTGTTGAAATTCAGGTGACACAATTAAGGGCCCTTCCCTCCTCCCCCCGCCAAAAAAAAGCATGAAGTGTACCCAAGTCTGCCCTTAACTATCTGTCTCCTCCGTCTAGATCTCTGTAACACAGTCTGTGGAGCAACTTCTTTTTTTTGCCTCTGTAAATGGACAATGTTGAAAACAAGACACTGACCATCATCAAACCTAGCATTTAATTTTGTTCACTTTAAGCCCTGACCACTTAAATTAGGGCCCCGCATCCATGTTTAGTTGCCTTTGGGCGGGGGGCATTCTCTAGTCTGTAGAGAAGGCAAGGATGGAATGGACATGTGGACTGAACTACCTTGTAAGACCCTTACAAGTTCTCCCTCAAGCCCCCAAAAATAAAATAGAAGTAATCCCTCTTGAGTTAAGGCCCTGTCATGCAGAGGGGGCTGAGTGAAGAAGCTTGAACTTTTTAATTGCCTGTACTTGTTATGTGAGTAGGGACTTCATTTTCCAGAGCAGTTCATATGACACTTTTCTTGAGCACTCAATTCTCCTTAGTGGCGGACAAGGATCTATAGCTGACTTTTGTAGCAGAAAAGTTATACCAGGTGTACGGCGTGTGGAACTCATTTTTCTATAGTATTGTGCCCTTCATCTGGCCTGAGCCTTTGTGACATCCCTGACTTGTTGTTCTGATGTGACATTATAGTACTGCTCCCAGACAGAACATCACCACTTAAAAAGAATCACTTATAAATTTCTTCCTGACAGGATGAGTAGAGGAGGGATGTGTGTGTGCCGGGAGGTGGGGGTGGGGGGGAGGAGAAAGAAGCCAGGGCTGTGAAGCTATGAAAAAAACATCCCTGTTTGAACTAACCATTCAGTTTGGAAATCTAATTTATTTCAGTCAAAGTAAATAAATAAATAAAGATGTAAAATAGCAGTTCACCAGATCCCTGCAGCATAAGTGTCATGTTGGCAAGAAATTATCTAACCTTTAACTGTGAAAAGCAATGAGTGATTTGTGAGTATTTCTCCTCCTTGGTTTAATCAATTGTGTGTCATGATGCAGAACTTCTATTCCCTATGGACTTAGGGCTGTCAGATCTATTAATTTATCTTATGGGGATTTAACATTACCTTGGTTAATAGTGCAATGTCCAGCCATGGACAGAACCCTCTAGTGAAAAACATATTGACTTGTAGGAACCCATTTACCTGGTTCTGGTTTTGGACTAGACCTCTTGAGGGGTTCTTCGAACAGGTTGTTAGAGTGGACACAAGAAGGTGCGCTTCCGTTTGCAGAGCTCTCTTATTTACATGAGTGTAAGCTAAGAAGCAATGAGCTGTTGTGTAGCTGAATTCTGAGCAAAGAGTTCTTTGTCATAAGCTCTGTCAAATAGCACGGTTGCTATGACAACCCTAGCTAGATAACCCATTTGGGAAAATACTTGTAGGACCTAACACTCTATCATCTGTCATTCAATAATTTCATGTTCATAATAACTAGGAAATCAATGGCTATCCTTTGAGACAGTTTGTTGAAAGGGTAAGCATACTATTGGCAGCGCACAACTTACATTTGTGTTTGTTTGTCGTGATACTTACACCAGGGTAGAAGTGTGAGGCAGAACTTATTTGTTTGGACAGGTGCAAAGATTAAAGACAGGTTCAGGTTTTCAATCTAATTATAACTGTGGTGTTGACACACACAAGAGAGAGAGGCAAATGGCATATAAAACAGTTGTTACAGTGTGAGGAAACAAAGGTTGAGATAGAATTAGCAATTCTCATCTTAAAATATCGAGGGAAACTGTGTGCTCAGGTTATCACCTGACCAGCATGAACAAATTCAGTAACTTATAAAGGCATTTTTTCTTATCTTTGCTTTCTAATTAAACTGCTTATCATCATACAGGCTGTGTTACCTGAATGTTATGTACTGAATATAAAGCAATCACGGAATAGTAATTAAAATTCTTGAAAATGCTCCCGTTGTCTTTACATACAATTAGTTTACAGCAGTGTGTGGTTTATTAATATAGCACATTTTCAAAACTGAACCACTGGTTAGTTGTGCAGAGAAAGATGTATTTTGTAATTACCTTAGCAATGTTTATCTGCTGGGAAAAATGGACTGGTAATATCTGTAGAATATAAATACTGTAAATAGGAAGGCATGTTGAACTGAGGCTTGGGAAAAGTGAAGGAGTCATTACTGATTGGGAAATTATAGAAAGAAAGAAAATGTAATTCTTATCACTGTAATGAAACTATTTGAAAGATGCTGGTTTTCATAATATACAACAGTAGTTTACTTCCCATTTAAAAATGGGTTTGAAGCACAGAGATAAGGTTGCTGTTTTCCAACTGACTGTTACCACATATTTTAATTCCAGTTAGCATAGAATGCAGTGCAAACACACACAATTTCTTCTTGCCCAAGTCTTAAAAACAAATTCTCAGCTCAAAGCAAAATCATCCTTTACTATGATCAGCACAGAAGACAGAAGTCTTGTACAATGGAATTGGTGTCTGAGTCAGAAAAGAGTTAAAGATCAATAGCTTGTGGAAAGTGATAGTTTGTGTATTAGCATAAGAAATAAAAAGGCTATATGATCCCTCTTGCCCTGCTCCCTAAGGTCAAACTGAGGGCTTTCAGGGTCATGGCTTTATACTCTTCTCAGATAACTAATATTGTTGCATTATTTAACTTTAAAGCACTAATATGGTTTCCTTTGGTGGGCAAATGTTTGTTTACAGTCTCAAAAGCTGGTTTGGATGTAATGAAGAACAGACTCATGATCGACTGTGCTTTGTGCATAAAGATAACTTTTAATAGTTTTAAAGCAACAGAAATACCTGGGAATCATAATTTCTGGGCTCAGAGTTCATTGGTCATTCAGCTGCAGGGTGCTATGCCAGCAGAATCTCAGACACAGGGCTGAGGTTGTAGGAATTCCCATATTTCATGCAGTCCAATTTTAGAGCATGTTCTAAGGACTTTTTTTGGAGTTGGATATATATCTAGTTCCAAAATATCTTTCTTAGAAAGTGCTATAGTAGCTGGGTGTAATTCGGTCTGAGAGAAGGAAAGGGAACTTGCTCTTTCTGTGTTGCTGGACATTTTGGCTTAGGGAGGAAATGAAAGAGAGAAATTAAAATGGCCCTTGATCTGAAGATTTTACAATCTAGTAAACAAGAAGAAACACAGGAGACCAACTTAGTCAGAGGGAGAGTAGAGAGCTTATTGTGAGGAGAGTATTGTAGAAAAGTTTCCTAGAAGGAAATGGTCTTGAAGGATCATGTGATAGACCTGAGATGGACTAGTCTTCCAAGAATACGGGACAGCATGAATGAAGATGCAAGCTGAGAGTGGTAGAAAGCTTAGGAAGGAGTGGTGAGGGGAGAGGTGGGTGTAGAAGTAAATGACAGAGGAGATGAAGATGAAATCAATTAGATCGGGGGCGGGGGGCGGTGAGTGTCTTGAATATGATGTGGTAAAAGACAGGGTACTGGCAAAGTTATTCAAAATGAGGATGTTCAATCAGAGTATCTGGAATTTAGATGAGAAGTGACTAAACGATGGACGAGGATTTTTGAATTGGAGATGGGCAAGATGATATGGATTTTGGTGACATTAAAGAAGAAATGAAAGGACTTATCAATGGACTAGGTGTGGCAGATGGAGTGAACAGTAGTTGAGAGCTCACCAAGGTTGCAAGCCTGGGAGTGGGGAGGAGAGCGAGGAAGTAGAAATAACTAGATGATTCAAGTGGCACATACAACTTTTCAGCATGTTCATACAGCAATTCCTAAAGTTCTCAGCTAGGGGCTCCTTTGTGTAGGTAGTCATCTTCTCTCGCACTGTTCGCTGGCAGCAGTGGGATGAGATAAAAGGCAAAGGGCATATAATCTCCCCTTGATTTGCATGCATTGCTTCATTATATGTATGCATTGCAAAATATATATATATATTACCCAAAGCCACAGTAGTTATCTGCCTTGGTGCCCCAGTGTGTTTTGTTGCTGGTAAATGAAATTTATGTTTTGTGTGCTAGGATGAATAGATTGTACTGTTTCAAAGTAGCAGTTGTGTTAGTCTGTATCCGCAAAAAGAAAAGGAGGACTCGTGGCATCTTAGAGACTAACAAATTTATTTGAGCATAAGCTTTCATGAGCTACAGCTCACTTCATCGGATTGTACTGTGTTATTAGTTGATTATATTTATTAAAGTTATTAGAGAAATGCAGTGAGGAAGTGTAGTAATTCATTTTCAACAACCTCTTTGCATGGCATCAGCAGATTCTGATATTTACTTTGTCTGGACTTGAAGGAAGGAGTTACTGGACTTGAAGGAAGGAGAGATATAGAAGCATTTATTATTTATTGGTTAAGTCTTGTGCTTTCCCCCAGCATTTATCAGTTACTACTATTTTCTGTCACCTGGCTACTGGAAGATGGATAAGAATTTGTAAGAGCACTGTGGGGAGCATGAACTGTGACTGCCTCTTCCATTCTTACATTTATGAATGTATAAATACACAACATCAGTTTTCACCTTGTTTCATTTGTATGAATCTTCCTTTCCTCTATTCCTTCCCCCACCTCTCTCAATGAAACAGGAGAGTGAAGAGGAAGTTGTAACATGACATCCCTGCCTGCTGCAGGGGATAAATATTGCCTCCCCTGGTGTTTATCTGATGAATCTATTTTTAGTAAGGGGTTAGATCAGTAAAACTTGCACTGGAGAGTGTGAAATAGCATGGATCAGACTGACTTCTGAAGCAGGGTGAAAGACAAAAAAATCAATTAAACCTGTGACACAGTCATTCTGATTTATTTTTCACTGTTCAGCAAAGCAGGCACAGCTGTTCCATGGTTTAACTTAAGAGCTGTGAGTATTCTGAAGAACTTAATTGGTGAAGATTGGGTGGCCACTTGTCTGCTTTTGAGGGCAAGTCAAGATGTCCTGGCCAGAGTTTATTTCAGCTTCAGTAATATCCTGGGAACTCTACTCACCCTAAGAGCTTCTTACCTGTCTTCTGATTCCTGATCTGCTGTTGTATATGCTTCAACCAGTAGCATCACCCTCCTCTTGCACAGCTGCTTCCCATAAGCTCCCCTGGGTTTCCATGCACTGTCTGTGTCTCAGGGGATCAGCAGTGGAGCTGTAGTTATATCCACTGCTGTTTACATCGGAGGGGCACGAATTACAACAGGAACTAAGCAACAGTGGCAGACCCTGGCCTCCATCTTAACAGAGCAATTTCAATACTTGGCTGTTGATGAGGTAGGAGTAAGAGGGGTAGGACAGAAGAGACCTGAACTGCAAAGCTGGAGTAAGACAGAAAGGAACTGGAAGGTAGAAATGAAAGAGACCATATAATGGACAAAAATGTGCAAGAAATATAGAGGACATGGACAGAAGGAGAGGACCAAGCAATAAGGTAACACATAGAACCAGGGGTAGGTGAGTGGAAATAAAGTACAAAATGAAAATGGGGCCATGGCACACAGGAAAAGGAAATAATAGAAACACTTGGGAAAGAGGGGAGAAGAATGGGAGAAAACTGATTTAGTATTGTTGTCAACATAGGTAAAGTTCTCTCTGGTTTATTTTAAAGGTGACCTAGAAAGGAGTTGTCAAGGTTCCTTCCCCATTCTGAACTCTAGGGTACAGATGTGGGGACCTGCATGAAAAACCCCCTAAGCTTATTTTTACCAGCTTAGTTTAAAACTTCCCCAGGGTACAAACTATTTTACCTTTTGCCCTTGGACTTTATTGCTGCCACCACCAAGAGTCTAACAAATATATAACAGGGAAGAGCCCGCTTGGAAATGTCTTTCCCCCTGAAAAATCCTCCCAAACCCTACACCCCCTTTCCTAGGGAAGGCTTGATAAAAATCCTCACCAATTTGCATAGGTGAACACAGACCCAAACCCTTGGATCTTAAGAACAATGAAAAAGCAATCAGGTTCTTAAAAGAAGAATTTTAATTGAAGAAAAAGTAAAAGAATCACCTCTGTAAAATCAGGATGGTAAATACCTTACAGCGTAATCAGATTCAAAACATAGAGAATCCCTCTGGGCAAAACCTTAAGATACAAAAACAGGAATATACATTCCATTCAGCACAACTTATTTGATCAGCTATTTAAACAAAACAGAATCTTACGCATATCTAGCTAGATTACTTGCTAAGTTCTAAGACTCCATTCCTTTTCTGTTCCTGGCAAAAGCATCACACAGACCGAGAGAACCTCCCGTTCTCCCTCCCCCCCAGCTTTGAAAGTATCTTGTCTCCTCACTGGTCATTTTGGTCAGGTGCCAGTGAGGTTATCCTAGCTTCTTAACCCTTTAGAGGTGAAAGGGTTTTTCCTCTGGCCAGGAGGGATTTTAAAGGTGTTTACCCTTCCCTTTATATTTATGACAGGAGTTTTGTTTAAAACTAGGCTTGTGCCCTTTTTTGCTTCTTTATGAAGTGAAAAGGAGGTCTGGAAAGCTTATTGTTCATAAAAATACAAAAAAAGCTTGTTAAAATTCATTAGAATCTACTTCTCCATCATTCCTCTATGCCTCCTTCACACACACACACGTATGGCTAGGGATTTAGTGGCTCCCAGACCTTTAAATTACATGGACTATTTTCTCTAGAAATATTTATCAAATTATAACAACTGTTTTTGGTGTCTGTGATGGCATTATGCATTCTGGGATATTTCATTGAAAGGATTTCACAGTCGAAGTTAAGAATTTAAACTGAAATAATGTAGTCTATTTTCTCAGAATCTTTCATTTTCCTCACACACCTAAAAGAAAAAAGATCTAATTTCAGAAAATACATCTTTATATAAATTTCCTCTGTCCTTACTAGCACCAACAAGAGAGAGAGAGGACAAACTTGCTGTGGGTTATGGTGTTTCAAGATCTTTGCTTGTGTTCCTTATTTAATAATTTAACTAATCACTAGAAGGGAATTTCCAATTGTACTTCTCTGTTGAGGTTCAGAGATCTGAGGGGAGAATTCTCACATTATTAAGATCATGGATAAAATTATGGGCATTTGTGAAATTTCTGTGTAACGTGCTATACTGGAGTGAAGCAGTTGTGCTCATTCTTCATGCCTCCTCCCTCTCCTTTCTATCCACCCTTTCAAGTTACAGGTATACTATATTCAGAAAAATAACATATTCCAAGGAGGCCAAAATATAATCAAGTTTGGTTCTGGATGTTACATTTTGGGCCTGGCAGCATGGTAAGGCCTCTTTCTGCTGTCATGTTTTTAGTAGTCTGCATTTCATTCTTAGTTTAGAAGTTCAGTTCAGTTGACCACCCAAAAATCAATCAGAACACAAGTTCATGGGCTTTAGTAACTGAATTACAAGGAGCTTATTTAAGAAAGTGTGAATTTCTGGCAAACAATTAACTATAGACCTGTTTTGAATCTAAAGATGAGTGGATGGATCATAATTAAATAATAAGTGACCTGGAATTTCACCTAAAATTTGAGCCCTCCATGACTGAGGTTTTTAAAGACTCAAATTCAGGAAGGCACTTAAGCACTTAAGTTGGTCCATCCCTGTTCGGAAGAGCACTTAAGCACACCCTTACATCCCACATGTCAATGGGACATAAGCATGTTCTAATGTGCTCTTCTGAACAAGGATACTTTATTGAATTGTTGGCTACAGTTGTTAAATTTATTTAACATGTGTTTTAGTTTTGCCTGCACTTGCAGTTCCTGGTGCGCTCTAAGACCAAAAATTAAAATGCTGAGACATTGCTAGAAAAAGTGTTTTTGTTCCAAGTGGAAGTGAGAAGAACCTGAACTTGCCTAAAAGAAGTTTTTATGTGATCCAAGGCTGAATTGCAAACACTCAAGAGCATCCAACATTCGGATAGTTATGTGAACTGAACTTCCAGTTCAGATTTTAAACTCATTGACTGTTTCTTCCTAAGCCTACGCTATTATAGCTCAGTCCATAATAAGGATATTTCCGCGCCCTGGGTTTGCCCATCACTATGCTAAATCCGAAAAGCATTCTAGCAGGAACCACACAGCTACTGGGAAAAAACTGAATGACTTGACTCTCATGACTGGCTACTTTAGTGATACAGTGCTGTTGCTAATAATGCATTGATTTTTAAAGAAGATTATAGTGGGGCAGAGAAATATGTCTGTCATATGTAGACATTGTTTAACAATAGAAAATTTGTTGTCTTTTGCTAGGGTAAATTGTTCCTTCAGAAACTTGTGATTCGGTAGCTGGGATGTGGGGGAGTACTGTTTGCTATAGCAACGTTAACGTCCAGTTACAGTATGTCTGTCAGTTCTGCAAGGGCTAATTTATCATGTAAAGTATATGCTACATATGTCACATTTTTCTGTCTGTTCATTTGTTTTGATAATTAAGATCTTGACAGATTTGTCCCACATGGTAGGATTTATAGTAAGGATTTTTTTTATCATTGAATTAGGCTGATATATATAATCCAAGTATCCTGCACAAAAACTGAATAGAAATGAAACTGATTCAGTCACTGGCTAACATGTAAAGGTCTTACAGGCAAAAAAAATGCTTGTTCTGCTTGAATTTATTTTAATTTATTTCAGGTCTGTACAGCAGGGAGCATGGAGGGCAGGCTGAGCACTACCTTGGAGAAGAACAAGTATTTTCTCCCTTAAAGAGTCTTAAAAATACAAGACTTAGGCTTTTTCATATGAAATCACTCTTAAGTAAATTTTGGATATGCAGATGTACAAAATTCATTTTCAGCTTTCCCTTTCAGTATACATAGACTCACATAGGTGCCTACTGTAATATGAAGCCTGATAAGTAAATTCATTTTTCACCGACGTCACTTTCTCCCCTGCAGTAAATAAGAGAATTTTTCTCTCCTCTCTGAAGACAAAGAGTTGAGGAGGTATCTTTATGTACAACTTTGGACAGATTTAGCTACTGGAGATGCCTACAAGGCCTGAAATCTGTTGTTTTTCTTCCATGGTTAAATGATCTGGTATTGTGAAAGTTGGCTTTGAAGTTTCTGAAATTTATCCTGTTATATTACAGCAAAATGTGTGTGTGTGAGGGGATGGGGGGTTGAACTTTCTCAAACATAAGCCATGGTCTCACTTGTTGTGCTAACTGACAAATACTGTCCAAGTTATCTGTGGACATAAAGACAGCTAAAGAATATCTATTCTGGGAGAATATGGTGTTACATATTTTACTCTAGCCAGTGGCACTGTCTATCTTTGGTCTGTAATGGCAAATGTGATAGAAATATTGAGACTATTTACTACACTAACTAAACAAGCCAGGTTGACGTTTGCCCATATGTAAATAATATTCAGTTAAGTATGTTAAGTGACTCGATAAGTTTATGGAGGAGATGGTATGATGGGATAACATGGTTTTGGTAATTAAATATTCATGGTAAATAGGCCCAATGGCCTGTGATGGGTTTTAGATGGGGTAAGATCCAAGTTACCTGGGAAAGAATTTTCTGTAGTATCTGGCTGATGAATCTTGCCCATATGCTCAGGGTTTAGCTGATCGCCATATTTGGGGTCGGGAAGGAATTTTCCTCCAGGGCAGATTGGAAGAGGCCCTGGAGGTTTTTCGCCTTCCTCTGTAGCATGGGGCACGGGTCACTTGCTGGAGGATTCTCTGCTCCTTGAGGTCTTTAAACTACAATTTGAGGACTTCAATAGCACAGATATAGGTGTGAGGTTTTTTTTGTAGGAGTGGTGGGTGAAATTCTGTGGCCTGCGTTGTGCAGGAGGTCAGACTAGATGATCATAATGGTCCCTTCTGACCTAAATATCTATGAATCTATGAATCTATGACTTTTCCCATCACAGTTTAGGACTAGAAAGAATAGTCAGCATAGAATTACAAAGCAGGAGTTCTTCAAGCAATATTATATTTTTCTTTTCTTATGGCATCTTTCTGTTCTAGACTGTGATTTATCTTTATTTACGACTGATATTGACAACAGCAGATATACACTATGGAGTTTTTTGTGTATGCATGTATGTTTTAACGGAAGAGTATTTTGAAATCCAAACTGAAAAACATATGAGAACTTGTGTTATAATTGTGTAAAACTTTAATTGGAAAGGATTCTCATCCCAAATGAATTGCATTGGTATTGCTACTACTTTGTTAATATTTACTGAAGGAGGAAAATCCTAGGGGGGTACATTTTCAAAATACTGTGTGCGGGTTTTAGCTGCTTGAATCCTGGTAGAATCAATGAGATCCAAGCATTTAAAAACCTTGCACACCACTTCGAAAATGTTCTTGTAAGTGACTTAGAGCTGTACTGAGGATGTTATGGATAGACAGAATTTAAAACAATTTCTGTGCAGAATATTAGTAAATTTTTATGATTGAACTTGCTTTCTGTCCACCCAGTGGCTGCTTTTCTATATCAAATTTCATAGTTAGGCCTCCATGTAAAAGAGAGTAGTTTTTAATGTGTGCTTCTGGAGGGCACGCCTGGAAAAGAGAGGAAATATTGATACATTGCAATAACACTGAAATGGAGTACAAGTGAAAATGCAGTTGGTAGACCAAAGTCGTTGTGTGATCAAGATAGTCTGTAGGTGTCAATGGGACCACTGCTATCTGAAACAAAGGACCAGGCAGACAATCAGCCCCTTAGGACTACTGAGCTGTGACAAATCTCCCTTCTGAAGTTGACAGGCTCTCCTGTTTGACTTTTTGTTTCAGGAGGAAAGAGCAGATCTCAGATTAAGGATCTATAATTCCGTACAGACAGAAAGCAGGATTTACTATGCTAATTTGTGTTTTCCACAGGAAATTGTAAAAAAAGAAATAGTCTTTGTTAGTGGGATTTCATTTGTTGCAATCTGTGTGACTGCAGGAGTCTTTCACCCACCTCACTTTTCTTTTCTCTCTCTTTATTTTTTAAATTTGTATACCTGGGTTCAGTCCTGGTGTTCCTGTTTTGTAATGGTCTCATTGAGAACTGCTGCAGAGCTCTGGTCTGACAACAGAGTATCTGCTGCCAAGCTCGTGGTTTAGTGTGCTGTAATCCTTTTAAGTACCTGTACAATATGTAACAGCTGGTGCAGGCTCCAGTCGGTGCTTTAGTGTAGTATGTTGGGACTTGGGCTCTACCCAGACAATGAGCTGGGTCAGCGTGGAACAGACCCCAGCACCTCTCAGACAGCTGGCACAGTAACCAAACACCAGCCAATCTTGAGAGAAAGACACATCTAATAACATTAATTTTCTTCTAGAGCAGACGGTAAGGTAACTAAAGCCAGGTTGATTGGACTACATTGGGATTTTTACCTAATGATCTTCTGGAAAGCAGGTGCATTGGCAGTGATTTTAAGCTTCACAAAACCCAAGCAGTGTATAAAGTAAACCTTTGCTGCTGTGGAGGTTGTATAGGAGGGGGTGCATTAGTGTTAGATCATTACAAAACATTTTGCTGACTGCAACAGAATTAATGGCAGTTTTATGGTTCTCAGTTAATGACTGTCAAGAAACACTTGATTTCTGTTCAAATTGTACTTTTAAATCAAACTAGCCAGCTGTCAGACACTTAAATTGTATGTACAGTTTCTCGCTGTAATACTGCACAGTGCTACCTCTCCATCCATCATCCTATCAGATCATTAGTTGGAAACCAAATTTTGCTTGCAACCATGTATACTGCTTAGTATGAGTCTGATAGTGACAGAAAGTCACAAGAAGTCACCTATAAGAGCAGAAAGTGCTGTGTCTTCTGCCCTCCCCCTTGAAGACTCAAAGTATTTCTGTGTTGAAATATTATTATTTGCTGCAGTCGCATGAAGAACTGGCAGTCATGTTACAACATCTATATATAGTCTGGCAAAGGAATAAAACAGCTGCCTTTATGGTCTGATTCAGCACAATCTCCTTTGAACTTCAGTGCCAGGGAAGTCCATTCGAGGCCAGGAAAGCTTCCTGGCTAGTGAGTGGTCTTTTTTAGGGCACAGTAGTGCATTTGTAATGTGCAAGGCAAACAAACTTAATTTTATTGAATGTATTCTTTAACAACAATCCAGAAGTTGGCAATAGGACCAGTTGTGAAAGCAAACTTTGAAGATGGAGCATTGGTAAATGTCTCCAAGATTATTCACTGTGGTACTTCATTTACACTACCAGTTATTTGTCTCTCCACATTCATGTCCTAAAAACCCTCTTCTGCTGTGATGTCTTCAAGATTTTAGCTAACTCCCAGTGGCTGTACTGAGGGACAACTAAGAAATAGTCGGTGTCTGTTTAAAGATAATGTATTTTAACACTATTATTAAGACATGTTTGAGCATGACTCTGAAAACTTTACTTATATATTTTACCAATTTCTCCTACTCATTGCATTTTTAACCTTTTAATATGTCAGCTATTTAAGACAAGAACTATTATTTCTTTTGTAATTGTACCAGATGGGTGCTACCAGAAACACATAATTAATAAACAATTGTAGTCAGATTTTTTTTTTTTGAGTGTTACATACTAACGTGAGGGGCACAATAGAAAAGCTAGGATGGGGAAGACACACCTATATAACAGATTCCATCTAAAGATCTGAAAGCACTTCAAAATCTTATTGAGTTAAGATCCTTACAGTATTCTTACAAGGTAGATAGCCATTTTACAGAGGTGCATTTTACATTTTTGCGGATACAGACTAACACGGCTGCTACTCTGAAACCTGTCATTTTACAGAGGGGCAACCTAAGCTACAAGAGTTTTTACAGGAGTTAGTGTTGGAGCTGGGAACAGAACCAGGGCATCCTGTCTGCTGGTTCCATATTCTTCATGCTGCTTCAAAGGTTGCATTTGAATTTCTATTACAAGTTCAGTTTTTCATGGTGGTGTTTCACTGGTGTTTGTCATTTGGATCAAGACCTAAACCTGGCATATAGGGCCGTGACTTTAAAGGGTCTTTGTTTCTATAGGTGTCAAACTAATGAGACTGCTTTTAATCTTTATACGGGGGGGGGGAAGGGAAGAGATTATTTCTTCACACATGTAACTAAAAAACAAAATCTTCAAAAATAATTTGGACAGCAATAAAGTGTTCCCTTTTATAAAAGCATCCCTCCAAAGAAGTCAAGGCATTTTACAAATATTAGTTAAAGCTATTAACACACACAGGAAGTATGTAAGGGGCATAGTGTAAAACCAGAGCTGTCAGTAAATTGAAAGTTGGTTATAACCTCTATGCATAACTCTAGTCTTCACTGTATTTCAGGGTCCTTAAACCCTGAACTTGGGGAAGCGCCACCACCCAGCTTTCTTAAGACCAGCTGACTGAAAAATATCCGTGGGACTGGAATGTTTACCCAAAATGTGCTGAAGCCTGCAGGCTGACTCTGTACTAGCTGTGCTCTTGTTCACCCAAGGCCCTGCTTCAGTAAAGAGCGTACTGGCCTTCTTTCTCAATTTAATCAAACACCATTACCTGCACTGAAGGCTTTAGGTGACCCTAGGGCTTGTCTATGTAGTGAGGCAATATGCTATATGGGGGTGTGATTTCTAAAGTGCATTAACATGTTGTTCATTAATTGGTCCATAGAGACCCTGCTGGTGTGCACTAAAGGTTCCCTAGTGCGCTTCAATCTAGAACTGTTTCAAACAGCACTAAATTAAACCAGCAGGGTCTACACTGGGGTTCCCAACATTGTATATGGAAAATAAGAAACAGGTTTTTTAGCACACTCCCCCCCCCCCCGACCCTCACCCAGCTGACATCGCGGAGAGGTATTGGTTTTTTGGGGGTGTGGGGGGTTGGTGACCCTTGAACCATGATGTGTATGTAGGCATTAAGCTGACAACCTAGGATAGGAGCATGCTGGGCTCCACAGAGCACGTGCCATGATCTGGAGTTCCCAGAATGGCCAGATGCATTACTCAGTCCTTGTCCACCTGAGGGTTGGAATGTATAGGACAGGATGGTGCACATGGTGCAATAGGCTCCTGCCAGACCAGGTGTGAGGGTGGCTGGATTCTCCTCAGCTCTGCCACTGACTCACTATGACATTTGTCAAGTCAGTCTCCCTCCCTGCCTTGGTAAGATGCATCTTGTCTACAGCAGCTTCCTCCACATGGAACATCTTAATGTATGTTGCTGCTCTGGCCAAACAACCTCCTGCTTTCCAGTAGCAAACAGAAAACCTCGGCGTGCCTGGGAATGACTGACATCTGCAATGAACAGACAGAGGGGTAGTGGGAGAGGCTAAAGCGAGACAGCACTGTACTCATGAGGACTTGGACTGAGGGAAACTGGTGTGTGTGTAAGGGGGGTTCCCAGTTCCCCATATTATAAGGTGCAGGGAACCACGGATACTTGACTACCTGGTCACTATTGCATCCTTGGTGGTGATCGGAAAGCTGAAAGCAGCAGTCACTTTAAAACAGGGGGAGGAAACCTGCTCCCCACAATAAAGTTCTTGTTGCTGCCCCCCGTGCGAAGTCATAAAATGCTGCACCATCCTAGGGAGAAGGCAGCTGATCCTGAAAGCAAACGGTTTTCACTCTCCTCTCTGTCCACCCTCCAAGGCTGCTTCCTGAGGTGGGTAAAGAGGGCCAAGGATCATAGCCTTTTATGTTTCTCCCCCTCACAGAACTAAGGGGAATCCTGCTTCCCCTGGGCACCCAGGGACTCTATCCTTTCCCCCCCCCCCCGCCCAGGGCCCCCTGACCCTTAATGACCTTGGCCCTCACCAGAGCTTCACTATCAACTCCAAGTCTCCTGCTCCACGCCCTGACCCCAGCCACCCTCATGTTACCTACGTCTGCAACCCGCTAAATTAGGAGGCATCACAAAGGACAGGGCCCACCATATGGAGCTGCCATCAACCCAGAAGAGGAGAGCGGGCCACAGGCTCTCTGTCCCTGCCCCTGCATGTCGCCCTACCAGAGACCCTCATTTCCCTGCATGGCCTCCCAGTCTCCCTTCAATTTACCAGCATGGCTGAAGATCTACTGGTCGCACTTGAATCTGGCCTGGTTGTCTATGGAGTGGCATTGCAAGTTTTCAACTAGTTGTAACCCTGTGGCTGAAATAAGAGATAAAAGGCACCACTACTGACTTAGCACAACCACCAATTTTTTATTATAATAAGGGACATCTCTTCTAATAAGGGTCTGTTGGCAACTTTAGTCTACACAGACCAACGAATGGGCCCTCTGCCATCAGGTGGATAATCAAGCACTGTAGGCCCAATTTGCACAGCTGGCCTCAGACACCAGCAGCTGCAGGAACAAGTTGAGGTAGCTCAGCTTGAGAATATTGTGCTGCGAATGCACTGTGCAGTGCCTTGCCCCGAACAGGGGCCTGCAATACCCGTGGCCCAACAGTTTGACAGGAACTGCCAGCGGTGTGGAGCTTCATGAAGCAGTGCAGCCTTCTGTTTCTGATGCGTCCCCAAATCTGTGCCTCTTACCAGGCCAAGGTGGAAATGCATTAGACTGCGCCTCCCTCAAGATGGAAAGCCATCGCCCAGTGTTGTCAGACTGGGATGCTTTTCTTCAATTGATGTCCACCATCTTCGGGGACCCACATCAACCATGAGTGCCACTGTTATGCAGCACCCTTCCGCCACCTCACAGTAGATTCAGAGTGGATTGAAGCAGCACAGCTGTACCAATTCCCATGGGGCTTATGGGAAGAAATCAAAGATGAGCTGGCCTGTGTAGAGATGCCAATGGGCCCAGATGCCTTTGTGGACCTGACCATCAGCACAGATAATCATCTGCGAGAACGAAGGGTGGAGAAAGCCTCCCTTAACATTTACCATGACCCCAGCCTCTGTATCACCTGCTGAACTCAGGCAAACCAGTCTGTCTCACCAGCAACTCACACTTGAAGAAATGGAACAATGCCACCGCCGTCACCTTTGCTTCTACTGTGGTAAACCTGGCCATGCCATTTCAGCCTGCCCAATACGAACACCAAACAGCACGGGGAAACAAAACTACCCAGGCCCAGTGCGGGGAACCAGTCTGGACCTTGAGAGAAGAAAACTTCCCCATGTCTAGTCCTTACTGAGATGCACCCTGAGCCCCATCCAACAGGCTTACCATTTGCAGGGTCTATCCAGCTGCACATTCCTGGGGGACCCCCCAACAGATTCCCCTCCAATCGGCCCTCCAACTCAGGAGCAGTAGACAATTTAATGGATGCAGCTACAGGCTGGGCCCTGCAGATCTCCCTGCTATACAAGGCATTACCTGACATGATCAAAATTACTGTCAGCTCCCCGCTGTCCTTGGGTCCAGTTGTAGAGGAGACTGTCCCCTTGTAAGCCATTATTCAGGGACACAGAGAAATAATACAATTCGGTGTGATCCATTCCCACATTTTCCCCTAATCCTTGGTATCTCCTGGCTGACCCTTCATGACCCTTCGTTCACTGGCGAGAACAGAGAGTCACCTTCTCATCACACTTCTGCCGACAGCATGGCCAGAGACCAGCAAACAAACAAACAAACAAAAGGATGGCAACCTCTGCCTCTGTGTCAATTACTGAGCCTTAAATCAGATAATCAGAACTGTTACTCATTACCCTGATTCCTGAATTATTGGACTGCATGGGGCTGCCTGCGTTTTCACGAAACTGGCTATCTGGAAAGCTTATAATCTAATCCATATCTGAGTAGGTGACTAATGGAAGACCGCCTTTGGACTTGCAACGGCCACTTGGAGTATTCAGTCTGACTAATGCTCAAGCAACGCTCCAGCATTTCATTAACCATGTGCTCAAGACCTGCTGGACCAGTTCGTGGTAGTGCACTTAGGTGATATATTGATATTTTCTAATGATCCGGACCAACGCACCACTCACGTCCACACAATCCTGGAGAGACCACGACAACACAGTCTCTATGCTAAACTAGAGAAGTCCATGTTTGATCAGACCTCTGTCCCCAGAAGGAAATAAGATAGATCTGCACAAGTCCAGGCTGTCCACGACAGGCAACAGGTGTGGCCTACAATGTTTTTCAGGCTTCACAAACTTCTACCTAAGGTTAATTTTGAATTTTTCAAAACAAGCTGAGTCCCTCACTGCCGTATTCCGAAAAAGTACGAAATTCCACTGGTCTCCTGAAGCCCACCACGCATTTGAGCAATTCACCACTTCTCCAGTATCGGTCTACTCTGACATGACACAAGCTTTTGTTGTGTAAGCTGATGCCTCTAATATGGTGATTGGGGCAGTTTTCTCCCCAAAGTGTGGACCCAAGCAAATACTGTGTCCCATCGTCTACTACTCAAGCAACCATACTCCTGCTGAGTGAAACTATGAGCTCCTGGCAATTAAGACCACCATTGAAGAGTGGCAACAAGTTGGAAGGGGCTCATCATCTGGTTCAAATGTTTACGGACCACAAGAACCTGGAGTACCTGCACAGGACCAGGGCCTGAAGCAGCAACAGCTCCAATCGGCCCTATTCTTCTCCTGGTTCATGGTCTTTACCATGACCTAGTATCCTGGAACCAGGAACGGGTAAGGCTCATGCCTTGTCCTGAATACATGCCCCTGACCCACAAGGCCCCAGTCTGGAACCAGCCCACATTCGCCAATCCCATAACTTTCTTAATGCAACTTGCTGCCAGGACCTGCATGCTCTCATCCGCTCTGCCTCTGTCTCCAGAATTCCATCCTACGAGTTGTGTCGTTCTCGACTGACAATGGCCAATGCCAAGAAGGGGATCATGTTTGTGAGGGACCCCATCTAGGTTCCACCTGGACCTGCAAGGGTGCCATGACTCCTTGACAGGACACTTAGAGTGATATAAAACCCAACATTTAATGTCCCATTTCTTCTGGTGGTCTTGAATGCGCCCCATGATAAACACCTTTGTAATTTCCTGCCATGTGGGTGCCTGCACCAAGATCCTTCACCAGAAACCCTGTGGTTTCCTCCAACTTTGGGACACCCTAATTCGGCCATGGAAAGCCATTTCCTTGGACTTTGTGGTGGAGCTATCAGAATCCAGTGGTTTCATGACCATCCTGACAGTGGTAGATCACTTTTCTCAGATGGCTCACTTTATTTCCTGCACAGGTTTACTCTCTGCGGAGGAAATTGTCTGGCTCTGGATAAACAGTGTAGTCCATCTTCATGGCCTCCTGGATCATATCACCTCTGACTGGGGACCACAGTTAATTGCCCACTTCTGGCATGAGGCTCAATGTTTATTAGGAGTCCATGTGCACCTGTCCTCTGCCTACCGTCCGCAGTCAAATGGCCAAACATAAAGAATCAATCAGATCCTTCAATATTTACAATACTGTAGCAACTTTATCACCAGGATGACTGGTCTTCACTGTTACCAAATGCAGAATTCTCATACAATAATGCAGACCACGCCTCCACAGGCCACAGCCCCATCTTTATCAGTTATGGTACCACCCCCAGTTTTACCCACAACGACCCGCATCCACTCCCAACCAATCTGCCTCAGACCTAGCAGAACACATCTATTTCATCCAAGCGGAGATGAAGGGACACCTTAAAAAGGCAAAGGAGGACTACAAAAAGCATGCGGACAAACATAGACAACAGGACCCCACCTGCTCCATAGGACAAAAGATACGGCTTTCAAGAAACACCTCTGTATGGACAGACACCCCCACCCTGAAACTAGAATATCGGTTTCTTGGCCTGTACTGATTTTGGCGACAAATCAACCTGGTCACCCTTGAGCTCCAGCTCCCTTGATCCCTTAGAGTCCACTTTGTGTTCCATTTCTCTCTTCTGAAACTATACACTGAGAACGCATGTCCCTGAACACAATCACCACCCGCACCACTAGAGATACAGGGACAAGAGGAAACATTCCTCATGAAGCCCTCGACCCTAAGATCAAATGGGGCAAATTATGGTGCTGGATCAGTTGGGAAGGTTATAGTTCAGAGGGAAGCACTTGGAAGTTTTCATGCTCCCACCGTGGTTCAGGCCTTCCATAGCAGCCACCCTGAGAAACCTGGACCCATGTTTCCCAAAGGACACCCCTAGGGGAGGGGTGATGCCATGACCCATGGGTCTCAAACTGGGGTCTGCATAGTTTATAGGAGCAGCCAAACTCCAACTCCCTCTCTGGCGCCTATTAATGCTTCCTTAGCTAGGACTCATAAATCCCAGCCTGTTCAAGATTCCTCCCCTGCAGTCCTATTGGTGGACTCCAAGAGCAGCTGATTGGCCTGCTGGCCCTAATTAAGCCATCAGCAGGAACAGGAAACTGTCTGAACAACTGCTCTCCACCTTGTCTGGACTGTGTGCCTTGTGCTTCCTGCAGCTTGATTTCTTGGCATCCTGCCCCAGTGTGACTCCTGGCAACTGATTCATGGGTCTGACCTCCAGTTTGTCTCCTGACTCTGACCTCCTGGTATCCTGGCCCAGCTGACTCCTGACTTATTTTCTTGTGATTGTAGACTCTGGCTCTGACTGCTAGGTCTGGCTGCCCATGACCCATCTGTGACACACCTCTGAATTCGGGTCAGTGGCTTCACTTACATGAGTTAGGCAGAATTTTTCAGTACATTATAAAGCTCTTTGCTGTGTGATAACTTACAGAAGCATATAGCCTTTAAATGGGTTTAGTCTGGAAATTTTTAGCCTTGAATTTCCTCCCTTGTTGGTGGTTTAAGCCAGACAAACTTTCAAACATGGGTGCCTATAATTGGCACTTACACATCTTATTTAGGCAATTGTGTACCGATTTTAAGTGCCCTAAATTATCCCATAGGTGCCTAAATATGGTTTTAGGTGCTAACTTTTTAAGCATTCACATTTGAAAATGTGATATTTTTAAAATTAAAATGAATCCCTTTGCATTTTGGTCCAGGCTTCCTGCATTCTTAGCTTGTCTCTGAACCCTGATGAACCTTTGTAGTCTTTGTGGTGACATTATATTGTGGGTGATGAACAGGGGGAACTCCACAATCAAGAAGATTGTTGAATAATTCAAATGTATTTGAATTACATATAGAATAAGAATTACTTGATTATATTTTAATATCTCTTCTGTCCTTTTAGCTACAGATTTGATGTGAGAGAGGATTAAAAAGAAAGACAGAGATTACTTTCTTCCTAACATCAAATTCAACCTGACAGAAGTGCATAATATGTTTCTATTTAATCATTAGTTCAATCAAGTTTTGCCTTAAATTTCACATTCTGATATTCCAAGGTTAGTAAAATCAAAATAGCATATTTTTGATGGAATTCAGGGACCTAAAATATTCCTTTCTTTCTAAAATAGATCTCTTCAGCCCTGCAGACTGTACCCATTAGATGGATATAGAAGCAGAAGGTAGAACCTTTCCTGTGTGTGTGGGCAAAGGGCAGGCATTTGATAAATGAGTGGAGAAGCCTGTGTTGGTTTCTGAGAAGGAAACAAAAGAATCAGAGGACTAGTAATGAAAACAGGGACAGCCCTGGAAGATTGACTGCAGTTTTCCATTGCTTATTTTATCTGGTATTTTATTTTTTGTTTCTGGTAACTACAGTACAAAAAAGAAATCCTGTAGCAATGTGTTAAAACAACAATAGTGTTTGCAAGGGATTAAAAAAATAAACCCGGGTAAATCATGGCTTCTTTTATCATTATATTACTGTTTAGTTTTCAGACCTGTATATATCACGGGAAGAAGTTATGGTGGCTGAAGAAGAAGAAAACAGTTTCAGTGAAAGATAGCATGGTTGTCCTTGAATGACTATTATCTACTTCCTTGATCTGACTTTCTTAAGTTCAGAATTTACACTTCTGACAATTCTTCTACAGCTCTGCAATGTAGAAACCTTCAAAGACTTGATGTTTGCTTCATGTAAAGGAACCTCTCAGCACGAAGAGCATTCCATGGGTGTCAGTAGAGATGGGGAGAAGCTGATGCTTGCTAACAAAGAGGAGCCCATCCCCAAACACCTGAAATTTTGTGAAAGCTCACCTCCAAACTTGACAGCTTGGGCCCACCTCTACTTGAAAATAGATATGGCAGTCATGTTGCATGGCAATGCACGTAGCTAGTATAAGAAGTATCTGCTCCACAAATGATCATGATTTGCTCTCTCCTGGCACTATGCATTTATTTTAAAATGTTAAATTTAATCAAGATGTAGTATCAGCTCACCTATAATTCACATAGAGGTTCTAGCAAACTTTTCAGTGTTCACAATAATGATGCTGTTTTCATGTTGGTCTCTCTGCTTGGCTTTTATCCAGCCTGTTAGGTAAAATTAAGGCCCAGAAAATCGGATTATTACATCCCAAGGGGAAGGACTGATAAGCAGCAGATGATTGTTGATCTACTTACTACTCTGCGTTGGTGGTGTTTGAGGTGCTGCTAGATGCAAAGCCAATTTGTTAACAATTAGTACTCATTAGAATCATTTCCTGTTATTGATTTTAAATATTTGACAAAGCACTTTTAGGAAACTGTACCCCAAAAAAGTGGCTTTACATCAGAGATTAGCCATTAAAAATCTTCAGGGCTAATGTCAATCTTAACTATACTGGTTTCATTGGTTTCAGAGTAATTATTTTTGCTTTGGAGTCCACCTGCTATCCTGTATAGTTTAAAGATGCTTTGGAAAAAGGACATAATTCTTAATTAGTGGAGGTTCTAAATGAGGCAGAGTAGAAATAAAAGAAATCTTGGTTATTATTATTTTTTAAAGGAGACTCGGTTTGCTACAGTCAGGATTTCTATCTTTAAGAAACTTACTGATTACATGCTGTAAAATACAGGAATTAGTGAGCACATGAAACTAAATACGTGAGTTCCATTGCCTGTAGCATTTAGCATGTAGGTTTAATTTTAAATGGCTCCTTGCCTTTATCTACTCACTGAGAATGGTAGAGCTATTAAAATCTAATTTGCAAACAGTAAAATTAGACACGATGGCATGATATAATAGAAGCTTTTGAATTTTTAAAAGTCCAAGAGGGTATATCTATTCATTTTCCTAAAAAATTGGGGTTGATAAAGTTTACTATAATTGCTATTTAACTGTGTATGTACATGGTAAGTGTACAAAGTGTGACTATAAATTTCATGTGACCACTCTCTGTGTACATTTATACACCATGTGTATAATCATATATACATAGTATCTACACTCATTATGTAATCACACCCACACATTATAGACTCGCAGTTATGGTATCCTTTCTTCTTGTCTTAATGCTGGCATTTCAATTAGATTTGGCGATATCAAAAGTGAATGAAGCATTACAGCCGTATGGGTTTGTTTTCTCTCCTTCCTTTTTTGCTTTAGATATTCAACAACATAAGTTATCACAATCACTCTTTAAAATGCATAGCAAATATTTTTAAAATAAATTTAGTCATTCCTGTTGCACAAGGTGGAGACCTAAGGTAGGAATTAACTTTGTGCCCCAGAAATTCTTACTCATGAATTAGTCTCATGATCACTGATAAAATTAAAGGGCAAGTGTGCATTGCTCTTTCTTAATCTCTCTAACCTTAATAAACAGAGATAGTATTGACACAAGTGAATTTTGTTTAACCACACTACATTTGCTTCTTAATTAGTGAATATTCATCTGTCATCAACAGCAGCTATGACACCCCTCCCTGCTAACACATTCTGTCATAAATAATCAATGAGTCTCTATTAATATTCATGAGTTAGAATCTGTGTAGTCATGTGCACTGATGCAGACACAGGGGGAGTGTTGCCATGAACTGAGTCGAAACTCTGTGTGTATATGTGAGTGTAAGATACTTAGGGAAAGGGAAGAAGAGCATGCTGCTACACACTACCCTGGCTTGTGCTTCCAGCTAACAGTGGTGTGTCTGTGTTTCTGTGCTGGAGTGACTGATGAAAAACAGTAGTCAAGTCTGGAGGGTGATTCCCTGTCAGTGCATTTGCCTTTCAGTTCTGGGGAAATTAGAAGCTTTGCTCTTGCTTTGCTTATTAGAATGGGCTGCAATCTGTGCACTTTTCAGAAGAGAGAGGAACACTACAAACTGCTCTATGAAGTTTCACAGGTGAGTGCAGAGGATATTGCCAGTGACTCCAGAGTAAGAAATTGTACTCCTTTAAAGATAGTAAGTAAAAAGAAATGCTCTTTTTTTTCCCCTGTGCAAATTGTTAGTGAAGTTGTTCGTTTTTTGGTTTTTTTTAATTATTTTTGGGTGACTGTTGTTTTTTGTTTCTTCGCCACTCCCCCTTCAGATGACTTCCTGTGGGATTCTTTTAACATTTTTGTGCATCTTCTGCCAAGATGTCAGTCATATAACAGCAGTCTCATTGAATCATATCTGTAATGTTTTAAGGAAGCCCTTTGCTTTGGTAATAGGATTGTGATTTCAAGTCAGTGTTACACTGATGCCTCTGCAAATGCTGGGATTTAGTATGTCCATGATCTCAGGTATTTCTAACTAATGGAAGAAAGTTTTATGTCATGTCTGTGATGGCCAAAAAGTGTGTTTGATTTTCTGAATAATTTAAAATACTGATTTGGTTTAAAATAGTTCATTTGTATTTTTTGAAGTGGAATAATTTCAAGGAATGATGTTTATCTCAGCTCTTGTTTATACGTTCTTTGTGTTATTTCTCTTTACCACTAGGCAGAGATCTTAATACCCTGTAGTTATCTGCGTCTGTCCCAGCAGCAGGAATATTAGCGTAGCAGTGTGCTGTTACATGTTTCCAGCTTGTTCAGAGGAAGGGAAAAAAGGAGAAATTAGCACTTAATATAATATCTCAGAATTTTGCACAAATACTGTTGAGTCAGTATTTGATTTGAGGCTTTTTGTTTGTTTGCTTTTGGAATTTCAAAATCTGGCAAATTAAAGTTTAGTGCCTTTTAGCATCTGTTCTCTCCTTCTCTATAATTTGTCCAAGCTCTGTCTGACACATTGCTTTTGACAGAGGCTGAACACTTACAGTTTTGGACTGCAATGCTGATGACAGGCAATATTGAGAAGAAAACAGCTTAGAATGTTGGTGGTCTATTGGCACAGCGGTAGCTAAGTGCCCACTGCCTACTGCTTCCCTCAGAGTTTTTCTTGACGTGATTCATTTCACAGTGGGCTAATTACAAAGTAGATTCTCTACTCATGAAACAGCCTCCTCAGTTGCAATGGTAATGCGCATTTTCATGGTAATGTGATCAGAGCCTCATTAGCCAGTTTCCAAAATGATCCTCTGCATTAATTAAATATAAAAATGACTCTTTTTATCACCATAGAGAGGAAAAAGAAGATTAACATTGTTAATTACCATTGATGGCAATACCTCTGCTTCATTTTTTACCACAAACTAGCAACCATATTCAATCCTAAAATAATATCCATTTGCAGATAACCTGTCAGCTGCTTTGACTCATGAAGATGGTCTCTAGGTGGAACACTTTCCTTTAGCTCAGTAGTTAATCATAATTTTATCATTATGTTTTCCTGACAGCTACAGTACAGGGAAAAGCAAAGCAACATTTTTTCCATACTCTCCACAGCTCTGAATTGCCAGACTGATCTGAAAGTGTAAGATAGAGAATGCAGTAGGTCTCACCCTGCTTTACAGTGCTGAGGAATAAGGAATTCAGATTGTGCTGTAAAAGAGACCAGAGCTTTCTTAAATGATGACTGTAGGTATATAAGGAAGAAGGCTACATCTATTTTAGAGCTAGTGCATTTTCAAAATCTTTCTTGCAGTGACATTCAGTAGTAGTAAATACTAACACAATCTTAAACAAGACAAAGTGGCTGGGTTTTGTTAAGGGATTCGAGAGGAATCCTTCCCTTTATTTATGTAGTATCTATTCTGCTGTTGAGTTGCAGTGTTTGTGGTCATTAATGACAGAGATGGGAAAAGAACTAAGGCTTTTACTTTTACTCTGGCATTTGCCAGATAAGATGGAATACCTAGAAGAGTTTGAGTGAGTTTTTGATGGGAGTAATGAGCAGTCAGCCCCCAGCTTTGCATCCTGAATTGTTGGAGAAATATCACTGCTACAGTATTGAAGGAGAGCAGTAAGTGTCTTATGACACCATGCCTGGTTCTGTATGGATTTGCAAACTGGTTTCTATCTTTGATCCAGTATTTATGCAATTTGGTGCCCACATGGCAGTGAGCATGTTTTTGCCCAGATGTTCCGGTTAGGAACTTCTAGCAACAGCTACCATAACATCCTGTTTACATACTGACTTAAAACTAGATGCTGGAGTAATTGATCTATTAAAACAAGCCTACACAGACATTAATACTTGACTTGCAAAATCCTTTTTAATTGTACAATCTTGTAATTCCTAGACCTGGTCTCTTCATCTGCACAATTGTGGAAGAGCTTGGAACAAGTTAGTCTGTCAGGGACATGAACTGATTGAGGATGAACAGTGTCTCACTGACATATGTGGATCAGCTAGGTCAATTTATATTCATATAAGGAAAGCAATCCTACGATTGTACCTCACCTTTCAGATGCTGGACTACCTGCTAATGTGAGTTGTGTGTGCACTACCATATTTATAGATACAGTAAACAAAGAAAAGTGTGTTTGCTGAGGAAATCCATGCAAACACAATGAGGCATGTTATTTTACTGCTGTTTGTAGTGAGGTCAAATTTAGCTCTGGAGAGATTAGTGTAGCAGGGCTGATGGGAAATGAAGACATCATTAGAATATTTATATTTTTTTTCCATTTTCCAGACTGCTTCAGGTTCACAATGAGATAGTTGGTCTCAGGATGAGGATACTCAATCAGAGTGCAGCATTTATTTATGCAAGAACATTTTATTTTGGTAACTGCACCTTACACATATAGATCAGGATTAAAAACAAAAAGTCAAACACAGAATTTCCAAGAATTAATATGTAAGATATGACTGAGTGCTGGAGACTTTATGACTTTAAGTGCCTCTTCACCTACCCTCAGGGTATCAGAACTCCTCAGCTCTCTCACTTTAAGTACCTATCAGACTAAAATTATAACTCTGAGTCCTCCTCTGCACATCCATACAAGTATAGAAATCGAAGTACTGTGGTAATTTCAAATTTACAGTCCTTCACATTAATACTTTTTCAATTAGTGTTTCACATCTTCTGTGCATTATACAAACAGTTTTGAGCTAATTAAATATATACCTACACTTCCCGAGCCAAGGAATTACAGCAAAGAACGCTACATTGGATAGGTGATATAAGTCATAGTGGGTGATTGTGAGCAATTATCAGCCCTAGGGGGCTGATGAGGATTTCTCCAGAATAATGTAGGGGCAGAGAGGAGTATGCCGGGGCAAGAGTGGGTGGAACAGGAGGACACAGGGCTCTATGATCCTCGGTCAGCGTGTTGATCTCTATGGCTGCTCCTCATCCAGGGCTCATTGAAATCAATACTGGTATTAAAAATAACACCTAGATCTTCAAACAAGATCATTGTACTAGACTCTGTAACCACATAAGAGACAGTCCCTGCCTTGAAGAACTTACAACCTAAATATAAAAGAGACAAAGGATGAGAGTGGGAAACCGAGGCATAAAAGAGGTGAAATGATCTACCTAAAGCCACACAGCAAGTGAGTGGGAGAAGGCTTACTGAGTTCCAGTCCAGTACCCCATTCACCAGAAGAGTGGTTTTCAAACTTTTTTTCTCATGAATCAGTTGAAGAAAATTGTTGATTCGCACAATGCAACGGAGCTGGGGATGAGGGGCTTGAGGTGTGGGAGGAACTCTGGGCTCGGGTGTGGGTGTGAGGGCTTTGGGGTGGGGCCAGGAATGAGGGGTTCAGCGTGTGGGTGGGGGCTCTTAGCTGGGGCAGGGAGTTTGGGTGCGGGAGGTAGTCAGGGCTCTGGGCTGCAGGCTCTGGGGTGGGGCTGGGGACGAGGGGTTTCGGGTGCATGAGGGGGCTCTGGGTTCGGGGGGCTCAGGGCTGGGACAGGGGGTTGGGGTGGGGACGGGGTCAGGGCTCTGGGCTGGGGTTGCAGTCTCTGGGGTGGGGCCAGCGGCTCTGGATTTCGGGGGACTCAGGGCTGGGGCAGGGGATTGGGGCGTAGGGTTGGGGCGCAGGCTTACCTTGGGCGGCTCCCAGTCAGCGGAGCAGCTGGGGTGCTAAGGCAGGCTTCCTGCCTGTCCTGGCACCGTGGACCGTGCTGCGCCTCGGAAGCAGCCAGCAGCAGGTCCAGCTTCTAGGCAGAGGCATGCAAGCACCACCCCCTCCAGCTCCCATTGGCCAGGAACCAGCCAGTGGGAGTGTGGAGCTGGTGTTCGGGGCGGCTGTTAAAAATCCCATCAGTGGTGCTGCCCGGCTAAGGCAGGCTAGTCCCTACCTGTTCCCCTACAATTACAACACCATGAAATTGCAAATTTAAATAGTGTTAAATAATTAAATTTACGATTTTTTAAATCCTATGACAGTGGAATTGACCAAAATGGACTGTGCATATGGTGAGGCCCTACCTATGAGTAATAGGGAAGTAGTTCAATATTGGAGGGGGCAATGTGGATGGTTACACATTTACATTTTATATTTCATTTTAGATAGAGGGTAGTAGAGCCAGCTTGTAAACATTTAAGTCCTCTGAACCCTGATTATCCAAAGTTTGCTTCTAGCCTCAGTTTCCAAAATTAGTATAGAATTTTCACTTTCATTCATCCAAAATTCTGATTTTTATGTAACTTTCAATATCCCTTGAGATATTTGAAAGATTGGATTGTACCTTTACATCCATTTGAATACTAGGGTGTTCAATAGAGGGCCCCAGAACTGGCAGCTTGCTACATAGAAACCCTCTCATTTTCCGTGGGTGGGTTTTCAGTGCGTAAGCTCTTCTGGGATGTTGTCATGATGTGAAATGAGTGCAGGGTGGGCCTCATCTTGATTTTACAATATGAAATCTGCTAATTCTGGCCTAAGAAAAGTTTGGGTTTGTTTAGAGACTAAAACAGGGTCAGGGTTTTTCCTTCCTGAGCCATCCCCCGATCCATTATACTTGGCGATCTTCTGGTCAGACTGATTTTTTTGATACTCTTGCCACCTGAAAACACATGAGGAGTTTGCCAGGGTGGATATGATTTAAATCACTAGTCAAGAAGACTCGATTTAATATTCTTTCTACACCAGCAGAAGAAGCTACTGCTGTTAAAAGTGAGATTATCACTTCAAGAGTCTCTGAATCCAAGTGCTTAAGTGACATCCACCAATTCATTGGTGTGACTTTCTTTAAAACATCATCAGCAAACATATTTTTGAATGATTCACCCTAAGCTCTGAAGTTTATTATAGTTGCCATTATGGAGGGATGATTGCTGGATGTCCATGTCATAGCCAAATTCTCTTCTTCAGTAGTTAAGGTTTGGTACTAGTACCAAGTATTGCGAATATTTGCAAGAAAATGAGCTGGTGATAGTGCTTGTCCCATTCGTTTTTTTAATGCTTGTAATTTAACTCTGTCATTGCGTATTTTTCTTTTTAAGATTTCACTCAGTTCCTTCCAAATTTCAACAGGATCAGCAAAAAAACAGCTATTTCCCTGCATTTTGTTCAAGGCTACAGAAATAGGCTTCAGGGTACTCAGCATGTGTTCAACATTTCTCTTAAGCCCAATGCTGAGAACTTTGGCTGTGACAGTGCCATCTATTTTTTCATGATTTTGTTCACAAACTGTCATCAGATTAGGCCAGTTCTTGATATAGTGCTCAAAACAGTTCACTACTGAGTTCCATCGCATGACTTGTGGGAGAGTGAGCTTGATTACTCCCATTTTTTCAGAGCAGCTGCTGTAAAGTGGTTGTTAACGGAAGTGTTTTGCAATTTCAACAACATTAGCCTTTATTTCTGGAACACTGAAGTCTTTGGCTAGGAGGTGCATCAAATGAGCACTGCAACCGTATGTTATTAGCTTGGGACTCTCTTCACTCTCTTCTAAATAATTTCTTCTCATCTTGGATACATTTGCAGCATTGTCTATTACCAAGCTGCATACTAGACATTTGAATTTTTTCCCACAATTTGTTATAGCTTTTAGTGCTACTTTTTAAAGTATTTTGCAGTGTGTGCATTTCCTGATGTATCAATTGTTTCTGTAAGGAATCATAGAAACATAGAATATCAGGGTTGGAAGGGACCTCAGGAGGTCATCTAGTCCAACCCCCTGCTCAAAGCAGGACTGATCCCCAATTAAATCATCCCAGCCAGGGCTTTGTCAAGCCTGACCTTAAAAACTTCTAAGGAAGGAGATTCCACCTCCCTAGGTAACGCATTCCAGTGTTTCACCATCCTCCTAGTGAAAAGTTTTTCCTAATATCCAACCTAAATCTCCCCCACTGCAACTTGAGACCACTACTCCTTGTTCTGTCATCTGCTACCACTGAGAACAGTCTAGAGCCATCCTCTTTGGAGCCCCCTTTCAGGTAGTTGAAAGCAGCTACCAAATCCCCCCTTATTCTTCTCTTCTGTAGACTAAACATCCCCAGTTCCCTCAGCCTCTCCTCATAACTCATGTGTTCCAGTCCCCTAATCATTTTTGTTGCCCTCCGCTGGACTCTTTCTAATTTTTCCACATCCTTCTTGTAGTGTGGGGCCCAAAACTGGACACAGTACTCCAGATGAGGCCTCACCAGTGTCGAATAGAGGGGAACGATCACGTCCCTCGATCTGCTGGCAATGCCCCTACTTATACATCCCAAAATGCCATTGGCCTTCTTGGCAACAAGGGCACACTGTTGACTCATATCCAGCTTCTTGTCCACTGTAACCCCTAGGTCCTTTTCTGCAGAACTGCTGCCGAGCCATTCGGTCCCTAGTCTGTAGCGGTGCATGGGATTCTTCCTCCTAAATGCAGGACTCTGCACTTGTCCTTGTTGAACCTCATCAGATTTCTTTTGGCCCAATCCTCCAATTTGTCTAGGTCCCTCTGTATCCTATCCCTACCCTCCAGCGTATCTACCTCTCCTCCCAGTTTAGTGTCATCTGCAAACTTGCTGAGAGTGCAATCCACACCATCCTCCAGATCATTTATGAAGATACTGAACAAAACCGGCTCCAGAATCGACCCTTGGGGCACTCCACTTGATACCGGCTGCCAACTAGACATGGAGCCATTGATCACTATCTGTGGAGCCCGACAATCTAGCCAGCTTTCTATCCACCTTATAGTCCATTCATCCAGCCCATACTTCTTTAACTTGCTGGCAAGAATACTGTGGGAGACAGTGTCAAAAGCTTTGCTAAAGTCAAGGAACAACACATCCACTGCTTTCCCTTCATCCACAGAGCCAGTTATCTCATCATAGAAGGCAGTTAGATTAGTCAGGCATGACTTGCCCTTGGTGAATCCATGCTGACTGTTCCTGATCACTTTCCTCTCCTCTAAGTGCTTCAGAATTGATTCCTTGAGGACCTGCTCCATGATTTTTCCAGGGACTGAGGTGAGGCTGACTGGCCTGTAGTTGCCAGGATCCTTCTTCTTCCCTTTTTTAAAGATGGGCACTACATTAGCCCTTTTTCCAGTCGTCTGGGACTTCCCTGGATCGCCATGAGTTTTCAAAGATAATGGCCAATGGCTCTGCAATCACATCCGCCAACTCCTTTAGCACTCTTAGATGCAACGCATCCAGCCCCATGGACTTGTGCACGTCCAGCTTTTCTAAATAGTCCAGAACCACTTCTTTCTCCACAGAGGGCTGGTCACCTCCTCCCCATGCTGTGTTGCCCAGTGCAGCGGTCTGGGAGCTGACCTTTTTCGTGAAGACAGAGGCATAAAAAGCATTGAGTACATTAGCTTTTTCCACATCCTCTGTCACTAGGTTGCCTCCCTCATTCAGTAAGGGGCCCACACTTTCCTTGACTTTCTTCTTGTTGCTAACATACCTGAAGACATTCCCTTCTTCTGTTATCACACAAGCACATACAACAGGATCATTGTGGACATTGCTCCACCCGCCAAGACTCAGGTTAATTATTTTACCTTCTAGACCTTTTGCACACTACTCAATTTCTCTTTCATACACTTTATCCAGCAATTTGCATGCGACATCTGCTCTGTTGGGTGGACTGTATCCTGGTCTTAATGACTGAACCGTGTTAATGAAGTGTGGGTTCTCAATCATATGGAAAGGAGAGTTTGTTGCATAAACAAACTGGGCAATTTTTGCCATCAATTACCTCTTTTTGTAATCTGATGGTTCTTATCACAAACTTATCTGTGGTTGTTTCTGGATGATGGAGATTTTCTTTTTCTTTTTGCTGTGGCTATGTGACATACATGATATGACTGAAACACTATCATTGGCAGATAACTCTGAAACTATAGAAAATGATGGTGATCTTGAAGGTGGATAGTCTTCAGAATCCTGTATGTTGAGAATGGATTCTCCTAAACAAAATAAATCAATGCAGTTATTATTACTATACTGCTCATTTAGTATTACTCATTACATTCACTGACACTCAGTACTACTTTAAAGGTGAAATTGTAAAAGGAAGATCAGCCTATTTCAGCTATTTATTTTTTATCACAACTGTATCTAAAATGATAGTACCATAGAGTCACAACTATATTTTTTGCTCAAACATGAGAATTCAAGAATAGTCCAGAAGGAAGACAGGCAGTCCTTAAGAAAGAAGTATGAAATAAAAATGTTGAACAACCTGAAGATCCTGCATGTTCAGACATGTTCCTTTCATCCTCTTCAACGCAGCTTTCTCCTGAGAACGGGAACACTTCTCAAGATGTTGTTTCATTCTGGCATTCTTGTATTTCTTGTTTGCAGTTTGCACACATGCCTGTCTTACCCACAGATAGAGGAACTTCATTAAAATATTCCCAAACTGTGTCTCTTTTACTGCCTGCTGCCATTATAGGTTTTCCCTTCTAGTGAGAGAATGGCATGGTAGATCTCAAATCAATGAAGGCTACACTCAGAAAGACCTCAAGACTTCTGGAATATGCTGCTCAAATAGTTTCACTTTTGTTTCTACTGCCTGTCCTTCCCTTCTCGCATTTCTCTCCAGATTTCTTCTCCTTATCCAGATCTATTCCGCCCCAACATTCTTCTATTCATTGAACTTTTTGAAACTTTGCACTTTTAGAGAGAGGTAAGGGACTGACTCTGTGTACACAAATTTGTAGAGGACAATAGGGTTGAGGTCTGTTATTTCTCACCTCTATATATTTATTTATTTTAAAAACATTTTTGCTGTTAACAAGCATGTTACCTCTGGAAACACAAATCCACAGTTTGAGAACTGCAAAACTAAGCATCTCTGATGGTTATCTTCTAGACTGAGCACTGAGTCCCATTGGGTAGATAGAAAGATTAACCTAAATAATCTATACAGAAGCCCCTAGAATCCCGTAAAATTTGGGTCCCCAATCCATGAACTGTTGGAACTCATTTACAAAACTTTTCTTAAACATTACCTGAGTATATTGTCTCATACTATAGAATTAGAATTTATAATCCCTATTCCATGATGAGATATCTTTGAGCTATAATGTATCTTAATTAAAACTCTCTTTAGAAAGGTTTTTTCCTCAAAAAGCATTTTCTCAAAAAATCTGATTTAAATTTAAAAAATATAATTTTATGATTTTAAAAAAATCATTGATTTTTATCCACCCTGGAGTTTGCCATTCAGATCTCCATCCTGCTTGTAAGTTCCTCCTCTGCTTCTTCTCCATTGCCACTCTTTGGTAATTCTAATGCAGGGCCAGGACCCTCTTTCTAAACATTTTGAAAGTACCATCTGCTCAACATTATCAACACTTGGTATCCTCCTGCTGGCTCAGAGTTCCCAAATAGTTTGAGGATAATATTCCTTGCTGGATATTTATTTGTCAGCTCCTATCTAACTTTCTTAGATTTTTATGATTTAAAAAGAATGTTGTAATAGCCAATTTTTAGTATGAGGGCGTGTGAAACAAGAGAAATTTTAGGCTAGACTGTTTGAGAATTGGGAGGATTGTCATGACTCATAGGACATTATCAGAATGAATACATATAATAATACTGGTGGGTCATATTGGATTTGTTGATTTTTGCCTTCTGTTTGCTCTGTTGTTTTTGATATTCAGTTAGAAAGAAAATGATTGTGAAACTGCTGATTGCAAATCGGTTTAACTAAGAATTTCCTCTGGATGCTTGACTTTTTTGAATAGTTCAAGACTTTCCTTGGAGATTTTTAAGGGTTCAACAAAAAAAATGTGTAGGAGTTCTATTTCCTGTCACTTAAATTGAACAAAGCTAGAATTTAACTCTGAATAATTCTCTTCACAGCAGCACTGCCTCACAACAGTGTAGCAGCATATTTACTGTAAAAAATATGATCACAGAAAGCCTGTTACATATTTCTAGCTATATCTGAGGAAGTTGCTTGCTTAGAATTTACTTAAATAGACTTGGTCAAACTAAATAGGCTTTAAAAACTGACTTTTTAAAGTTGTTTTTTCTTGTAGGTAGGGGGAGTCAATTCTAGGGATTAGAGCACAGCACCTATATTCTGTCTTTCCTACTTGCCACTTGGTTGATGTCTGTCTGTGTACTTATAAAATCCCGCTTGGGTAAGTCATTTAAACTTTCAAGTTGAAATCCTTCCCCGATTGAAACCAACTGGAATTTTGACATTGACTTCAATGGGGCCAGGATTTTATCTACTTGTTTGCAAAATGGATATGCCTACTGTCCCTATATCAAGAGGAAAGATAAAGGAAAAAGAATCATGAGATAAGAAACCAGACAATGGCATGTGAGATAAGAATTCAGTGCATGAGGAGAATAATGGCAACTATCAAGGAACATTCAGTATATATCAGTGATCTGCAGGGATATGGAAGACTATTAAATAATATTAAAAGAGAACTAGTTCAGGTACTGGGTAGCATAATTTTCTCTATAATGTTGCATTTTCGTGCTTTGTCTAATTTAGCAGTGGGGGATGAGAGTCCTTCTGAGGATGTGTATTTCTTTTTAAAAAGAGCTGGTCTTGTAAAGGCTGATTTCCTGAACTAATTTAATATGAGATAATCTTCAGGCAAACTTCAGACCTAAGTGGAGACGTTTCATCATATGAGTTTTATGTGTCAGCAATGTGAGTGAAGGTTGATAACTTCAGCATCTGCAGAGGTCATAGTTTTGGAAGAGCAAAGTCTTGTAGAGGTCCAAAATTACCTATTGAGAATTTTGTGTTTTGTAGAGGGAGGTGATGAAAATGTCATCTGAACATTCTGTCAAATATTGTTCCAGAGCTCTTTAGATAAAATGAGATTAAGCTGTGAATCCCATTTCTCTCTGGAGAGGTTACAGTATCATAGAGGGACATAATCAATACCAAAGGCCTGTACAATGTAGTCTGGAGCTAAGAGTAGCAAACAATCCTTCTACCTCATGGGATTTTGAGAGGCTTCATTAAGGGTTGAATGAAAAGTTCTTTGAGATCCTCAGTAGCAAGGCACTATGTAAGTGTTATAGCTGTTCAGTTCAGGATTCCATGTTTTTTCTGTTTCAGACAAAATCTGGAAAATTGAAATCAGAGGAAATTTTGTGTGAGGACTGAGGGCACAATATGATCCTCAGTTAATTGGTGGTTTCAAAGAGACACTCTTAGGTAGAAAGACAATATTTTTCAAAAACAAATGGACTCCCTCATATATAAACTCCATCACTGACTATTAAACCTGAAATTTTTTTAATCTTACGTACATTTCACTATATATAGATGTCTCTGAGCTTGGACAATGAAAATAGACTAGTCACTTTTTCTTTTGTTTTTAATAAGCTTCTAATCAATGTTCCTTCCAAGGGCAGAGTTTGGCCTTCTGTTTATATGTATAGAGAGGGTACCAAATAAACAGCTGTCAGACACTATATGCTGTAGATAAACTGCAGTGGTTAACAAGGAAACTATTCCAAGTGGTTTATGTTGTCAGCGGAGCCTACAGATTGTGGTAGAATGATTCCATGTAAGTCGTCACTGCCCATTTGTTATACAGGTATTTTGTATCTTGTCCAGCACTGTCTTTGAGTTTCACAATATTGGTGTGGGCAGATGGTGAAGTGTTGTGTCAACCTGGCTAGAGTTTAAAGTGGCCTTCTATTGTTACATTCCTATGAAGTTAGTAAACTCTACAAATCCTTCTTCTCTCAGGTGGAAAAAATAAAAAATAAATTTCCTCAGAGTAGAAGATCCATAGTTCTTTGCAGAAGCCAACCCCAATAATCAACAAGTTAAGCAAAGAAAACATTCATGCTCCCTTTCTATGTGGTCTGATTGTTTCCAGTAGCTTCCTTCTATCTTTATTCCCTGGAGGATTTTTGCCATGATGTCTGATGTCAGCATGGCAGAGCAAGTTCTCTCTCATCCTAGGAAGGAGTTTTAATCCTCCAAACTACCAAGCCCTGTCCAGAATACATACACTCCATCACAATTTGAATTGCCCAGAGTTTAACCAAAGAATGCTGTGATACAATTAGCTCGTTAGAGACTAACCAATTTATTTGAGCATAAGCTTTCATGAGCTACAGCTCACTTCATCGGATGCATATTCTAATTCCATATGCCTAAATGCAGTGCCTTGCATAATAACAGGTTTCAGAGTAACAGTCGTGTTAGTCTGTATTCGCAAAAAGAAAAGGAATACTTGTGGCACCTTAGAGACTAACCAATTTATTTGAGCATAAGCTTTCGTGAGCTACAGCAGTATGCATCCGATGAAGTGAGCTGTAGCTCACGAAAACTTATGCTCAAATAAATTGGTTAGTCTCTAAGGTGCCACAAGTACTCCTTTTCTTTTTGCGAATACAGACTAACACGGCTGTTACTCTGAAACCTTAATTAGCTCATTATTTTTCTTTATTTGTTACTCATATACTTGTTTGTTTGAAACATATTCCCCTTTTCTCCTTTGCTAAGCTGCTGCATATTTTTCAGTTCTGATATTGTGGGATGGCCTATCTGAAACTATGAGACTTAACATCATGTTCTTAATTCATCAAGTCTTTGGCTCATTCTGATGTCTTGAAGTGGTGAGTTCTGTCACAGGTTTAAGACCTTCTGTACTCTTTCTCAGGTTCCTGAAAGTTTCAGATGGACCATGACAGCTTCCATATTCCTGGTATGTGCAGCTGTATTGGTGTGACAATCATGGTATGACAGTCTCTACAATCACAAGAGGATCTTGTAGATTAGGACTAAACGTCTGAATTATACAGCCTTGCTTCCTGAGTATCCCCAAGTGCTGAAACAAGAATCACTCTGTCTGTGTTTCATGATTTTATTGCAACTCTCACAGTATTCTGAGTTCATTCCTTCTGGAGTCATTATTTTGGGAGAACATCAGTTTTCATTAAAATTCAAAACATTTTTTCTGTATTTCATAGACAAGAAAAGATAGAAGAAAAATGTAAATGTTTATTAAATTCATATACAATGTTTGTAATATTCTGGAATACGCTCAGTGCTCCTAAATATGGTGAGAGAGAAGCACATCTCTTCAACTGCCATGCTTGATGCATTTATTATGCGTATTATCACATTATTCAAAACCAGCAGAAAGATACACACTTGTGAGTTTGGGTAATCCTAAAGAATGGAAATAAAAGTTGTGACTAGATTTCATCAGAAAACTTTGATGGAGCCATTTTCCACTGAGGAATGCAGTTCCATCAAAATGGAAACACTGCTAAATCATGTCAACTTTATTGAAATTTTGTTTAGGAGGAAAAACGGAAGGGTAGGTCTGACAATATTGAAACATTTTTCATTTTGAAACACTTTTTCATTTTAAAGTGTTTTTATTTTGTATTATGTTATATGATTAGAATATTTTAAAGTCAGCACCAAAACAAAACAGTTTGATATAAATGAAATAATTTTGATTGAGCTGAAACAAAATTTTGGCATGAATTTTCCTTACTGAGAATTTCAAAATTTTCAGAATTTCTTTCAGTTCAGAATGAAGTCAAATTGTGATATCTCAAAATCTTTTTTAAAGTAGAATTTCTGTCCTCCACACTGCTCTACTTGCAATTGGTCTGACTTACTGCTTGTACAGTGCAATTGTAAAACTATTATTTTTTACTTGTTACTGAGGTTTTGTTTATTGCTACAAAGCTTCATTTCTTGTGGAGATTTTTATGTGGAGACTAGAATTCTCTTCTCACATAATGTGAGTGGGAAGGACAGAATATACTGTATGATAAAAAGTGTGTGTGTGTGTGTAAATATATACAGCTGTATGCTTCCAACAAAGTATTAATAAAAAAGAAACAAAACCAAAAACCTTATCCAAAACAATGCCGTAGATATATCTAGAAGAGGACTTGAGTTCCTGAGTTATGGGACATTGATGGAGAAATCCTATCCCTTGCAATTCAATACCTTTGCCTGATGGACTAAATGAAGATACATAATCATATAGTTGTGAAGTAACTGCAAGCTGGGTGGACTCAGCTGGGGGTGGACTGGTGCACCCATACACAGCCCCACTGGAATCAGTGGGGCTCTATGTAAGCACAGGATCTGTCCATGCCAAACAACTTGTAGGACGGGGGCCTTAGTTAACACGGATCATCTAAATGTTACTATTGGTTTTTGAATATAGTATTATACAAGAATCCTGAAATAATATGAATGGCATATTTTTATAAACTGAAAAATTAGAAAATCATTAGTTTAGGACAGAGAGTTCCAGTCTCACTGGCTACTTTTATCATTATGGAGCAGACAGTAGATAGGTAGATGGTGTCAAATCCAGTAACTACACTGGATATCAGACAGTACAGACACAGGAGCATCATCAAATAATTATTATAAGAAGAAACACAACACTGTAGCATAATTCAGCAGTTGTTTATAAAGGTAAAGGTGGAATGGCACTTCAGAATGTAAATCTCATTACATATTCAAGAAGGGTATAAATTGTTGTATGAAATCCTACACATGCGTAAAACCAAAAATGTTTTGTATGTGTTGGAAGAGTGACTTTCATTTTATGTTTGGAGGTTGGGTGTAATGGGAATTTTGCTTTGGCAATTGCCCCATATCTTATCTCAGATTACTAATGGGCCATGTTGCCTTTTTATTTGTGTATTTTATTATATTGCCTTTTTAACTGTGTATTTTATTATAAGTTACCCAGAGATCTTTCAGCATAGAGCTATTTATAAATATATATTTATTGTTTTTGCTTCACTTTCTTCAAGTAATAGCATAAAAAGGCAGTTTTCTGTTAGTTGTGAAGTTTGATATTATATAGTATATTAGCACAGGGCATATACGAATCTACTTATTTCTGTGAGTTCTATAGTTATTAAACCATTTCAAAGTCTTTTTGGTGATGGAGTTTTAAGTTGTTAATTCAAAAGCTCTTTTCCATTTATCTCCAGATGACCTCTTTGTTCCCAGTTTTACTCTTTTCCTTGAATTAAAAATGTCATTTGGTCATGTTCAGTGGGAAAATTCCTTTGAAATTCTGACCTATAGAAATGTGATGAATAGGGCAGGGAATGGATTTTGTCCAGTGAGAATACCAAATATGTAGCACTGTAGTTTCACTTACTAAATATTGTCCAGGCTCCATTGTTGAACTCTGTGCTACCAGTGTCACTTCATCAGGATGTTTTCTGTCCTGTGACTAGCAGCTTCAAATGTACTCATCCATCTTCTTGTCCCATTACATTTTGTGTGACTGATGTTCTGCACTCATTAAAATTGATGGGAAAGAACAAAGAGAAGAAGAATGTGCCCTTCAATTGATTATGCCTTTGAAAGAGGCAAATGAGACTCTACTGTAGATTGAGCACTTATTTCTATTTATTAACTGCATTAATTAATATGTTTTATTATACCTATTACTAGTAGACTCCTATCTCTTGCTTTGTTAATAACGTCACCAAGTATAGCAAATATATATATGTCAATACCTTTTTCCTGAAATTTCATGAGATCAAGAGGCCATAGTGATTTTTTTAGGTGTATCAGCTGCCACTGGTACTGTTGACAGTGAGATGTTGTTGACATGCCTGAATACCTTTTCAAGGAAAGATAGAGGTATGTTTGAGTGTCTCCACTCTTTTCTCAGACAGGACTCAGAGAGTCGTGTTCAGCTATTGCTCATCTGCCCCAAGGGAATGGTAATGTTGTGAATCACAAAGTTCTATTCATTGACACCAGCTGTTCAGTCTATTGTAAAATCTTTAGGGCAGTTCATGAGAGAGTTTGGGATTGAGAACCTTCATAATGCTGATGACACGTAATCATACATCTCTAGTTATTGGACCTGGATGATTTCCAAATGTCTAGGTCCAGTGATTAGGGTTTAGTTGCGAGCCAACTGTCTGAAACACAGCCTAGGTAATAGAGAATATTGGTAGGCTATAGAAGACAGCCAGAGGAAATGCAAAAGTGATATCCCCTTGGTTGAGAAAGTTCACCTGCTTTCTTTATACTCAGTGTAGCAACTTTGAGGTCATATTGCTGAATCCCAAATAGAGGCAGGGAACAATGCTAATTTTTCATCTGCTCTTGACAAAGGAAGCTGTGAACGTCTTCAAACACAGGCTTGACAACAATCACCAGTGCCCCTGTCACCCTCCATGCTGAACGACTGCATGGAATTCCCTGAAAAACTTCTTAGAAACATTAGCTAGTGCAGAATGCACCCATTCACTTTTTAATGGTACTTTATTCAGGGAAAAAGAAAAGGAGTACTTGTGGCACCTTAGAGACTAACAAATTTATTTGAGCATAAGCTTTCGTGAGCTACAGCCGATTGCATCCGATGAAGTGAGCTGTAGCTTATGAAAGCTTATGCTCAAATAAATTTGTTAGTCGCTAAGGTGCCACAAGTACTCCTTTTCTTTTTGCGAATACAGACTAACATGGCTGCTACTCTGAAACCTATCTTTATTCAGGGAGTATATTAGTCACATACATCAGAGTTTATTTCTATGAATAAGTCAATATGTTTTTGATTGGTAATGGTCTGTATGGTATGAGCCCTGAGTATCTTAGAATTTGCCTTGCTCTTCATGCTTTATGATACTTTAGACAGTTCAGATTTAATAGGATCCCATATATGATGTTGCCAAAATATGTTGGTCTGTGGATTGGACATTGTCAGTGGAGGGTTCTCAGTTTTGGAAGCTTATTTGACTTATATTATCTAACATGGTCTGCATTTGTTGACCTTTAGAGACCACAGCAAGCCTATCTCTGTGCCAAGTCTTTTTCTGAGGTTGTGGATTGAGTTGTAAGTAACTCAGTTTTGTGATTTGGGCAAAGCTTTGATGTTGACATTGCATCAACTTAAATTATTCTTCTTTCTTCTTCGTTTTCCTTTATGCTGCTTTTCCTCGTGAGGGTCGCAGCGGTAGCATGGAGAGTAGGGAGGACCAGACCTCCTTTTCCTCTGCAATAGGTTCCAGCTCCTCATGGGGGATTCCCCATCGTTCCCAGGCCAGCCAAGAGACGTAATCCCTCTAGTGTGTCTTGGGTCGGCCGCAGGGCCTACACCCAGTGGGACTTGTCCGGTATCGTTCCAACAGAAGCCTCCCAGGGGGCATCCTTATCAGGTGCCCAAACCATCTAAACTTGCTCCTCTAGATCCTGAGGAGTTGCGGCTCTATTCCGAGGCCCTCCGATATAGCCTAGCTCCTCACTCTATCTCAGAAAGTAAGCCCAGCCCCCCTGCAGAGAAATCTCATTTCTGCTGTCTGTACTTGTGATCTTGTCCTTTCAGTCATTACCCAAAGTTCATGCCATAGGTGAGGATGGGGATATAGAGTGACCTGTAAACGGAGAGCTTCATCTGAGGACTCAGTTCCCGCTTCACCACCATGGATCTGTACAGTGCCCGCATCATTGCCACTGCCCTACCAATCTGTCAACTGATCTCACGTTCTGCTTGCCATCACTCATGAACAAGATCCCCAGATACTTGATAACTGAACTCATCCACTACTGGCAGCTGTTACCCCCTGTCAAGGTTCCTTCCCCACTCTGAACTCTAGGGTACAGATGTGGGGACCTGCATGAAAGACCCCCTAAGCTTATTTTTACCAGCTTAGGTTAAAAACTTTCCCAAGGTACAAACTTTGCCTTGTCCTTGAACCCTATGCTGCCACCACCAAGCGTCTTAAACAAAGAACAGGGAAAGAGCCCACTTGGAGACGTCTTCCTCCCCAAATATCCCCCCAAGCCCTACACCCCCTTTCCTGGGGAAGGTTTGATAAAAATCCTCACCAATTTGTACAGGTGAACACAGACCCAAACCCTTGGATCTTAAGAACAATGAAAAAGCAATCAGGTTCTTAAAAGAAGAATTTTAATTAAAGAAAAGGTAAAAGAATCACCTCTGTAAAATCAGGATGGTAAATGTCTTACAGGGTATTCAGATTCAAAACATAGAGAATCCATCTAGGCAAAACCTTAAGTTACAGAAAGACACAAATACAGGAATATACATTCCATTCAGCACAGCTATTTCACCAGCCATTAAACAAAAGAAAATCTAATGCATTTCTAGCTAGATTACTTACTAACTTTTTACAGGAGTTCTGAGCTGCATTCCTGATCTGTTCCCGGCAAAAGCATCACACAGACAGACAGACCCTTTGTTCCTCCCCCTCCCCCCGCCCTCCAGCTTTGAAAGTATCTTGTCTCCTCATTGGTCATTTTGGTCAGGTGCCAGCAAGGTTATCTTAGCTTCTTAACCCTTTACAGGTGAAAGGGTTTTTCCTCTGGCCAGGAGCGATTTAAAGGTGGTTACCCTTCCCTTTATATTTATGACACCCCCTCACCTAGAAAGAGCAGTCCACTTTCTTTTGGGAGAAGACCATGACCTCTGATTTGTAGGTGTTGATTCTCATCCCAGCCACTTCACACTCAGCAGAAAGAATAACTCAGGTTATTCTTTACCTATATTTTTAAATATAGTTGATTGTTGCTACAGAACTGAGGATAGGTGTGTTGACCAAGATTAAATGATTTAAACACTTCAAAAACATTTAAATGACTAATTGTAGTATAAGACCTTTTGTTTACTCCAGTGTGGTTCACTTGACTTTCATGGGAGACCTAGTTAGAATGCTAACTGTTTGCTTGACTCATGTTCTTACTGTTTTTTAGAGTTTGATATACTAGCTCTCTTTATTTTTTAAGAATTCCTGGTAAATAAACTGAGCCATTGCCCCAACATGCTGCCAAGTTGTAATGATTATGGGAGGACCAACTTCTCTAGTCTTTTGTTGCATCTACTCCTTGTTATCTTACTGTTAAATACATTGAAGAATGGGAAGACATGCTTGAACTGTTCATAAAACGCTTGTTTTGTTATGTTACCATTTTTTAAGTTTAAAGAAAAACCCTACTCATTAGTAAATATCATCCTTTCAGCCTTGATGAATTGCTCATGAAGCTGTCATAATTGGCCTAAAGGATCTTATTCTTAATGGCAGGGGCTAAACTTGGAAAATAGATGATAGTGGACTAAAGTAACAGTGGTACCTGGAATCTGAAGGGAAATCAAGCCAGAGGGGTGACTTAATGGTATATGCTTATATGTTATATATATGTTTGCAATACCTAGGCAATAGTTAAAGTAGGAGCAGCGCCTTATCCTCTTTCTCTCTCAGGCTTGTGGAAGCTCATCTCTCAGGCTGGTGGAGTGAGTACTTCCATTTCACATTCTCCAACCTGATAAAAAATATGAGAGGCTGGTGCCTAAACTGTGAAATTCCTGAAACAGTCACACTTTTCCAATGGCACCTGATGCGGAAAGAAAAGGTGTCCCAGCCAGGAATCCCATAATTGCCTCTTGTGTTTTAAAGTAATATCTCTCCTTGGGTTGAGATTCCCCCCCAGCTCTCTTACTGGCTCTGTCTCCTGGCCTGCACCCCCACTTCAGGGGGAAAGGGGATTAGGGGGGAAACCTCTACAACCTTGTCTCCTCTCTCTTCTAAGAGGGAGAGGAATAAGGAGAACATTTCCTCTCATCTTCAGGGGAAAGAGAGAGAGATAATATATTTTTATATTATCTCTTTTGAAATGCTTTAAAATCTTTTTAAATGTTGGAAATGTCATGAGATTTCATAATTAATGTGGTGAACATCCCATGGAGGTGTCATTTTTGTTTGTTTTTACAACAAATTGCATCAGTTTTCATTCGGGTCAAATTCATCATTTTGTTAGAAATTAAGTTGAGCAACCCTGGGATTGTGCCCTTCCCCAGCTCTGCACATGACAAATGCAATAATGTGCTGTTGGTGTGGCCTACTGCATGGAGCCATGGACCCCTTTCAGCTACGTTTCTGTACTAACCTCCATTCTATTTTTTTTGCTGCATCCTGTCACCACTGTATCACATTCACACCTGTGATGTTAGCTGCCAAAATTGATGCATTCCTCACCCCTTTTTTAAAAACTGTGTTAACCTCTTCATATATGTAGCTGGAAACCACTGGATTCAGATCCCAGCAGGACTCAGCTCTGCATTGACTTCCATGCAGTCTGTGTGTGAGTCTTTCAGGATAGAATGTAAACACTTAGATTCTGAGTTGATATTAAATATGTCTGGGCTCTTTTTGTATAAGTCAGATTTTGTCATGTTGTCCTTGGCCAAAGTTTCCATCTTGTTACTCTTTCCTCCTCCAAATTGTGCAGTTTTCTTTACACTGGTTGGTTATTTTCCTTTCTCACAGATGCTTTTCAGGGTGCTGGATGTATATGGCCCTTCATTCATGTTGGCATCTGTTAAGATCTATAAATGTAAACAATTATTTATTATTTGAAGGTGTGTAACATCATATAAATAGCTCTCAGGTAGGAATGGATTTAGTTATGGTAAAGGAAAATTCTTACATATATTCAATCTCTGTATTTGTATACGTATATAACGCCCAGTGAAATTAGTGGGGGGGTGAGGTTTGCAAGGAAATGTGACTCCAAAATCAGGCCCTAATTGGGTGGTACAGATTTGATTTTTCAAGTGCTTTGACACTGTACTCACTAAATTGAAGAAAGAAAACAAACAAAAACCAAACAACCAACCTTCTCACTTTATTCTTATGTATTCCACTAATTCTGGCATCCTATGTTTTACTTCTTGGCCTATCTTTTTCTACCCTTCACTGATTCCACAATGCTTCTTGGTGTTCACCAAACGTCAATGCCAGGTTAGAGCATCAAGATATGCACATAGGACAAATGTCAGGAATGTGAGAATAGCACAAAGCTGTGTGGGAAGGCTGAAATGAAGCTTTTCATATGAAAACATTGGGCCACGTTCATCTTGGGTTTAACAATGTATTGACTTTCCTAGAACTTTTCATTTTGTTGTTGGACAATTCATTTTGTTGTTGGACAACTAAGAGTATCTTGCAGCAAGACACTTTAGGAGATCAAATGCTAATGCATAAAACTTCTCCCAATCTAACCTCTCATTTTTATAGAGGAATGAATGAATGTTGGCTATAAAAATCATGTGGGTGGATGATAGTTGCGAGAGCTGGAAAGCTCTCAACCCCCATCACAGTTAGTCAGGATTGTATTGCATGCAATTCCTGTCAGTTTGAATTGTTCTTCCAAGTTTCTCCTGAAAATTATTTAGTTAAAGCCCACTCCTCCAGCCCCTGCTCTACAACTGCTTGAGTGAGCAGGAATGACATGTATACCAACTGCTATCTAGTAAAACTACTCAATCACTTCTGCCTTTGAGGTAAGGAGAATGAGGAATGCCCTATGGATGAGCTGCTGTGGTGTAAGGACAAGTCATGCTAAGTAAGTTCCTGTGCTCAGGAAGTGTGACTTGATAGTACAGGTTTGAGGTTTGATTGTTCAAGGAATGGTACTGACTGTCAATCCCAAGCCTGACTTGAGAGGGAATAGGCATCTGGTACTCAAGCAGTTACTTCTAGTGTGCGTCTCAGGAGATATTAGTTGGAAATCACACAAAGCCCTGGGTTACCTTTCTGTCACAAAAGCTATTCCCAAAGTTTGTAGAAACTCAAAAAAGAGAGAGGTTTCAGAGTAGCAGCTGTGTTAGTCTATATTCACAAAAAGAAAAGAAGTACTTGTGGCATCTTAGAGACTAACAAATTTATTTGAGCATAAGCTTTCGTGAGCTACAGCTCACTTCATCAGATGCATTGAGTGGCTGCTGTGAAAGAACCTAAGAAATGCTTTAATTTTTACTATAGTAACAAAAACTCTGGAGGCAAGAAAAGGGATAAGGAAGCAAGAAGGTTTCCTTTCTCCCCCATGAAGTCTGTAGAATATTTATTCCTGTCTTCCTCTTCTAATTTGATATCTTAAATATCTAGTCAATCTTTTTATGCTTTGGTGAAACAACAGAAGAACTTTACATGGGCTTTTTTGTAGCCATTGCTACATTTTGCTTAGCACCAACTAGAAGATGGTATCAATGAAAGGATTGAACCCCTTTGATTAAGGTATGATAACATTAGGAACCAGAGAAAAAGACATAGGGACAAATTCACTCATGCTGGAACACTGCTGAAGTACAACAGTGTTATAACAAGGAGAAATTTAGTGTACCTCCAAAACCTTTGTATATAGGTCTTGACTTTAGTGGGAGTTGGGCATGTGAAGTATACAAATGCAAGCTCCTGTTAGAAACACATTCCAATTAAATACAATGTATTATCACCTAACACCACACACTTACACAACAAAACAAGGTTAAAAGTACAGACATTTATGAATCCTCAGCAGTATGGAATAAAAGCTTACTCTCTATAGATACAGTAGATCCCTATCATGAGAGAGATGGCAATTCTGAGAGGGCCAGTTCCGATGATAGGTCATTTTTTTCTAATGATGGCATAAATATAAATGATAGCATACAATGTTTATAACCTGTTTTTAAGCAAGTTAACAAACTGCTGCCCTAGGAACTTAACTATAATCGAATAGAAGACATTATAGCAATGTAGTGGAAAAGTAAAACATCAGTGGATTCTACCACTTTAAGAGCTTCGTATGTTTCCAGTTATAATAATAATAATAATAATACTTTTGCACTTTCGTGGTGTTTTTTCATCCGGGGATCTCGAAGTGATCTACAAACAATTTATCCTCATAGTCATCCCTCTGAGGTAGGTAAGTGTCACTCTGTACATTTCATAGATGGACAAAGAAGTTGGAGACTTGAGTGAGGCCAAACAGCAAATCACTGACAGGTAGAGCTGTGCAGAGCTCAGGAGCATATATTCCTAGTGCCTTGTTCTAGCAATAAGGATGTTGTTTGTATCTGTATTTCCTTGGAAGCAGAAGATTGCTTAGCTGAGATTGATAAAATCATTGCCTGTTCATTCCTACATGGCTTCTAGTAAGTGTATATCAGTTTGTCAGAGTCATGCTGGTCCAGGTGTTAAAACGGATCTGAACAGAAGTTTTACGTCAAATCTCCCCATAGCATTCTCTGAAATGCTTCCAGTTCCATGTGCTTGACCAGTAAGACAGGAAGAACTGCAAGGTCTAAATGCATGGAAGAGACAATAGCAAAGGGAGGATGGATTTGAGTTTATTAGGATTTGGGGAACTCTTTTGGGCAGGAGTAGCTTGTAAGATATGTAAGCCTTGTATCCAGGAGGATATACAAAACCAAATGGAACCAATCTGCTGGCACATAAAATTAAAAAGGTGATGTAGAGGATTTTTTAAACTAAAAGCTGGGGAAAAGCTGACAGATGCAGAAGAGCACATGATTTGGGCAGAAGCATCCCTTCAAGATGAATATTTTTTTAAAGGGGGAACTCTATATCCGAATATGTAGGATAGGAAAGAAATTGGGAAAGCACAAATAGAAGCTAGTGAGGAACAGTCAAATGTAAAAGAGCCCCATTTAAATGTAACACATAAAGGCAAGCAGCTAAATATTGGCAAAATGTACAAGTGCCCATATACAAATGCTAGAAGTCTACGTACTAAGATAGAAGAACTTGAGTACCTGACATTAAATGGCATTGTGGAAACTTGACGGAATGAGGATAATCAATGGGACATAACAATAACAGAGTATGAAATATGTAGGAATGACAGAGTAGGTCACACTGGTGGGGGGTGACACTATATGACAGCATAGAGTCAAATAATGTGAAAATCTAAAATGAATCAAATTGTATATTAGATGCTTTATATGTAGAAATTTCATGCTTGAATAATAAGAGTATAACAGCAAGAATATGCCACTGACCACCTGGCGGGATGGTGACAATGATTTTGAAATGCTAAGTGAGGTTAGAGAGGTTACAAAACCAGAAAATTCAATAATGATGGGTGATTTCAACTATCCTATTGGCTGGATATATATCGCCTTGGGGCATGATAAAATTTCTAGACACTATGAATGACTGCTTCTTGGATCAGCTAGTGCTGGAACCCACAAGCAGAGAGGCAGTTCTCTTGATTGCATCCTCAGTGGAGCAGAGGATCTGGTCCAAGAGGTAACTATAGCTGAACTGCTCAGTAATAGTGACCATATTAAATTTAGCATCCCTGTAGAGGAAGGAAATAAAAAAAAAAAAAAAACACCATAGAATCATAGAATATCAGGGTTGGAAGGGACCTCAGGAGGTCATCTAGTCTAACGCCCTGCTCAAAGCAGAATCAATCCCCAATTTTTGCCCCAGATCCCTAAATAGTCCCCTCAGGGTTTGAACTCACAACCAATGCTCAAACTACTGAGCTATCCCTCCCCCCCATGATAACATTTAACTTTAAAAGGAGGCACTACACAAGAATGACATATTAGTTAGGCAGAAATTAGAGAGCAGTCACAAGGTTAACATTCCTGTAAGCAGCGTGGAGACTACATCAAAACACTATAATAGAGGCTCTGACTAAATGTGTACCCCCAAATAAAAAAGACAGTAAAAGGATCAAAAAAATACCGCCATGGCTGAACAGCAGATTAATGGAGGCCATTTGTAGCAAAAAGCCATTCTGTAAAATTTGGAAGTCAAATCCTAATGAGGAAAATAGGAAGTATTTCTGACAAGTAAACTCTGGCAAGTAAAATGTAAAAGTAAGAATTTGAGAAGCAACTACCTAAGGATGCAAAAATTAACAGTAAAATTATATTTAAGAACATTAGAATCAGGAAGCCTGCCAAACAGGCAGTGGGGCCACGAGGTGACAAAGGTGTTAAAAACAGCAGTCCTCAACCTTTCCAGCATACTGCACCCCTTTCAGGAGTCTGATTTGTCTTGCCTAACTCAAATTTCACCCCACTTAAAACTGCTTGTTTACAAAATCAGACATAACAATGCAAAAGTGTCATAGTACACTATTACTGAAAAATTGCTTACTTTCTCATTTTACCATATAATTATAAAATAAAACAATTGGAATATAAATATTGTACTTACATTTCAGTGTATAGCATATAGAGCAGTATAAAACAAGTCCTTATTTGTATGAAATTTCAGTTTGTACTGACTTCGTTAGTGTTTTTTATGTAGCCTGTTGTAAAACTAGGCAAATATACAGATGAGTTGATGTACCCTCAGCAGTATGTTTACCCCTAATTGAGAACCACTGTGTTAAAAAAGCATTCAAGGAAGACAAGGGTGTTGAGAAAAGCTAAATGAATTTTTTGCATCAGTCTTCACTGCACAGGTTGTGGGCTGTTCTTTTTGGGTGACAAAGTACTGTCCCAATTTGATGTGTCCATAGAAATAGTTTTAGAACAAATTGACAAACTAAACAATAATAAGTCACTAGGACCAGATGGTATACATCCAAGAGTTCTGAAGGAACTCAAATATGAAATTGCAGAAGTACTAACTATAGTATATAATCTATCATTGAAATCAGCCTCTGTACCAGATGACTGGAAGGTAGCTAATATAACACAGATTTTTTTAAAGTCTCCGGAGGAGATCCTGGCAATTACGGGGTAGTGAGCCTAACTTCAGCACTGGGCAAATTGGTAGAAAAAATAGTAAAAAACAGAATTATCAGACACCTTGATAAACACAGTTTGGGGAAGAGTCAGCACAACTATTGTAAAGGGAAGTCATGCCTCACCAATCTATTAGAATTCTTTGAGGGAGACAGCAAGCACGTGGTAAGGGTGATCTAGTCAATATAGTGTACTGGGATTTTCAGAAAGACTTTAACAAGGTCCCTCACCAAAGGCTATAAGGAAACTAAGTAGCCATAGGATAAGAGGGAAGGTCCTCTCATGGATCAGTAACTGAAAGATGGGAAACAAAGAATAGGAATAAATGGCCTGTTTTCACAGTGGAGAGAGATGAACACTGGGTTCCCGCAAGGAACTATACTGGTACCTGTGCTGTTCAACATTTTCATGAATGATCTGGAAAAGGGGGTGAACAGTGAGGTGGCAAAATTTGCAGATGATACAAAATTATTCAAGATAGTTAAGTCCAAAGCAGCCCATGAGATGTTACAAAGGGATCTCACAAAAGTGGGTGACTGAGCAACAAAATTCAGATGAAATTCAGCATCAATAAGTGAAAAGTAATGCACATTGTGTAGGTATAGTTGGGATTATTTTATCCAATGATGTGTTCTAAATTAGCTATTACCACCCAAGAATGAGATCTTGGAGTCACCATTGGTAATTCCCTGAAAACTTCCGCTCAGTGCTCAGCAGTGGTCAAAAAGGCTAACAGTATGTTAGGAACTATTAGGAAAGGGATAGAAAATAATATAGAAAATATCATAATGCCATTCTGTAAATTCATTGTACACTCATACCTTGAATACTGTATCTAGTCCTGGTCACTCCATCTCTAAAAGGATTTAGTGGAACTGGAAAAGGTATGGAGAAGAACAACAAAGATGATAAAGGATGCGGAATAACTTCTGTATGAGGAGATACTAAAAAGATTAGGACAGTTCTGCTTAGAAAAGAGATGACTAAGGGAGGAGGGTTATGATAGAGTTATATAAAATCATGAATGGTATGGAAGAAGTGAATAGAGAAGTATTGTTTTCCTTCAAACAATACAAAAAACCAGGGACCACCTGATGAAATTAGTAGATAGCAGGTTTGATACAAACAAAAGGAAGTGCTTTTTACACAGTGCACAACTAACCTGTGGATCTCGTTGTTGTTGTGATGGCCAAAAGAATAAATGGGTTTAAAAAAATGAGTTAAGTTCATGGCAGATAGGTCCATCAATGGCTAATAGCCAAGATGGCTAAGGACACAACCCCATGCTCGTGATGACCCTAAACCTCTAACTACCAGAAACAGGGAGTGGAAGACAGGGTCAATCACTCCATAGTTGCCCTGTTCTGTACACTTCCTCTGAAACTCTGGTGTAGGCATTTTGAGGATCACCCAGACCAATAAGGGGTTCTGTCACCACCTGCCCTTAATGCTATGCTGCTGTAGCTCAGCGCTCTGAGACAGTCACAAGCCTAAAAGCATAAAGATCTCACTCTGGCTATCACCAGCCTAGTTACTCCTTGCAGGGTGACCCTTAACACCCTTTTAGTCCCGAGTCTCCCCACATCTGGCTGCCCTGTGTTCGTTACCTTTGGACATACAGACTTTTCTCCTCTGGTTCATCACCCCCACTCCCTGAAGGAGTGAAACTTGCTCTCATGTTATCAGCTCACTTTGGAATCCACACGCCACACAGTTTGCACAACAGAGAACTGCTGGGGATAAAAATAAACAAAACGTGTATTTAATAGAAAAATCATAGAGTTAAAGATGAAATAGTAATGAAAAGAAAACACCTACGAGTTATGCAGAAAATAAACATAAAGATACAACCTCAGGCTTTACACTTCTGTAGCTAAAAGGGAATTAGCTAAATTCCCTTTTCTAATACAATTTACCTACTGCCTCTGAACAGTTTCCGTATGTGCTTTCTGTGGTAGAGGGGATCCAGTTGTTTCACAGACAGCACCCTGCTTAAATGCTGGCCCTCCGTTTGTAAATTGCCTTCACTTCAAACCCCATTCCTTTTAATAGGGTTTGCGGGGGTGTTTTTTTCTTTCTCTCAGACTGTAGTGATTCATGGTGGGGGAAATTCCCTCCTTTCTTAGGCAATGTCTACATGTACAGTGCTGTTGCTGCACAGCTGCACTTCCGCAGCACGTCTGGTGAAGACATTCTGTGCTGATGGGAGAGAGTTCTCCCTTGGCATAAAAAACCCACCCCCGCAAGTGACGTAAACTATGTCGGCGGGAGAAACTCCCCCCACCAACATAGCTCTGTGCACAGGAGCGCTGATGTCATTGTAACTTACGTTGCTCAGCGTGGGTGGGGTTGTGTGGAATATTCATACCCCTGAATGACGTAAGATTTGCAAATAGACGTAGCCTTAGTCTTCCAAGACTGGGGTTTTCTTTTCTGTTTCAAGTTGTTTCAGTGTTTTCCCATTAATTCTAATTGTCCACCATTATCTTTTCCTGGCTAGACAATGGATGGGAACTTGAAGATAGTTTTGGCTGGTTGGGGAGGCAGCCCCTACCTGCCTAGCTGACCACCTTCCAGTTGTGAGGTGATGCTGTAGTTGCACCACAATTACAATTTTGCACATACATACATCATCATCATCATGTTCCCATTACGCCTCTGGCATTTAGGGCAGCAACGAAGCTCCTCCACTCCTGTCTGTTTCTGGCAAGTCTCTCAATGATTCCCCAGCTGTGCCCCAGGTTTTTCCGCTTGGCTTCCACAGCTCTTCGCCATGTTGTTTTCGGGAGGCCTTGTTTTCGCTTCCCTTCAGGTGTCCACCTTATTGCTACTCTGGTGATGGAATCAGTTTCCATCCAAAGCACATGACCGATCCTGTTGTGACATGATCCTCCTGGCAGTGATGGTGCTCATATCTTCTTGGCTGCACTGTGTGAATAGATCCTGGTTTGAGATTGTTCTGGACCAAAAGATATGGAGGATTTTTCTGAGGCAGGTTGTATGGAATGAAGACAGTTTGGACATGTCATACTTTCTCTTTCCCCAGCATTCTGCACTGTAAAGTAATGCTGAAAGTACACAGCTCTGATAAATTTTGAATTTGGTTTTGGTGTTGTATTTTGATGATTTCCAGACTGTATTTAAGCTCCTGAAGGTGTTCCTGGCTTTATTGATTTTGTTCTGGATGTCCTGGCTGGTTCTACCATCCTGGCTGATGGTGTTTTCCAGGTATGTGAATGTTTCCACATTGATGAGAACATAATCCTCTCTTCATACTGGTGATGGTGAGGCAATATCAAAGGTCATGATATCTGTCTTACTGCGGTTGATTTGCAGTCCAATTTTCTGGCTGAATGCGTTGAGTCAAGTTTTTTCTTGTATATGGTGTTGGGTATGTGATAGGAGAGCGAGATCATATGTGAAGTCCAGGTCTTCGAGGGATGAGAAGTGTGTCCACTTAATACCTCTTTATGCCGTTTAATATCCATTTAACGACATACATACATTCATAACCATAATCTGCATACATCTCCTAATGACCATTAAATTCAGAACAGTACAAGTTTTTATAAAGACCTTACTTGACATATATTTAAACACAATAACATTGTATACCACCTTTTGGTTCACTTGCTTACTCATTGGTTTCTCTTCCTCCCTGCATTGGTGTTCTCCCCTTGGGGTATCTGGACCCTGATTGTCACAACAGGATACTGAACAAGATGGGCTGTGGCAGCTCTTATGGTCATATCTTTTCCTATAATTGTGAATTTGGCAGGTCAGAGAAATAGCTAATTTCAGTAACCAGTAGCAGGATTCCCATTATAAACTGCTGTTCCTCATAGTTGTCTAATACTTGGGGATATATTAACCTAGTTAAAAATGTTGAGTTAACATATAAACATTATGTGCCTATCTGTGTACAGAGATACAGATAATTTTCTTATTTGAAGTTTCAATTGCTTTGTTTTTTTCTCTATTACAAGGAGAAGTTACTTCAAAGGCACTTGTCAGTGGTGCATATTTAAACTTTTCTCCCATGTAAGAAAGGCATTTTTATGCCACGAAGAATTCTAAGTATAATTTAAATGTATAGGTACAATAGGAAAGGCATATCCATTATACAACTTGATGTATCTGTGTGAAATTCTTACCCTACAGTTGCCCCATTGTCAGAAACAGGTGTGTAGTTTTATTTGTTTAGCCATCATAGAACGTATTTTACTCTAAACAAATTTGTATAATGCATAATAGCAGTGTAAATGAATTAGAAATAAAAGCATGTATTAAGGATAATCCAGTGACCAAAAATATGTGATAGGCATTTCTCTAGGATCTACCAGAGCAAGTGTAAGGGAAATGTTATAAATCTCTCTGTGTGAAGTGCTCCAAATTACATTTCATTTTCACACCAAAGAGCTTCTGGAAAATACTACATGAAACAGATAAATGAAGCTGTCTGAATAGGATGATACTTAAAAATCATAAATATGTTTAAATTTAGAAGCAGCAAATGTGCAGCTTTGAGAAATGATGTTCATATTCAATATGCCTCTGTTGGCCAACAGTGCAATGCAGATTGCAGAATTATAAATTGACATTCACAAATTGGAAACATGCCTTTGTTTGAGATTCTGACCCTTAATTACACCTGCTTGCAGAGTGCAAATTTCTGATTATCCATTACAGATCTTTTAGCTATTGACTATTTTCACATTGGTAGGCCAGATATCTAAATAGACGTGATGTCTTGCATAGCATTCAGGAATATACTGAAAGATATTGAACATGGTTAGATTCTCTTGATTTCTGTAAACTGTCATGAAAAAGAAAGCTCTTAGTTGTGACTGTTTATAGAATAATATAAATCATTTTACAGAGCAGTAAACATCAATTAAATGTTACTTTGCGTGCTGCACTATATGGAATTGATTGATACTGGGGATCTGAAAAAGCAAAGTCCTTCATCACGTATATTCAGGAATGTGGAAAGAATACTCATTAAATTAACATTAGCTTAAGAAAAATGAAACTTGTGGGCCAATTACAGTTTACTGAAAGTAGACTGAAAGAAAAAAAATGACCTTTGTTCCTGGATATGTGACTGGAGCAGGCTGTTCCATATGAAATTGAGAAGTTGCAAATGTCTTACACTTGACTGATGGTGTGCATGTGATCTTAGTTCTGCTTCATTAGCCCCTAGTGAATGAGTGGTAAATTTTTTCTATTTATACATCTTCTGTCAGGGGAACATAAACATAGCCTGACTAGTGCATGTTTTCAGCATAGTACTTTCATTTATATATTTTGTAGCTTTGATGAATAGTTTATATCCCACTGGAATATTTTTTCTTCCTTTCAAATGTTCAGATAGATATTAGCAGTAGTTAATTATGCACTCAGTACCTTTTGTAACAGAACTATGTGTCGATTTGGTGTGCTTTTATGTTGTATTTGAGGGATTTGGTCTTCTCAGCAAAATATTGCTTTTTCTGTGTGCATGGGAACTATCAATTTGGATTTCTGCTAATTTAATCATTTTCTAGTAGAATATAATCTTCAGTTCAGTGGAGGCTGTGGCCCATTGAAATATTTTTTTTCTTTTCCCCCCTAATATAATATCTGATGCTTCATCCATTTTTGCAAGTATGTCTTCATACTTTGCTGTACCATTATACCATTTATGCCCCCTTTTACAGCTATGAAATGTGCAGACTGATTACATTCCCTGTACCATTCACCAGTTCAGATCTGGATATGAAGAACAGTTTTCTTTTTCCAAATTTTTACCATTGTTCATGTCCCGTGTGTTGTTTCTCCCAGATTTCATTTAAAATATACTGTTGGAGGCCAGGGTTATTTTAATATTGTTGGCAACTATATGTTGACTCTAGGAAAGGTTTATATATGTAAACCCTTTTGCTCAAACTCCCTCCCCCGCAGTAATCTGCGTAAACTAAACACCATCCCTTGGCACTTCTAAGGCAATACCAAAGCACTGGGTCTGTGTATAACAGAAGAAAACCTTTGTTAAACAGGAAAGGGAACGCAGCATTAATTTGGAAAAACATCACACTCACATTCCAAAGCATGTAACCATAAGTAAACACCCCACACACACTTTGTTAGGCAGTGTCCTTTGCCTGAGGTGTGAAAGTCCAGTGAATGAATGTCCCCTTCACGCACCACTCCCCTTTCCCTCTGCTGCACCCCACTCAAAGTTAGTTAACTTTAGTCAGCGAAGATCCAGAACTCGGAGGTGCATTCACATGGATTCTCCTCCCACCCCTGCGTTTGGCTGCTGACAGGCCCTCAACATTAAGCTGAAGTGCCGGTCCAGTGGCTTGAAAGTTGAAGGATGGTGATACGTTGGGCTCAGAGTCAGACAGCATGTGACTAAGATTCATCGCTGAATTTGATCTGCTTGTTGGATCATTAGATTCCCTGGGCCGGGTACTGATGGGGAGCACGAGATGAATGCTGATCCATTGCCCCCACAATGGATTTATGCCCCCACAAGGCACAATGGTGGAATCTGCTTGGCACAACGAGAGCTCAGCAACAGCAGTTGTTAATTCACTCTCTTGTCACTGACCCAACCATCTGTCCACCAGGTTTTGACCTGCCAAAACCAGTGAACCAGTTTCGAACAGGACAGGGCAACTGTGGAGCCAATCTTTTGAAACATTGCGATGCAGTTGTGGTCATCTTCAGACTATGTCGCATATCCTTGATGAGTGCCCACCGACTTATTTCGACGGTGGGCTACCAGCTCTCCACCTGGCTGATGATGATGCCATCAAATGTCTGGGCCCATTGTGCATATACTGAGAGCCCTCTTACTCCTGAAAAGCTGTGGGGGGGGCGGGAAATCGAGCAATACTTCTTTTGCTGTCACCTCCCCTGCAACTGGCTCACCTCTGCTATCACTTGCTGTAGCAGTCTGGTGTAGTTTGCTATGGCTGCCATGGCTGGCCGCTCACTGCCACCTCTCATCTCTGCCGCTGTTCTCACTGCTGCTGCTTGCCGCTCACTGCGATTTCTGCCATGCTGCAGTCTGAGGTTCCCCTGCTTAGACCAGCTCTTAGTGATTTCACTGGATGGTGGGGAACCTCTCTGCTGCTGCCACTTAGTTGTCTTTCACTACAATGCTGCCCCCACACCAAGCCTGAGGTTTAGCCCCTAAATCTGCTCCACAATGATTTCAGCTCTAATAAACACTGAACAGAAATGACAGGTTTCAGAGTAACAGCCGTGTTACTATAAAAAGAAAAAGGAGTACCTGTGGCACCTTAGAGACTAACCAATTTATTTGAGCATTATAAATTGGTTAGTCTCTAAGGTGCCACAAGTACTCCTTTTCTTTGAATAGAAATGAGGATTCTCAAGTGAGTGCAGTCAGCTGTCTTTAAACACTGGAGGGGGTGGGAGGTCAACTGGCATCTAGGACTCTTTAGACAGCATCCACACCATCAGGTAGGGATACCTGTCCCCACCCACTCTCATTTTCACTGGGATTTGACATTCTTTCCGCCCCTGCTTAGCAAGTGAGATTCATTTCAGGGTGACCCCTCAATCAGGGCATGCTGAGTACAGTTCTGCTGCCCTTTACGCATACAGTGAACAGGAGCAGCAAATGGGGGGTTTGCGAGGGAATTTCCAGGTGAAAGAGGAGCAACTATGTGACCCTTTGGAGGAGTCTGTTGTCTGTTATTTTGTTTATTGTATGCTTACTGCCTGACTAAAGTACATAGTGTGGTCTGCTTGGGGGGACTGTGCGCTGAGCCTAGTGGCCTGCTAGGCAAGGCTTGAGAGCTTCTTAATGAGACTTTGATCTCTAATCCCTTTAGAATCCATTAACCAGCGGTGGGGCTACTCAGGGAAAATAGGAGGTTTTAGAAGCCAGCTCCTAAGTGACCAGAGGAGCTAGGGAACAGGAGCAGCAAATGGGTGAATTTTGCAAGGAAATTTGGAGAGGGAGCATGAGAGCCAGGTACTCCCAACATTTTCTAAATTTAGGCCAATAAACACCTTCCCACAAAAAACAAACACCACACACAGAAACAAACAAAAAAAGCTGATGCAGTAAAAAGAAATGAATGCAGGCAGAAGTTCAGCAGCAGAGTGGGGGCTATCCAGTTTATTGCACGGAATGCAACATGTATGATTACCTGCCTTGTGGCCAGGTGGCATATGTGTGCATTTGGTGCAAGGAGCTCGTGGCCCTCAGAGACTAATTATGGGCTTTTGAGACCAGCGTGGCTGAACTGGAGGTGTTAAGGGAGACAGAGAGGTACATAGATGAGACTTTCTGGCACACAGTACAGCAGCTTCCCTCCGCCCTCCGGTCTGACAGCCTCTGGGCTGTTGAGGAGGATGAAAGTCTCAGGGAAGGAGAACATCAAACTGGAGCAGAGGGAAATGATCCCATATTTGGGACCCTTCTTCCAGATGATGTCATGGCAACTTCTCACACTGAGGATACCTCTCCAGGGGAGAGGCCCCTGTTATTAGGAAGAGACAAGTAATAGTAGTGGGGGATCTGAACATTAGAAATACATATATCTGGGATTGTAATGACCAGGGGAACCACATGGTTAATTGCCTGCCAGGTGCAAAGGTTGCAGATCTCTCGAGACATCTAGACAGACTTATGTGCAGTGTTGAGGAGGAGCCAGTGGTCGTGGTACATATAGGTACCAGTGACATAGGAAAAAGTAGGAGAGAGGTCCTGGAGGCCACATTTAGGCAGCTAGGTGAGAGTTTGAAATCCAGAGCCACCATGGTAGCATTGTCTGAAATGCTTCAGTTTCACACACACACGACCAATTAGCCAGGCAGAACTGCAGGATCTCCATCTGTGGATGAGACGATGGTGTGGGGAGGAGCGGTTTAGGTTTATTAGGAACTGGGGAACTTTTTGGGAAAGGATGAGCTTTTGTAGGAAGGATGGGCTCCAAACCAAAATGGAACTAGATTGCTGGCATGTAAAATTAAAAAGGTCAAAGAATTTTTAAACTAAGGACAGGGGGAAAGCTGACAGGTGTGGAGGAGCACACGGTTTGGAAAGAGACATGCCAAAGGGGATTCTCAATATCCTAGTAAAGAGGAGAGGATAGAAGTTGAGAAAGCACGGGTAGGAACTGTCAAATGAAAAAGTCCCATTCAATTACGTGACATGAAGGCAGACAACTAAAAAATGACACATTGTGTAAGTGTTTCTAGTATGCTAATACTAGAAGTCTAAACACTAGGATGGGTGAACTTCAATGCCTGGTATTAAATGAGAATATTGATATAATAGGCATCACAGAAACCTGGTGGAATGATGACAATCAATGGGACCCTGTAATTCCTGGGTATAAAATATATAGGAATGACAGAATAGATCATGCTAGTGGGGGTGGCACTATATGTGAAAAAAAGAACAGAGTCAAATTTAGTAAAAATCTTAAATGAATCAAATTCAAAAGAATAGTAGAGAAGACCAAAAAAAAAAAAATTGCCACCATGGCTAAACAACAGAGTAAAAGAAGCAGTTAGAGGAAAACGGCATCCTTTAATAATTGGAAGTCAAATCCTACTGAGAAAAGTAGAAAGGAGCATAAATTCTGGCATGTATCAGAGTATAATTAGGCAGGCCAAAAAGAAACTTGAAGAGGAACTAAGAAAAGCCTCAATAACTAACAGCAAAAAAAATGGTAAGTACATCAGACGCAGGAAAGCCTGACAAACAATCAGTGGGGCCACTGGACAATTGAGGTGCTAAAGAAGCACTCAAGGAAGACAAGGCCACTGTGAAGAAGCTAAATGAATTTTTTGCATGTCTTCACTGCAGAGAATGTGAGGTAGATTCCCCCACCTGAGCCACTCTTCATAGGTGACAAATCTGAGGAACTGTCCCAGACTGAGATGTAAATAGAGGAGGTTTGGGGAAAAAATTGATAAATAATAATGTCACCAGTGCCAGATGGTATTGACCTAAGAGTTCTGAAGGAATTCAAATATGAAATTGCAGAACTACTAACTGGAAGTCAACCTATTGCTTAAGTCAGCTTCTGTACCAGACAACTGGAGGACAGCTAATGTGTCACCAATTTTTAAAAAAGGCTCCAGAGGCATTTCTGGCAGTTACAGGCCAGTGAGCCTAACTTCAGTCCCAGGCAAAGTGGTTGTTGGGGAAAAGTCAGCATGGCTTTTGTAAGGGGAAATCATGCCTCACCAATCTATTAGAATTCTTTGAGGGGGTCAACAAATGTGGACAAGGATGATCCAGTGGATACAGTGTACTTGGACTTTCAGAAAGCCTTTGACAAGGTCCCTCACCAAAGGCTGTTAAGCAAACTAAACAGTCATGGGATAAGAGGAAAGGTCCTCTCCTTGACCAGTGACTGGTTAAATGATAGGAAACAAAGGATAGGAATAAATAGTAGGTTTCAGTAGAGAGGTAAATGGTGGAGAGGTAAATAGTGGTGTCTCCCAGGGATCTGTACTGGGAGCAGTGCTGTTCGACATATTCATAAATGATCTTGGAATAGTGAGGTGGTTAAGTTTGCAGATGATACAAAATTACACAAGATAGTTAAGTCCAAAGCAGACCGTGAAGAGACAAATGGATCTCATAAAACTAGGTGACTGGGCAACAAAATGGACAGATTAAATTCAATGTTGATAAACGTAAAGTAATGCATATTGGAAAACATCCCAACTATACATACAAAATGATGGGATCTAAATTAGCTATTAGCACTCAAGAGAGAAATCTTGGAGTCATTGATAGTTATCTGAAAAAATCTGCTCAGTGTGCAACCGCAGTAGTCAAACAATCTAACAATGTTAGGAACGATTAGGAAAAGGATAGATAAGACAGAAAATATCATAACGCCACTATCTAAACCCGTGGTACTCCCACACCTTGAATACTTTGTGCAGCCCCATTTCAAAAAAGATATATTAGAAATGGAAAAGGTACTGAGAAGGGTAACAAAAGTGATTAAGGGTATGGGACAGCTTCCATATGAGGAGAGATTAAAAGGGCAGGGACTATTCAGCTTGGAAAAGGGGTGACTAAGGGGGATATGATAAAGATCTATAAAATCATAAATGGCATGGAGACAGTGAATAAGGAAGTGTTGTTTACTCCTTCACTTAACACAAGAACCTGGGGTCACCCAATGAAATTAATAGGCAGCCATTTCAAATAAACGAGAGGAAGTATTTCTTCACACAACACACAGTCAATCTGTGGAACTCGTTGCCGGGGGAAGTTGTGAAGGTGAAAACGATAACTGGATTTAGAAAAGATATAGGTAAGTTCATAGAGGATAGGTCCATCAATGGGTATTAGCCAAGATGGTCAGGAACAAAACCCCGTGCTTTGAGTGTCCCTAAGCCCCTGACTGTTAGATGTTCAGAGTGGACAACAGGGGATGGAGCACATGATTATTACCCTGTTCTGTTCATTCCCTTTGAAGCATCTGGCATTGGCCACAATCAAAAGACAGGATAGTCGGCTAGCTGGGCCATTGGTCTGACCCAGTATATAAATTCTTATGTTCTAATAAGGATAACAACATTTCCTTACTGCTGCATTCAATACTAAAGTAAATTGTAACCCAAAAACCAGCCAAAATTGGTGACTTTGGCATAGCAGCTCTGTGTGCTGAACTCACAGGCAGAGTAGATGTGTCCATACAAATTCGCTCCTGCAATCTTTTCCTGCAATTCATCACTAAATGTCAGAGGACAGTTCATTCAGACCCGGTTTCTATGTATATTGATGAGAAGTTTTTTCTCACCACCATTTTTTCTGTAAAATATATATTATTTTGTTGGGTTTACTTGAAGTTACTACTTATTATTTTCCTGTAGAATTTTGGCTGTGATTTCCAAAGGCATCTTCAGGAGCTTGGCATCCAACTCAATTGAATGTTAATGTGTTTTGGGCGCACGACTCCCTTAGACTTTGAAAATTCCAGTCCTTTTGAATGATGCTATAAAGCCAGCCTGCGAAGTGAAATCGTGTCGCAACCAAAGCATTTCCAATCCTATCATGGCAAGACCACATGTAGGGGTGAAAGAGTATTTCAGTTTCCAAGCCAATTCAATACTTGGGCACTTTGCTGAAACTGTGAGCAAGAATGGCAATGTACATTTATTGTGGTAATGGTCAATTAATACCAGATGGAGACAGCATAATAATGTATAGGCCTTGACTGGCCATCTACATGGGGCTGAAAATTTTCACTCTATTCAAACTGAGATAAGCCAAGAAAAAATACTTAGTAAATTACAGGTTTTTAAGAAAACAACAATATAGTCAAACAAGTTTATAAGTGAATAGATAGCCATCTGCTTTATTAGTAGTTGTAATAGCCCTGATTCTCTGCTACATTGGGAGTATTGTACTCTGGAGGAATGGAGTAAAATGGGACCCACCTGAGGCTTCTCAAACTGAGTAGCGGAGACCCCCCGCACAAATACTTTTGGGGGAAAATAGGTGCCTCTCGCCCCCCATGTCGCTTTGGGGGGAAACTACTGTGAGGAGCCAGCCAGAGACTCTAGCAGGAGCAGCTGCAGAAGCAGCCAAAGCAGAGAATATTGCACAGTTTTGACTGGACTTCCTCTGCTCTGTGCTGACTGGTCGTTTGCTCCAACCTGCTCCTTTCCTCTTCCTCACAGTCCCTTCACCTCAGCTTCACACCATACTTGCCCCTCCTCCCCTCTCCCTCCACTTTCTTTCCCTTCCCTTTAGCTGATCCCTTCCTGACTAACACCTCCCCCACAAAAAAAATCATACAAGTAATGTGATGTTTACTCAGGGTAGATACAAATCAGTGATTAAAAAAAAATAAACCTTTGATTTGTTTAACTTAAACCACATTTTAAAAATTTTAATTAACTAGATTCAATTTTAAAAGAAAAATGTATTTAAAATTATGACAACCTATGTTAAGGCCTAATCTTATTATATTCAAATAATTTAAATGAATAAAAATATATTGCATCAATGATACCCCCCTTTAAATTTTAATACATTTAAAAGTTCTTCTTTTATAATTGTATACAGAATCAAGGGAAAAATCATCTTTAACTTCTGAGGTCAACTCAAGCTTTATAAATATGCCTAATTTCCTTCTTCACAATGGAGTGAATGCTGGTATTTATGTTTTTCCAAATGTCAGTACTTTCAGTTTCTGTTGTGCAGAAAAGCTTTTGTTTTAATAACTGTTGGGTTCAGTTTAGCTTTCAGGTGCAGAAACAATATTTTCTTTTTTTGCAATAGTTTAACTTTGAAAAAGCAGGAGGATTTAAATACCCCCATGTGGGACCTAAACTTGGTGCTGAAAGGGCTGACTTGGCCTCCCTTCGAACCCATTGCCACCCGTTCGCAGACCTACCTATAGATGAAAATGGCCTTCTGACTGGTGAGTGCCTTGGCCAGGGGAATAGTAGAGATAGCAGCTCTGAGGGCACATCTCCCTTATACAGTATTCTTTCCGGACAAGGTTATGTTCAGGATGCATCCAGAATTCATCTCTAAGGTAACCCCCCCATTTCACATGAATCAATTGATTCATCTTCTAATCTTATACCCAAGCCAAGACAACAGGGAGGCTATATTACATATCCTTAGATGTCAGGAGAGCCCTGGGCTTCTACCTTGATAGTACAAGGGCCTTCAGGAAGTCCCCTAGACTTTTCCATTGCATGGCAGAAAGATCCAAGAGCTCAGCAGTAGCAGCCCAAAGACTCTCTCAGTGGGTCTCGAATTGCATCAGACAGTGCTACCAAATTTACAACATGACCCCTCCAGACTCGATTCGTACACGCTTCATAATATCTATCTGCTCATCTGTCGCCTTCTTCGAGAACGTCCCTATCTAAGAGATCTGTAGAGCGGCAACATGGGCATCAGTCCACACTTTCACAGAACACTATGCGATCACTGGGGACTCTTCCTTGGATACCATCTTCAGCTCCACAGTACTGTCATCCATAATTGACCTGACTCCAAAGTCCCAGCCTTCCAGAAGAGAGAGACTGGGTAGGGGAAGCGGTATAACACACAAGCAGAGTGAACAATGTGATGGCAGAAAATGCGGGATGGATTGATTAAATCAAAGTAATTTAAATCACTGATTTTAATCCACAAGTAGGAAATTTTAATTTAAGTAATTGATTTTATTCTTGTTTTGCATTTGTACTTTTAAGTTATTTTCCTAAAGAAAGATTCATGTTGATATGCAAACAAATCTTAGCCTTTACACTAAATTTGGTACTCCTTTTTGATATCCAGGAAACTGAACCTGGGTCTGATGAGTTCCTGGTTAGCAGTTAGCACACCCATTGTGCTATCCTTCCAAAATAAATAAATAAAATATGTGCTAGGGATGCACAGAGGAAATGTAATCAAACCATTTTTGTGGGCGTTATTCATGCTGTTACAGCAATTCTGTACATACGTAAAGGGTCACTAGGTTTGTTTTCACAGATGGGTTGGTATACAAGTGTAAAAATAATCATGTTTGGATCAGTATATTTGAAGATTAAAAATTGTCCATTTATTGTCTAATTCTTGCAAAACACAAAATCCACCTTATAAAAACATTAATAACAGAGTATATGACAGTATCACAAAAACCTGGTTTAATTATAGCATACTTTATGCTCACTTTAATTGCATTTTACACTGAGAGAACCAGGCCAGGGACTTCAATAAGGCTGTTTTGGCATTTGGGTTAAAGGTTAAACTGACTGGGGTCTCCAGGAGGCTTGACTATTTTGGTGGAGACTCTCCTAAGACTATCTCCAAACTCTATTAATTACAATATGGCATGAACCCTTCTATATTACATTACATTAAGTAAATGTAGTAATTATTCCTGTGGCCCTGATTATCCCAGTTTTATTAAAGCCATTTCTACACCTAGGTTAGACATTAAAGTTGCCATTATCTTCCACAAAAATCCTTTGGCAGTGAGTAAAGCCGGCAGCAGAAGAAATTACAGAGGGATTAATCTCCAGCCCCAGCCCCAAAAAGCTTTTCTCTGGAGGTACAGGATGATATGTTGAACTGTGTTAAGCAATGAGAGATTTAATGAAAAAAGCCCCAAGTCCCTGTCTGTATCAGTCAGTGTATGTTCCTTTCTAACATTGTCAATATCATTTTCAGTCTTCCCAGCCACACTGGGCTGCTGAGATATGCATGATGTCTTTGGGTGGTTTCTGTTGTTACTGTTTTTAAAAGCCTGGCCATATGGAAGGTTTTGGGGGGTGTGGAAGGGTCCATTTAAGAGGAAAGAAGGGGGCATTACAAAGCTCTCAAGAGACAAGGTGGGTGAGATAATCTTTTATTTGACCAACTTCTGTTGGTGAGAGAGATTGGTCCAATAAAAGATATTGCCTCACCCACCTTGTCTCTTTAATATCCTGGGACCGACCCAGCTACAATGACACTGCATAAAGCTCTCAAGAGTCCTTTACATTTCAAATAATTCTTCCAGATGTAGAAGAGGGTCTTGCACTCCGAGCAACGCTGAGAGAGAGAGATCACATAATAAGGACAAAGAGCCACACTGCACAAAAGGGTTGGAAAGACAAGAGAGGCTGCTGTGACTTGACGGGTCATTTCCATTGCACCCTGCTCTGCCTGATAAGGATACGTTTTACAGTGGCTGCTGCTGCTGTTGACACACCTCTGTGCTCGCTGCAGAGGCGCTGGGGTTTTGGAAAGGAATGATAAGGAACACAATGAATAACCAACAAAGCTCGTTTGATGAATGCAGTCATTTGCATTACAGTGCCAAATAGCTTTGCTCCTGATGGCTGAATGTCATACTCAACTACAAATATTATTAGTATCATTTCAATGACATCTAAGGGCAACAGAGGACTGTGTATAGGATTTTATTTGGGAATTTTCAAATTTACACAATAAATAAAGCACAGAGAATGGTGAGCAAAACAGCCTCATTTTGTTTTGTCTTTTTGAAAGTATGTGAAATAGTGTAAAAAAATGTAATGTTTGTATCTGGGGAAAAATTCTATTTGTAGCAGTAATATATACAACATAACTCACACATCAACACTCACAATGCCTTTTTGGGGGTAAAAGGAACTAGGAGTACTTGTGGCACCTTAGAGACTAACAAATTTATTTCAGCGTAAGCTTTCGTGGGCTAAAACCCACTTCATCAGATGCATGCAGTGGAAAATACAGTAGGAAGAGATATATATATACACACACACACACACACACACACAGAGAACATGAAAAAATGGGTGTTGCCATACCCATTGTAATGAGAGTGATCAGTTAAGGTGAGCTACTATCAGCAGGAGTGACAATCAGGATGACCCTTTTCCAACAGTTGACAAGAAGGTGTGAGTAACAGTAGGGGGGAAAGTAAGCATGGGGAAATAGTTTTACTTTGTGTAATGACCCATCCACTCCCAGTCTTTATTCAAGCCTAATTTAATGGTGTCCAGTTTGCAAATTAATTCCAGTTCAGCATTTTCTTGTTGGAGTCTGTTTTTGAAGGTTTTTTTGTTGTAGTATTGCGACTTTTAGGTCTGTAATCGAGTGACCAGGGAGATTGAAGTGTTCTCTGACAGGTTTTTGAATGTTATAATTCTTGATGTCTGATTTGTGTCCATTTATTCTTTTATGTAGAGATCGTCTGGTTTGGCCAATGTACATGGCAGAGGGGCATTTCTGGCACATGATGGCATAGATCACATTGGTAGATGTGCAGGTGAACGAGCCTCTGATAGTGTGGCTGATGTGATTAGGCCCTATGATGGTGTCCCCTGAATAGATATGTGGACAGGGTTGGCAACGGGCTTCATTGCAAGGATAGGTTCCTGGGTTAGTGGTTCTGTTGTGTGGTGTGTGGTTGCTGGTGAGTATTTGCTTCAGGTTGGGGGGCTGTCTGTAAGCGAGGACTGGCCTGTCTCCCAAGACCTGTGAGAGTGAGGTATCATCTTTCATGATAGGTTGTAGATCCTTGATGATGCGCTGGAGAGGTTTTAGTTGGGGGTTGAAGGTGATGGCTAGTGGCTTTCTGTTACTTTCTTTGTTGGGCCTGTCCTGTAGTTGGTGACTTCTGGATACTCTTCGGGCTCCGTCAATCTATGCATAAGGGAATGCCTCACAGTCAGTTATATTGTATACATACCTGTAATATGTGTAGTTGCAGCATTACACAAGTAGTATCTGCACACTACTTTACATGACATTTTTGGAGACTAAGTGTGAAAAGTTAACACTAATCAGAGTAGATTTTTCAAGTCATTGGTAGTTTCATTAAAAAGTGGATACGTTTTATGCAAGGTTGTGTTCTTCTTACCTCATTCCTGTGAAAAAAATTAGATTGCTTTTAATGACAGATTACACAGGTAAACATATTTCAGTCCTCAAACCTCCCCCCTCCCCACACACACACCACACATGTAAAAATCTATGACCCAAAGACACCTGCAGGCTGCAACTTCAACTAAAATTATGATCTACCAGAAGATCCATGACCTGCATCATCCACTCTCTCAGTGCAAAAAAGTCACAGGGCATACAGGACTTGCATGATGCATATGCATGATGGTCACAGGATTTGCATGCACTGTCTTAAAGTCAGTGAGACACAAAAGCAGGAAGGAACCCCACTGATGTCATAAGTAACCCACAATTTCTTGACTGTCCCTTTTCCCTGTAGGTATCATTTTCCTTGGTCAGTTTTCCTTTCCTCTTTCAGTGACCTGCTCTTACTGGTGTTATATTTGTAGGTGTCCATGGACGCAGCTTCGTGAATTATGCAATTTGATATGGTGCCAAAAAAGCAAGTAGAAATATACTGATCGCATATGATATGTTTCATGGCCAGGAAGCTGGTAGGCTTTCATTATACAGCCACACTACTTTTGAAACAGCACCTGGAATCTTTCAGTCCATGCTGGATATCTTGGTATTGAAATTAGTATTGATAAATTAGAGAGAAAAGCAACAGAAGTTAAGAGGCTGACTGCCCTGACTTGAAGAAAGATTAAAAGAACTAAGGGCCCAGTTCTGAGATGTTCTGGGCTCCCTCCACTCCCATGAAAGTCAACTGGTAAGGAGGATGCAGAGCAACTCTCAGGGCTGGACCCTACATATGTGTAGCTTGGTGAAATTACAAGTAAGTAAGGATGGATATAAAGTGTCTGAAAGGTATAAACATCAATAAATCAGAGTAGTATATATTTGACCCAGTTCCTCACTGTGCAGTCAATGATGTCTATCGAAAGGGGGTGTGAAAACTTGGCAAATCACAATGTAGTGTTTTATACCCTCCGTCCACTGATGTAAACAACTGCATCAACTGGTACAAGGAGGTAGAACTAGATACAATGAGCTGAAATGTTGTAAATGGAAATTTAGATTGAATAGTAGAGGAAATTACCTAATAGTGAGATTTCCCAGATGTGGAATAATGTTACAAGTGAAATGGTGAAAGTTCTACCACTTGAGGCATTTAAAACTAGGAAGGGCAAAGCCCAGAACAGATAGTGAACAATCCTGCATTGACAACAGAATGGACTTAATAGCCTAATAAGTCTTTTCTGTCTCTCTTTTTGATGATTCTAAGCTAGGCACAATTCATGCCTAGTTATGTAGCTTAATGTATTGTCTAAAGGCACTCAGATACTATGATGACAGGCATGATATAAAAACCTAAATAAAGCAGATAAGAGAAGAGCTAAAGTTTTTTCCTAGTATTTGCACAAAGTGGTGTTTGGCTTTGTGTGTATATGTTCATTTCTTACAGAAATGCAAGGTTCCCATTTATTTTTATATGAATTGACTGTTTTTTCTTCTTTTGGTAGTTGCAAGAAATGTTTTTGCTTTGTTTACATAAGTGAGCATGTGAATATGTTTTGGGGTATTCAGCCAATGCACATAGGGCATTTATCCACATTCTATTGAAGTCATTATGAGTCTTTCCATTGACTTCATTAGGTTTTTGAGCAGGTTCTTAGAAATATTAAGAAGGTGTATTTCTCTAGCATACCACCGTAATACGGAACATATATGCCTCAGTTGTTAGAGGAGAAGACATAACAGAATATGTTTTTGACACATTGGGCCAATATTTTCAAAGGCAGGTGCTATGTTGTACCTTCAGAATTGTGCATATACCTGTTATGCCCACAAATCCCCAATAAGCCTTCTTGTCTGTACTCTGAACATAACATTGGAATAGTGCCCAAGGTCACAACAGTAAGTGATCAGAAGAACATCAGTTAACAACTCTCATTATACTGGTCGCTCAAAAATCTAAACTACCCTGATTCAACCAGCTGCCCTTTGAATTTGACACAAATCCAATGGAAAAGCTAGCCCATTAGTACGGTGGCATTTCAGTTAAACACAGAGACTTCAAACTCTGATTTCCTGAGGAAAAAAGTACACATAATTGACAAACCATGTCTCTCCCTGAGTTGCTGGATTCTCCACAGCCTGTGGCAGCTTCAAAGAATTAATGCTGGGGTCTAAGAAGCTTGGCTTTAAATTGCCATTATTCACAAGAGTCTCTACGTGTTTTATGCCCTGAGGTGGTTAGATCACAGTAAATTTAGTAAATGCATTTAAACATACTGTTGAACACAACTTTAAATACTGAAATGTTTTACCTTCAAAAAGAAATAGGTAGAAAAATATTCTCCTTTTCCATAACTCTTTTGCACTTTTTAAGGGATGTATGTGATTGAATAATTTGGCTAATGAGCATTGATCTGCTGCAAGCTCTTCAGGGAAGGGTCCTTGATGGTTGTACCTCAGTCTAGAACTATGGGGCCATGATCCCTGACAGGCCTTCAATAATAATACTATAGTGTGAGGTTATCTAAACAAGCTAATACATTTATCACTACATCACTTGTCTCCTTTTTTTGAAGCTTGCTTATTGATTTTACGAGGACTACTCATGCACTTAAGGTTAAGCATGTGCATAGGTGCTTTTCTGGATCAGACCTTATTTCATTAAGGAATAATTCGGTTAAAATGTTTTTGTGTATAAAGTGTTCAGAAGGTTCTAAACCATGGAAGCTGATCCAGTATCAGTGATTGGCGATTTCCTTCTCACCTCTCTATGAATATCCTTTTGCAATTTAGTTTATTGCTGAAATCAGAACAGCAAATGGGGGATGTGCTCACTTATTAATGGATTTATGAATATTCTAAATTATAAACAGCTTAATCTTTCATATTAACTCCTTGTCTTTCAGTAATGTACAGAACATAGAAGTGTGTCTCTTTAAATAATGTAGCCTGATTGGAAAACCTTTCCCTCCTTATCCTTGCAGTTTCATGGTTAAAATGGTGTAGACTGTTAAGTAGTACTATACATAGAAGCACAGAGCGTAGCCCAAACGACTACCCCACCACGTGTCTCTCATTGATAAGCTTAGAGAGAGAGTGCAGTGTAATTTACAGATGTGAAGCAGCACGTATTCTGGTTTAAATTTGACACTGCCAAATAGTCAAGTACTCTTGAAGAAATCACATTACTGCTTAAGGATATGCAGCATGTCTCAGCATGTAAAGCTTCGCTTCATAATGTATGAAGGGGGAGAGAGAGAGAGAATTAATAGGCAGGTAACCAAGAACTATATGGCCACAGTCACATCTAAGGATTTGGATGATATGGTAGCCAGGAGCATAGAGTTCAAGTGGTGTGGTAGCATCAGAACCCTGAAGTGTCTTTTTAAGGATATCACAATATTACATTCGGAAAAAATATTTTCTTAAAAGGATAAGAAAAAAGTCCCACTTCCCGCTGTGTGCTTTCTATAGTTCTGTTTGCTATCGCAGCAACAACAAAAAATACACTTTTTTGAACTCAAGATTAATGATTTAATATTCTATAAATGAATATAGGAATGTTACAAAGAAAAGAGACAAGAATTGATGTATTACATCACTCAGAATAGCAGAAAGTGAGTAACAATAGCAGAGACCAATAATCCTCCTGAACCTTAAGGCACCACATATATTTTTCAGGCTGAGTTATATTGTATGATTTCTCATATCAGTACTAAATTCCTACAAAACACTTGCAAATAGTTAGGTAGGTGTGCTGTGATTACTGCTTAGTACACTAATAAATCTTAACTACCTCACTGTTCCCTTATGCTCCCCTTGTCTTTTTGTTATATCTGCCTCTTTTCTCTCAAACATAGTTAGACTACAAGCTCTTTAGGGCTCTTTACAGTGCTTAGTAAAATGGGGTTCTGATTTGAGACTGAGGTCTGTAGGCATTGCCACAATACAAATTTCAAATAATAATATCCTTTCCTCTTGTGCAGCAACCAAACAGTTGTTCAGTGTGAACCAGACTGCAGTTCTCTGTCTTCCTTCTAATTTAATCATTCAGTCCACTGTGTATCTGGGATGGCTCAAAACACTGACTTTTAGCCTTGTAGGAAAAACCGTATGCATTTAGGGTCCTATCCTACAAACACTTATTACTTGAATAGCATTTACTAACTAGAGATTGATTCATATGGTGTCGAGCTTCCTCCACCGGAGATAGAACCCAGGGTTGTGATTCTTGGAACTGACCGAGCTGTGCTTGGCATAAAACCTGGGATGGAGAAGGTGATTCTAAAGCATCTTTCTTCTTCGAGTGATGGTCTCTGTTATATTCCACTGTGCGTTACACACGTGCACCATGCGCCTGGAGTCAGAGAATTTGAAAGTAGTGTCCGTTGGCCATTCATGCACCCTGACTCACCTCGTGCGTCCATCCAATGTGATAAAAGGTGGGGCAGACTGACCGTGCCTCCAGTTCCTTCTCACCACCTCATAGTCCAGGTTGGAACCTCCAGTGTCCTTGTCTCTGATGCAGCTCTAATACTTTTAATTGTACATAGTGTGACAAAGTTCCTCCTCTACCTTGGTGGGTCTTGGCTTATTGGCGGATTTGCTCGCCTTGGAGCTTCACAGCAGCCCTCAGTTTGGCCATTTTCATGAACCCACAGTCCAGGACAACTCCTCCTGTGTCTGACCAGGAGTTGGGAGGTTTGGGGCCCTCTACTCCTGGTTCCAGCCCAGGGCCCTGTGGTATGCAACTGTTTAGAGTGCCTCCTGGAACAGCTGTGCAACAGCTACAACTCCCTGGGCTACTTCCCCATGGCCTCCTCCCAACACCTTCTTTATCCTCACCATAGGACCTTCCTCCTGGTGTCTGATGATGCTTGTACTCCTCAGTCCTCCAAAAGTCCATGTTCTCACTCTCAGCTCCTTGTGCCTCTTGCTCCCAGCTCCTCACATGCACACCACAAACTGAAGTGAGCTCCTTTTTAAAACCCAGGTGCCCTGATTAGCCTGCCTTAATTGATTCTAGCAGCTTCTTGATTGGCTGCAGGTGTTCTAATCAGCCTGTCTTAATTGTCTCCAGAAGGTTCCTGATTGTTCTGGAACCTTCCCTGTTACCTTACCCAGGGAAAAGGGACCTACTTAGCCTGGGGCTAATATATCTGCATTCTATTACTCTCCTCCAGCCATCTGGCCCCACCCTGTCACAATAGTTTTATCAGTTTTAGTCATAGTTTTAATAGTTTTAGTTTCTTTTCTTAGTTTTAGTAGGTTACTAGTTTTACCAGTTTAGAATAGAGTGCGGGGACTTCTCCCTCTGCCCCCTATACCCTGTTCAGGTACTGTACTATGCCCAGAACTCTGTGTTTCAAACTCTGCATCTCCTTCTCCATGGTCCAGCAATGAGCACCAACGCTGTCTCTACCTCCTTGGAGAAGCTCACATCACGGCGAAGTGCAGTATTGTTGATCTTTTCCCACCCGTACCTGAGAAGGTTGAGCACTTTTTCTCCAGAAGTATCTTGTGGAGATGGCCGTGAGACCACAATCGGACCGAGGCTGGGGAACCGCTGCACCTCCCCACCCCATACATCGGCCTGAATCAGCAAGGAGTGCACCTTCTGCTACTACAGTGTTCAAGTCTGGTACCTGTGGAGCGACCCCCACAGACCCCCATGGCAGGGCCGAGTTAGATTAGGAAGCACTCCCATAAGCATGGGACTAAGTCTGTCTTCCTCCAAGTCCATCTCAAAAAAACTGAACATTCTTTCCACCAGCTTGGCCCAAGGGGTTGTAGCAGATTGGAAGTCCCACAGGCACAAGAAGACCCATAAACAGTGGGATGCACCTGTTCCAGGAGGCGATCTGTCAGTATTTGCATCTCTGGCACCTCACAAAATGTGAGACCCTCCAACACTGGTAAAGATTTCAGAACTGGCACCGGTGGCCAGAAAGGACAGAGTGCCCCTTACGCTGGGGAGATCTAGATCCCTGAGTGCACCCCAAGTTGTCTTCGCTTTACTGGATCCAGAGTCCCCTCCTCCATCGGGTCCCTCCACTTCCAGGGAACTTATATCCCCGCCACGAGACATGTCTGTGGTACGGGGTCTCTCACACCACTGCATATGTGATACACCTCTCCATCAGCTCTGACAGTACCACCATTGAAACCAGAGTCCGCCTTTTCCTCTTCAGACAAATCAGAACTGGTGGAAGAACTGCCTTTCACATACCTCTTCTATGCATCACCATGGAGACCAGCTCGCCCATGGGAGCAACTACCTCCTCACCCTCCCTGGAGCAACTGATACCCCATGCCATTAGGACCCCTGCGTCCTCCCATTGATCCTGTGTATTGGTAATTTTGGGGGCCCTTGGGTCAGTATGCTCCTTCAGAGCCCTCCCGATCTGTGAGGGAGTGACCACCTGCTTCCCTCCTGAGGGACCCATTGAACCTGCCCTTAGATCAGATGGTGGGTCAAGCGGTCCTGCCGGAGCCAGCTAGTCTCCCATCCTCACTGCCAGATGAAGCTGCTGTTGCATCATTCCCCTTGCTCTCCGCATACTTCAGACAGTTTCAAGATCTTTTACAGAGAGTTCCAGGGGAACTCTAAATCCCATTGGAAGAGATCCAAGGCTCCCAGCCTAAGCTTCTGAACATTCTCCACACTTTGGGACTGAGAATAGCACTGCAGAACAATGAAGCCATATTGAAGCCAGCCAGGACGGTGTGGTATACTCCAGCCACATGTACTGCCACTCCTAGAGGAACAGAGACACACTACTATGTCCCTGGATATTCCTGTTCTTCAACACAGCTCTGAAGTCATTAGTGGTTTCAGACTGCTGCGGATAGATCTAAACAACACCGTTGATCCACACTTAAAGATAAAGAAGGGAAGCGTCTAGATTTGCTGATGAGAAAAGTATTCTCTTCCTCCAGTTTGCAATTCAAGATAGCCGATTATCAGTCATCAGTCATATGACTTGCTGAATTACACTAAATTTGAGGAATTTGCTAATAGTTTCCCACAGCAAGACCATGCCTGCTTTCAGGCCCGTGTCAAGGAAGGGAAACTAATAGTCAGATCTGCCCTGCAATCTGTTGTGGATGCTGCTGATACTTCCTCCAGTGCCACGGCTTCAGCCATCATAATGCAAAGATTCTTGTCTTCATGCTTCTGGTTTTCCCAGGGAGGTTCAGGACATCACTGAGGACTTCCCTTTTGATATCTATCACCTCTTCAACCAGAAGACTGATGAGTCTCTACATACCCTAGAAGATTCCCAGGCTACCCTTTGCTCGTTGGGCATCTACACACCTGCCCCAAAATGGAAGTGCCACCACCAGTCGTCCACATTGAGGTACAGAGCTCCACATTTTTACCAACAGAAATCTTATGAAACTCCATGCAAGGGACAGAAGGTCCAGAGATTCTGCTTTCCCAAGCCCCTCACTCAGGCTTTAACTACTCAGTCCCAACTACAAGCAAAGAGATATTTTTGATGTGAGCTCAAGAGCCACCAGCCACTGAGCCTAACACCTTATGGCTCTCCTACTCCATTTGAGAATCATTTAGCACTCTTTTTCCAAACCTGGAATGTGTTAACAATGGGCAAAGGGTGCTGAATGTCATCCTCTGTGGCTATATCCTCTGTGGCTGTCCAAGACCTCCCTCCCCGTCCTCCTTCAGGGACTACTCTCATGATAGTATTCTAGTCCAAGAGGTGAACTCCTTATTATAACAAGGAGCAATAGAACACATTCTTCTGCAATATGAAGGAACAGGATTCTACTCGACTTAATTCCTAATACCCAAGAAGAAAGGCAGTTGGAGACCAGTTCTTGACTTTGGTCACCTCATTCGCTTCATCTGCAAACTCAAGTTTTGCATGGTTATGTTTGCAGCAATAATTCCATCCTTAGAAAAAAGCATGGATTCACTGCTCTCTATATGAAGGATGTTCACCCGACCCACAGACATTTTCTCAGATTTATGGTGGGCTCTGACCATTTCCAATATAGAGTACTATCCTTTGGGATAGCTGCTGGTCTGAGTTTTCACTATAGTAGCACCTCACATAAGGCATCTCCATTTCCCCCCCCCACCCCCCGTACCTTCATGGCTGGCTCCTTGCCAACAGGTCCCCCTACAAAGCCAACCCATTGACCTTTATGTTACTCAGCCTCCTTTCTTCATGAGGAATCAGTGTTGTCATAAATATAAAGGGAAGGGTAAACCCCTTTGAAATCCCTCCTGGCCAGGGGAAAGCTCCTCTCACCTGTAAAGGGTTAAGAAGCTAAAGGTAACCTCGCTGGCACCTGACCAAAATGACCAATGAGGGGACAAGATACTTTCAAAAGCTGGGAGGAGGGAGAGAAACAAAGGGTCTGTGTCAGTCTATATGCTGGTCTTTGCCAGGGATAGACCAGGAATGGAGTCTTAGAACTTTTAGTAAGTAATCTAGCTAGGTATGCGTTAGATTATGATTTCTTTAAATGGCTGAGAAAAGAATTGTGCTGAATAGAATAACTATTTCTGTCTGTGTATCTTTTTTGTAACTTAAGGTTTTGCCTAGAGGGGTTCTCTATGTTTTTGAATCTAATTACCCTGTAAGATATCTACCATCCTGATTTTACAGGGGGGATTTCTTTATTTCTATTTACTTCTATTTTTTATTAAAAGTCTTCTTGTAAAAAACTGAATGCTTTTTCATTGTTCTCAGATCCAAGGGTTTGGGTCTGTGGTCACCTATGCAAATTGGTGAGGCTTTTTATCCAACATTTCCCAGGAAAGGGGGGGTGCAAGTGTTGGGAGGATTGTTCATTGTTCTTAAGATCCAAGGGTCTGGGTCTGTAGTCACCTAGGCAAATTGGTGAGGCTTTTTACCAAACCTTGTCCAGGAAGTGGGGTGCAGGGTTTTGGGAAGTATTTTGGGGGGAAAGACGCGTCCAAACAGCTCTTCCCCAGTAACCAGTATTAGTTTGGTGGTGGTAGCGGCCAGTCCAAGGACAATGGGGGGAATATTTTGTACCTTGGGGAAGTTTTGACCTAAGCTGGTAAAGATAAGCTTAGGAGGTTTTTCATGCAGGTCCCCACATCTGTACCCTAGCGTTCAGAGTGGGGGAGGAACCTTGACAAGTGTCAACATTGGAAAGTCGATCCTTAAACCCACACATCCCATTTGACTTCATTGGGGCTACCACAGCACAGCCATACCTGCCCACAGACAGATTTCAGGCAATGAGCGCCTTCATAGCTTGTACCACACAACCCTTGTGTACCAGCCAACAGTTGTCCATCTCTGCTTGGCCACATGGCCTTGTGCATTTATGTGATTCCCTTCGCAAGACTTCACCTTTGTTGCCTTCAGTCATGGCTTCAATCTGTGTACTCACTGAGCCATCACTCCGTGAATCTCCTGCTGACTGTCCCGGCCAAGGTACTGTCCTCCCTCCTATGGTGGACAGACCTGCATCATGTACACGTGGGAATCCCCTTTCTTCCCTCTTCTCTGTACGGAACTGGTCAGTCTATGGAACTGGTGCATCAGCAATCAGATCACCGTATGCAAGGCCTATCATCTGGGGATGCAGAATATGCTCACAGACTCACTCCACAGACACTCTGCAATCGATTATAAATGGGAACTTCACAGCAAAGTACTACACAATGTCTTCGCGCTGTGGGAGATCTCAACTAGGACCTATTTGTTTCTCAGACAAACAGCAAGTGCTCCATGTATTGCTCCAGTGGAGCCGTAGGTTACTGCTCCCAAAGTAATGCTCTCCTTCTCTCCTGGTCAGACCAACTCAACTATTCCTTCCCTCCACTACTGGTACTACCTGGGTGCTACACAAGATCCGACAAGACAAGGTGACAGTCATTTGGATTGTCCCCTTCAGACCAGACAATTCTGGTTCCTCAATCTCCTATGCATGTCATCCTATCCACCAATTTACCATCCCAAACTTCCCCGATCTTCGGACCCAGTACAGTAGCAGGATCAAGGATCTTAATCCATGACCGTTCCACCTCAGAGCATGGTATCTGGATGGGCATCAACCATAGAACTGGTATGTTCCTTGACAGTTCAAGACATTCTCTCCAACAGTAGGAAAGACTCCACTAGACAATGTTATTGGGTACAACATAAAGGTGTTATACCAGAAGCTGCAGAGATTCCCCTTATCCTGGACTATGTTCAGTCTTTAATGACATCTGGTCTTGCCCTCAGCACTTTGCAAGTCTACCTAGTGGTGATTAGCACTTTCCATGCTCCTACAGTGGGTAACTCAGTTTTTGGAAAGGCCTCCTAAGAACCTTTCCACCTCTCTAAACAATCATGCCTCAATGGAACCTGAATCTAGTACTCTCAGTATGAGCAAAAACCCCATTTCAATCAATAGCATCTTGCTCCATGTCACTCCTCTCTATGAAGGTTGCCTTCCTTGTTGCTATCACTTCAGCAAGAAGGGTCGGTGAATTCAGAGCCATGATGGACAACCTGCCATTTACGGTATTCCATAAGGATAAGGTCGCCTTACACATACACCCAAAATTTTTACCAAAGGTGGTCTCCCTGTTTCATATTAAGCGATCCATTCACTTACCTGTTTTCTTCTGAAACCCCATACATCTGCAGAAGAACTTGGACTCTATTTCCTCGATTTCCAGTGAGCTTTGGCCTTTTACCTTCAGAGAACAAAAACAATCAGGAAGTCTCCTAGACTGTTTGTTGTGGTAGCAGAGAGAATCAGGAGATAGGTCATCTCCATCCAGAGAATCTCCAAATGGATTTCCAGCTGCATTAAACTCTGTATCCAGCTGTTGAATCTACCTTCCCACACTAGGGTATGGGCCCACTTTACTAGAGATCAAGCAATGACTTCAGGACGTGCCTCTCCTAAAGGTATGTAGAGCAGCGATATGGAGTTCTGTCCACACATTCGTAACACACTATGCCTTGGTGCAGGACTCAGTGGTGAAAGCCTCCATTGGTGTGGCGGTTCTCTGCATGACCCTTCTGTCCTCATCCTCGCACCCTCCTCTCACTTAGACACTTCTTATCAATCACCCACAGTGGAATGCAGTAGGGACCATTACTTGAAGAAGACGAAGAAGAAGAGGAGGTTACTTACCTGTGACTGGAGGTTCTTCAAGATGTGTGGTCCCTATCTGCAGTCCACTTCCCACCCTCCTTCCCCTCTGCTTTGAATCTGTCAGATTCACAGTTGAGAAGGAACAGGAGACACTGTCGGTCCTCCCCCCATTTATTGGCTTGGATGGAAATATGAGGCGAGTCATGGCGCATGCGTGAACCAACGGACGCCAATTTCAAATTGCCTGACACATGGCACATGTGTCTAGGCACATGGTGCGCATGCGTAACCCACACTGGAATACAGACAGAGACCACATATCTTGAAGACCTCCAGTTACAGTAAGTAACCACCTCTTTCACTCCCCTGGATCTACAACCCACCCAGGGAATAAACCAATGCAATTTACAGTAAATATAGCTGATTTGCAGTAGCCTAAGGGCCAGCTAGACTGGTGCCTCAAGGGGATCCATAGAATGCCATGTGCTCCAGCTCTGCCACAAGCCACTCTGAGCCCACCAAAGAATGTTGGCTATACGTGGGTGGGGGAGCAAATGATATAGAGCTCCAGCACTGGGGGATTCCCCTTACATCAGAAGAATCCCTGATTAAGGCAGCTCTCTGTCCCATTTGTGCAAAGGGAACAGAGCCAGAATCGAGCCCCAGATTTCCTGCATCTGAGAGTGATACCCCTAAGAACAGCTCATTGTTGAGGGGTTGGGTTGTGACATTAGAGGCAACTCAGTCAATCATTTTACAGATGACTTAGTGCGGACTACAATTTTGCTGGTAGAATCTCTTAAAATCAGGGCTGTCAAGCAATTTAAAAAATTAATCGCGATTAATTGTGCTGTTAATAATAGAATACCATTTATTTAAATATTTTTGGATGTTTTCCACAATTTCAAATATATTGATTTCAATTTCAACACAGAATACAAAGTGTACAATGCTCACTTTATATTTATTTTTATTGTAAATATTTGCACTGTAAAAATGAGATAGTATTTTTCAATTCACTTAATACAGCTACTGTAGTGCAATCTCTTTATCATGAAAGTTGAGTTTACAAATGTAGAATTATGCAAAAAAAACCCAACTGCATTCAAAACTAAAACAATGTGAAACTGTAGAGCCTACAAGCCCTCTCAGTCCTACTACTTGTTCAGCCAATAGCTCAGACAAACAAGTTTGTTTACATGTGCCGGAGACAATGCTGCCCACTTCTTGTTTACAATGTCGCCTGAAAGTGAGAACAGGCATTTGCATGGCACAGTCACAAATTTAATTAAAGCATTATTTTTTAATGAGCATTGTAAATAAGAAGCCGGCAGCATTATCTTCCATAAATGTAAACAAACTTGTTTGTCTTAACGATTGGCTGAACAAGAAGTAGGACTGAGTGGACTTGTAGGCACTAACGTTTTACATTGTTTTGTTTTTTGAGTGCGGTTATGTAATAAAAATATCTACATTTGTAAGTTGCACTTTCACGATAAAGTGACTGCATAACAGTACTTGTATGAAGTTAATTGAAAAATACTATTGTTTAATTTTTACAGTGCAAATATTGGTAATAAAAATAATATAAAGTGAACACTGTACACTCTGTATTCTGTGCTGTAATAGAAATCAATATATTTGAAAAGTAGAAAAACATCCCAAAATATTTAATGAATTTTAATTGGTGTTCTATTGTTTAACAGTGCGATTAAAACTATGATGAATTACGATTAATTTTTTTAATTACAATTAATTTTTTGAGTTAATTGTGTGAGTTAACTGTGATTAATCAACAGCCCTAATTAAAATGTCTTGTGTTTATTTCACATATTTAGGAAAGCTATATTTCGCAACTATGATGTCACAGCTATGAAACCTCTATAATGATGATATAGCCAGAAAATACTAATTTATGTGTTAGTTGATTGTGAGATTTCTGTTATATCCATTAAAGGCATGGGTTTTTTTCCTGTAGAGTAACTTTACATGTATTCCACAACACCCTCACAATTTTATTAACCCAGTATGAATCTTTGAATAGCAAAGTAACTGACAACAGCTATGTGGCTGTACGTTTCTGCTACTGTATACTCTCTGTACCAGTTCAGAGAATAGGGTAATCCCTCTGCCCAATGGATAGAAACAGATAAATCAAGCTATTTAAGCCATGTAAGTATTCCAGAGCACCTCAGCTCTGTCTGTCATTTCCTCTATCTCAAGTAGGTCAGACAGTGTTAGTGTGGTTTGGGCCATGGAATGCAGCAAAAATTAGAAGCTGATCTGGCCTATATATTATCAACATTCTACTTCCACATAGAGCAATTCGGATGTCCATTTCTTAATTTTAAAAAGGAATGTCAAAAGTTATAGACATTTTGATATGTGGAGCAACTTTATAATTGTGAAAAATTAATAGTTGAACTTTTATGTTTATATTAGTGCATCTGAGAAATCATTCCACTAGAGAATACTGGAGGGTTCTTGACTTCCAATCTGCCTAATTTAGAGGCAAAAAGAAAAGGAGTACTTGTGGCACCTTAGAGACTAACCAATTTATTTGAGCATAAGCTTTCGTGAGCTACAGCTCACTTCACCGGATGCATACTGTGGAAACTGCAGAAGACATTATATACACAAAGACCATGAAACAATACCTCCTCCCACCCCACTCTCCTGCTGGTAATAGCTTATCTAAAGTGATCACTCTCCTTACAATGTGTATGATAATCAAGTTGGGCCATTTCCAGCACAAATCCAGGTTTTCTCACCCTCTTCCCCCCCCCCACCCAACTCACTCTCCTGCTGGTAATAGCCCATCCAAAGTAACCACTCTCTTTACAATGTGTATGATAATCAAGGTGGGCCATTTTCAGCACAAATCCAGGTTTTCTCACCCCCCCCCCCTTTTTCCAAAAACCACACACACAAACTCACTCTCCTGCTGGTAATAGCTTATCCAAAGTGACCACTCTCCTTACAATGTGCATGATAATCAAGGTGGGCCATTTCCAGCACAAATCCAGGTTTTCTCACCCCCCACCCCCATACACACACAAACTCTCTCTCCTGCTGGTAATAGTTCATCCAAAGTGACCACTCTCCCTACAATGTGCATGATAATCAAGGTGGGCCATTTCCAGCACAAATCCAAGTTTAACCAGAACGTCTGGGGGGTGGGGAGGGTAGGAAAAAACAAGGAAATAGGCTACCTTGCATAATGACTTAGCCACTCCCAGTCTCTATTTAAGCCTAAATTAATAGTATCCAATTTGCAAATGAATTCCAATTCAGCAGTTTCTCGCTGGAGTCTGGATTTGAAGTTTTTTTGTTTTAAGATAGCGACCTTCATGTCTGTGATTGCGTGACCAGAGAGATTGAAGTGTCGCTATCTTAAAACAAAAAAACTTCAAATCCAGACTCCAGCGAGAAACTGCTGAATTGGAATTCATTTGCAAATTGGATACTATTAACTTAGGTTTAAATAGAGACTGGGAGTGGCTAAGTCATTATGCAAGGTAGCCTATTTCCCCTTGTTTTTTCCTACCCCCCCCCCCAGACATTCTGGTTAAACTTGGATTTATGCTGGAAATGGCCCACCTTGATTATCATACACATTGTAAGGAGAGTGGTCAGTTTGGATGAGCTATTACCAGCAGGAGAGTGAGTTTGGGGTGGGGGGGGTGAGAAAACCTGGATTTGTGCTGGAAATGGCCCACCTTGATTATCATGCACATTGTAGGGAGAAAGAAAAGGAGTACTTGTGGCACCTTAGAGACTAACCAATTTATTTGAGCATAAGCTTTCGTGAGCTACAGCTCTCATGCTTCCGATGAAGTGAGCTGTAGCTCACGAAAGCTTATGCTCAAATAAATTGGTTAGTCTCTAAGGTGCCACAAGTACTCCTTTTCTTTTTGCGAATATAGACTAACACGGCTGTTACTCTGAAACCTAATTTAGAGGGTTTTAGTTTCCACTTCTTGGTTATAAAGTTTGTTTTAAAATGTGGACTTGTATAAGTGGAAATGTCTCAGCTACAATTCACAGGTAAGACCATGTTCCAATGCATGCCTTATTAGCCCACTGAAAATAATGGAAGACTATAGCACTGGATTGCCCTTAGCTACCTGGGTGTACATAGAGTATTGTGTCAGAGCTAAATCATTTATTAACTCCTTAACAACATATATGTTATCAGTTTTCTAGTGCTTCAGCACTTACAATCAATACCTGCCTTTTACTTCCTTGTCTTTAATTAGTGTGTTTGTCTAGATTGCCAGATTTGCAAGCAGTAAATGATATATGGTAGTGAATTCTTTGCAGTGGTAAGTGGCATGTTAGTGAAATATTATAGGGACACCCTCTTAAAACCTCACTGCGTGACGTGTATCTAGTTATATTGTTTGCTAAAACAGTATGTAATTTGCTAGTACTAAAAATTGCAAAATAGGGACATCTTGTAGTAATGAAGGGTTACAGATACAATAATTGTTTTGTTCCTTTATGTTTATAGTTAAAAACCTGGATTATTGGCACTATCTTATATTGCTGTTGAATGTTCTGCACAGGTGTAGAGTTCTTAAGGTAGCATCCAGGTTTGCATTGTGAGTGGTTTCAACTGATTTTTAAGCGTTGGTTTCTTACTTGGATCTAGCTAACAGCAGGTCTGTTCATATGTGGTTTTATCTAACTATCATGTACCAAGATATAATTATACAATTTTAGTCAAATCTGAAACAGATGCCCTTCTGCTTACCTATTGTTATAGCCATTTGGTACCATTCTAATGTTACATTGACACCAGACAGGAAGGCCCATTATGTCCCCCACTGAATCAAAACCCTTGGGTGCTAATTTAATAACTTCAGTCCTCTGAATTGAAGCAGAGTTTTTGGCACGCACACTTCTCCCAGCTAGGCGCTCTTGCCTCCATGAGGAAGGTGGTACTTTTGTTTATGGCAACGGTATATGAGGAGGAAATTGACAAGCTAGAGCACCTTAATGGCTTAAAACTACCTGTTAATGATTGTTGTATTGGTGCCTGCCTGGCAGCCTCTGTCTCCAATTAAGCATCTGCTGGAGCTGGAAGCTGGGCTCTTAATTGGAAAGAAACAGATTCAAAGCAGGTTGCATTTTGTGCCAAGATAGATTTATCAGTTAAGCTATGCCTTAATCCATTGTATTTTCTTTCCAGCCCCCTCCCTTTTTTCTTCTCTCTACATTTTACCATTTGTCTCCCACCCAGTGGAGAAAAATCCCTAAGTAGTTGGAATGCACAGAAGTCATTCAATAGAATGGTGGAGTTTTCATTTCCCTCATAACCTTTTGCTGACCTGTAGTCCAGTGATAGGCTCTGCCCCAACCGCTAACTTTTTCTTCCCCCCAATTCCTCCACAGCACACATACATACACACCCACTAAAATATGTTGTCTAGTGTACATTCAGGAAATCTGTTTGCAACTATCTTTTACATAGAACGGATTGTTTAATTGCAGATTAAAGATTAATGCAAGTATAATGATTCCAAGAGGACACTTCAGACAAAAGCATCCTGCATCAGGCAGCCTGCATCCATTTTTCAATTTGGCCATAAATTTGGCTGGGAATTAAATAGTAAGTAGCCGTGATTGCAACACTGGTCTCCAAAGGCACTCACGGGAATGAAAGTAAATGAACAGGCTCTCACACAAAGCATGTTTCATTATGGTCATTAGTGGGCAGATCCTCAGCACAACTGAAGGTGAAATTGTCTACAAGAAATGTTGGCATATGGCTGTTGAAAATGGAATGGGAAGGGAAGCAAGATTGAAAATGTTCAGGGCACAGAGTCCAGAGATGGCAAACTTCTTTTCTTTATTTTTGGCCTGGATGTAGACTGCAGGGTGTGAGCAGAACTGCTTATGTGCAAAGCTCGCTTGTATATGAAACTCATGCATTATGCAGCGCCAGTAACTCAGTAAAACATTTCAAATGTATAATATTTAGATACCTAGAATTATCACAGTTCCTTATATACTTGTTATTTTGAGGGGAAAATACTAAGTTTTGCTTCCTTTTATGTTTTTCAGGTGAGGGACATTTTATTTTCCTTAAAATGTTTGGCAGACTAGTAAGTTGTTTATTCCTTCATTTGCTTTATATGGAGTGCACATGAAAACAGGAGGTTGCAGCCTTTATTCCAAGGGTGGAACTGTATTGCACTAATTTGAGAGAAGCTGGGTGTGTTTTGTACTTTGTTACTGTCTTTGGGTTTAAAAGAACTCTTCAGTATAGTTCTTGTGCCGGATGCAGCTTATGCTGGCGTAACCTCAGACAGCCCCAGTCATGGTAACTTCACAAGGAGAATAGGTTACAGATGCAGAAAGCTGCCACAACTTCTAAGCCACAGTTCAAAAGGCAGGCAAAGCTGTACTACAAATATGGGAGTGACCAAGGAAGTTGAGGGATGCACTAATTCAGTATATCTCTTCAGCACTCTTCACAAGCTGGCTTCAGTGGACCAAAAACTAAAGGTACTCATTATCCTACCCGCTCCTCCCTGGCAGAATACCCCACTGAGGGGCAGTGTTAACTCTGTTTCCTCTCCATTGGAAGTGAATCCTTCCTGAGTGCCAGGGTGTTAGACGTAGGGTGACCAGATAGCAAGTGTGAAAAATCGAGGTGAGGGTGGAGATGGGGTAATGGGTGCCTATATAAGACAATGCCCCAAATACCGGGACTGTCCCTATAAAATCATGGTATCTGGTCACCCTAGGTAGATGGCACAGGGACATCCTGTCCCACATTTGTGAGTCTGACTCTTGCTGAGTGCCTGCTTTTCCTTTCACTTACTTTGGTATAATTCAGGAATTCACTAACAGGGTTATATTGGTGTAAAAGCTATGTAATGAGATGAGACTCAGATTGTATAAGTACAGTTGATGTAAATTATTGCCGATATCTTTAAGCTAAGCTTTTTTTTTCAGTCTTCTCTGACAACTGCACTATTTTCTGAAATCCTAGTAGCAGATGATTTTGAGATGTAAAATATCTTTTTTTATATATATAAACAAGATTTTCTGTGCAAGCAATACTGATAAAAGAATTAACAGGAATCTTAGGCATACCCTTATTTTCCTTCAGTTGCTCTTTTACTACAACTATAAATCATAGAAATGTGAGGATGGAAGGGACCTTGAGAAGTCAGAAAGTCCAGCCCCCTATGCTGGGACTGGATCAAGTAAACCTAGGCCATCCCTGACAGGGGCATATCCAACTTATTCTTAAAAACCTGCAATGATGGGGATTCTACAACTTCCGTAGGAAGCCTAATTCATAGCTTAGCTACTCTTATAGTTAGAATTTTTTTCGTAATATCTAACCTAAACCTGCTTGCTGCAGATTAAGCCCTTTCCTTTTTGTCCTACCTTCAGTAGACACGGAGAACAATTGATCATGGTCCTCTTTAAAACAGCTCTTAACATATTGGAAGACTTATCAGGTCCCCCCTCAGTCTTCTTTTCTCAAGACTAAACATGCCCAGAGTTTTAATCTTTCCTCATAGATCAGGTTTTCTAAATCTTTTATAATTTTTGTTGCTCACCTCTGGACTCTCTTCAGTTTGTCCACATCTTTTGTGAAGTGTGGCACCCAGAATTGGACACAGTACTCTAGCTGAGACCTTACCAGTGCCGAGTAAAGTGGTAATGTCAGCTCTCATGCCTTACGTACAACATTTGTGGTAATACACCCAGAATTATATTAGCCTTTTTCACAACTGCATCACATTGTTGATTTATGCTCAGTTTGTGACTCACTATAACCGTGAGATCCTGTTCATCAGTACTATCAGCTAGCCAGTTAGTTAATCCCCACTACCACAGACAGTAGGACTGGAAGTAACAGGCTTAATCTGTAGCAAGGGAGACTTAGGTTTGATCATAGGAAAATCTTTCTAACGATAAGGATAGTAAAATAAGTACTGAAATAGATTACCAAGGTAGGCTGTGGAATCCCTGTCACTGGAGGTGCTTAAGAACATGTTAGACAAATATCTGTCAGGAATAGTGTAGGTTTACTTGGTCCTGCCTCTGTGCAGAGCTGGACTAGATGACCTCTCAAGATCACTTCCTCCCCAACATTTCTATGATTCTGTGTTCAGTTCCTCAATTTTTGTTTTGTTTTGCTCATAGGTATATCTTTGTTTTTCTCTTCCACTCTTTTAATAACAAGGGAACATTTGTATAAAAATAGGATCCATTTGCTTAAAGAGTCATTTGCTTTTGCCTCTTATTACTTTCTTTAAGTTAAAATCCAGTCAGTGACATCACATTTGTTACAGTGACACTGACTTAATGTCATAAATACAGAGTGACTTAATGATGTAATAAGCAGAGGACATAGATAATACAGTGATTAAGCTAATTGCATGATGTCATTGTTAACTTGTGTTCCTTTTATTTCTCTGTATTCACCTGTTGCCTCTTGACTTTTACTTAGATGGTAAACTCTCCTGGGTACAGATAATCTTTTTGTTATGTGTTTGGGACAGGGGGCCCTGATCCATGATCAGATCCCTTAGGCGCTACCGCAAAATATAATAAATAAATGTAATATAATAATGGTAATATTTTAGATCAGTGGTTCTCAAACTTTTGTATTGATGACCCCTTTCACACAGCCAGCCTCTGAGTGTGACCCCCCTGCCCTTATAAATTAAAAACACATTTTTTATATTTAATATTATTATAAATGGTGGAGGTGAAGTGGGGTTTGAGGGTAGAGGCTGACAGCTCGCTATCCCCACGTAATAACTTCACCACCCCCTGAGGGGTCACGACTCCCAGTTTGAGAACCCCTCCTTTAGATTTTGTATTGTGTATGTGTGTGTGTGTGTGTTTGAAAGAGAGAATAAGAAAAAGAGAGAATGTGAGGCACCCAGAGCCTGGGATATGCTCTGCAGAAATGGAAATAAATAAATAACATGAATATATAAATACGTAAGAACAGTTTCTAAGCAACCAAGATCGTGCTTTTGTAGAAATCAGAGATCTGTGAACCCTCTGGTGGGTTTGTTTTATGGTGGTGTTCAGGAGCTGAACCGCTGAGCTGATTTGTGAGGGATTGAAAGTGATTAGTCCTTGTAGGTTCACTTCAAAGTTTGTATTCAGGAAAGTCAGAGAATGGAATCTCCACACCCCAATCAGTCATGCTACAGACGTGTCTTCTTTTATTCTGCGGAGAGTGAATAGTAGTAGCCTCATAGTACTGGATATCCCCTTCCCTAGGTGCAGAGTGTCTGTTACCTTCATCTTGTGTCCTTGAGAAGCAATGGGAGTTGGCAGGTAGGGCCCTGCCCCAATTTAAGGGTCTTCTGGGGATCCAGAAAGTGGCCTACTCTCCTTCACCATGAATAAAGCATCAGGAGAAGCAATCTCTCTCTCTGCTGACACATGGGAAATAAGGCCTTGTGAGGCTAAGCATACAAGTGAGGAAACATGTTCCCTACTTATTAATAAGTATAAAAGAAAACAAAAGTACCCCCAGGAAATATCTTTTAGGTCAGCAGAATTGTTTCTCAATAGATAGTTTCGCAAAGATTTTCATGAGATGTCAGCTACTCCTTTATCTGACAACTTACCAGCTCTAAACAAGCTCTTTCTTTTCAATGATGACCTTGCCATGCTGACTTAAAGGAGTGTGATGCATGCGAGGAGATGACTTTACTGCAATTTTCAAAAAGGGTTCTGCATTTTTATGGTGTTAGTAAACATATTTTTAAATAACTTAGAAATGAAAGAACAGGGAACCCTGTTTGCTAGTTCTTTACCTATTATTTTTTATACTGCATGCATTTCAGGAGATAAATTTATTAATGGATTGTCCAATAGCAGCAGAACCAATGTCTAAGAAAGTGCTCTTTTCACTTTAAGCAGTCATTAGCCGTTTGAATAATTTGCTTTTTTTGTATCAGTAAATAGTGTTACTATTAATGAGTTTAGTTCTTTTAGTAGCGATTGCAGAGACGAGAGCAAGAGAAGATTATTTATTCATCTTTCTGAGTGCGTTATTTGTCTTACTGATTTATTATAAGGATTTAAGGATTCATAGTTGTTAGTGATCTGGTTGTAATTGATCAATAATTTAAGCAACGTAAAGCATAGTTTGTTCCAATAAATGTTCATGCCTTTACAACAATCCCCTTGCATGGATATACAAATACAACTGTTAAAATGGATGTACCAATACCGCATACAAGAGTGATAGTGAGCTTAGTGATATTTACAATTGTGAGTAAACTTGGTGAATTTTAGCATTTATAATGGACACAGAGAGCAATCTATCTACAACAGTATAGCACACAAGATGCACAGAGTTAGCTTAAGAAATATTTCCCATGGACGAGTAAACTGGCTTACGTTCTGGACTCGATTCTCCTACAAAGCCAGCTTTGAACATAAGACATCAGCTCTTTTTTTATTATTATTATTATTATTATTATTATTATTATCATTTATTTGTATAGAGGTAGCATCTAGGAGCTTTGATCGTGGACCACAATCTCATTGTACTGGGCATTGTACAAACAGGGAGAAAAAAAAAAAAGATGAACCCTGCCCCCAAAGTTTTTCAAAGTATGTTTCTAATCAACTTACTCACAGGCCTCTCTCGGCAGTTTCTTCGTAAATGATCCTGTCTCATATCCTTACTGAGGGGGGAAGACTGACAAATGTTCAGTTTGTAAGATTACTCTCACAGGCATAAATTCCATTCCAAAGTGTCTAGAGCACCCACAATAGGCAAAAAGAGGTTTCAAGATTAGATTTTTATTGGAACCAAATGGAATTATTAAAGAAAGATAAAGGCTGTGTTAAAATGGTAGCTGTTATTAAGTATTAATAGCACATCCTGAATGCACAATATCACCACACAGTGGAGCTGCCAGTGTAACTCCAGCAAGCCTGATAGGTGGGCACTACTCAAACATAAGAAGGTATGTAAACAATGCAGTGGAAGTTGTTCCAAGGATAAGAGGCAGCATGTCAGAAGGGGAGAAGGAAGCAAAGAATGCAATGATAATATGAACGGGCGTGAGATGGGGTGTCAAACGAGAAAAGAGAGCAGAGGCTTGAGCAGCAACATTGTTATACAGAGCCTAGAGATGAATCTGTGGTGCTTGAACTTGATGCAGGAGAGAAACAATGAAGAGGACTGAGGAGAGAAGTGACTTTTTTCAGCAGAAGAGAAAAATAACCTTAGTAGTAGTGTTTTGGACAGACTAGCGTGAGCCTAAGAAAGTAGGCCTGAAAGGAATTCGTTTTTTGACAGATGATAAAAGCTTTCCACAATTACTAATCCTCGTAAACATCAGATGCAGGGTTAATAGTCTAAAAGAGACAAAGAAATATCTCGCTTTTCAGACAGCAGTGGTAAGTCATATTGGTGAGGATGGGACAGCAATCGGAAAAGGAGGACAAAAATTAGTTGACCGAGGATACGTTTTCCAGCCCTAAAACTTTGTTCATTTAAATAGGATAGTCTAACTGTAGTGGGGTGACTACCCCGCACCTGCCCAGAAGGGGTTAAAGCAGCCTGGGAGAGGGTTGTGAATGGGAAAAGCAGGCTGATTGGGAAAGCAGCCACAGCTGTGGCCAACTTAATCAGGGTCCAGCTGGCCCTTATAAGAGGGCTGTGGGCTAGAAGCGAAGGGAGACACTCTCTCTAGCTTCCTAGAGAGAGAAGGACCTGGCTGCCTGGGAAGCTAAGGGTACCTAGGGTGGAGCAGTGCTAGGGAAGGGCAGAGGGAGCTGCAGAGCTCCAGCCTAGCAAAGCCCCAGGCTGCAGGCCTAGTGAAAGGCCTATGAAAGGGTACTGGGGCTGCAGAGGGGCAGCCCAGAGATAGGCAGAGGCAGCTGGTCCAACCCCCCTTGCCGATGATGAGTGGTTCATAGTCTTCAGTCTGCCCCAGGGAGCAGGGGCTAGATGGTGACTGGCAGTGGCCACTGAGGGAAGGTGGGGGTTGAAGTTTGGGGGATCCCCTGGGTGGGGAGTCTCGGATTGTGGGTTACTGCTGGGGCGGAACCCTGACAAGGAGGGCACTGGGGTCTGGGAGGGACATGCAGGCCAGCGGCAGGCGAGGCACCGGCCTGCAGAGGGCGCTCCTGGCCGGAAGAGCTAATTCCCAGGACGACTAACAGGAGGCACCACGCCGATGAGTCATCGCATCGCTACACTCACCAAAGAGTAAATCCATTTAGATTTGTTTTTGTCCCACAGGTACATTTCCCTCGTTATCCTAAATCATAAAAGCAATTTCTCAAAACAAGGGAGGCAGAACTTGACTTTTGATCTGGAACTCATCCATGCTGCTTAGAGGTTGTTCAGAGAATGTTCATGTTAATGCAATGCAAGACTTTTCCCTGAGCCTCTTGATCCTCTGTATATCATAGAGAACAGGAAAGTGGCATACCAATTTTTGGTAAACATTTTTCTGTGATTTGCGGCAATTTAGCCATCATAGATTTGTTGTAATCAAAATAGAAATTGCTCAGATGCTGAAAAATTGTTACCTGATGAGACTTTGATGGGAAACATTTTTAGCTCTGATTTGATGTTTAGAATTTGTGAATGTGAGAAATCTGTTCTTGTAGGGTCTGTTATTCACTACGCTTTCTAAAGATAGAACAATCTGTCTCTGTGCTCATTTAATTTAATGTAATGTTAACAGTGATACTGTGTTGGATAATATAGAATGAGTTGTAAACATAGCTGTATGTTCCAGAAATATTGTAACCAAAAATTGTTTGGACAGCCGTAAGGGAAATTGTAGAAATAGTTGAAGTGCTAAACTGTTTTGGGACTTTGTTTCCTTGTTTATGAAAAACAGATTATTTTCCATTTTGAAGCTTCCTGAAATATGACACCTTTTTCTACTTATCACTTTGAAAAATACCCGACAGCCTTTAGAGGCATGCAGACCAGATTCTGAGCTCTGTTATACCAGTGTAAATCTGAACTAGCTGAGATTAGAACCTGGTCTATATGAATTGTGTGGATGTTAAAACTAAGCCAAATACAATTGGAGAGGAGATCCTAAAAGGGCAAATGTTCATATACGTTTACTAAAAATGTAGGTTAGAGTGAAGACTGCTAAGGCTTCTATTGGCTGTTTATACAAATTGTTTTGTTTTATTCTTATTGAACTGTTTGTTTTTATTAACTCTATGCACAGTATATTAGTTGTGATTGACTTGTATGTTACCGTCTGCTAGCTGAAATCCTGGGTCCATTGAAGTCAGTGGCGCAATACCATTGATTTAACTAAGGCCAAAATTTCATCCTTTGCATATAGGTTAATATTTATAGGCCAAATCCTGACATTTGAATTCAGATCCGGATTTGGCTTGAGCATTTGGAAGGTGCACGGGGGAAGGGCTCCAGACGTCTTTCCCCCATCCTTGTGCAGTCCATGGGAAATGCAACCGAGATGGAGCAACTATAAGGTGGGTTCGCAAAAAAAAGCAAACATCCTTCTACGATGTATTAGCAGGAATGTTGTAAGCAAGACACAAGCAGTAATTCTTCGGCTCTACTCTGTGCTGATTAGGCCTCAGCTGGAGTATTGTGTCCAGTTCTGGGTACAACATTTCAGAAAAGATGTGGACAAATTGAAGAAAGTCCAGAGAAGAGCAACAAAAATGGTTAAAGGTCTAGAAAACATGACCTCTGAGGGATGATTGAAAAAATTGTTTGTTTAATCTGGAAGAGAGAAGGCTGGGGGGGGGACATGGTAACAGTTTTCAAGTACATAAAAGGTTGTTACAAGGAAGAGGGAGAAGAACTGTTTTTCTTTACCTCTCAGGATAGGACAAGAAGCAATGGGCTTAAATTGCAGCAAGGGAGGTTTAGGTTGGACATTAAGAAAAACTTCCTAACTGTCAGGGTGGTTAAGCACTGGAATAAATTGCCTTGGGGAGGTTGTGGAATCTCCATCTATCAGGGTTCCTTCCCACTCTGAACTCTAGGGTACAGATGTGGGGACCTGCATGAAAGACCCCTTAAGCTTATTTTTACCAGTTTAGGTTAAAAACTTCCCCAAGGTACAAACTTTGCCTTGTTCTTGAACCATATGCTCCCACCACCAAGCGTCTTAAACAAAGAAAAGGGAAAGAGCCCACTTGGAGACATCTTCCCCCAAAATATCCCCCCAAGCCCTACACCCCCTTTTCTGGGGAAGGCTTGATAATAATCCTCACCAATTTCTACAGGTGAACACAGACCCAAACCCTTGGATCTTCAGAACAGTGAAAAATCAATCAGGTTCTTAAAAGAAGAATTTTAATTAAAGAAAAGGTAAAAGAATCACCTCTGTGAAATCAGGATGGTAAATACCTTACAGGGTAATCAGATTTAAAACATAGAGAATCCCTCTAGGCAAAACCTTAAGTTACAAAAAGACACGAAAACAGGAATATACATTCCATTCAGCACAGCTTATTTTACCAGCCATTTAACAAAAGGAAATCTAACGCATTTCTAGCTAGATTACTTACTATGTTAACAGAGTTTCTGAGACTGCATTCCTGATCTGTTCCCAGCAAAAGCATCACATAGACAGACCCTCCCTCCCCGATTTGAAAGTATCTTGTCTCCTCATTTTGGTCAGGTGCTAACAAGGTTATCTTAGCTTCTTAACCCTTTACAGGTGAAAGGGTTTTGCCTCTGGCCAGGAGGGATTTTATAGCACTGTGTACAGAAGGGTGGTTACCTTCCCTTTATTTTTATGACACCATCATTGGAGGTTTTTAAGAGCAGATTAGACAAACACCTGTTGGGGATAGTCTAGATAATACTTAGTCCTGCCATTAGTGCAGGGGATTGGACTAGATGACCTCTCGAGGTCGCTTCCAATCCTATGATTCTATGTTATGGCCAGCTGCAATTGCAGTACATAGAAGAACACAAAATCACTTCTCTCCCTGGACAAAGCAGAGTATTCTGCACCCACAGAAAGGGGTAGTTGCTGGCATTCTGCATTTCAAGGTCCCCTTGGGGTAGGTTGGCTCTACACTGTCCCCATTGCAGGGTTGTGCTTAATGCCATCAAAGAACGCTTGCTGTTTGTTTCGTACTCGGGCAAAACTTCCATTGACTTAATTACAGACTTCAAGATCTTGCTCTGTATTTGAATGTTCATCTGCATTAGTGTATGTGTCTTGTGATAATTTCACTGTATTTCTGTTGTGTATTTGTTATATTCATCCAAAATTAATACAAATACTGTATGTAGAAGGTGTTGCAAAAAGAAAAGGATCACTGTTTCCTTTGTATCTTTTACTTGAGCCTGATACTTGCTGGTCCTGAGTTTCATCAGAGGAGTGAATGAAATAGTCTCTTCCTAAAGCAAGGACTTAGGGGTGGAGGAGCGGGGAGGTTTCATTATTTTTAATTGTTTTCCTTTGTTGTTGCAAATCAGCTCAGTTAGCAGGCAAAACCTCAAGAATAGCCCAACAGGTGATCCATAACTCAAAGGAAAGAAATATGAGATATCTCTGGCATTCTTTGGACTCCTGCCATACCTATGGTCTGCAGAAAAGCAGAGCACCCCTAATATCGTTCTCTCTTAGAAAGCAGATGAGGTGACAAAAGAATCGTACTGACAGAAATGTTTTTCCTTTTTGAGGGCTTAGATGCAGTTCATAGAGGTGATGCATGACATGCTGTTTCTTTGTAAAAGTACTGAGAATATTAAAATACTTCTATCGTCAGTGCTTAGCCTCAAGCTTCCTTTAATGATCCTTCCAGATCTTGTAAGAACTAGGACTAAATTGACTATGTTACTTCAGAAAGTAGCTACATAGTGACAATTAATGATTCTTGTCAAAGTCCTGCACAATCAGGATCCATAAATTATTTCATTTAACTGCTAGTCCTTTTTTATCTCCACTAAAGATTTTTGGGTTCCTTATTAAAGAATCAATCCGTGGCTCTGATGTGTCCCCTCAAAAGAAAAAAATAAACAACTAATCAAATAGACAGTGTTCTTTGTGGTTTAATTCAAAGGCTGCTGTTGTACTTACATTGCATTTATATGCTAATATCACTTCATCAGACATTTGGACATGTATTCTTTTTATCTATATTTTGTGCCCTCGTTATTATGTCAGTCTTCTGTTGAACTTTCCCCCATTCTGCATTCAGAGAGAGTGGTAATACAGCTGGATAACCAGATGAAAGAGTTCTGGAGATAGGAGTTGGCTCCTGCTGTTCTTGTTTTACCCACCAATAAAAGTCACACAACTTTTTAAAAGAAGAAATCTAACAATGATTTGTGCAGCAGAGAGCTTTATGAGTAGACCACGACAGAAATGAACAAACTCTGTGTGTCTCAAGAGGGGGTCTCTTGTAACATGCTATAGCTGACCATGCTGCCTTATCTAATTTAGAGAAAACCTAGAGAGGAGCTCCCAAGAGTTGAGATCTGAGATGTATGTATTCCTGAGTTTTAACCCATTTTCCTTGAAATAGTAGGAGTATTAGTCATTTTTGTGTTGCCTCCCTACCACGCATCCCCCCAATGTCTTGTTGTGGTTTTGTCTTTTCCTCCTATCATCTTTGCTTGTGTTTCTGTGATTCTTCTAAATGCTACAGCATGGAGCAACTCTCACAGCCTCGATTGGAACATTTTTGCCAGTGGTGTATTTAACAATTAAATACAGCTATTCCTTTCTCTCTGGGATTGGTTGTGGCAAGGGCTGGACGGCAAGCCAAAATTAGTCTGTCTTTATCCAGATCCTGCTGTTGCATATTTAACGTTGGTCCTTGGAATTTAAAGAATGTTTCCGTTGTTGGTAACTGATGGTTGTAAAAAAGCACAGAAGAATGCCTGCCTCCGCTTTCTTTGAGTGCAAAACACATTCAGTTCACCCATGAAAGTGAACAGATATTTTCTAGTCCATTCCCATTTGCTAGTAGTCTATCAGAGAGAAGGAGGCAGGGCGAACTGTAGCAGAGGTGCCCGTCTGTGCACCCAAATGACTTCTTGGTCCTCCAGTGCTGGACAGTCTTTTACACTACAGAAGTATCCATAATGAGTACTTTGAGACCCAACAGTAGTGTTGGGAAACAGTACAAGGCAGAGGTCTCCTTCCTAGCATCCTGACTGAGGATTTCACTTTGGTGTTCAGTGTGTCTTCATTCAAGACATACATTTGCCACAGCTGCACTGTCTCCAAGAGTTCTGCCATCTGTTTAATTAGACTGAGAGACTTAATTTGAACCATGCTATCCTCATGGATCTTCTGGTGCCAGGTAACCCCATAGTTCATATAGTTATCATTCTGTGTAGTTTGACAAATAAAGTGTCTCCTTAGGCCATAGCATAACTCTTTCTTTTCATATTGCTTCTCCTTATAGATTGGGTTAACACATTCTGTTTTCCACTTCTGTTGAAATAAATTTCCGTCTATTGGAACTATACCAGATACTACAGTTGTTTAAACCCCCTCACCTATTTGTTGTATAGTCTCCCATACCCTTTAGCAGATATCTGACTGTTCTTGTTACTTTGAAAAGCATCTATCTTCATCACCGTGGCATTACTTTTCACTGGAATAATTGTCTACAATGGGGCACCAAGGACCATGGGTGACTAACTTGAAGTCTTGTGGCATGATCTTAATTTCATAACATGTAGTCTCAACAGTGAGCTGCTGTCGTCAGCAAAGAACATTTTGGGAGTGGAGCAGTCAAGAAAAAAACAGCTTTCATTGAATGATAAGATAATTTAATGATTTGTAGTAAAAGATTAATTTATTTTTTTCTTTGGAGAAACACCCTGTCACCTGTAAAGCTTTCCTAAGAACATGAGAATTTGCAATGGTAGCTCTCAGAAGGTTCTATTCAAATGTAAATCCAAACATTCCAAGCCACTCTGCAGTGTGTCTGCTTGTCCGAACTGTCTAAGCCATGTACATTCCCAAATTACTCAGGAAATGTCTCAAGAAAAGTCTTTTGTATGAGATTTATGGCTCTGGAGATATACCAAGAACTGTGGAAAAAATACCTGCCTCTGGAAATTTCCACTACATGCATCAAACAAAGTGGATATTCACCCACTAAAGCTTACGCTCCAATATGTCTGTTAGTCTGTAAGGTGCCACAGGACTCTTTGCCGCTTTTATAGAAAAGTAAATAGGTCTTTTCCATCTTTAACTTCTATGATTAAGACTTGTTGTTTGCTGTGGGAAAAGTCATGGCTTTGTCATGCCATGTTGTCAATTGCAGGATTAAAGTCCATATCTGTAATTAAGCAAAACCAAGGTTTTCCATTAAAGAACCCTAAATGTCTCAGTTTTTGTGATAGAAGTCAGGGCTATGACACACATACAACCATAGACACTGATCCTGCAGTACTAGCTATTATTGCAGACCCCTGTATTTATATGGAATCCCATTGCAGGACCAGACCCAAATAATGATCCTGTGATATCAATGGGACAGGCTTCTGGAATGTACCCAGTGCCACAAATATTAAGGCCAGTTTCTGCCATCAGTTAAACCAGTAGTGTCCCACTGAAGACAATGGTTGCATGAGTGTGAATCAGAGCAGAATTTAGCCTACAGATTCCAACAAATGGGGAAATGCATATACTATATAAAAAGAACATGGACCTTGAAGAAATAATATGATGTGGGTAGTCATAAGTGTCAGAAATTCCTTCAGCAGAGGTTCTTACAAGGACAATGAGTTCTGAAGCACTACAAAAACTATGCCTGTCAGTTGCACTACTGCTGTTTAATGATGGGCAGTGATCTATTAATTTATTCCAGTCAATTTGTAATGGCCAAAGCTCGCAGTATATCTATAATGCGAAGCATCAATTTGCATTTAAACAATAATTCCCAATAAATTGGTGCTCATCAATATCTGCTTACCAGTTGATCGATATCTAATCTGTTTACCAATTTAGCTTTGTCAGGAGAGTGTATGTGGTTGATAATTTACTAGTCAATCTCTTTAGCTAACTGCAAAAAAATGTGGAGAAATATATCTACTGTTAAAAAAAAGTGAAGTGTTTTTAATTCAGATAAAATGCAGTGCATTGTAAATTAACTAAACAAATAAAGTGGCAAAGATGTTGTTTAGATTAGGCCATTAAATATTTTTACCAGAGTGGAGAATGCATCATGTTAGATTAATAGAACATTCCCTCCTCTACTTTATATTCAGGAAAGTTTGAATTTGCATCTTAACTATAAAACAATGAAGATAATTTAGTCCTAGACCATGTGAAAAACATGTTGCAGAAGCACCAGTTGGGAATTTGTGTCACACAAAGCGGTATGTAGTAGCAAAGATGCTAAAGCAGCTCTTCGCTCTCACTCTGATGGTGGGGTGTTTCTTTGACACTCGGAGCAGAAAGATTTGTGCTGCTTTAGCAAGGGAATGCTTTCATCTGGCTGTATTAATCCAGTATTTGATCAGATTGGTGGGAGCTAGAAATCTACCATTCACCTCATTCTGCCATTTAGAAACAAAAGGAAAAATGATCTCCCGGATTTTGTGTCTTCGAGTCGTTTTAAAAAGATGCTCTCTATACAATTCCTTTAGAGTGTTAGCTCTTTAGGGTCCACTGAAAAATCAGCCTCAGTCAAACATTCTATTATTTGCCTGCCACCTCTTTTGGATTATTCTCCCTCGGAAACCATCAAGGCACTTTGGGGCATCTATTCAATGATGAAGTGCAGTTATGACATGACATTTAAAACTGATTGATTAAAAAAATAGTCTTACATATTTAAAAGGGAAACAACCTTCACTCTGAAGCTTGGAGTTGAAATGATCTTTTTCATTACCAATCTCCTATACATACGGTATTCTGTAAATTATATATTCTGTTTCACAGAACTACTATATTTATTATCAGAGGAAAATGGATTATTAATTACAGCCAAAGGCTGCTTTGATTAAATATACAATTAATTAGCTATGCTAAGCCCATCCCAAAGCTCCTAATATTTTCAGCTGGATGATTTTTCTAGTACTTTTAATTAAAATTGTTCTAAAAAGCCACAAGTTAGCTGCATGTGCACTTAAAACTGAAGTTAGCTCTTCAGTGTTTGCTGGTTGCTGTATGCCATCTAATTAATCTTTTGTGATTAAATGTACATAAAAACGTCTAAAATGCAAGGTAATGTGTGCAGATATGGAACAGTGGAGAGCTTTTACCGGGCCTCAGCATGGTTGTTTTATCTGCTGAAAATAATTTCAAAAGGCCACAGATGTTAATTGTTTTGATGAAGCAAATGTAGAAAAAGGCATACCTACAAAACACAGCACAATCCAGCAGCAGCAACAAGGAAGCAGTGTATACTACAGACATACACTTGTGAAAATAAGAAAGATTACTTTGCAGAGTGTGGCTTGTCTTTGCTTCCTGAGTTGTAAGTATGTTCTCCCTCAGAGTTGGTCTCAAATTTTGTGTAGCATCATGTGAACACCTTAGCAGCTGAGATACATGAAGCTTGGTGATGGACTTGCACCTCACTCCTGTTCTGAAGAAGTGACTATCATCTGGCCATACAATAGTTTGAGGTTTTATTTTTTCATTTTCCATTTTTAAAGATTTATAGGTAGAATTAGGATAGAATTTTCAAAAGTCCCCAAGAGGTTTAAGAGCTCAAGTCCCACTGAAAATCAATGAGTCCTGACTCCATTAGTTGCTTTTGAAAATCAAAGTTTGTGAAACATTCTCAGCTCATACCATTGGGAAAGGAAGGTGTCAGCTGAGAAACTTTTCTTAAAGGGACACTTGCCTTGCAGGCCCAATACCTGAAAGCTAGTGGCAGCTGAGGGTGAGGAGTTATGACTGTTCATGTCACAGAGGCATAAAGAGGATGGGTTAGGAGTTAGAATTAGAGGTGTATGTCATTAGAGAAGTACTAAGGGTAATAACAAATGGTGTTGGGGTGGGCAGCAGGAGAATGGATTGGCATATGTGTCATTAGAGGGTTGAGAGGGGAAAAGGATTGCAGCATGTTGCTGAGTGAGGTGTCCTGTTCTCTAGGTTTCCATGCCCGCTAGCATTCCAGCAGCTACCCCTTCCCCTCCCTGCAGCAATTTCCCTATCACTCCCTTTTCTTGAAGGTGAGTAAAGTTCAAGATGAGCCAGTGTTGGGTTTAAATAAATTGCTGGCTTCTAAGGGCAGCTTCTTACTGAAGGAGGTCATGTCCCAACCCACTCAATAGTAGTGCATCATAATTCAGTCAGGAAGCATATAAAGGAAGGCAGTGTTTTGGGGATCATATAGGCAGCACACTGAGGACTCAGAGGGAATGCAAGCTGCTTGGGCTGGAGAGTGAAGGAGATGAGGACATCTGGGACTCTGAGGGAAGGTTTCACACAGATGATCCTTAATGGGCAACATTAAGTTAAGGAGTGTGTAGGGAGAGCAAGGAGGGACCACCTCTGGGGTGCGAGAGTATTAAATTAGCTTTGGTGCTTTTGATTCTCAGTGTGTCAGTTTCATAGGTTTTAAGGCCAGAAAGGACCACTGTAATAATCTTCTAGTCCAGGGATCGGCAACCTTTGGCATGTGGCCCATCAGGGAAATCTGCTGGCGGGCTGGGAGGGTTTGTTCACCTGCCGCGTCCGCAGGTTCGGCCGATCGCAGCTCCCACTGGCCGCGGTTTGCCACTCCAAGCCAATGGGGGCTGCGGGAAGCGGCATGGGCCAAAGGATGTGCTGGCCGCCCTTCCCGCAGCCCCCATTGGCCTGGAACGGCAAACCGCGGCCAGTGGGAGCTGCGATCGGCCGAACCTGCGGACGCGGCAGGTGAACAAACCCTCCCAGCCCGCCAGCAGATTTCCCTGTTGGGCCACATGCCAAAGGTTGCCAATCCCTGTTCTAGTCTCACCTCCTGCATAACACATGCCACAGAATTTCACATTGTAATTCCTGCAAATTATCAAACAACCTGTGGTTGAACTAGAATATATGTTTTTTAGGCACACATGCAGTCTTGACTTAGAGGCTGCAAGAGATGGTGAAGTTACCAGGTTCTTTGGAAATCTATTCCAATGATTAATTACCTTCATTGTTAAAAAATTTTAAAATCTTCTCCTTGCAATTAACACCAGTTGTGTTGTAGGTATGTGTCCTCTATGGACCAGGTGAGACCTATCAAATGCTTTCACATAGGAACAACAAAAAGCATCAGGTGGTTCTGACTTTCATTGACTGCTGACCAGGTAAGTTGGTTTCACACTGATGATGTAGAGGCAAAAAATTCCCTGAATCATAAAGTTCTTCAGTTCTTTTCATATGGCCTAATCCTGCCATTCTTGCTTACATTGATTTCAGTGGGGCTCCTTCTGGAGCAAGGTTGTTGCAGAGGAAGGTTGTGAGGAAGAGAGAATCCCAGGAGGGCTTTTAAAGGATTAATACAGAAGAGTTTCTTAACTTTATTAAAATCCTTCATTGAAACCTTATATGACGCCCCAACAAAGCAGATAAGGAGAGGTCAGCTGCATGGGGCACACTGTAGCGCTGGTTTCTTTCTTTCTCCTACCATAGTTAATATTGCATTTATTGTGTGGGTTTAATAGAAACAGGTCACTGCTATCTCTGTCGGGAGGGGGCTATTATTTTACTGTCTGGCTAACCTCACACAGTGTCACATTGATTACTGTAATGCAGCATTCTCCAGATTCAGAAGAATTAAAAATTATCTCCAGTCATCAATGGGACAGATGCAACTGAATAATGTAGCTGGCCTTAATGTTCATCAAGACCATACCAGGGAACTAGATGTAAATAAGATTGCTGAAAGTTTCATCCAGAAAGCTACAGTGAAACACAGAATCTTAGAAGATTAGGGTTGGAAGGGACCTCAGGAGGTCATCTAGTCCAACCCCCTGCTCAAAGCAGGACCAACCCCAACTAAATCATCCCAGCCAGGACTTTGTCAACCCGGACCTTAAAAACCTCTAAGGATGGAGATTCCACCACCTCCCTAGGTAACCCATTCCAGTGCTTCACCACCCTCCTAGTGAAATAGTGTTTCCTAATATCCAGCCTACACCTTCCCTCTGCAACTTGAGACCATTGCTCCTTGTTCTGTCATCTACCACCACTGACAACAGCCTAGCTCCATCCTCTTTGGAACCCCCCTTCAGATAATTGAAGGCTGCTATCAAATCCCTCCTCACTCTTCTCTTCTGCAGACTAAATAAGCCCAGTTCCCTCAACCTCTCCTCCTAAGTCATGTGCCCCAGCCCCCTAATCATTTTCGTTGCCCTCTGCCAGACTCTCTCCGATTTGTCCACATCCTTTCTGTAGTGGGAGGCTCAAAACTGGACATAGTACTCCAGATTTGGCCTCACCAGTGCCAAATAGAGGGGAATAATCACTTCCCTCGATCTGCTGGCAATGCTCCTATTAATACTAATAGTAGTGCTCCTGCTAATGCAGCCCAATATGCCGTTAGCCTTCCTGGCAACAAGGGCACACTGCCTGGCAACAAGGGCACACTGCTGACTCTCATATCCAGCTTCTCATCCACTGTAATATCCAGGTCCTTTTCTGCAGAACTGCTGCTTAGCCAGTCGGCCTCCAGCCTGTAGCAGTGCATGGGATTCTTCCGTCCTAAGTGCATAGTGCAAAGACATAAGACAGCTTGTAGGTAATTGTAATAATTTTATTATACTGTAATTCATGATAATGTAATTTATGTAGTTCATAACAATTTAATTATTATTAAAATAGTAAAGATACCAATGAGACACATTCAATAACTAGAATATGGAAGAAGCGTATAAATATGCTGAAAATAGTGTGCCCCCAAAATTTGCAGAGGCCCTCCACCCCAAACACACATACCTCTTCAAAAGTGCCCACCACAAAACGGCAAAAACAAAAGTCAGTGCTTATGTTTCCTTAGCATTCAGATAGTCTCAGACAAAGTTACTCACATTGGCCCATTATTCCTGTTAGTAGATTCAGTATGCCAACCAGAAAGCATATTGAACCTTATCCTCTGACATGACAGAAGATGTTGGTAGGTCCCAACTGAATTCAGTGTCAGTGATTTCACTTTGAATGTGCATGTTGAACTACCTGTATCTCCTCCCCGCACTGCTTGTTCGTCAGAGTGCAGTAAGTGTGCTAATCTCCAGTTTTTAATGTATATGAGCTGCCAGCTTTTAATGGTACATTAACTTAATTTGTATTTGACAAAAAAATATGTTACAGTCGTGCACATCTCTCTACACATACCCATCTCCTTCAGGCAACAATATTTTAGTGACACATCAAACATGCCTTGAATTTATTTTTTATCTTTTTCAATTGGGTTATTCTTAAACATCACAAGTCTCCTGCCATATGAATTCAAGGCTTGCTAGTTAAAATGCAGTTGTTGTATATGGAAAATCCTGCATAAAATTTTGCCTACATGTCTTGGCTGTTGTTTTATAAGAGGCTTCTTTTCATCCTGTGGATTTCTTCAATCAGTCCTCTGACACTTAGAATCGTTTCTTGATACTTATTGAGTGCCCTGTCAGCGCTGGCTTAATAAACATTGCATTTCTTATGCGGTTTGGCAAAGCCTAAACTCCCTAGCAGCAGTAGTTCGAAATCCACAAAGCTGAGTAGCCCCTAGCACTGTGGGTAGGTACACGGAGCAGTAGTAGCCTGCCAACCAGTAGATCTGCTCTACAGTAGATATGTACAGTAAGCATAGACCCAAGTCTGGTGTCTGAAATCATTCGGTGTGCTGCATTCTTTGAATTACTGAAACTGAGATTCAAACTGGAAAGCGCTGGGTGAGGGAAGTCTTTAGGGAGTAGCGCTTTAACCTGTGCCAAAGAAAATTTCCCTCTGGCTAAGCCAGTAGAAGCAGAGCTAAGCTGGGAGTTGTTCTTTGCAGCTTTTATATGTTTCAGGAGCTGCACCTAGGAGCTAGTTCCATCTGTGGCACCAGCTGTAGCTGCCAGCTGGTGACCAGACTTAGAGTAGATTTCTCCAGTTGTGAGATAAATTGGAAGTTCGGAGTTGAAGCTGACTTTCCAAAATGTTAAATTTGTCCCATTTTTCCAGCCTACTGCATCCCACATTGATCTCAGATCCTGCTAATATTTAGGAACACATGAATGAGTTAAGGATCGAATATCAGCCCTTAACTTTGAACATCCTTGCTTGTTAATTTGTGTTGCAGCTCTGATGTTACTTGAATGTATGATCTTATAATAATGCTTTGCAAGTTACACAGAATCTTTCTTTCAAAACTCTAAAATTGCTCAAACATTAACTAAGCCTTGCAATGTGTTTGTGAGGTAATATCACAAACTTTTGTGTTACGGACAGTTCGCTCATTGGCTAAACCACATGTGGCATTGAGAATAGAACCTAGGAACTCAGCTTGTGAAAAGTTCACATATCTCTTACTTGAACTAAAAGAGAGAATCTGCTGTCAGTAGTCCAGATCCTTTACTCAGTTTGTACCCAGGAAAACTACCAAGACTCTGAGTAAGGACCCCTAGAGGATTTTGTTCTTTATGTGGGCAAGCCATTAGAATGTGACATGGTCACTTACATGCACAGAGCCTGGTCATCCACTACTTTACATCTTGTGTATTATTTTTACATCTGTGCACAGTGGGCTAGAGAATCAAATCTTCCTTAAGTCCCCTGCAGTATATACCTGGCATGGGGAAGTCCCCATCAGATGTCAAAAGCCCATTCCTGTGCCTGCTTTCTTTCCCGCAGTTGGGGGGGATGTCAGGGCAGGCAGGGGGAGTGCTCTGCTGCTAATCCCTTGCTGAATATAAACTTTAGGGGACCACAGACAGTTTAAGGCAGCCCATAGCAATTTACAGTTCCCCAATCCATCTGTGCTTGATATAGTGGAGAATCTAGGCCAGTGGTTCTCAGCCAGGGGTACACATACCCCTGGGGGTACGCAGAGGTCTTCCAGAGGGTACATTAACTCATCTAGATATTTGCCTAGTTTTACAACAGGCTACATAAAAAGCACTAGTGAAGTCAGTACAAGCTAAAATTTCATACAATGACTTGTTTGTACTGCTCTACACACTATTCACTAAAATGTAAGCAAAATATTTATACTCCAGTTGATTTATTTTATAATTATATGGTAAAAATGAAAAAGTAAGCCATTTTTCAGTAGTAGTGTACTGGGACACTTTTATATTTTTATGTCTGATTTTGTAAGCAAGTAGTTTTTAAGTTCAGGGTGCGGGAGGGGGTTCCAGATTGGGACAGGGAGTTGGGGTGTGGGAGGGGGTGAGGGCTCTGGTGGGGGGGTGCTGGCTTGGGGCTGGGGATGAGGGGTTTGGGATGCAGTAGGGGGCTCCAGGCTGGGGGGTGGGGCTGAGGGATTTGGAATGTGGGAGGGGGCTGTGGGTTGAGGCAGGGGTTGGGGTGTGGGAGTAGGTGCGGGCTCTGGGGTGGGGCCAGGCAGAAGGGGTTCAGGGTGTGGGAGGGGGCTGCAGACTCAGGCAGGGGGTCGGGGTGCAGGACGGGGTATGGGCTCTGGGCTGGGGGTGCGGGCTCTGGGATGTGGCCAGGGATGAGGGGTGCTGGAGGGGGCTCTAGTTTTGTGGGGGCTCAGGGCTGGTACAGGGAGTTGGGGCACGGGCTCACTTTCGGCGGCTCCCGGGGGGCGGTGCTGCAGGGCTACAGCAGGCTAGTCCCTACCTGTCCTGGCAGGCAATAGGGTACATCTCCCCTTCCAGCTAGAGCCATAATTTCCAGCTTTGGTAGATGTGTGTGTGCTAGCTAAAAATAGCAGTGTAGCTCTGGTGGGGATATGGTGGGATGGGCTAGCTGGCTTGAGTATGATCCCACTCAGGCCCCGATGGTGCCCATCCCGCTTCCCACACCACTGCGGCAACACGTGTTTTTAGCACACTAGCTTGATCAGTGGTAGCGCATGTACGTCTAACTGAGCTGGAAATCACACCTCCAGCTTGAAAGGTGTAGACCTACCTTTAGACAGTCAACTGCATACTTCCTTTGGTAAGGCATCTTCAGTATGCTGCAGTCCATATCTGATGGATGGGTGCCAAGGTTTAACCGGAGGTGCTGGAACTATTTGCATAGTGGAGGTGCTGAGAGTCATTGAACCAAACTGTAAATCCTGTATATAATAAAGACCACTTCAAACCAGGGGGTGTATACATTACCTCCAGCACCCCTAGTTCCATTACCTATTGGTGTAACAGCTCCATGTATACTGTCCATACCCAGGTCCCCCTATCCTGACCCTGCGCTTTGAGAGCTACCATAGTATAAGCGATTAATAATAAATACATACTCAAGAAGGAAATCTCTCTGGCATACTTATGCATGAAACACTAGGTAATCATGTGGGCTCTTGTGCTTCTATTGGGAGAAGAAGTGGGGAGACCTTGGAGATGGGCATTGCACCCACTCCCCCAGCACAGAGGGAGGGCTTGTGGGTGGGCTGTGAGGGGGTGGAATGTGGCTCATGAATTTGTGAGATATGTGTGCCACTGCCTAATATCCGGTGTGAGGGAAGCAGAGCGTGTGCATCTGCTGTTACAGCTAGGAAGCTGAATTAGCAGGCGTGGAATCACACCAGGTTGGAGGACAGGATTCTCGTTCCCTTCACTGCATAGTTTAGCCAGATATAGCCTCTTTACAATGGAATTATGTGAGTTTTGAAGATTTTAAATTCACAGATAATTGACATGACAGACCATAACCGGTTTGAGGGGCACTTACAGCCAACCATGTCAGTGAAACTGCTTTAGAAAGTCCAAGTGCTGAGAAGGCTAATATATTATGGTAGAAAAATAAATGATTGCCCATGCACAGCAACAGCTATTCTAAATGAAATACCTCAGTTGTTTTCAATTTTATTTTTTCACAAAATACCCAAAGGCAATAATCCACTTTCTGGATTAACGATCTGTAAAAGATTACTCTAAAAAAAATTAAACCATTTTTGAGTTAACTTATGGGAGCACAGAAGGCATCAGAAAGCACTGAAGTCTCTTCTGTATCATGGTCCTGTAGCTTAAAACCATGGCTGAACAGATTTATTTTTAATCTTATGAAAGATTATGCTCACTTCTGCCCAAGAGTGTATATATGAAGCCTCCACCTAGGGGAAATGTTTACTAATATTGGTCTTTAACCATCAATAAAGATACTCTCTCTGAATGACCAAAACTAGAGTTTAGCATGACAGCTCTTTTCTTTTCCCAAAACTTTAAAATCTCCTGTTCTTCAAGTGCTGGTCACTGTGAGGATTCACTGTGTGGTGTGAATGCACTCCATGTATTCTGGACCATACCTGTGCACTATGCCCACTCCTGTTGGGAAGCAAGGGAGTAAGTGGTGGCACAGACCAACCGCCTCATCGGTTCGTCTTCCGCTGCTCATGATCTGGAACAGAGCCCTCCTGTTTCTGTACTTCTAGTTGTTGAAACTCTTTTCCTGTGAGCAATGTACATAGTTCAATTAATTAATAAAATTTAGTATTTAGTTAGCTAACAGTCGTAGGTTAGTTAGTTAGTGGCATTCAGGGATCCCGCCATCTTCCTTTATTTCTCCTCTTCCTTTGGAGCCTAACAAGACTCCACACTCCAGAGTGTGTAGGACTGGAGCTCATGGGGAATGCATCAGGTACCAGTTGTAGCAGGAGCTTCCAGTGCTCCGAAACCATCCGCCAAAGTGCACGAAGACAGTAAACAATGCTTGCCCTCTGCAATGGTAGCACCATGCACCTAAGCTTGCACTGAAGGATCCCGTGCCGAAGACTCCAGCCTGTTCTCCTGCGGCCTGACCTAAGTATGCCTCGCTCAAGGACCTAGTAATCTACATGGATCCGGAGTCTCCAGTCCTCATGGAACCAATTAATGAGGGACATCACTACACTGTCCACGCAGCACTCACCAGTGTTGAACACCAACAGAGCCAGAAAGAAAAGGAGTACTTGTGGCACCTTAGAGACTAACCAATTTATTTGAGCATGAGCTTTCGTGAGCTACAGCTCACTTCATCAGACAGAGCCAGAGATGCTCCAGCACTATCAAGATACTATTGCCTGAAGTCTGCCTCGAGCCATGTGATATTAACACTATTGGTACCAATAGCTCCACCTTTCAAGTCGGATGAGTCTTATTCAGAAACAGAGCAAGAGATGACACTGACAGTTCTGCCAGGAGTGTGCTCATGACTGGCTACGCTAGAAAGGGCATCCAGAGCTTCCTGAACACACTTTCATCCCTAGGATCCATATCAGGCAACCAGGGAGCACTGATATCCAGCTACCACTATGATCCCACCTATTGGCCATTTTGGGGCACATGGAATCCCTAGTAGTGAGTTCCAGAATTTGAACACCCGAGGCACTGACCTCATCCCAGAGTACCGCTTGAAGCCCCTGCTGGAGTACCTAAAGGAGCAAAAGCAGCCAGAGCAACCAGTGCCACCAGATCTGACGATGGCTGCTTCATCATCTCCAAACAAGTTGGTGATGCTAGTCTCCCCCTCTCCACCAGATGACTATGTGCAGTATCAGATGACTATCAGGAAGTATCCTACTCAGGGGGATTGCAGAAGTCCTCCAGATCCCACTGGAAGAGGTTCAGGATCCCACACACAAATTCCTGGATATCCTGACCTCCAGTCAACCACTCTCTCTCTGAGGTGACACTCCCTATAAATGAGGCCATTTTGAAAGTGGCCAAGGATATCTCTGAGACTCCAGACAACTGTGCCCCTACCACTAAGAGGGCCAAAAAAGAAATATTTTGTCCCCTCAAAAAGGGGCAGAATATTTATTCTCTCACCCAACCCCGAAATCTCTGGTAGGTCATGGAGTGGAACAGACTTCACCAACTGAAGGCCACTCCTTTGGATGGAGATGCCAAAAGGCTGGACCTCTTTGGCAGAAAGAACTTTTTGGTCAGTCTTCTTCTCCAAATTGCAAACTACTGGGGAATTATGTCCAAATATAACTTCATGAACTATACATATCCACCAGGCACTATTGCCTGATCTAGGCCTTGGCAGAGGATGTGGCCTTCAGTTCAGCAGTTCTCCAAACTGTAGTTCAAGATTCTTCCTCACACCCACCTCCTTAGTAGTCACTGGTTGTGAGTCACCCAGGGTGAATGCTCATAGCAACCAGCACTTGAAGAAGAAAGGAAGATTACTTCCCTTGTAGTAACTGGCGTTCCTCCAGATGTGTGGTCCTGTGGGTAGTCACAACCCTCTTTCCTTCCATTCTGCTTCGGATCCTTACATGATTCACAGTGGAGTAGGAACTGAAGAGTCATTCAGTCTACTCTGCCACTTATGCCCTTGGTTTGCAGCACAAGGAGGTGCTGCATGCATGAGCAAACCAGTAAACACTGCTACTGAAGAATTTCTGGTTCTGGGTACACAGAGCATATGTTCACCCCACAGTGAATACCAATAGGGACCATGCACCTTGAACAATTCAAGTTACTTATGAAGGAAGTAACCTTCCTTTCTCCTTTCCTGGTGTTTCCTTCCCTTCTGAACCCTCTTTCCTTTCTCTCTCTGAGATACAGCTTCTTGCTGCCTCTTCTCCAAATTGGATTGATTTAAATCAAAGCGATTTTAATCACCAATTTTAATCATGATTTAAATCAGCAAGCAGGAAACCTTGATTTAAATAATCAATTTTAATCATGTTTTGCATTTGAACGTTTTTATTTACCTAAAGAAAAGTTGATTCTCTTTGCTTGGTAACCATTAAAATGTTGATTTGCAGCTAACTATAACCTTTACACTAAATTTGATTTTTGTTGTTGTTGTTGCTAACCAGGAGGTTACACTATATCGATACAAATTTATTTAAGCAATCATATAGCTTAACTTACATTATTCAGATTTTTAATGTTTACATTTTTTATGCTAGAAAATGGTGAATAATGCATTAGGTGCCCAGGTTCCCTATGGAATCTTATTTAATAGATTAATTTTTTACTTATGATTTGTATAAGCTCTATTGGGATGGAAATTCAAAATCAGTTAAAAATGCAGAAAAACAGCATTTTTAATGATATAAAACTTCCTAAAATATGTGGATACATAAGAAAAAAGTTTATCAAAAAATATTTGCATTTAAAACTGACATATTAAATAAAGGAAGTACTTAGCGAATTGAACTGATTATTTCTAGTCACTGTGTCCTTCCAGATTTTAGAACTAGTAGATCTTATACTTGTGACACTTAGTTTTTATTTATAGGTTGGAAGAGGAAAACAACTTTTCTTGCTTTTTCTACTTCCAAATGGTTTGTTAACTTTGAACTGAATTGTTGAATAAACTGAAATGAAGAAGTGTTCTCTCTGCCACTGTGAAAGAGGATACTGCTCTCAATAGCTGTTTTAGCTTCAGCAAACACTGGTTACAGATGCTTAGCCAGCAACTTTTACCAGTTCAGTGGTTCGATTTTCTTTGAAACTTGGCAGCAAACATACACTACTTAATATTATTTTTGTCTTTAATTTAAATGATTTTAATTATAATATAATCTATTAAATACCATAAAAATAGATATAACATAATAAATTTAGGCCTTAACACAGATTGTCCCTTTCAAATTTAATTGTAACTAGTTTTAAAAAACATATTTAATTTAAATAAAAACATCTTTTTTTTTTATTTTATCCACCTTGCTCCTCTTTAAATTCTCAAAGAATTCCCGTCCCAGCCCTTCTGATGTAAGTTTGCAACATAGTCTGTATTTTAGATGAACGATTCCATGATAGGGGCCCACTCCTGAAAATGTGAGTAACTTTACTCACACCAGTAGCCCCATGACATGCGACTGTTGGCATGAATAAAGTTACTCACATGCATACATCTTTGCAGGGGTGGGCCTAAACTAACCCGCACCTCTGAGTCTGCCAACTGTCTTGTCTTTTATGAGTCTACTTTTCAGTCTACAAGTAGTTCAGGGGAAGGGCTGTCTTTATTTATGTGTAGCATAAAGCACCAAACACACTGTTGTGCTTCAGTTTCCCCATATTAAAATGGGGATAATATCCACTTTTGTAGAGTGATCTCTGGATGAAAGCACTATATAAGGATTGTGATGAAAGCATATGACATGCTTCTATAAAGACACGTGTGTGGGTGATTTTAAACTATTTAATAGAAGGCATTACACATGCCTCCCAAGAACCTGTATTTTGAATTGAGAACCTGTTGACTATTGGGAGATACCTAAGATCCACAGTTGGGTTAGCAAGTTCTGTTTGACTTTATGGACCCATTTGTTGAACTACAGCCACTCTTGTAATGGCTTCAGTATTTGCAGGATTTCTCAGCCAGTTGGCTGACACAAGGGAGTAGCAAACCAATTGGAGCGATTTCTAGAATGCAGGGGGAATGGCTTATGAGACCATGCTCCACAGTCTGCTAATAACACAGCACCAAGTGAAGTGTTTTGTCCCCAGCACTGCAGATGAACTGATCTGGATGGAAAGCAATTTAGGTTTGTCTACACTAGGGTTTTTAATCATGTATTAGTTGATTGCCAATTAATTCAAAGTAATTAACACTTGTGTAAAGGCTGGTCTGGACACTCCCCAAACATTTGTATCCTGGAACAAAAATTTGGGAAGTGTCCAGATCAGCCTTTACAAAGGTGTTAATTACCTTGAGTTAATTGGCAATCAACTCAAGGTAAAAGGCTGTAAGGCCAGGTGTACACCAGAAACTTTTGCCAGTATAATAATGTCTCTTATGGGGGATGAATTTTTAATGAAATTTCTGTACCAGCAAAAGCCCTATTGTAGATGCAGTTTTATTGGCATAAAAGTGCTTTTGCTGGGTGTAGTTTATTTTGCTTGGAGAACCAGTACAAGCTACACTGGCAAAATCAATTTTTGCCAGCATAAGTTGCATCTACGCTAGGAGCATTTGCTGGTAGAACTATGCCAGCAAACCTTTTCTAGTGTAGATCTGACCTAAAATGGATACAGCCTTACTAGGTTTATTTTGTGGGGCTAATAAAAGGATATGGCAAGGGGAGATGGGGAGAGGGAAAGAAAACTGTGTCCTGCCACTTATTCCTAATAGTGCCACTGCCTTTCTGGGTGGCTTTGGATAAGGCCATCTCTGTACTATAAATTCCTGCCAGGATAGCTATGTCAGTCAGGGGTGTGATGAGGTGTGATTTGTGACCAGCATACTTGTGTCAGGAAAAGCCCCTCGCATAGACATAGATATACCATCAAAATTGTGCTTTTGCAGGTATAGCTTATTTTGTGTGGGGAAGACGGGGTAATGAAATGTTCTTCTTTGAGTGATTGATCATATCGATTCCAATTAGGTGTGCGCACGCTGTATGCTCAGTCATCGGAAAGCTTTTCCCCCTAGCAGCACCCGTCGGGTCGGCAGTGGAGCCCCCTGGAGTGGCGCCTTCATGGTGCTCAATATGTGACCCTGCCGACCTGGCGCCTCCTCAGTTTCTTCTTACTGCTAGTGACAGTCATGGGAACTGCAGTGACTTGCTTAGCAAGCTCTCCTCGTTTTCCCTAGCTTTCAGTTTAGTTTAGTTTACAGTTATTCCTTGCCTCGTTAAGTTTAGTTTTAGTGTTTTCGGTTGTTACAGCAGATAGCTGTTGGGAGTAGGGGGGTCTCCCCTTTACCCTGACCACATTCCCCATTGGGACTCAGGGTATGCCTAAGTCCCAAGGGCTCAGACCCTGCAAGTCCTGCAACAAACCCATGCAACGGGCACCCCCATGATGCTTGCTTAAAGTGCCTGGAGGAAGCACACCAAGCGGACAAGTGCAGGATTTGTAAAGGGTTTACTCCAAAACAAAAAAGGAGTGAGACTTTCGCCTCAAGCAGCTCCTTATGGAGGCGGCACTTAGACCACAACATACATCAGCACGGCAAGACCTGACACAGAGCTCATCGGTGTGCAGCGCCCCGGCAGCAGTGATAGAAGTGGCACCATGGGAAGGACTCTGGGAGAGACCCATGACACTGCTGCTCCCTGGCACCAAAACCGGCGGGATCGACCTGGCATCGGTCCCATTCCCTGACACAGAAACGGCAGTGGCAGCAGGGGAGGAGTGGATTTCCGACTCCGAGACTCACCCCTTTGGAGCTGGCCAATGGGGTGTGTCCCAGAGAGGAGCACCCAGTGCCAAAGACTTTGGCACCGGCACCTTAGACTTTGGCCCCGCAAGGGGGACCATCAATTCCAATGCTGTTGGACTCCCCAAGCCAGGTCATTGAGGAGTGGAATTGCCATCCACCCCGAACACCTTTGAGGCCACAAGGGACCTCATCTCCATGATGGCACCACAGGCCCCAGTCCTTCGAGCCAAGCTTCCGGTACCACAATGCGTGGCACTGTCTTGAGGCAAACTGGCAATGCTTCACCCCTCAGCACCGCCAGTGGAATCATGGCACTGCTCAGAGTCTCGGCACCACTCGCAATCGCAGCACGAGTCTGACTTGCAGCACAAGTCACACTCGCCGCACTGTTCCAGGTTGCATTAGCATTCCCGATTGTGACGCTGATCCTCACACCGATCCCTGTTGCCCTGCGGGTCCCACTCCTGGCACTGGTCATCCCGGCACCAGTCAGCGTCCCTGCACAGACCCCAATCATGGCACCGCTCCAGATCGTGGCACCGCTCCCCAGCCTCGTGGCAATGCTCCCCAATCCAGCTCCGCTCGGCAGTGCCCTGGCCATCGCAGATCTGGTCCCCCTGTTTGGACTCGGAGACGGGGCCTAGATACTCAGAGTGGGGCTGGCATTGGTCAGACCATGGAAGGCCTGAGGTGGGGGCAGAGCCATGGCCTTCGCAGTGGCAGGGACCAGCGCAGTGGTCATTTTGGACCCTGTGTGCGTACCACCAGGCCCAGGGCACCCAATCCAAAGGTTCGTGTTTGGCAGCCTCTGAACTTCAGGTGTCGGAGGTATCAGCCAGTCGCCCCACCCCTCGGGATGCCAAGGAGCTACTGGTCGCACCAGCTCCCCTGGAACCAGCTCAGTCCCTGAGCCTGATCCTGGTGTGGTTGGCCCAGACAGAGGTGGGACAGGAGGCTCCTGGAGATGAAGAGGGTAGGAGGACCCTGTTCCCCCATTAGCCTCCTCGTCATCCTCCCTGGGTGAGGTGGTTGCAGGCACCTCCATCTCTGGACTGCCCCCCATAGACAGCCGTGCCCGCCAGAACTTCCTTCACAGGGTGGCACGAAATATGAGCCTGCAGGCCAAGGAGGTGGTGGAGTCAGAGGTCGACATCCTGGCCCCGGAAGCCCATCAAGGGTGGCTCTACCCCTCATCAAGATGGTACAGGCCAATGCTAAGACCATTTAGCAGACCCCGGCCTCCATCCCTCCCACTGCCAAGGGTGTGGAGAGGAAGTATTTCATCCCATCTAAGGGGTACGAATACACACACCCAACCAGCAGGCAATTCTGAGTAGATACAGCTTCAGCTCCTAGAACTCAATGCTCAAGTTTAAGGAGCTACTGCCAAGAGAGTCCAGGAAGGAGTTTGGAGTGATAGTGGAGGAGGACGAGGCGGTGGCACGGACCTCTTTACAGGCCTCACCAGACGCTGAGGACTCAGAGGCACGCACCTTGTCCTCTGGTAGCTCATGGCTGCAGGCCTCGGGGCTCCTGCCCAAGGTTCAACAGACAATGCAGGATCTGCCTTTTGATGGGGCAGGTCTGTTTGCAGAGCAGACTGAGTCAAGGCTGCATATCCTAAAGGACTCCAGGGCTACCATGAAATCCTTTGGTATGCACACCGCGGAGCCAAGCCCCTTGTGGAGGTGTTTTTTTTTAGAACACGGGGAGCGCTCTGCCACGACTACACAAGCCATGTGAAAGCGCTGCCGCGGCAGGGCTTTAACATTGCCAGTGTAAATGAGCCCTGGGGTTTTAATAAAAGGTTTCTGTTTTAATAAAAGATTTCTTTTGTTAAACACAGACTCAGTGCTTGTGAGTGAGGAAGTATTGCCTCTTAGAGGCACCCAGTGGTGGTGTCTAGTTTTTCCGGATGACTGGGTGGGGCTCGAGCAGGTTCTGTTTTGTATTATTAAGAGGTACCCCTAAATATTGAACCTGGCCCTTGCTGCTGCCTGCTCCGCCTGGCAGAAGGGTTACATAGGTGATATGAAGGTGAAAAAGAATGCTGGAGACTGTCCCCTAACTTCTTCTTATTTCCATGCTTTCAAGACTTCGCGTGAGGGATGTGCCTTAAGGCAAGCTTAACTGACCCTAACTGTGATTTTTGTTAATCTTCTATTATTTATCTGTCATCCATTATAATGTATAAAAGTGATAGGAGAAATCATTTCCTCTTTCCATTTAATGAATGTGCATGATTAGGGTCCAGTTTTGCGAACACTTATACCCATGAAGCACTTTACCCAACTGAGTAGTCCCATCTAGTTCAGGACTGGATCCTATGCAAGAGATAAAATTTTGGAGAAGTTTGAAATCTAAAGTCCCTTCTCTCAACTGCTGAGACCTCTGCCTTACATAGTTACAGTAAGTAACCACAAAATAGTTTTGAAGACAAACGGCACCCTGGATATTAATTCAGCTATTTAATTTGATTAATGTAAAGTTGTCTACTTGAAAACTTACCCACCTTGTTTCCTGGTAGAATTTCATTCTTGTATTTTTCCTTTTTGCAAAAAGAGGAACCAACGAATTTTCCTTATCATCAGACCCTGGAGGCAGGCATGAAACAGAGGACAAAATGTTTTATGGTAAGGATGAAGAATGGCATTAAGAGGGTTAAAGACAGGAGGTCAGATGGTTCACTTTCAAATGTGGAGAGTGGCCAAATTTCCCTGGTGGCGTGGCCTTTTTACCATAGTTCCATGTCAGTGACTGAGCCCAACAAGTGTCAGAATGAATTAAAATAGCAGAACTGATTGTCAAGAATGATTTATGTACTTCTGCCTCTCCTCAGGTGTGGAATGTTTGTTTAGATTTTGTTCTGCCATTTTGAACTGGCATCAGGCATTTCTCATTTTATAGGAAGTCTCTGTTTTTTCAGTTGCTTTTCAATTGCACCAACAGTTTTGCATTACAACATTCTATTTTGTTAACTTGTAAAGTCAAACCACAATAAAAGTTTCAAGGAACGGGTCCCTTTTAAAGAATACATCTGTCTTCAGCAGTATGAAAGTTGAATGGCCCAAATTTTGAACTGTTCAGTATTAATTTTTCATATAAAAACACGTCTAGTATCCTTTTAAAAAAAACAACCTTTGATTTGGTTCCTGATCCAGATTTTTCAGTCAGCCTCTGCATAATTATCCAATCCGCAGTCTAAGACCTTGTGAATGTTCAGGTGTTCAAAATCCTGATGAGAAAGTGCTGTAGCTCTTGTCTGTCTCTAGTTTACACTGGGGTTTGTATTTTTGTAATACCACATTTTCTTCATGGTCTTTTGCTTCCTGCCAAATGAGGTTACTGGCGTTAGTGTAAACAAATGCTAGCAGGAAGACACCCTTATAATACTGCAAGCATGCTGTCTGAAAATCTTTCTGTATAGTCTAATTATAGATCCTAAACTTCATGGGGAAAATGGAACCTGGATAAAAATCACCACTGGTTCGGGGGGTGGGGGTTTGACTTTGCAAGACATTGTCTTCTCAGTTTACTAGCAACATTCTCTTTAGCCAGCTATTGCTGGAAGGTTACTGTACAACACACAGAAATGATATTATTCTGCATGAGATAATCCTGTGTTTGTAATTCATACATTGTGCCAGCAGGGGCATTTATATGCACTGGAGATTTATCCCCTAATATATAGTGCTGAAAACAAATGTCCCATTGTCCTTATTTCATTTGTATTTACTTCTTCCTTTATGAAGTTGCTATTAATACAGTTATGAAGCATCACATGATCCAAAAGTTTTTTTTAAAAATTACTTTGCTATTAACTGCAGGTATTCAAAATATGGTTTCCCACTTTGTTGGTACCCATAAGTGTGTTGTCGTTAAAGGATTGTCAGTGTCTAGGCTGTATACATTATTTTCCATTCCTTCATTTTAATTTGCATTTATTTATAATTTGTCATCTAGGTACTCAGCACAGAGATATAGTTATTGCTTATATTGCAGAAGTCTCAACTGAAATGTGGGCCTCGTTCTGCTAGGTGCTTGACACCCACAAAGTAAGAGACGGTGCCTGCCCCTAAGAACTTACATTCTAAGTAAGTCAGACAGACAAGGGGTGAGATGCAGTATTTTTTCAGTGTTTTAATATGATCTTGCTGCTTTTACTGAAGGGTAATCAAAAGTCTGTAAAATCATCACATTACATATGAAGGGCTAAATCTCTTGTACAGTGCAGTAGGAATTATCTTATTCCTAATGCTAATAGGAGTTTTCTCCTCTATATGCTAAATTCTGCCCTCTGATGCCAGTATGCAGCTCCTATTGAAATCAACAGGAGCCACCCACAAACATGCACAGGAAAAATTTGTCACTGAATACATAATATGGAGACTATTCAAAATAATGCAATATACTGCACGAATTTAATACAGAGCTGTCTCACACAATGTGTCAGCTAGACTAACTGCACGGTGTTGCCCACCAATGCCACACTTCTCAGATTTGGCGAGCCAGCCAGCAGCTGAAACATCTCTTCAGTACAACTCTGCTATACACACAGAATTGTCTGAGAAAGGAAACTAAGTAGGATTGCGCAATCCTCCTAATTCATTTTTCTTTGCAGCTGACTCCCTGTGTAGAAAGTTTATTGCAGAAAGTAGCTGACTACTTTGTTTCTTCCCTCATCCAGTGCAGAAGCAGTTTGCATATACAGCAGTTTGGGTTGCCAACTTTCTAATTACACAAAACCGAACACCCTTGCCCTTCCTCTTCTGCGAGGCCCTGTCCCCGCTCACTGCATCCCCCCTCTCTCCATTGCTCACTCTCCCACACCCTCACTTTCACCGGGCTGGGGAAGAGGGTTGGGGAGCAGGAAGGGGTGAGGGCTCTGGTTGGGGGTGCAGGCACTGGGGTGGGGCCAGGGATGAGGTGTTTGGATTGCAGGAGGGGGCTTCGGGCTGGAGCCCAGGGGTTCAGAGTGCGGGATGGGGTGAAGGCTCCAGCTGGAGGTGCAGGCTCTGGGGTGGGGCTGGGGATGAGGCGTTTGGGTTGTAGGAGGGGGTTCAGGGCTGGGGTGGGGGGTTACGGTGCAGGAGGGGGTGTGGGGTGCAGGCTCTGGGAGGAAGTTAGGGTGCGGAAGGAAGTTTCTGACATCGGGCAGGGGGTTGGAGAGTGAGAGGGAGTTCGGGGTGCAGGCTCCAGCCAGGCGGCACTTATCTCAGGCAGCTCCCAGAAGAAGCCGGCATGTCCTGCTCCTAGGTGGAAGGGCCAGGGGACTCTGGCCACTGCCTGCATCCACAGATGCTGCCCCCACAGCTCCAGTTGGCCAATAGGAGCTGTGGAGCTGGCGCTCGGGGTGGGGGCAGCATGTGGAGCCTCCCTGGCTGCCCCTGTGCCTAGGGGCCAGAGGGTCATGCTGGCTGCTTCCGGGAGCCGCTTGGAGCCACGGCAGGCAGCCTGCCTTAGCTGCACTGTGCCGCCAACCAGACTTTTAGTGGCCCAGTCAGCAGTGCTGACCGGAACCACCAGGGTCTCTTTTCCACTGAGCATTCTGGTCAAAAATCGGATGCCAGGCAACCCTAACAGCAGATATGGAGGGAAGGTTCCTTGTGCAGCTCCTTTAAATGTAAAGTACTATTGCTTTGAGGCTGCATCTGCTGACCCTTCAGAGACTAAAATGAAGAAAAAAGGAATAAAAGGAAGAAGGGAAGGAAAGGAAAACAAGGCAAATGTTATAATGGGGGGGGAGAGAAAGAAAGGCAAAAGAATATGGAAAGAAATAAGAGGAAAGAGAGAGGTGAAGAAAGGAGGGGAACAAACAAGGATGAAGAACTGATACTAAAAGGACCGAAATATAATAGCTGTCATCGACGGTAAGCTGTGCAGGAACCATGATTCTTATTTGTAAAGGCTTGTGCACAGCAGTGCTGCTGTATAAATAACAATAATGTTCCTCACAGTAGTGCCATGCCTCACTTTTTCCCCCATGGAGAACTATGTGAAGCACTAAAGGTTTGAGGTGTTCAGTCAACTTGTGTCCCTTGGTAGTCCAATAGGCTGTCACGCGAAAAAGAATGCTAGTGTTTCACATTACTAAGTAATCTTTAAAAAGGGTTGGGAGGTTTTAATAGGGGAGGTATATGTAATGGAGGAGGTATGAGTATTTGACATCACATGCTTTCATTGATATTTCTTTGTGTTCTTGGGGAAAAGATTAAATTTGTTCCCAACTTTGCATGGCAGCATTCACTGTAGGAATATTGAGGGTTAAGAATTAAGGCCTTCAGCACTTAAACATGTGCTTAATTTTAGGAAAGCAAGTAGCCCTCAAAGTTCCATTTTGCCCCTTTTTACAAAGAGCTAAAACAAAGAATTGTCCTTGCCATGGTCCAGGAGGCAGAACGAGGACAAAGCTAAATTAAGCACCTATGTAAGTGATTGTGGGATTGGGGCTCAAGACTTTCACTGTAAATACATCTGAGTTTGACAACTGGAATTTTGAAGATGCACAAACTTGTCAAAAGTTTTAAAGGGTTTTATAACCATGACCACATCAGTGTAAGGAAAACCACTGGGCCTCATTCCCTTCTCACTCCTCCCAGGAGTGACTCCACACAAGGCAATGCAGTTACACTGGTGGGAGAAATCCAGCATGTGAAGAAAACCAAAAATGTCCTTTTAGGATTTATTTAGAGACAGGAGAAAACCATTTTTTCCCTTTTCCTTTTCATCTGACACTTAAAAAAACAATGCAAGAAAAACCCCATGTTTAGCTAACATAAAAGGGTCTGTCATCATTCTCCCAAAAAAGGAAAGAAAAACTCACTGTCTGGGTACTATTCTATCCTTAGTTCAGCTTGATGTGGTTATAAGTGGCACCAGCACATATGGCATGATTAGCTCTGTGGCAGTACCCACTGCTCCAGCACTCCTGGGACAGGGACAAGGAGGTGAATATGGACTTGTCTTCTCAGTCAAAAAGGGTGCTTTTTTTTTTTTAAACCATGGGTTAAACTGTCCTGAGGTAAAAACACAGTGAAGACCAGGCACTTCACCATGAGGTAAACTTGGCTGTTAGGGGTTTACGGCTGTTTACCTTGTGGTAAAACTAAAGTGCCTGGTCTTCATTATGATTTTTACCTCATGAGTTTGTTTCCCCAAGTTAAAGAAAAAACACACACTTTTGTTTCAGCAGTAAAGACAAGCCCTTAGGAAAGCTGTAGTAGCATTAACTCAACAGTCTGTTGCTGCTGTTAGATTTAGCGTAGATTCTTTACACAGTGAATATGACATTCTGGGGTGAATCCAGACTAGTGAGGGCTGTGTCAGCCTTGCCCTTTAACTGGGGGTGCCTCACAATGCTTTGCTGCTGTAGCTCCCAACCTGGGCCTCTCACAAACAGCCAGACAGCATTCAGGTCACACACCCTGAGTGACTATGTATAGCTGCAGCCTGCCAACAATACTTCACTCACACTCTGGTTTCCACCAGCCATGGTTACCACTTGCAGGGTGACCCCAATACACTCCCAGTCCCAAATTTTTCCCCAAAATGTGTGTTCTGTACTGTCCAGCTCTCTCCTGGATAGTTCAGATATTTTAGGCCCATTGCCCCTCTAAGGGGATCAATATACAACAGTTTGCTACTTTAAATGGAGTTACCCAAACAATTCACAACGCTGAATTAGTTTTGATTAAAATAAGTTTATTTAACTACGAGATAGAGTTTAAGTGAGTACAAGTATAGGGCATTAAAGTCAGAAATGTTTACAAAAGAAATAAAGATAAAACATTTCCTAGTACTAAAACTTAACAAACTAGACTTGGTTCAAAATGAAGTCCCTTACCACAGATTTCCAGTAACATTGCTGACCAAATTCCCAGGCCATGATCTGCTCCCAAAATCAAAAGGCTGTTTCTGTTGTCCTCCTATATGAAAGTGAGGGAGATGGATAGGGAGAGATACCTTGGGGTGTTTTTGCCCCTCACTTTTATAGTCTAGCCCTCCTTTGAACTTCATTTTTCTTACCCCTAGATAAAGTTTATTCCCGCTCTTCACAGAGAGACAAGGAGTCTGGTGGTAAAAGAGGGTTCATGGTGTTGTTTGCTAAACTGCAGATTTGTTTGTTCCTGCCCTTCTCCCTTGCCAAAAAAATGGCCACTTGATAGGTGATTAGCTGTCATCAATGTTGATGGGCAGAGACGTCAGCTTGTCCTGTGTCTTTGAGAAACTGGTTTACCCAGACCTGTCTGGTAAACACATTTCAGACCTAATTTCAGCTTATGTTTATAGCTTTACATCTAACGTTGCTACATGCATTTCATAATGATATTACTGACCAGTGAGTTATTAGTTTTCAAATGATATCTCACAAGGCATATTTTGTACAAATATTATTACAGTAGTGTGCAGGGTGTGACGACAGGTTGCATTTGGTCTCAGTGAGACACTGGCAGATAGAGCATCTGCTCCAGGAATCCAGCTGGCCATGGCAAAATGCCACAGGCCAGGCCAGAGGGAACGTGCAGGAGAGTGTGCTCTGGTGCTTCTTTTCAAAGCTGTAGCAATGTGCTCCACAGATAACTCTTGCTGGTGAACATGGCAAACATGCTACCTGATTGGAGCCTAGGAGTGCCCCGTAGCTGGTAACCAAGTTGCCTTTGGACTGCAGTGACTGGGCTGGCATAATAGTTGGGCCTTGTGCCAAAAGATTCTACACAGCCGCTTGTACTCCCTATCATCTATCCTGCAAAGCTGGCAAGATCTATCTTGAGAACTGTGCGAGTTTTATTTCCCTCTGTGCTACCTTAGATTGATTTTTTTTTTTAAATCAGCCTCATGCTTAACTGCAGTCCATAAATGGAGAATTTTAATAATGTGCCAACAGCAGCAGTTTGGAGTATCTTACCGAGTTAAAGGTCACTGTGCCCATAAGTTATCCTATCATTTGATCAGTGAACTCTTTTCCAACGACTTTAAGTCTCATTATTCACTGCTTATAAAGTCACTTGAGATATAAAAAGTCTTTTTATAGTAATGAAAGAACTCCCACAATTAGCCAGAAGGCAACCATCCATCTTTTTAAACTGCTCAGTTTGGAGGAGACTAGGAGTTTCAGGCGTACATAAGGGAATGAATTGTTATGACAGTGATAAGTGTAATGTTCGTATGGTGATGCCAGTCTTTTCTATATAACTCCTGGAGGTTTGGGTTGTTTTTTTTTTTTCCTTTTTCTTTTAAAGGAGAGAATTTTTAAGAGTGGGGTTTGATTGCACAAAAAGATACAAGTAATGATATAAGTCAGTTTTAGAATTATGAAATCCGCCTCTTTCATGGTTCTTCATGAACTGTAGATTAAAATATGTCACTAATTTGATCTCATAAAAGTTAATAGCAGCTACCAATTTAGGTGTCTGTTCTCTAAGAAAACTCTTACATATTCTGGAACAGAAATTGAAGAGCAATTTTATGGCTGAGCAGAGAAGCAATGAAGTTTATCAAGGAATGGTGTATTGGACGGGGATGGAGTGATTTAAGGGCCAAAATGATTTGTTCTGAACACAAATTCTGTCCTTTGAATATGTTCCTTTTCTTATTGTGGAAGGGCTGTGGTATATGGCAGATCTCATGAAAGCTTTATACAGTATTCTGTGTACAAGCAGAAAAAAGTCATTTATTAAAATTTGCAATAATTAACCTAATAAACAGTAGTCTAATTATACCAAGGGGTAACTTCATGTATTTCATGCATGCCACAGCTAGTTTAATCCATATTGCCCTCAGGCAGAATCATAATATCATCAAAAAACCTGTTTGTCAATATCAAAAGCAATTTACACAGTAAATACACTCCAGCCTGGTCACATCGCCATCTGGGAAAGCCTAGCATTTGGATTTCTGTCCGGAAGTGTTGAACACAGACTTTAAAAGTGTTCAGATTATCTTGCTGTCCAGATTGTATGGGGACAGCATGATGGTATTCCCACAGTGTTTGACAAGGCCAGATTCAGTGGAAGCGGAAGACTATATATTTGAAGTGGAGGAAGTAGGAAAATCTGTCTGATGAACCAAGAATGAAGGAAGAGTGGAAACCAAAAAAGACGGAGACACATGGAATCATGACATGATGGAGAAACTAGGAGTACAGACATCAGGTGATGGGGTAACCATGGCGGGGAGGGGAGGAGAGAGGAGAGAAAGGACAGGTGAAAAGGAGGTGAAGCAATAGAAGACAAAGGAGGGAAGAGAAAAGAGAAGACAGAGCAAGGGGGATGGGTGTGAAAAATGAAGCGAGCGGGCAGAATGAGAACACAAATCAAGGTGTGGGCTGGCTGCCGCTTCTCTCAGCTCTCATTGACCGAGAACAGCGAACCGCAGCCACTGTGGTTACCCTGACAGGCCGCAGGTTGCTCAGCACTGGTTTATACAAGGCTGCTTTGAAAAACAATTTGAGCAGGCACAGATTTCCCCTTGTTTCGATGCAACAAAACATGATTAAAATATTGTTTTGCTGAAACCTTTTCAAGACTAAGTTACTAGTAACGAAACTGTGTTGCTGTGGCCAAGGAGATTCAAATGTAAGCGACTAGATGGCTCAGGATATTGGTACTGGAATACGGCACCTTTCACCACAAGGCTATTGTTACTTCCAATCCAGCCCAATTCAGTAAGTTGTTACTGGCTATCTGATCTATGTGAAATGAATTAATGTTCTCATTCCATTTGCTAGCAGGCAGTGTACATGTTCAGCAGCAGACTCAGCAGAGAGGCCACTGATGTAATGAGTAGGGACACTAAACAACTCTTTCACTCCTAGAGAAGGTCTTGTCTTGTTCATGTTCGCCTATTAGTGATGAGGCAACGTGGGTAAGCTTGTTCAGCAGTTATTTACCTAGGTACATTTATGGCCTTCATCAACATAGTGTCTGATCGCCCCGTAAGTAGCAATAACAGTTGCAAAAATAAATCCTCTGCCTGCCCTTCTTGAAGGAGTCGACACACAAATAAGTAATCTAAAAGATTTTCAGGTGAGTGTATTTAAGTAGGTCTGATTGATTGTATGTGGGGATGTAAAAAGCTAGTAAGGGAAAGCTAATTTGAAATACGGTGTTTGCATTTGCTTTTAAGTACTGTGAGGCCCATGGTCATTCTTGTCTCTTGTGAGAATGAGTTCTGTAACCTCGGTCCTGTTCTCTTGAAAGTTCTGTCTCTGGTGTTCTTGAAGCCGAGCCTATTTTCATGGTCTCTCAGTCAAACGCACCCAGTCTGTTTCCCTTTCACCACATGTACATTTAACCCTCTGTTTTCAAACAGGACAAGGCATAGCACAGATATACAGCAGGAGGATATTTACACACAGCTTCTCTCCCCTAGTTCACCCTCTGAGCTCTCCATGACGTCCTGAACCTCCCAAATAAGTACCCACCCAATTACTGAGCCAATTGTCTCCTTAGTTCAGCAATTACCACCCAGGTGTCAGTTCTCTCCCCTCCCCCAACAGAAACTGGTTAATTGCTTCCAGTTAAGCCTGCAGCCTTCTCTGTGCTGCAGCAATGTCAGTGATCTGAGTGTTACAGCTAACACTGTCACACCTTCCTATTATCTAGACAAAGTGGGTGTGGACCAACTTTCATGGGTGAAAAGAAAAGGAGTACTTAGAATCATAGAATCATAGAATATCAGGGTTGGAAGGGACCCCGAAGGTCATCTAGTCCAACCCCCTGCTCGAAGCAGGACCAATTCCCAGTTAAATCATCCCAGCCAGGGTTTTGTCAAGCCTGACCTTAAAAACCTCTAAGGAAGGAGATTCTACCACCTCCCTAGGTAACGCATTCCAGTGTTTCACCACCCTCTTAGTGAAAAAGTTTTTCCTAATATCCAATCTAAACCTCCCCCACTGCAACTTGAGACCATTACTCCTCGTTCTGTCATCTGCTACCATTGAGAACAGTCTAGAGCCATCCTCTTTGGAACCCCCTTTCAGGTACTTGAAAGCAGCTATCAAATCCCCCCTCATTCTTCTCTTCTGCAGGCTAAACAATCCCAGCTCCCTCAGCCTCTCCTCATAAGTCATGTGTTCTAGACCCCTAATCATTTTTGTTGCCCTTCGCTGGACTCTCTCCAATTTATCCACATCCTTCTTGTAGTGTGGGGCCCAAAACTGGACACAGTACTCCAGATGAGGCCTCACCAATGTCGAATAGAGGGGAACGATCACGTCCCTCGATCTGCTCGCTATGCCCCTACTTATACATCCCAAAATGCCATTGGCCTTCTTGGCAACAAGGGCACACTGCTGACTCATATCCAGCTTCTCGTCCACTGTCACCCCTAGGTCCTTTTCCGCAGAACTGCTGCCTAGCCATTCGGTCCCTAGTCTGTAGCGGTGCATTGGATTCTTCCGTCCTAAGTGCAGGACCCTGCACTTATCCTTATTGAACCTCATCAGATTTCTTTTGGCCCAATCCTCCAATTTGTCTAGGTCCTTCTGTATCCTATCCCTCCCCTCCAGCGTATCTACCACTCCTCCCAGTTTAGTATCATCCGCAAATTTGCTGAGAGTGCAATCCACACCATCCTCCAGATCATTTATGAAGATATTGAACAAAACCGGCCCCAGGACCGACCCTTGGGGCACTCCACTTGATACCGGCTGCCAACTAGACATGGAGCCATTGATCACTACCCGTTGAGCCCGACAATCTAGCCAGCTTTCTACCCACCTTATAGTGCATTCATCCAGCCCATACTTCCTTAACTTGCTGACAAGAATACTGTGGGAGACCGTGTCAAAAGCTTTGCTAAAGTCAAGAAACAACACATCCACTGCTTTCCCTTCATCCACAGAACCAGTAATCTCATCATAAAAGGCGATTAGATTAGTCAGGCATGACCTTCCCTTGGTGAATCCATGCTGGCTGTTCCTGATCACTTTCCTCTCATGCAAGTGCATCAGGATTGATTCTTTGAGGACCTGCTCCATGATTTTTCCAGGGACTAAAGTGAGGCTGACTGGCCTGTAGTTCCCAGGATCCTCCTTCTTCCCCTTTTTAAAGATTGGCACTACTTGTGGCACCTTAGAGACTAACAAATTTATTTGAGCAGAAGCTTTCGTGAGCTACAGCTCTCAGAAAAGCTTATGCTCAAATAAATTTGCTAGTCTCTAAGGTGCCACAAGTACTCCTTTTCTTTTTGCGAATACAGACTAACACGGCTGTTACTCTGAAACCTTTCATGGGTGAGAGACAGAGACAAGCTTTCCAGCTACACAGAATTCTTCTTCATGTCTGGGAAAGGTACTCAGCGGTCACAGCTGAATACAAGGTCAAAAAGATTGCTTAGCGTAAGTAATTAGCACATATTCTAAGGGATCATTCAAGGTGAAGTGGCCTGTTAACACCCCTGTAGTCTTTGGATAAAAAGCAGGAGTTAGTGGGTTATAGATTGTTGTAATAAGCCATAAATCCAGTGTCTGATTTTTAGTGTCTTGCAAAGTTGTGAATTTAAGCTCCCAGGTTCATCTTTTGAAAGTGCTCAGATTTCCTTTGAGGATGAGGACTGATAGGTCAGACATATCAGTGAGTGCTTTGTGAAAAGTGTTCACCCACAGGTAATATGGTGGTTTTGTCTTTTATAATTTTCCTGTGTGTGTTCATTCAAGAATATATTGATAGTTTGTTTTTGGAGTGTTCACTGTACTGGATGAGGTAGATCACATATTGTGATAGGGACATGTAGGACCCATGGATCCTGAAAAGCTGTTTTGAGGGGGTGTTGAACAACCCACTTATTAGTTGACATTTTCATAATTCTAATGGAATGTGGCTGTGAAGGGGTCAGAGTCACAGAGGGACAGTTGATCTCTCCAGTAATTGAGACTAATCACTTGGACTTTGAATAATGGAATAGAGACTTTGAATTGGAATCTGTATTTAATGGCGACCCAGGATTCTATGAGAGTAGAGTTCCAGGGTTACACATTCATGGTGACCTCTCTTGCTTAATAAACAGACTGCTGTGTTCTTCAGTTGGTGGATTTTTTTCAGAGCATGTGGCTTCATTCCTCGATATGAGTTACAGTAATCAAGCTGGGAGGTCACAATTGCACAAGGTTGCTGTGGCCAGATCTGTGTCCGATAGGATGGAGCACAGTCTTCTGGACAGCTGCAAGTGGAACAGAGTGTTTTTCAGGGCTTTAATCTAGGTTCAAAGGGGGCAGGTGACCAAAGCCCACAGGTAAGTCAAGAACATGGAGACCTGAGAGAAGCTTCAGAATTTGGGGGGAGCATTGTTGTAGCAGGGATAAGGGAGAGACAAGACAGAACTGGGTGGGGGAATCAAATCAGTATCTTAGATGTCTGTATACTAATGCGAGAAGTATGGGGAATAAGCAGGAAGAACTCGAAATGCTAGTAAGTAAACACAATTATAACATAGTTGGCATCACAGAAACCTGGTGGGATAATACACATAACTGGAGTATTGGTATAGAAGGGTACAACTTGTTCAGGAAGGACAGACATGGAAAAAGGGAGGTGGTGTTGCCTTATATATTAAAAATGTATACACTTGGACTGAGATTGAGATGGAAATAGGAGACAAACTTGTTGAAAGTCTCTGGGTAAGGATAAAAGGGATAAAAAACAAGGGTGATGTCATGGTAGGGGGATACTACAGACCGCCTAACCAGGAAGAAGAGGTGGATGAGGCTTTTTTTAAACAACTAAGAAATCATCCAAAGCACAGGACTTGGTGGTGATGGGGGACTTCAATTACTCAGACATCTGTTAGGAAAATAACGCAGCAGGGCACAGGTTATCCAACAAGTTATTGGAATGTATTGGAGACAATTTTTTTATTTCAGAAGGTGGAGAAAGCTACTGGGGAAAGGCTGTTCTAGATTTTATTTTGACAAATAGGGAGGAACTGGTTGATCATTTGAAAGTGGAAGTCAGCTTGGGTGAAAGTGATCATGAAGTGGTAGAGTTCATGATTCTAAGGAATGGTAGGAGGTAGAACAGCAAAATAAAGACAATGGATTTCAAGAAGGCAGACTTTAGCAAACTCAGGGAGTTGGTAGGTAAGAGCCCATGGGAAGCAAGTTTAAGAGGAAAAACAACTGAAGACAACTGGCAGTTTTTCAAAGCAACATTATTAAGGGCACAAGAGCAAACTATCCCACTGCATAGGAAAGATAGGAAGTATGGCAAGAGACCACACTGGCTTAACCAAGAGATCTTCAATCATCTAAAAATCAAAAAAGAGTCCTACAAAAAATGGAAACTAGGTCAAATTACAAAGAATGAATATAAACAAATAACTCAAGTATGTAGGGACAAAATTAGAAAGGCCAAGGCACAAAATGAGCTAGAGACATAAAGGGTAACAAGAAAACATTCTACAAATACATTAAAAGCAAGAGGAAGACCAAGGACAGGATAGACCTGTTACTCAATGAGAGTGGAAAAAATAATAACAGAAAATGTAGAAATGGCAGAGGTGCTGTCAAGGTTCCTCCCCCACTCTGAACTCTAGGGTGCAGATGTGGGGACCTGCATGAAAACCTCCTAAGCTTACTTTTACCAGATTAGGTTAAAACCTCCCCAAGGTACAAATTAATTTTATCCTTTGTCCTTGGAATATCCACTGCCACCACCAAACTCTAACTGGGTTTACTGGGAAACATAGTTTGGACACATCTTTCTCCCCAAAATCCTCCCAACCCTTGCACCCCACTTCCTGGGAAAGGTTTGGTAAAAATCCTCACCAATTTGCATAGGTGACCACAGACCCAAACCCTTGGATCTGAGACCAATGAAAAAGCATTCAATTTTCTTACAAGAAGACTTTTAATAGAAATAGAAGTAAATAGAAGTAAAGGAATTACCTCTGTAAAATCAGGATGGTAGATACCTTACAGGGTAATTAGATTCAAAACATAGAGAATCCCTCTAGGGAGAACGTTAAGTTACAAAAAAGACACACAGACAGAAATAGTCATTCTATTCAGCACAATTCTTTTCTCAGCCATTTAAAGAAATCATAATCTAACACATACCTAGCTAGATTACTTACTAAAAGTTCTAAGACTCCATTCCTGGTCTATCCCCGGCAAAAGCAGCATACCGACAGACACAGACCCTTTGTTTCTCTCCCTCCTCCCAGCTTTTGAAAGTATCTTGTCTCCTCATTGGTCATTTTGGTCAGGTGCCAGCGAGGTTACCTTTAGGTTCTTAACCCTTTACAGGTGAGAGGATTTTTCCTCTGGCCAGGAGGGATTTTAAAGGAGTTTACCTTTCCCTTTATATTTATGACAAGTGCTTAATGACTTCTTTGTTTCGTTTTTCACCAAGAAGGTTGGTGATGATTGGATGTCTAACATAGTGAATACCAGTGAAAATTAGGTAGGATCAGAAGAGGCTAAAATAGGGAACGAACAAGTTAAAAACTACTTAGACAAATTAGATGTCTTTAAGTCACCAGGGCCTGATAAAATGCATCCTTGAATACTCAAGGAGCTGACTGAGGAGATATCTTAGCCATTAGCGATTATCTCTGAAAAATCATGGAAGATAGGAGAGATTCCAAAAGATTGGAAAAGGGAAAATATTGTGCCAATTTATAAAAAGGGAAATAAGAACAACCCAAGGAATTACCAGTCAGTTTAACTTCTGTACCCGGAAAGATAATGGAGCAAATAATTAAGCAATCAATTTGCAAACATTTAGAAGATAATAAGGTGATAAGTAACAGTCAGCATGGATTTGTCAAAAACAAATCCTGTCAAACCAAACTGATAGCTTTCTTTGACAGGGTAACAAGTCTTGTGGATGCGGGGAAGCAATAAACATGGTATATCTTGACTTTAGTAAAGCTTTTGATACTGTGTCTCATGATCTTCTCATAAACAAACTAGGGAAATGCAACCTAGTGGAGCTTGTGGCAGTGTACCCCATAAGGCTTTATGGAAATATGCTTATGAATGTGTATATGAAATAACTGGAATATGTTTAATGCTGCATATGCCATGTAACATATCTCTGTAAAGGTTATGATCTACTGAATAAATTCCTCCTATTTGTATGCATGTATCATTTTTGTACATGAAGTTATGAATATTGGCTGTATACTTGCTTGATTTCTAAGTAGCCTTAGTAGAGCATTTGGTCAGCTTCTTGAGAAAGGAACGTGCAAATTAAGTGCCCAATCAAGAAACACTTAAAGGACAATGAATCTTGTAGGGCTCCAATCCACATAAGAAGTCTACCTGAGGACATTCTAGGTAGCATGTAAGCAATGGCTGCTGCTTGTAAAACCTGAGCCATGCATAGACATGTGACTTGCCCATGTGACTCCAAAACTCCATCTTGGAGCTGGACTTTGCATAGGAGAGAGGAGGGGGTCTCCACCCATAAGAGAGAGTCTATTTAAGCCCTTGGGAGACCCCTCCATTTTGGTCTTCAGCTGGCTAAAGAGAGAGCCTCTCCACCCCTAAGGATACCTGAAAGAAACTGGAACAAAGGACAGTAATTACAGGGATGTGAGTGATTGCTGGACCCACACTAGAAGCAGACTCATCTGTAAAAGGAAGCTTACTGGAATTTCTCTAAGGGTGTGGTTTTTATCTGTATTCAGTTTTCTTAGACATAGACTCGCATGTTCTATTTTATTTTGCATGGTAATTCACTTTGTTCTGTCTGTCACTACTTGGAACCACTTGAATCCTACTTCCTGTATTTAATAAAATCACTTTTTACTTATTAATTAACCCAGAGTATGTATTAATACCTGTGGGGTGGGGGGAAGAGCTGTGCATATCTCTCTACCAGTGTTATAGAGGGTGAACAATTTATGAGTTTACGGATTTATTTGGGGTTTGGACCCCACTGGGAGTTGTGCATCTGAGTGTCAAGGCCAGGAACACTTCTTAAGTTGCTTTCAGTTAGTCTGCAGCTTTGGGGCACATGGTTCAGACCCTGGGTCTGTGTTGGAGCAGACTGGTGTGTCTGGCTCAACAAGACAGGGTGCTGGAGTCCCAAACTGGCAGGGAAAGCAAGGACAGAAGTAGTCTTGGCACATCAGTTGGCAGCCCCAAGGGGGTTTCCCATCACAGAGCTACTATAACGTGGGTGCAAAACTGATTTGAAAACCATTCCCAGAGAGTAGTTATCCGTGGTTCACAGTCATGCTGGAAGGACGTAATGAGTGGGGTCCCACAGGGATCAGTTCTGGGTTCAGTTCTGTTCAATATCTTCATCAATGATTTAGATAATGGCATAGAGAGTACACTTATAAAGTTTGAGGACGATACCAAGCTGGGAGGGGTTGCAACTGCTTTGGAGGAAAGGATTAAAATGAAAAATGATCTGGACAAACTGCAGAAATGGTCTGAAGTAAATAGGATGAAATTCAATTAGGATAAATGCAAAGTACTTCATTTAGGAAGGAACAATGGGAAATGACTGCCTAGGAAGGAGAACAGGATCTGGGGCTCAGAGTGGACCACAAGCTAACTATGAGTCAACAGTGGAACGCTGATGCAAAAAAAGCGAATGTCCTTCTAGGATTTTTTAGCAGGAGTGTTGTAAGCAAGACACAAGAATTAATTCTTCCTCTCTACTCTGCACTGATTAAACCTCAGCTGGAGTATTGTGTCCAGTTCTGGGCACCACATTGCAGGAAGGATGTGGACAAATGGGAGAAAGTCCAGAGAAGAGTGACAAAAATTATTAAAGGTCTAGAAAACATGACCTATGAGGGAAGATTGAAAAAATTGGGTTTGTTTAGTTTGCAAAAGAGAAGACTGAGGGGTGGGGGGCATGATAACAGTTTTCAAGTACATAAAAGGTTGTTACAAGGAGGAGGGAGAAAAAATTTTTTCTTAACCTCTGAGGATAGGACAAGAATCAATGGGCTTAAATTGCAGCAAAGGAGGTTTAGGTTGGAGATTAGGAAAAACTTCCTAACTGTCATGGTGGTTAAGCACTGAAATAAATTGCCTAGGGAGGTTGTGAAATCTCCATCATTGGAGATTTTTAAGAGCAAGTTAGACAAACACCTGTCAGGAATGGGCTAGATAATACTTAGTCTTGCCACAAGTGCAAGGCACTGGACTAGATGACCTCTCAAGGTTCCTTCAGTCCTATGATTCTATATCTGTGGCCATAGGCGCTGACTTCCCCTGTTTTCCGTGGTTGCGTGATGCCCTCTCTGCTCCCCGCCCCCACTCCACCCCTTCCATGAGGCCCCACCGCTGCCTTGCCTCTTCCCACCCCTTCCCCGCCCCCATTCCAACCCCTTCTGCAAATCCCTGCCATGACTCCGCCTCCTCCCCTGAGCGTGCCACGGCACCTCCCCCACCCCTGAGCATGCAAACAGCTGATTTGCTGCGACCGGGTGGGAAATACTGGGAGGTAGGCAGAGGAATGGGGACGCAGCACACTCAGGGAGAGAAGGAGGTGGGGCAGAGGGGCAGGAAGAGGCGGGGAAGGGAGCTTGGCTGCCGGTGGGTGCAGAGCACCCACTAATTTTTCTCTAGCCCCGGAGCACCCATGGAGTCGGCACCTATGTCTGTGGCTATTTGGGTATCCAAAAGCACTGAAGACTTAAAAAGGCTATCCTCAGCAAATAGTTGCCCTCAGCAGAGGGGGATGTTAGCGAGAAGGCGAGTATTTCTAAACACTTGCCTTTTCCTGCATGCATGACTTTTGTCTTGCTTGGGTTCAGCTTCAGGAAGATGCTTTTTGAGATTTGGGAGATTGAGGAATTGGTGCTAGTTGCACATGCCATGGCAAAGCTAGTTTGCTGGTCATTGTCTGCATATTTCTGGTGTTTCAGCATGCTGTCTAACCCAGTGGCTCCAAACAGATATTAAATAGGATAGGAAACTGGGCTGATGCTTATGGAATACCACAAGTGAGTGTTCCGAAAATGGAGGAACAGTTCCCATCACAACCAGGTTGGGTTCAGTCTGAGAGAAAGGACTTGAGCTATCACAAGGCTGAAGAAAAAGAATGTCCAACCAGGCTTGGCAAAAGGAACTGGGTATGTTGAGTTTGGAAAAGAGGAGATTAAGAAGGGATATGACTGGAAAGGCTGCCATAAAAAAGAAGGAAAAAAGTTATTCTCTTTTGCCACTGAGGGCAGAACAAGAGGCAAAGGATTCAAACTACAGCACAGAGGCAGCAACCCTGCACGGAGTCGGCCAGTGTGAGAAGTGGCTCTGTACTGCAGCCCCGCCCTGCTCCCTGCCCAGGCCTGACTGCCAGGAAGAAGGACCAAGCGAGCTGGAAACGACCTGGGGGAGAGGCACAGCAGGAGGACAGAGCCTCCCTCCCCGGCTGGCAGGCCAATCAGAGCAAGTTTTGCAGGAGCAGCTCCACAGACTCAGAAATTTGGGAGGAATCGTATCCCCCATCATGCATTGCCTCTGAAACTGTGTGCAAAATAACAAACAATATATGTTTTAATAAGGCTAAATGTAAATGTATAACATCTATGAATAAAGAATGTAGGCCACAGCTACAGACTGGGTGATTCCAGTCTGGGAAGCAGTGACTCTGAAAAAGATTTGGGATCATGATGGATAATGAACTGAACATGAGCTTCCAATGTCATGCTGTGGCCAAAAGACTTAATGAGATCCTAGGATGCATATACAGGGGAATCTCAAGTAGAAGTAATGAGGTTATTTCACGTCTGTATTTGGCCCTGGTATGACCACTGCTGGAATACTGTGCCCACTTCTTGTGCCCACAATTCAAAAAGAATGTGGATAAATTGGAGCAGGTTCAGAGAAGAGCCATGAGAATGATTAAAGGATTAGAAAACATGCCTTGCAGTGACAGACTCAAAGAGCTCAATCTCTTTATCTTAACAAAGAGAACGTTAAGGGGTAAATTAATTATAGTCTGTAAGTACATACATGGGGAACAAATAGTTAATAATGAGCTCTTCAGTCGAGCAGAGAAAGGTATAATATGAACCAGTGACTGGAAGTTGAAAGCTAGACAAATTCAGACTGGAAATAAGGTACAAATTTTTGACATTGAGGGTAATTAACCATTGGAACAATTTACCAAGAGTCGTGGTGGATTCTCCATCACTGACAACTTTTAAATCAAGATTGGACGCTTTTCTAAAAGATCTGCTTTAGAAATTATTTTGTGGACGTTCTATAGCCTGTGTTACATAGGAGGTCAGACTAGATAATCACAATGGTCCCTTTTGCTCTTGGAATCTATGCTTCTGTGAAAGGAATTTCCATGCACCCTTGCAGCTCCTAATCGGTAGGGCAGGACCAGGAGTGTTTGATAATCAGTGCCACCAAATGCTGCCAAGACATCCAATGGGGAAGTTTACCATCAACAAATGATCTCTGTTTTGTGTCCTGGCATGTAACCTGGCTGAGAAGGATCCAAGATACTGGTAGCTGGCAGGTGGGACTGGAGGCTTTATTTCCTAGCTTGCAGGGTAGCTTGCCCAAAAAGGGAGGTTTGGTACTGGGATGTACTTGGGAAGATCACCATTGTCAAGTGCTGATTTCTTTTGCTGGACTATTGCCTGCTTTGGGAGTGAGAGTTAGGATCTCCTCTTCAAAGGAGGTGTGCAAATGCTGTGTTACTAGAGGTCCCTGATGTTCTCTGCTGTATTTTATTAGACAGGAAAGGTGGTGAGCAGAGTCCCATGTGGTGGCCCTGATTGCTTCTAATATTTCCATTGCTACTTCTTGTGCAAAAGGCAGGGCCCCTCTTTTGGAAGGAGGGGATTATGTGTGTTTAGGTCCAGAGCATGCCGGCAAGAAACTTTAATTTTAGTGAGGTCGGATCGGAGTTTTAGTGCTGTTGATTTCAGAGTCATTGTGTGTGTGGATGCTGAAATCTCCCAAAGCAGTGAGATTTGTGAACTTCATCATGATGTCAGACAGCATCTCTGTTAGCTCCTCTGAGAAGCCTTTGTGTCTGGAGGACTGTAGGTTAACAGGATGCTCAAGTTAATCTTGCCTTTGGCCTCACCAATTAAGTGGATGCTTTCCAAGGATTTTGTTTCTGTGGAGACTGTCTTGCATTTTAGCTTGCCTGTGCCAAACATGTTTTGAGGATAGTGGACTGCACAGTCCCCAGAGCTGTTACTATGACACCTTTCATGAGTACTAAATTCACGAAATTGTATTTTTGTTTTGTTTTAAAAAATATAATGAGAAATAAAGATGAGACTCTCAGGAAGGAGACAGATATTAACATATATAACCTCCCAGTAATGATCCGTGGTCACTGCTAACTGAAATCAGTAACAGCAGAAAAATGGTTTACGGCAAGGGCAGTTCATCTCTATATCACAAACATGTGTACTCTGAGAATAGTGGGTGTTCCTGGATTTATATTTTTTAGAATAAGTATTGTAAAGGTAATCTACCCCCATTTTCCCTATATTGTTTAGAGGCAATCTGTCCTTCATTTACTTTCCCCCAACCACCACTGCTTGGAAATAAATCGGTGTAACAGTCAGTGTCTGGCTTTAGAAATGGCACTCAGCCAGCGTCAATTGGTTTTTCAAGCATTTGCTTATGCATCAAAGACAAAAACTGTTTGTTTATTTTCTGATATTGATTAATTTTTGCATGTGGCTGGATTTAGAGAGATAATCAAAAGGGGATGGCCAACATCCAAGCAATGGCAACCAGTCACTCTAGGGAAGTTGTTGACAAGTGGCCTTGGCTTTGCAGTTTTTTTCAAAGGGAGAGAGTGTTCATTAAACAGAAGCTTCATCAAACAGGACAGTGGTTTACATGTGGATAGATATATTCTTTATTTAACATTCACAAGTTGCTTATAGATTAATTAGCCCATCTGTTGCAACTAATGTATTCTTGTGTCTTTTGAGTTGATTGTAAAAGTGACTGATTTCCCTATCTACTTAAAATAGTACCTTTGCTTCCATTGAAAGTAACCTTTTAGAATCGAATAATTTATTTAATCATCCAGCTAAGAATCCGTAAATGGCTTGCGGTAAATAAGTGCTCAACTATCTACAGCTCCCAAAGTGATTATATCAGAGTGCTGGGATGGGGGATAATGCAGGAGATAAAAAAAGATCTTAAAGAAGCTAAGTGAATAGACCTCCAAAATGGGTATATAGTATTGGTTTTAGTTTTTAAAATACATTCTCTCTTCTCAGCACATAATGATGGTAACTGCTCAGGATGGCTGCCCTCATAGAGCAATTAAGCTACAGCTCTTCTGCAGGGCAAGGCAGAATTTATAAAATGAATGACCTTTTATGCAGAGTAACTAACTGTATTGATGAACTTCAAGTGATGATTAAAATAAGTGTTCTGTATCCTCAGTGCTTACATCTTATAAGGAAACCACATAAAGGATAGTGGATTTTAAAGGTCATGGATTTCTTCACTTCAAGGAGAAAATAAACATTTTTATGAAAGTACAGGTCAGCTACATTGTTGCCAATAAAAATAAGCTGTGAATTTCATAGTTAAATGATTTTGAAATATCATTGGTGCTTGGCATAGAATTTGTATGGAAATGACATTATTGTAAATGTATGTAAAGTATATTTGCTTGGAATAATCATAGAAGATTAGGGTTGGAAGAGACCTCAGGAGGTCTTCTAGTCCAATCCCCTGCTCAGAGCAGGACAAACCCCAACTAAATCATCCCAGCGAGGGCTTTGTCACGCCAGGCCTTAAAAACCTCTAAGGATGGAGATTCCACCACCTCCCTAGGTAACCCATTCCAGTGCTTCACTACCCTGCTAGTGAAATAGTGTTTCCTAATATCCAACCTAGACCTTCCCCACTGCAACTTGAGACCATTGCTTCTTGTTCTGTCATCTGCCACCACTGACAACAGCCTAGCTGCTTTCAAATCCCCCTTCACTCATCTCTTCTGCAGACTAAATAAGCCCAGTTCCCTCAGCCTTTCCTCATAAGTCGTGTGCCCCAGCTCCCTAATCATTTTCGTTGCCCTCCGCTGGACTCTCCAATTTGTCCACATCCCTTCTGTAGTGGAGGGACCAAAACTGGACACAGTACTCCAGGTGTGGCCTCACCAGTGCCGAATAGAGGGGAATAATCACTTCCCTTGATCTTCTGGCAATGCTCCTACTAATACAGCCCAATATGCCATTGGCCTTCTTGGCAACAAGAGCATACTGCTGACTCGTATCCAGCTTCTCATCCACTGTAATCCCCAGGTCCTTTTCTGCAGAGCTGCTGCTTAGCCAGTTGGCCCCCAGCCTGTGGTGGTGCATGGGATTCTTCCTTCCTAAGTTCAGGACTTTCTTGTACATGTTGAACCTCATCAGATTTCTTTTGGTCCAATCCTCCAATTTGTCTAAGTCACTCTAGACCCTATCCCTACCCTCCAGCATATCTACCTCTCCCCCCAGCTTAGTGTCATCTGTGAATTTGCTGAGGGTGAAATTCGTCCCATCATCCAGATCATTAATAAAGATGCCCCTGGGGCACTCCGCTTGATACCAGCTGCCAACTAGACATCGAGTCGTCAATAAGTATTGATTTTTGTGGATAAACAGGGAAGTTGGTTGGTTGGTTGGTTTCCCAAGGAATTCTAATAAGATTTTATATTTTACTTCTTGAAATGTTATCCATGCTTCTCCCCCCAACCCCACACCACCCTCCCACTGGCAAAGATCTGTGGTAAAATGGCCACTTTTTAGAAGTCAGCCTAACCTTTGCCAAGAAGTACCACATAATGACAATTATAGTATACTTCTTGTACTAACAATAGGAACAATTCTGATAGATCAGATCCAACTACATGGTATTTGTTGCCAAACATTGACTTTTAAGGGTGATCACTAAATTTGTTGTCCTGAGACTATTTATAAACATTAAAACTGTTTAGTACAGGAGGGTCAGGAGAGAGGAAACTACTTTTTGAAGGAGTACTTGTGGCACCTTAGAGACGAACCAATTCATTTGAGCATAAGCTTTCGTGAGCTACAGCTCACTTCATCGGATGCATACTGTGGAAAGTGTAGAAGATCTTTGTATACACACAAAGCATGAAAAAATACCTCCCCCCACCCCACTCTCCTGCTGGTAATAGCTTATCTAAAGCGATCACTCTCCTTACAATGTGTACGATAATCAAGTTGGGCCATTTCCAGCATAAATCCAGGTTTTCTCTCCCCCCCTCCCCCCCACAAACCCACTCTCCTGTTGGTAATAGCTTATCTAAAGTGACCACTCTCCTAACAATGTGTATGATAATCAAGGTGGGCCATTTCCAGCACAAATCCATGGTTTAACAAGAACGTCTGGGGGGGGGGGGTAGGAAAAAACAAGGGGAAATAGGTCATTATGCAAGGTAACCTATTTCCCCTTGTTTTTTCCTACCCCCCCCCCCCCCCGACGTTCTTGTTAAACCCTGGATTTGTGCTGGAAATGGCCCACCTTGTTTATCATACACATTGTAAGGAGAGTGATCACTTTAGATAAGCTATTACCAGCAGGAGAGTGGGGTGGGGGGAGGTATTTTTTCATGCTTTGTGTGTATAAAAAGATCTTCTACACTTTCCACAGTATGCATCCGATGAAGTGAGCTGTAGCTTATGAAAGCTTATGCTCAAATAAATTTGTTAGTCGCTAAGGTGCCACAAGTACTCCTTTTCTTTTTGCGAATACAGACTAACACGGCTGTTACTCTGAAACCTACTTTTTGAAGGGAGCCTACAGATTGTAGAGGTAGAAGTTGTTCAAGGGGCTTACATTACTTTCTACAGTGAAAATTGTGGAGTTCCCACTTCCCTAATGGGAACAGCACCTGAAGGGAGCATATTTCTATGGCTTTGAAAGAAGGAAGGAACTGGAGAGGTAGAACTGAATGATGGCTAAAAGATCCAGATTTAAAGTGCTATTTAAAGCCGCCTTTGTTAGATATATCTGATACTGGACATTTTAGTTTTTGTAACTTACACACTTGGAGGAGAGATGGGGGAACTTTCTCCTTCTTACAATTTAATCTATTTTACACTTTTATCTATTCCTCCTCTCCACCACCCCATATGGCACTCACAGAATTCCATTGTATATAATTATCCCCAATGATACAATTTGGCCAAATGGCAATTTTAAGGATAGAGCCAACTTTTAAGCATTTCTTGCATAAATTGTAAGGGAAACTCCTGTTACACAGCAATGTAGGCCACGTGTCTAGAGCAGAATACACTTCTTTTCTGGTCACTCTTTGTATCATTTGATACCAACCTATCCCACATTAGTACTGAGGAATTTCTATGGAACTGAGGATGGTAATATCTGGTCTCTTAGATTTAAATACATATATCTAGGAATGTGTACTGTGCTCATCACCACTGTGTAGCATCTGAGCTAGCTGTAGGAGCAATATGCTCTTGTCATTGCGGAGTGGCTGCTACATCATACCATGGATCCCTCACACATCCATGTGAGGGTAGGCAGGATTCAAACCACAACTTTCTTCTTGAGGTTCTCCCGCAGGAAGGATATCTTTACATTGCACATGGACTCCATATGATCCCCACCACCACCACACCACAGAGAACATGCCTATGGATGTTCTGAACTGCTGTATGTGTTCATGTAATTTAAAAACTGTATCATAATACATGTATGCAAAGGGGCAGAGTTAAGATTACACAAGCTCCCTTAAATCTGGCATTGTCCAACTTTGCAAATGTTTTGCTTTTCAACCTAATGTTCTTTTATCAAGGGGGGTTTGGGTTGGTTGATCAGTTAATTGGTCTGGAAATGTCAAGATATTTGAAAAAAAGAAAAATGGAGAAACAAAGCAATTCCATCTTCAGGAAATATCTGCTAGACATCAGTGGAACACTGGTTTTTAGGGATTCCTGTATTCTCTTCTGGGTCTGGGAAGGTCGTGGGGGCCAATGGAATAGTCAGAAAACTTAGTTATTTGTTGCTATTTGTTTTCTTAATCTGCTTTGTATTTTCATAGTGTTCATTCATCTACAGATCTCAAAGCACTTTTTAAAGGTGGCATGCTGAAATACTACATTTTACAGATACGAAAGCCAAGCACTTAGGTTTGGTATTATGTTTCAGAAAGGTAGTGTAGGTCAGTGCTCTTTCCCTTCCTAGGCTATAAACTATTTTATTGTGGAAAATTGCCTGGGCTGTGATTCTTTGTAGTTGTTAGGAAATTATGCAGGAGACAGGGAGCATGCTCTCTGCAGCATGGCAAGAGTTCAGACTTTCAGACATAATGAGTAAGGGCATAAAATTTTGTGCATGTGTAAATGGTGATTTCCTGGTAACTCAGATAAATCTGGAAGGGTTTTCATGGGAACAGAAAAGATGGTTCTTTGACCTCAGGACTGTCCCACTGTCAGATGTCAGCTGCCTATGGGTAAGCTCCTGTGGTGCTGGCAGAGTTTTTACATGGACAAAGTTTTCTGTTTTTCATTGCACTGATTTTGTAAAACTTTCCAGAAAAAAAAAATAACCTGAGGCAGAAACTAAGCATGGAAAAATTCAACCCAAATAGTTCATTTGTCAGAGGTCATAGCAATTAAAAGCAGGTGGTTATAATGGAAAATTTTAGGCAACCTTAAAATAATAGATTTTTCCTATAATGCTAAGGCTTGTCTACACTTAAAACGCTGCAGCAGCGCAGCTGCGCCATTGTAGCATTTCAGTGAAGACTCTACCTGTGTCAGCGGGAGGGGTTCTGATATGGGCGTAGAGCCTCCGCCTCCCCGAGAGGCAGTCGCTAAGTTGATGGGAGAAGGCTTCGGGAGAAATCTCTAGTTGAGTAAAACCTCTGTGTAGACGGTGCTAGGTCAGTTTAACTGCGTTGCGCAGGGGATGTGGATTTTTCACACCCCTGAGTAACATAATTATACCAACCTTATTTCGTAGTGTAGACCAGGCCTCATGTCAAAATATATGCAATGTGTTTGTATGTTTTGTTCCTTGGACCAAATTCAGATGTGATGTTAGGATGGTACAAATAGTGTGAGGTGATAAGTCATATATTCTGTAGGGATAGAAGTGAAGATTTCTATTGGAAGGGTGTAAAACAAAGCCGGCACCTGGGATTAAACCCTTTGTGGGTTGCATTTCTTACCACAAAAAATCACCCCCTCTACCCCTTCACAGGATAAATTATATCATCTCACACCTGCACTGGCTTATGGCAGTTTCATTATTTGTAATTTACAATAACATTCACATCACCTCTGAATTTCACCAAAGTACTGTTTTCAGTACAGTGATAGCACATGTTCTTGGTCAAGAACTCTGCTATTGACAGCCATTGGCCAATTAGCACGTTAGTTCAGTGATGTGCTCGTACTTTGAAAATCCAGACACACGAACATGTAGGAATTTAACACACCACCCATACTTGCAGTTATCCGTGTTATACTCCAAACACTACACAAGAGGAGCACTGGTATAGGAATACTGATGTACTATACTGTACTATGCTGGCAAAGTGCCCTAGTGTGGGTGCAGCTACAGCGGCAAAGCTTCACGTTGTTCCAGTGTAGTGAAAACATAAAGAAATTGTTGGTATATAGATATACCATCAGAGGTATACTGTCAAACCCTTCCAATGGAGACACAGCTTATTTCATTTGTGAAGCTGATATAAGCTATCCTAACAAAAGGACTTATTGCCAGTAGAGCTGAATTTACACTGGGACTTTTTCTGGCATAGCTGTCAGCTGGGGGTGTGATTTTTTTCATACTCCTAATCAACATAGCGAAACTTTCAAGTGTAGACCAATCTAATACTCATCCTCAGCCCCACAGCCTGTCAAACAATTGTCCTTGGCCTGGTTTACATCTAAAACTTAGGTCAACCTAGCTACATCGCTCAGGGTTGCAAAAAATTCTATGCCATGTGCAAAGTAGTTAGGTTGACCATATCCCTTACTGTAGAAGCAGATAGCTCAACAGACCTAGCTACCACCTCTCAGAGAGGTGGATTACCAACCTCAATGGAAAAATCCTTACCATTGTTGTAAGAAGCATCTACACTACAGAACTACAGCGACACAGCTGCAGCATTTAAAACTTCTTTTTTCTTATCTTCTTTAGTTTGGATTTGACTTGGATTTCCATACATGTAAAAGGACAATTAGTGCAGCTGACTGTGTCATCGGATCTTCCTATCTGCAATCTAATTGACAATATAATGGCAATGGCATATAAGTGACAAAACATTTACAATCTGCCTTGTTTCCTTTCAGATATCTCAGGCACCCTTATTGATGGATTTTTTAACAATACTTGTCAGAAACCTTTTGTTACATTCAGATGTTACAGAAGGTGTTGAAATACCAAACAAAATAAAACCCCACTTTTTCATATATATTTTATAAACCAGACAAATAATTTATGAGATGGAATTGTAAATGTCCTTAGAGTTTTAAAAATGTATTACTTAATTTTTGCTTCTTTCAGAATCCACCTGCACTGTGTTGTAAGAGTTTTATCAGTTTGTTTTCTAGCAAAAGCCAAAGAAGTTATTTTCCCACCCAACCCTTATCTCCTCTCTTGCATGAGCACGATAGAAGATTGCAGTAGATAGCAGCATATGATTTAATATACTCTACAAATCACTTATGATACACGTTTTATACTCCTGTTTCTATAAGCCCTTTCAGTTCTGAGTCCTAATTTGTGTAATGTTCTGTTTTCCTTTAGGTCAATGGGAAGGACCTCTCCAAGGCCACTCACGAAGAGGCAGTGGAAGCTTTTCGGAATGCCAAGGAACCAATTGTAGTTCAGGTTTTACGGAGAGCACCCATTAATAAAACACATGGTAGCTCACAGGATGTTCAGCTTATGGATGCTAGCACTCAGACCGACATCACCTTTGAGCACATTATGGCTCTCGCCAAGCTTAGGCCATCTACACCTCCAGTACCAGATATCTGTCCCTTTCTGCTTTCAGACAGGTATGGTTTACCTTTCTCTATCACTTTTCCAGCCAACCTCATATACCATCTATATAATAAGATTCCAGGATTGTCACTCTTTGTGTGTGTGTCACTCTGAAGACAAGAATGTCTGTACAGTCAGTGTGAAGCAATGGTAACAGCTACAGGCATGATTGAAAGCTCTCTTATTTTAGAATATCACCAAGTTCAATCATCACTGGGATTTGCGGTCTGTCACCATCCAGTTTTTAAGTTCTCATCCATATTCAGCTCTTTTTACACACATGACTTTATGAATTACATCTGTGTGACAGCACTCATTGGTAACTTATAATATTAAGTATTCATTTTCAAGAAAGTAAATGTTAACAAATGACTAAGTGTAGTGTTTTCTGTCTAGAAAACATCTCGGGAATACTGTCATCTCATTACTGTATAGCTGTCACTGCTAGTCACAGTCCCACACTTGTTTCACTGCATCACCTCCTGAACTTCATTCATGGATTAGAGCTGCAATAAGGAATTCTGGCTCTGATCACTTCATCGTCATACTATTTCTTCATCAAAAGCTTATGCCAACAGTGGGCCCCGTACAGGTAGATAGCTACTATAGCCAACGCTGCCAAAAGGCTTGTTAAGACCCAGAGAGAGCTGGCTTGTTGGCATTGTGTACATTTCTCCCTTACACAAAAGGAGAATCAAGGAAACTAATTAAATTAAGGTGCAGTTATCTAAAGCAAAACGTGACTGAATATATAAAGAGATTAAACATAAAATCCCTCCTCTTGAATGACAAACAGTGTGTAATGAGTTATTGATTGATTCATATTTCCTCTGAAATTGTACAGAATTTAAATGTCAGTGTAGCGTATTTATGCAAAAATAGTGATCCATCCTTTTGGACCTCAGCTCATGAATTATCCCACCTGTCTGTCAACGCTTCCCCTCCAGTTCATCCACTAGCTACAGGCAAAACCACAATCATACTAGAGATTTCCCATTGAACTCCCAATGTTCCATGGATCTTTGCACAGGAGTGGTGTTGCAAAATGTATACTACATTTCACCTTGTCACAAATACAGAGTCACAACGTTCTGGGCAGGTTGGATCGTCAGCAGATCCTATTAGGGTAACTTGTGATCAGGGTTCAGGTAATAGCAGTCTTTGTATCTGAGGCAACACATACGTTCATTTTATTTCGGGAAGACCTCTTTCTTTTTGTCCAAAACCTATCCAAGGTTCCTATGTGCTGACATTTTCAAGAGTATAATTTCTCAAACACACCTTGCCAGCCTTTTGTGTCCATGTTCAAGAAGGCTGTAGAGTACAAGTTACTCCTTTAAGGTCTGGAATAATTTGTGATCATTATGAAATTGGCTTCATTTAAGAGATTTAATGAGGTAGAAATGTGATTAGTACAATGTTGTGCTAAGAAAGGCCCCTTCATGTTGCTCCAGTATCTGAAGTGTATATTTGGATGCATGTAGAGATGGCATGCGTATCTGGAGTTAAGCACATTTAAGAGTATGGAAAAATCCCAAAGCTTATCAGCTAAGCAGTTTGGCTCAAAACAGACCCTGCTTCATTCACTCTTCAAAATAACCATGTGTGGATCTGACAGTAGAATTTTGCCTTTAGTGCCATACTTGGCAAAATGAAATTAACTGGTCTCTGTGCGTTTGAAAAGAGAAAAGCCCCAGCTCTTGCCTGGTTGTATTCCTTTCAGACTGTCAGATCACTCAGAATAGCATTCCAAAGATGAGAAAACTACAGAGAAGTTTTTTTATCGTTTTTTATTTGAAAAACTATTGTCTCATCTATTCCTGTTGTACTGCTTTGTCCCACTTAGCTGCCATTCTCTTCACCCAGTGGAGCATGAATTTTATGAAGGTAATGAGTATCTTTCCAGCCTTCCTGCTGATGCAGATAGAACAGAGGACTTTGAGTATGAGGTAAGATCATTGGCATGCTACAGCATTTCTTTTTACAACTACAGGTACTGTATTTATAGAGCTGATATCAAAGTCCTGTGAGCAGAACAAAAGCAGGAATGCTCTTTTTTTAAAAAAAAATTAATTACTGGAGCAAATTCTCTCCCTCAGTCAGACTTGTACAGTGTCATGGACTGTTGCATAGGTATAAATGGAAGCTGATTTTTGCCACGTATGTGTGAGTTTAGAAGGGCTTATTTTACACATACCATATTGTGTGACGGAAACTGCTCTGCTTTTTGCAGTTTTGACACTTTGAAGAAAGTCTTTCAGAAATTAAAAAACTAACTAGAAGTGTCATTACTTTTTCTTCTCATTTTCAGAACTAATTGGCAATTTTTCTACCACCTTAAGGATCGAGAGCAAGTATACACAGTGCATGGTGTTTTTTATTATTAGACCATGTTTATCCTTTGCTCAGCTATACACTGTACAGTATTTTAAATAACAAGTATATAAATTATTAAGTAGCTTTCATGAAAGTAGGGAAAATATTCTTTCTTCCTAATATTTGCTCTCTCTTAATAGTACATAAAGAAACCTTTTAAAGGTTTCTTTTAACGGCTTGACATTTGGAAATAAAATGGATTGGGAAAGCTTTGGTAAATAGGCACATTGTTCACTTTTATCTTCTTCTTTTTTATGTTCTTTTCTGCTTACAACCTGGGGAAACTGAAGTTCTTTCTCTAGGAACATGGAAAATCAAATAAATCTACTTGGTGAAGCTAACACAGAACAAACAAACTTGTATTTGAACTCTTCAAAAAATCATTGTTAGGGATTAGTGAAATCATTATTTCTTCCCAATTGGACTTTGGTTGATATCTAATAGCGGAAAAGTCTTGGGGCTTATGTTCTATTTCGATTCCACATGGCTAATATAATTTTAGCTTCTTTACTGAGTGTGTGTGTTTATTTGTAGCAGATCTGGCTTATGTCTGTCAGAGAGACTATTTATCTGATAAATTTGTTAGTCTCTAAGGTGCCACAAGTACTCCTTTTCTTTTATCTGATAGTATTTTTTTAAATGGCAAAATAGACAGCCAGAAAGAGAATAAATTTTAAAAATCTTACCTAGTTAAAATGGGAAAAACAACTTTTTTATTATCAGAATATTAGTGAAACATTAAAAATGCAGACAGATTTTACATTTATATAGAGTCTAGTACAGTGGAATCATGTCCTTTTTATGACCATTATTAATCCCTAATAATAGCCAGCATAAGTATTATGACAGTGGTAAATGCTCAGGCAGGTTCTCAGTAGCCTGTAATCTCTACTAATCACATCATCATAGTCATTAATTTACTGTCAGCTGTGATTCAATTGCCCAAGGCAAACCCATTGAATGACTGAAATAAAGAATGTTTCACATGAAATTTAAATAGGAAAGGAGCTGTCTGGCTTCCATTGAGGAGAATAATTTGTTCGGGAAACAAGAGAGGAGGGAATGACTACATCTTGCATCCTGTAACAAAAAAGACTCCAAACACAATTTCTGTAACTCAGGAAAGAACAAAAGCCAGCCCCTGTGTTTAAGTTTCTATGTTAAATTCCAGTTCTGGTGATGTGACATTACAAGGACCCATTGGCAATGGTGAGCGTAAGAGGTACATGCATCTCCAGAAACATATGCACTCCTTTTTGGATGTACAGTCTCGCACCTAAGTGTGCAGAAAAGTATTTGCACACGTAAATCTGTTAATTTTAAGTGCAAGAGAGTCCTGCATTTCAGGGGTTAGAAAATGTAGGAATAAAGTGAGAATTGCTAAATCTCAAACTGAATTAGCTCTTGCCATAGAAATTAAAATAAATAATTTTTTTTAGCTATATAAATAGAAAGAAAAGAAGGAAGGATGAGGTTGGACCACTGTGAGGTGTAGATGGGAAGATTAAAGATAAAAATAGTCTAGCTGTGGTCCCAAAACTAAATGAATACTTTGATTTGATTTTCAAAAGTATAATATAGAACATGACTATGAAGGTGTAATGGTTGACGGAAATAAGTGTATAGAAATGAAAATTATCACACCTGAGCTGGAGTGAAAACTTAAAGAGATTAATGCACTCAAATCAGGAGGACCAAATAATTTCCACAATACTGAAAGAACTGGCACATGAGATTGCTAGTCCAGTAGCAATGATTTTTAATAAATCTAGCTGTCTGTTTGGAGGGGTAATACCATATAGCTGGTGCATAATTAATACCATACCTATATTTGAGAAGGGAGGTTGGGGAAAGTGATCTGGGCAATTACAGACCTACTAATCTGACCTCAGTAGCATGCAAGGCTTTAAAACAAACTATGGATGAAAGAATAATTGAATTCATGAACGTAAATGGGGGATATAATGCAACATGAGTTTACCAAAGGTAGATCACACCAGAATAACCTGATTTCCTTCTTTGAGAAAATAATTAATTTTTAGATACGGGAAATGCAGTAGATCTAATGTACTTGGACTTCAGTAAAGCGTACAACATAGGATTTTTTTAGTTAAATGAGGGAAGATGGGAATTAGCACAAGATTTGTAAGATAGATAAGGAACTAGTTAAATGGGACAAAGTGATGGGTTGTGCTTAAGGGTGGCCTATCAGACTAGCGGGTGTTTACTAGTGAAGTTCCTCAGGGACTGGTCTTGGGACCAGTCTTATTCAATATTCTTATTAATAACCTTGGCACGAAAGTAGGAGTGTGCTAATGAAATTTGCTGAGGATACAATGTTGGGAAATATTGTCAATACTGAAGAAGATCAGAATATTTTACAAGAAGATCTGGATGACCTTGAAGACTAGAGTGGAAGAAATGAGTTGAAATTCAGTAGTACAAAAGTGCAAGGCCATGCACTTAAGATCTAATAATAACAGTTTCTGCTACAAGTTGGAAGCCTCATATTAGAATTGAGATCAGGGTGTATAGTCAAGGGTGATTATGGACCACCAATATGATGTGGCTGTGAAAAAGGCAAATGTGATCCTAGGATGTATCAGGTGAGGCATTTTCAGTAGTGATAGAGATGCATTAATGCTATTGTACAAGGCATTGATAAGATCTCATTTGGAATACTGCATACAATTCTGTTCACTCATGTTCAAGAAGGATGAATTCAAACTGGAAGAGGTGCAGGGAAGAGCTACTAGGATAATCAGGGGAATAAAGTGACTTTTTTATGAAAGAAGACTGATAGGTCTTGGCTTGTTCAGTCTAGCAAAAAGAAGGCTGTGAGGGCAAGTTAAGGGGTAAATACCAGGGAGGGTGAAGAGTTAGGTAAGCTAAAGAACAATATTGGAACAAGAACAAATGGGCATAAACTGGCCGTGAACAAATTCAGGCTGGAAATTAGAAGAAGGATTCTAACCATAAGAGGGGTAAGGCTTTGGAACGGCCTCCCAATAGGAGTTGTGGGGGCAACCCACATTATTAGTTTTAAGAGAGAGCTGGGCAAATTTAGCAGTGTGATCGTCTGATGGGGTTGCTTGTGAGGGTAGGGCTCAGCAGCTCTGGGCTTACTTCTGGTTTATGATTTATATTCCTAAAAGCTCTCACTTTAGGGCTTCAGCCAATCATCTGCAGGGGTCAGGAACAGACTCCTCCCTCTCCCAGTGTATTCTATGGAGTCTTTTGGTCTCCTTCCTCTTAAGTATCGGGATGGTCATGGCTGAAGATGGGACACTGGACGGAATAGGCCAGGGCTCTGAGGTGGCACAGTGCATTCTCTCTCTCGTGCTTGTTGGTTCTTGCTCACATGCTCAGGGTCAGGAAGGAGTTTCCCCCCAAGTCAGACTGGCAATGACCTTGGGGTTTTTTGCATTTCTGTGAGGAGTGTTGGTGCAGGTCAGTTGTCCGGAGTATCTGGATATATCTCACTTAGCTAGTTTCCTGCCATTGTAGGCACCTTGAGCACTGATGCATCTCGATCCCTCCTACTCTCGCCCTGTGGCATGTAATAGTCTAATCTCCTGTGGGCTGTAATACTTTGGCCTCATTTCGGTTGTTGGGGTTAGTGTGCGGGAGTTGGGTTGTGTTGGCTGCATGTGACATACAGCAGGTCAGACTACATAATATGGTGGTCCTTTCTGGTGTGAAACTCAGTTACTTTATTTTTATGCACTAATGGTTCAGTCCAAACCCCCTGAAGTCAATACAGGTCTTCCCATTGATATCAGTGGCTTTGGATCAAGCCTTAATGCCTCTTTGCAAGCACAGCTATACATGTGGTCCAAACTGAGAAGAGGTAGGAGAATTAAAGACAACTGACAATCTGTGTGACGTCCTGACCACATTGAAATCAATGGCAAAACTCTCAACTCTCAAACTCTCAGCAGCAAAAGGATCTCACCCTGTAGCCTCAATATGTCTTACTGTCTCTAAACATTTCAGCAGGCCTACTTAATATCCGGTATTCAAGGGTACCCCCACAGTAAGTATGCCATCACTGATGAGAGAAATGTGAGTGTCAGCCTTAAAGCTGAATAGTCTTTTTATTTGTTGGGTATTGTCACAAGCTTAACATGACTTTAATTTTTGAGTTAATTTCCTTTGGTGGTACTTTTCCATACCAACATATATTATATAATATATTCCTTCTCTTTCAAAGGCTACTGAGTAAGGGCCTGACTCTGCACAGACCTATGTTTCCGAAGTTTACACACGGGTGCATTCTCATTATAGTCAATGAGACTACTGATGTGAGTAAAGTTACTCACATGCTTAAGTATTTGCAGGTTTCAGCCCTAAATGTGTATTTATGGACTTGCTAATATGTTGACTCCAAAATGATTTAGGAACTTTCTGAAAGGCCTGGTATTGGTCCAACAGATCAAAACAGGTCTATCCGTCTTGTGAATGCATATTTAGAGACTTTTCAACACATGGATTATTTAACCAATAGACTAAACTGATCTGTCTATCTTGTAAATACATATTTAGGGGCTTTTTAACATGAGGATTACTGAGCTGATAGCTTGTAACAGCTCCCGTCAGAGCTGTGATAGCCTGCAAATACCCCTCATAAACATTATAGTCAGTCATGTCAATATAATCATGGCTCCTGCATGCTAAAAATCCTAATTCAGTTTTCATTCAAATGGTCTCCATGCGTGCACAATGACTGTATTTTATAAATAAAATAACTTAGTTTGATTCCCCCACCTTCTGTATCTATACAAAGAAACTAACCCATGTTATGGACCCATGGCCTACAAAATCGATGCTGTTTCTGAGTTAGAGGTTTGTAACATAACCCCATCAATTTAGCATGGAGCTTCTAATTACAATTATTAAATCAAATTTTAGATTTAATTTTCTTAAAGACAGAATGAGAGAGAAAGGGAGAAGTCAGGAAGTCAGGCCTTGGCTGAGACCTCATAAGACCAAGTTTCAGCTTCATTCAACTATAATGATAGTGATATGAATGAACAGAAGCGCTGTAATACTTTAGTTACATATCATAAGATTGTGCTGTTTTTTTTTTATTTTCCTACTGAATTCAGATTTTCCCCTGAACCTTCTAAAAGTTGGAATAAATCAAAAAGATTCCTTAGCAATTAAAAGACAGATATCAAATTCAGCAGCCACCAGAAGTAATGTAAAAAAAAAAGTTTCAAGAAATACATTGCTCCTTAACTGGAGCCCTAATAAAGACATATATGTTATAAACTAGAACAGCTAAAGTTATGAGCAAGGCTGTAGTTTTCCATTTTAATTATATCTGATTGGTGGTGGTGGTGGATTGAGGTAAATATACTGTAGGCTTTTAGTGGAGAAGAGAATGTTTCTCACCACGTGGCTTACAGTTGTCAACTTTATGCAGCTACTAGTCAGTTTTATAAAAGGGGGTAGTACTAACTGATAGACAGGTCAGAAGGAGCTTGGAAAAGCTGGGCTTTACAGCATTATATGCATTTGCTGAGCTGCTTCTTCATAATACCCTAAAAATTAATGCTGAAAACTGGAAGCACTACTTACTATATTCAAATATTTTAGTGAGACACTTTTTCAAGTATAAAGTATAATTTTTCATTTTAAATAACCTACCTACAATATTAGGTAGGATACTAAGAGTAAAGAAGTACTTGTGGCACCTTAGAGACTAACCAATTTATTTGAGCATAAGCTTTCGTGAGCTACAGCTCACTTCATCGGATGCATACTGTGGAAAGTACAGAAGATCTTTTTATACACACAAACCATGAAAAAATGGGTGTTTACCACTACAAAACCCATTTTGTCATGGTTTGTGTGTATAAAAAGATCTTCTGTACTTTCCACAGTATGCATCCGATGAAGTGAGCTGAAGTGAGCTGTAGCTCACGAAAGCTTATGCTCAAATAAATTGGTTAGTCTCTAAGGTGCCACAAGTACTCCTTTTCTTTTTGCGAATACGGACTAACACGGTTGTTACTCTGATACTGAGAGAGAGAGAGAGAGAGAGAGTGTGTGCGCGCGTGTGTGTGTGTGTGATGTCAATTCCACTAGAGTCCTTCTAGTTTTACCAACATCTTTTTCCAGCTGCAAGCACAATCTTTTCATATAAATATATAGGAAAAAGTGGATTGCACTTTAAAGTTATTTATGAAAAACCTTCTCAAATACTCTTGTGTCTGATCATTGACACACTTTAGATTGTTTTAGTTGTATATCTAAAAATATTTCACTGCTTAGAGTTTTTATAAAGATGTTCAAGATTTCTTCCCTGTAATTCAAGAGAAGTCTTGAGCTGCTATAACTGTAATACCCTTCCTGTGATCCTTCTGACAGTCAGTGCAGACTATAAAAAAGAATGACAGTTAAAAATGAAACAGTGGGATAGCCTTAGGTTTTACTGTAATTATTTGAATAACGCACTATAATAATTAATGTGAAATTTTAGCACACATTTGGCCTACTAGAGCACAAGGAAATGCATTTTATAGGAATTTTTATATAAAGTCCCTGAGGTTTAAACAGTCATGATTTACACAAAGACACATGTAATATCTGTCTAAATATAGTTAGCACTACGTGCAAATAAGCAGCGTAGTGGTAATAACAGAATATTGCTTTACTTTTAATATACCACCTTTCATTTCAGAATTGCAGACTTGCTTTTCAAATATTAATTAACTAATCCTAACACCTCTCTAGTGAGATACATAAATATTATTATAACCATTTTACAAGTGGGGGAACTAAGCGTAGACATATTACGTGACTCACCCAAGGTAGTACAGCCAGTCAGTAACAAAGGTGGGAATAGAACCCAGGAGTCCTGAGTAATAACACTCTTATTTTAGCCACTAAATCACACTTCCCTCTTTTCATTTGATATGGAGATCACTGGATCATTTAGGATGAAGTAAGATGTCAGGTCAGTTGCTGTTCTGCTTGTTTGTTCCTAATTTTTATACGTATTTAGGATCACTCCATACAAAATGCTGAAATTCAAAGCAGATAAAATTGCTGTAATCTGTAGCTGTCACTGGTAATGAATATCCCAATTTACAGACTTGAATTTTGCTTCTAACTAGTAAACATCACTGGAGAAGAGGACACAAAACTGACATGGGCAAATTTATCAAAGTTATTACCATTCATTGTGTTTTAGAACAAGAGGAAAATATATGAAGTCAGTGATATTCATTTTGTTTCATGATTTCATAAAACAAACACAAGGTTACTCCTCATTTCACCTGAAAGATAATAAAAAAATTCCCTCGTTGTCAGGGCTTAAGTTTTCCAAAGAAAATGAAGAAAAGTGAGCTTAGTTTTTCAGCAATTTATTTTTTGGGCAACATTACAATACATGGTGTCTATTTTTCATTCTAAGAATGAAGAGCAAGGTACTGGCAGTGTTTTCCTATTTGTAGAATTCTGTGGATTGTAAATCTTCCATTTTGATGAAGATTTATCTTTAGGCAATTTTTATACCATTATGCTATACTCTCATGTATTCTTTATATGCCCCATATTTTACAGTAAACTATGATAGAAATATTTAAGAGTTTTTAAATGTTTCATTGGTACTATTGGTTCATACACTTCCACCTTAAAAGCCAAGCTGTCTTAGTATCATGTATCCAACTATACAGACCTAAGAAGGAAGAAAATTGTAACTACCACTTTTTCTTTAAAAATGTCTTAAAATAGTGTTAGTATAATAGTAGTAGTAATAATGTAGTCATAATATATAATAGTAATGTAGTAATAATAATTAAGGCTGCATGTCTGTGACAGAGGTCGTGGAACTCACGGATACCATTACTTTCTACGACCTCTGTGACTTCTGCAGCAGCCAGAGTGGCTGACCCCGAGGCCAGCCACACGGTTGCTGCTGGAGCGGCCCCGCAGCAAACCACTGGGGCAAACCCATAGCCAGTCACACCATCCGATATGCTGGATATGCTCCAGGGCCAGCTGCATGGCTGCTACTCGGGCGGCCCCAGACAGTTGGCCGCAGGGACCGCCTGAGCAGCGGCTGGCCCCAGGGACCGCCTGAGCAGCAGTCCTGGGGGTGGCAGGAGTAACTGCTGCTTGGCAGCCCCCGGCAGCTGGCCCTGGGGACTACCCAAGCAGCGGCCAGTGCACCTGGCCCCGGGGATGGCCAGAGCAGCAGCCCTGGGGACAAGCTACACCAGCTGCTGCTTGTTGGCCCCCAGGGACTGCCCAAGCACCGGCCTCATGGGTGGCTCAAGCAGCGGTTGGTGGGGCTGCCCTTGGGGCCTTCCCAAAACAGTGGCACCCCAGGGTCCCCCAGCTAAGATTTAGTCAGAGATATTTATAGTGAAGGTCATGGACAGGTCATGGGCTGTGAATTTTTGTTTATTGCTTGTGACCTGTCCAGGACTTTTCCTAAAAATACCCATGACTGACTCGTATCCTTAGTAATAATGTCACAGTTCTACGATCTAATATCTTGGGAATTGCTGCATCCTGCTTGGAAGTTGGGAATCTCACCTTTCCAGCCCTGAAAGGTCAGAAAATATTGGACCTTAACTTAGGACTGAATATTTTACACACAGCCTTGGGTAACAATGAATGGGAGAGAAATCTGGAAGGAAACAGCATTTCTCTGTGGAAAGTTTCTTTCTTTCTTTCTTTCTTTCTTTTCTTTCTTTCACAGTGTATCTCATGAAAGCTTCTTAAAGGTTCCTGTAGGTGAGACAGTCCATGGTGTGTGACAAATGCAATTTATCACACTGCTTTGAAATTCATCAATATATGTCTTTGAGAGTATAGAGTGGTCACGTGTATGGAGTATGAACAGCTGAAACTCAACATGGCTATTGTCTTCTTAAATGTCACATTGGTGCGGGGGGGATGGAAAACAACCTAACATGATTTAAAAATTACTTTGGATCATTTTGTATGCCTGTTTTTATGATCAAATGTTTTAGGTTAATTTATGCTTATATATTGTACTATATAAAGCAGACGGGCATATAGGTGAGCTGGTATTGCTGCTGGACCCTTAACCTATGCACTTTCTGACTTTTTCTGATTTAAATGTGCAAGCTTAACATTGTCTTTTCACACTATTTTCCTTTTAACAGACAGATTGCAGTTCAGGCAAGTGTATTAATTTCTCACAGCTGTCTAGAATTGAAATATTATCTTCGGCAACTTGATTTTAATTAATCCAAAATAGCTTTCGTAAAGTTTTAGGTCAAGAATGTACAAACATGTGGAATATTATCTGTTTTAAGCGTTTGAAATCATAGCTGCCTGTTCTGTTGGCTAGATAAATGTTCTTCACAGCAGATGTTAGCACATCTGTTGTATCTCCTGTATTGTGATTGGGTGGATGGATGTTTAGAATGTGATGATGAGGCAAATAAATCTTCTAACTCATTTCAATCCTAAAGCAGGCAGTCAGCAGTGATAATGTTGTATATACAGCCAAGTGCTGGGCAGTAATTTTGAAATACAAGCAAAAATGAAGTATGAATTTACTCAAGATAAGTGAATAGGTTGTAAAAAGTGAAGGCTAATTATGCCAAGTTGATCCTCAGTTAATTTGAATTTGAGATGTGACAATCGTATAAACCTTAGGATTTTGTGTAACTAAGCACATCAGCTAGAAAAGGACATATGCTGCAGTTTAGAGAGAACTGTAAGTTGTAGTAGGGGGCTTTTTAGTAGACATAAGGAGAGTTGGGAATCCAGGTTCGGGAGCAGCTGATGCCTAGAAGGTTGTGCCTTGGAAGGAAAAGAAGTTACCCACAAGAATGACCTAAGATCTTTGACATTGAGAAAATCCTTCATTTTTTAATTCTCTTACCCTCTCTCCTTTAGTTACTCCCCCTCACACAGTTCTCCTTCATATTATTTTAATGGACCTGGCTCTGTGCCCTGAAGTTTGTCAGACTTGAATGCTGTCACACCACCAAAGTATGGGGTGAATTCCAAAAGTTGGGGTTCTCACCTGAGAAGGCCTTACCATTAGTCTTAGAGCCCATGACTGTGGGGAAGGACAGCAAGAAACATGTCAGCCAATATCAGCTGCAACGGGGTATAAAGTGGGAGGTGGAGGCTCTCACAGGTCCCAGATCATTCAAGGCTTTAATATGCAACACACTGGACTGCAGACAGAAATGAAAAAGAAGTCAATGCAAAGATTTTGAACAGTCATATGCTCATGGTGTCCCACCCCATTCAGTAGGAGCAGATGTATTCTAATCTGCACCAACTAAAGATTCCATGTTGCACTGAAATAACCATGCTTGAACCAAAGAGTGAATTACAGTTACTTAGCCTGGAGGTAACTAAGACTGTAAATAGGCCATTATAAAGGCTGTATCAGAGAGGAGAAATGGCAGCCTCTGTGCCAGCTGCAGATGATGATGAGAGCTACAGGTCATAGAGAATACAGGAGTAGGGTTGGTTGAAAATTTTGTGTTGAAACCTGTTTTCAGTGGCAAATTGGGTTTTTGACAAACTGGAATTGTGTGCTGAAAGTGTCTGCTTTCCTCAAAAAAAAAAAAAAAGTCATTTTCTTTTGTCAGAGAACCCCAAATCCAAAAAGTTTTGGCCTATAGCCAAAAATGGTTCAGATTTAGGCCAGACATTTTTAGGGGGTTTGTAGCTTTCAGCTGAACATTTTCAGTTTTAGGCCAAAATGTTTTGATTTTCAGTTGCTCAAAACTAAAGTGATTTCAGTTTTTGTGGTTTTGTTTTTGATGACAACATTTTCACTGCAAATTCATCTGAAAATTAATTTTGTTTTCGTTTTTTGTCAAAATTTGTCAAATTTCTGACAAGGTCAATCCAAGAATAGTGATGACTCCAGTAGGACTTTGAGGCTCTAAATCAATCTAACTAAAAGACATATAATAAATTTTACAATAAGTGCCGCCACGACCCCAACACATTCCCCTAATCTCATGCTTCCTACTACTAAGTAGCATTGCTTCTATCTTGTCAAGATTGATCAACACCAGTTGGAATTCATTCAGGCCCTTATCTCAACAAGGCACTGGCAAAGAGGGGAAACTGTAGAATCTGGGCTGGCTGAAAAGGAGACCCACAGCTAAGTGTCTTCAGCATACTGATGACACCTCAGCCCCAAACTCCTCTCCCTGTCTCCCTTGCAGTCTCACATAGGCATTGAACAGGAGTGATGACCAAGGCTGGACCCGTCAAGGATGCTGCATAGGCACAATTGTCCAGCCCTACCCTGTTGATCTCTCTGAGAAGAAGGCACAAACTCATTGAGGGAAACCTCTGTCAATCTCAGGCCATCCACAAGTAGATCAAAATAGTTCTAATAAGATCAGCATGGATGGTTTTCCATGAGGTGAGGGTCAGAAACAAGGAAAATCACCTGAGGAAAAAGAAGAATTAGAAAGATAAATGAGTCTGAGGGGAAATAGAGAGACTGAAACAGATACAGAAATAGAGATTTAGTGAAGAGGGTAAAATGAGATAAGTTGAGGCTGAGAATAAAGGTAAAGTAGATTTATTTAAAATAACAAATATAAGTTGAGGGCATGTTATTTTTTAGTTTGTATAATTGTCCAGAAAAATCAGTGCAAAGTATTTGCTTTTTGTTAGAGTCTAAGGTGCTGTACGTTTACTGTATCCCACACGATGAGCTTATTGAGGTTGTCTTCTGACAAGCATCTGGAAATTCACTGTTACTTATAATGGCTAGTAGAGGGGAAACTGGAGTTCAGGTGGATGTTTGTAACTAACTGGAGGATGTGCTGACAGCTGTGGAGCCTTTTGCAGCTGGGAAGTCTATAATCCTTAAATAATTTTTCTTCTCTTTGACTTGCTTATAAGACACGCTCCCTTTAAAGTCTACCATGAGTCCTTTAAGTTTGAGGCTTAAATATGCTTTAAAAGCAAGTCAGCAAGGCCAGATCCACCGTGTGAATGCCCGCTGGCTTTAAAATGTTGTGCACCCAAGTCCCATACTTTTACCCCTTTCGTCCTACTCTGGCACATTTAAATTTGCCCATTGGAAATGATTCAGTGGTCAAAGGGTTGCAGTGCTCTTACCAAGCAGGAAAATTTTCTCTTCCCAGAACCAGCTCCCCTTGTCCAGCTCTGTGGCTCCACACCTACCCACTCGCCCTCCCCAAGCCACTTGCCCACCAACTGTTACTCACCTCTCACCCACTGCCCTAGCCAGCCAACATGTTGCTCCTCCACTCTATGCAGCTGACAGATAGATTCATAGATTCCAAGGCCAGAGGGGACCACTGTGATCATCTACTCAGACCTTCTGTATAGCATCGGCCATAGAACAGGTGCACCTCCTCCCAGTTAGTGGACAGCAGATTATAAGTGCAGCTGCTGAGGAGTGTTACTTCATGTTCAGCAGCTGCAGTTGGAGCTCCTCACTGCTGCTGCTTTCCAATGCAATATAGCACTGTATGCCAGCTGTTTATTCTGTAATAGACTAGGGAAGATAATGGTTTATTGGTATGAGATCTGAAATCAGGCTTGCTTACTACTAAACGATTTGTCACTTATTTGTGTAGGTCAGTAGTTATTAAACATTTTTCACCCAAAATAGTGGTGCTCAAGTGTTGGAATCACATGTACTGTGTATATCCTGGTACCACTTTTCTAACGGTGGGTACTACTTTTCTAACATATGCTGACATCTGAGGGAGTCCTGCACATGGACACAGGGCAGCATATGTCCCTAACTGTAGCTATAGAGATGGGGATGAGAGAAAAGTGATCATATTTTTAAATTGCCTTTTCATGCTATTATTTTTGCCTTTGGAGCTGTTATTTGAGAAATGCTTGCTGGAATGCTTCTGCTGCAATGTAAACAAATCTTGTGTCAGATAGCCTCAAAACTAAAACAGACTATAAAAAATAGGGATTAAAAGACAGTTTATCCTATAGTCTCCCCACCCCTTGGATAGAGTATTGTCTTTCCCCACCATGTGAACTGGAGATAAACCTCAGTTTCTTTGTGGTAAGCTACCAACCAAATCCATCCTGGCAAATCTGATATCCAATGTGATTTGTCCTTTTCAATGCTTTTTATGAGAAGTCAGGACAGTCTTCTGTCAAAATTGATAAATGAGAAGACAGTGGGGAATGCAATTTTATTTGTAACAGGACAGCTGCCAGCAGTTCCAGCTTGTTTACATCTAGACTGGCTCTGTCTTGCTCCATAGCTTTTCTATTTCCATCCAAATAGCCCCCAAATACATTGTGGCTGTGCCTGCCTATGTCAAATCTGCATAACGTAACACACTGGGAGTGTTAGAGAGGAAAAATGAGGGCCATTTCATTAGGTTATTTTCACAACTGAAGAATTTCAATTGCTTTAAAAGAGAAATCTTGAACTTGACCAATTCTCTGTAGGCATTTAGCAGAATGGGTTGTAAATTCTGTGAAATAGGAGAGCCCAAGGGGTAACTGGAAAGAGTGCAGCTAAAATCCTAAGATGCTCATTACCTCCCACAATAACGGTATCTGAGGAATAAGAGTGCTGTTTTTTTTTATTAAAAATACTTCTTTTTGAACAATACAGTGGCCAGTGTTTGGTAAATTAAATCTACAGAAAACATTGAAACTTTAATTTATTCTTTTGTGTATGAATGGAGTGCAACCCTATATGTTGGCCTCCAACATTTATTGTAGATGCATTACACAATTCTGTATACTAAACACTTCTCATGAATATCCTAGAGTTAGCCTGTGTTATATAGACATTAACATGTTTCCTGGAAAATCCTCTAACAGGAGAATGTAAGTCTATGTGGCCTTCTGATAATTCTTAGATCTATGGAAACTTAGTTTTCATTCAGTCTGACTTGCCTTCCCTATGGAATCTTAAGCTTTTCTAATGTTTTCATTGATACATTTAAGAAAGGGCCCAAGACATAGGCATTTTCCTTATATAATCTCTCTTGTAAACTGATCCTTTACAGTGGTCAACCCTGAACAGGCAGTTATCATAAAGACGAAGTGTTAGAGTTTTTTATGTTTAATTGTTATTAGGCACGACAAATAATGAACTTTTCCAGTGAACGGAAAATTTCTGTTCTCTTTCCATTTCTGATATTGCAGTTATTAATAAAGATTTATTGTTCTGAGCTGGATTTATCATAGAATAAAAGAAATTAGAGATGGAAATGTAAAATCATCTACTCTGGTCATTTAAGCCTATTAGGTCATGTAAGCCAGTGGTTCTCAACCAGGGGTAGGCGTACTCATCTAGATATTTGTTTAGTTTTACAACAGGCTACATAAAGTGCACTAGCAAAGTCAGTACAAACTCAAATTTCATACAAACAATGACTTGTTTATACTGCGCTATATTCTATGCACTGAAATGTAAGTACAATATTTATATTACAGTTGATTTATTTTATAACTATATGGTAAAAAATGAGAAAATAAGCAATTTTTCAGTAATAGTGTGCTGTGACACTTTTGTATTTTTATGTCTGATTTTGTAAGCAAGTAGTTTTTAAGTGAGATGAAACTTGCGGGTATGCAAGACAAATCGGACTCCTGAAAGTAGTCTGGAAAGGTTGAGAGCCACTAATATAGGACACCCCTCTGCCAATTTAGGAATGTTCCTTACACACACTATATTCTTAAGTGTTTTGTTCAATCCTGTTTTTAAACAGCTCCAGTGATTACCTATGGAGATTATTTGGGAGAGTAATTTACCTGACTGGCATGTTTTAAAAAAACAACCAACCATACAGGATTACTTAATCAACATATTTTTAAAGGGCCTCCTAAAAGACCAGAATCTAAAATATTGGCCCCAGAAATAGAATTACTGAAATTCCTTTGTTAAAAGTTCAGTGAATGATCCACCAACTTCCTGCATCTGCATGGAGATAAGTGCTCTGGTGAAGAATGATCAGTGATGTCTAAAGTTCATTGTTGACGTTATTTTTCCTGGAATTCAGATTTCATTTCCTTTTTTTCCAGTTTCATCCCATTACTCCCCTCCATTGTCAAAGATAGAAGTGGTAAACAAAGATTCTGCCTAATGAATCTGTGAAACAGGAATGAAAACATAATTTGGATTAAGGACCTAAACTGTGAGGTTTTGTTTAAAACACCAAACTTCTGTTTTCAGGATGCACTTTTACATGTTGTGAAGTACATACTGTTGTCATCAGAACATGACATTCACCTTTCCTGCCTGATCAGACAAATTAAGAGGTGATAGAAATGGTGGTATAAAATAAAGCCTAGGAAACATTTTTCAATCTCCTGCTGATTGCTCCTTCTGCTACAAACCCACTTTTGTTTCCTCAGTGTGTTCATCACACCATTTTACACCCACACCAATTTATTGGTGTGTAACTTCCATCAGCATTGATAGCCCCTCTGAATTTGACCCTATGCTTTTGGAAGCATGATGATGCTGTTAGATTTTTAATATCATAGGGCTTGATTATGGGCGGAGGACAGGTTAATGCAGTTCCACAGTCTTTCTCTGCTGTACTTTTATTTTAGTTCCCTCCACAGAGATAATGTGTATTATCTCAGACATTGTTTGTAGTATCTACTTTGATTTTACCAGCAGATTTATTAGCTAATGATTGCAAAAAACTTGTGTACTTAAGACACGGGAGTATGAGGTTTAAGCTTTACAAGAAGCAGCAGCCTAAATGTTCAGTGATTCTCCATTCTGAAAGGGGATATTCTACCAGTTATATAGGTAAAAGAGAGAGCATCATGAGAGTGCTACGGTCAGTGCAGTCTGCCATATGGAATGCTGGTCTATAATGATCAGGAGGCCCAAAGCATTTCCAAGTCTGGAATCAGAATAAGAGAGGTGACAATAGCATAAGATTATTGGACAAATTTATGACACTGGAAGAGATTCCCTTACTTGGTTTCCACGGGTTATAGAGAACCACTAGCAAGAAGCAGGTAACATTAAGCTGTCTCTGTTAAGAGAGTATGATAATCCTGATTGAAAGTATACAGAGCAGACAAGTCATAACTACATATAACACCCCAGAAGATCATTTCACCTCATAGAGGCCCTGATACAGAAAGGTACTTAAGCACATTCCTAACTTCAATTATGTGAATAGTCCCACTGACTTCCAGAAATGGCCTAATACCTGATGCTTCAATGGAATAAATGTAGTTTCCACTGTGAAGTTAGGTTTGTTTCTATTTTGTTTTATACTTAAAAAAACCAAATTGATATTTTTCTCAGCTCATTCTTTATCCACCTATTCTTTAAATTACTCTGCTCTTGGCCATTGCTGTTTCAATTAATCATTTTGTCACAAGTGCCATTAGCAGGATGAAAATTAAAGTAGTTTCTTAGGCTTTATTCAGATCGCAAAGAAGAGCTGAGATACAAATAGTCATTTCTGTTTTGCTTTATTGTATTGTTTATATTTTCTTTCCAAACTTTATAGTGAAAACTACAGTTCATCCTCTGAAGCATCAGGTATTGGGTGAGTCCTTGAAGCAAAATATATACAGGAGTCAATGAACCTTGATTTATTTTATAATTGTAATTCTTACAGTCCTAGATTACAGCACAACATGGTTAGCCCGTATTAAAACTGCTGCTCTGCAAACACTCAGATGAAAGAATCCGGCGGGGGGAGACTAATTTTTCTTTCTTTTTCTGACATTACAAATGATTGTAACTAGTGGTGGGTAACTTTGGATCAATTTGTAGCCAGGCAGTTTGGATAATCCCTCAAAGGTATAGAAACTGACCAGAATCTAGGGAGGCTTCCATATTCTACCTCCCTCCAGTGTCCTTCAAAGTATACCCCTATGTCCCAGATCATCCTATCTTTTTGTGAGGTTCTCAATAGGAGGATTGTTGGTGCCCTGGATATTAGAGCTTTAGAGTAGAATTGACAGCCTTTTCATGCCCTCTAGAGTGCAGGGCTTGGAGGGAAAGCTCCGTGTGTCTGACTTCCCACCAGCAGTGGCGTTTGAGGGATTCCTCCACTCCAGCTGCTCTCTCCTCATCCTTTTGTATAACAGGACCTAATAACCCCTCCACTAGGCTCTGGTGACCTCATCTTTTAAAACTGTAAATGCGCCAGGGGGTTTCCTCACAATTTACACAGTAGACTGCTACATACTTGTTAATCCAAGAGATCACAAGCATCCTTTCCCCTCATTTCCTGCCCGTGAGAGTTGCTCAAAGGAGGCTGGAGAGCTAGTGCAGGGCCTGGATTTACAGGCACACTATACTGGTGTGTGAATTACATGAAAACTCAGAGTTCCTTTGCATTGAAGAAGGTTGAGCTAAATGGGGCCAGGTGGAGGGGTCTAATATGGTTTATACATAGGTGAAATGACTTAAAGTATTCTCACTCTCATCCATTTTACAGAAATACAACACATGCATTCAAATCACAGTGTCTGTTTGGGACCATTACTACAAGGGCTGTCAATTAATCATAGTTAACTCATGCAATTAACTCAAAACAAATTAACTTGATTAAAAAATTAATCGTGATTAATCGCAGTTTTAATTGCTCTGTTAAACAATAATAGAATACCATTTATTTAAATATATTTAGATGTTTTCTACATTTTCAAATATATTGATTTCCATTACAACACAGAATACAAAGTGTACAGTGCTCACTTTATATTATTTTATTACAGATATTTGCACTGTAAAAAAGATAAACAAAAGAAAGTATTTTTCAGTTCACCTCATACTTTTGTTTATCTTTTTACAGTGCAAATATTTGTATTCTAAATAAGATCTAAAAATATTTAAATAAATGGTATTCTATTACTGTTTAACAAAGTGATTAAAACAGCAATTAATTGTGAATTTTTATCTCACGATTAATCGCAATCTTTTTAATCGTTTGACAGCCCTACTATAAAGGTTTAGTGATCATGAAAGTTATTACGTTTTGTCATCATATCATGATCCTTTTGTCATTGTGCAACAGTTGTTTGTTATAAACGGCAAAAATATATTCTGGGGCATGCAGTATTTATCATAATTTTTTTAAACTTCTTTAGTGTCTTCCGTGCTAGTTCCAACCAAGGATCTTGAAGCATTTTACAAACATTTATGGATGTAGTTCCATGGCATCCCTGTGATGTAGATATTACTACGCCTATATTACAAATGGGGAAACTGAGTCATAGAAAAGATAAAGTGACATGCCCATGGTCACACACACAGAGTTTATGGTGGAGACGGTAATAGAATCCAGATCTTCTCTCTCCACGATTTGTGCTTTAATTGTAAACTAGCCTTCCTCTATTCATATTTAATTTCTTAACTGACATCAGATGGTAGTTAGTTTGTTCATGTGAATTAATACTTTTGATTGGTCAATGCTTTAGTTAAGACTATAGAAACAAAATATATGTTCTGGGAATCTGTTTAAAAGCCATCCAGAAGATCTAAGAGACAGGGCACTTAAGTGTTTTCTAAAAATGACCATTTCTTCATTGAGAAGGGTAGGAAAAGTTCTGCTCACAGTGGAATACCACCAGAACAGCATACTCAAACATATGCCCAAACCCACAGCAGCCAGTGCCTTACCAGAAAATCTGACAGTTCCTGCTCCAGCAAGCAGTTGTTATGAAGAATTTTGTTTCTATCAATAAGTGTTTCCTTCTTCTGCTGTGGTAATCTGTTCTTTTTAAGTTTCCTAAATAATACATCCTGGAAGTGGGCCCAGTGCTTTCATTCTAAGTGGGGATCAACAAATTTGTTTTGTCAATGCAGTCTCAGGCACCTTCAAGTCTTATGTATTATATATGTTTGCAGTGTGAGGTAGCCATATTGGTCCCAGGATATGAGAGGGACAAGGAGGGTGAGATAATATCTTTTATTGGACCAACTTCTGTTGGTGAAAGAGACAGGCTTTCAAGCTCCATGGAACTGAAGATCTCTGTGGAGCTCGAAAGCTTGCCTCTTTCACCAAAAGATATTGCCTCACTCACCTTGTCTCTCTCACGTATAATATACGAACTAGACAAATGCAGACCTTCCATTTGTCGTACATTATCAGAACAGGAGACATTGCGTGTCTGCTAATTGATTGAAATGTTTTAGTTTTATTGCAAATACAGTAGACTGGACTTAATGCATTTCACATTTCGAGAGGGAAGCATAAGTAGTTAGTGGAAAGAAATGAAAGTGGACATAAAAGGAGACAGAATTCAGTGTCTGCAGTGTAAGACTGGACACTGAAATATAAAAAGATTGGGGGCAGTGTCATTGTATGTGTCTTTTATTAACTGTGAATAGCACTAGAGCAACCCAAGAAGTACAAATGCCACTGACAAAAATCCAGTATAAATGCATCATGGTCTCTCCTATGAATGTGAATAGAATGTCAAGTTCACAATAATGAACTTTTATAGTATTTTTGAACTTCCAGTTGTTGTGGCTATTGAATAAACTTTAACTTGTTTTGTGTAATGAAGTTGCCCTTGATTCAGGAATTGATTCAGTTTAGGTTACACCGGCAGAAGCTGACTTGACTCATGGTACAGGACTCCCAGCAGTGGAAAGAGCATCTTATGGGTACTGGGTGGTATAAAGCACCTGTAACTCCAACTCTGCAGGATGATCATGACAGAGAAGTCAGGGGAGGGTCTGATTCAGCATATTCCCCTTGCAGTTTCAGTGAGTGTGGTTCAAATGGAGTCTCGATCATGTTTAAAACAGCAGAGTCGCTCAGCAGCAGTACAAATGCCATCTACCCTCCCCTGTGACACAGAGGCCTTCATTAGTGTAGAGGGCTGCAGATTTCCTCTCCTTTGCAAGAAGCAGCGAACTGAGCTTACTGTATATTAGAACTGGTCTGTATTTGTCTCCACATTTCCATTCCCATTATTTCTCAAGTGTATAAAATTGCATTTATAGTATAAAAATAATATTATTTATTTGTATTGTGGAAGCCTCAGCCCCATTGTGCTAGGTGCTGTAGAAACATAGAAGGGATAACAGTCCATGCCCTGAAGAGCTTACAGTCTTAAAGACAAGACAAACAGTTGAGTGAGGGGGAAGGAGAACAGGGTAACAACAATAATAATAGGATGTTTTTGTATAGACTAGGTGTATAAACAGATTGTAGCGGTAGCAGCAATGAGAGTAATAGCAGTTGGCTGTTTGCCTATCTAGCTGTTATCAGAGAGCAGATTTCTGTAGTCTTTGTGACAGAAGTGGATTACAAGGAGGGACTTCAAGAGGATAATGTGGTGGCTTTGCAGAATGGATAGGGAGTTATTCTCACTCATTGGGGCAGTATGTCTTGAAGTTTGAAAATGCTTGGGGGGAAATTGGAGGAGTGGGTGACTGAGACTGGCATCGTCGCTAGAACAAAAGTGGGGATCAATGTCACTATTAGATGATTGTATGGATGGTTAGGGAAGGGCTTTGAAGATGAGGACAAGAAGTTTGTGGTGGTGGAGAAGGAAAGCCAATGAAGGAACTTGAAAAGGAGGTGACTTTATCAGCAATGAGCTGGAAAGGGGATCTTGGTAGCCACAATTTTAATGAACTTAAGAGATATGGGTGGGTGGTTGGGCATAGCTGATGCTCACAGGAGGAGGTTGAAGTATTCAAAATCAAGATGACCAGGGCTCAGACAAGAATTTTGACAGTGTGCACAGAAAGGAAATGCTAGAGAAAACGATTTCTCCAAGTTTATAATTATTCCATTGCAGTCTTCCTCAGGTTAATAACTCTCATGGGTCTGATCCTGGGTGAGGGGGAGAAAAAGAGCTTCTCTGAATTTACTCTAAATTAAGGTCTGTTCTCAAGTTAATATCTTGCAGACATACTGCAATGAGGCCCAATGTTTTTGCCTTTCTGAAAAGAGTCTCACCAGAGACAGCTGATGTGCAACTGGTGGTATATTTTCTAAAGGAAAAGTGGCTCTTGCCCTTGTATTTCAGCTCTCATTATAAAAGCCCTCTCAACTAGTTTTCCATTTCCCAGCTTAAAAGCAAATGTTTACAGGGTCTTCTGTCATAGCCCTTAACCTCTTTTCATCAGTTCTACAAAGACAGCAACCCAGTGGATGACATTTATAACCTACTTTCCTATCACCTAAAGAATTGACAGTATTAACCTAGCTTTGCTTCCTCCAAAGAGGTGACAGCTCCTAACCCAGTTCTCTGTCTCCTGAGGCCAGCAGCCTTTAAACTGGTTTTCCATCACTGAAGGGAATGACAACCTTTAACCTGGAGGCAGAAGGCTATAGCCCTTAACCCACTACTCCATCACTTTGGAGGATGACTAATTTAACCTATTCTTCAGGCCTTCAAGAGAATGACCTCTTCCTCTTAGTCATCTTTCCCATCTTTTAAGGAACCGCTCCCCTGGGAACCTACTTCCCTAAATTTCATGGGGTGACAATCCTTAAAGTGATTTACTTAAATCTTTTAAAGAAGTCTCAGAAAACTGAGAGTACTGTTTTCTGGCATTGTTTTGATTTCTGTCATTAGCAACGGAGTACTTCTCATGTTGGGAGACAGCTGCCTCTTGGAGGCTAGGGTGAGATCCTCACCCCAGCCTCTGCCCTCTGTTCCCATCCTTCCCCAGATGTGGGCCATTGTACATTGTCTTAATTTTCACAGGATTCAGACTGAATTCTGAAGAAAGGCCGTTGAGTCGTCAAATGTCAAAAAAACAAAAAACACAAAATAAGAGGAAACAGATGTATGTATACCCAAGAGGGATTTAAAGAGGAAAATCATGATTTTCACATATGCACTGCTGCCGCCAGACTCATTCTTTCTTCTGTTAAAGATCAGCGGGGGAAAATCACCAACAGACAGCTGTCACAAAGCCCATTGTCAGATGTTTCTCTGGAGGAGAAATGAGCTTTATGGACCAGCTCCTCAGCTGGTGCAATTCAGTGTTGCTCAATTGAAGTTATTGGAGCCATGTCAGTTTACCCCAGGTGCAAGGCTTCTTGATGTTTGGGTTGGTCGGTGATTTAATGTATTATTCAAAATCTTTGTGAATTCTCAAAAAATTCTCACATTAGGCTTGGGTTTGAGTAATGCTGTAGGATACTTAATGTGTCTTGTACATCATGAAAAGGAAATTAGGTTTAGTTTAGCAGCTTGTATGTGCAATCTTCTGGCTCTGGAAGTCTTGTTTCCATACCAAACATCAGACCTTTTTCAGCTTCTGTCCTAAACTGGGTAAGAGACTGGTTGACTGCAAAGTAAAGAACATGAAGCTTTTATCAGGCAGTTCTGCTCCAGCTGTAGATATCAGCATTTCAAAGTGGAATATTCAGAGGAGTCTCCAGTCTTTTTGAGAGATTATAATTATCCAGGGCCACATACACATGGGTACCACAGTCATTAGCCACCTTTATACACATTGCAATGGGAAATTAATTTAAGATTTTTGCCTACACAATCTCAGGTCTCTACTGTTGAGCTAAGGGACAGCCCCAGCAACTCAGGCAGAATACACAAGCCGGCCTGATGCATTCCATCCCGTAAAGGGTGGTGATCAAATACAAACAAACAAATACAGTGACAGTCCTAACATACTTTTCAGGCTCCAAGACCAGAACATGTGTCCCTGTTCATTTGTTTCATGCCCTGAATAGTTAAATTCTGCTCGTTAAACCAACATCCTCCATAAGAGTTCAGTTCATTTCCAATGTGAAACATTCATACAGCTTTATTGGAAAAGCATTTTGAGATGAATCATCCAAAAGAACTTCAAGGTCACTATAAACTGAAGAAATTATGTTCAAAGCAGTCCTTGGGGTCCCTGTCCATCCTCGGTTCAGGGAGTTTCGAAGGTTGTGTTGGCAGGACAATGAAAGTCAATGGATTTCAGCTTGTGCACAACTCCTCATTTGCCTTGATTTAAAGGTCCCAGTCTCAGTCCTTTATGGTGTATTTAGGCTTCCTTATAGGCCTCCAAGGGACCACAAGCTTCTTTATTCTTTTAAAAGTATACCTTGTTGGTGTAATTGAAGCTGTTTTGTTACTCTAATTCCTTCCTAATGGTACCATTCTAGTCAAGTGTTCTTTTTCCCTCCGGAGGCATCAGTTATTACGGGTTTTGAATGGGCCTCTAGTCATTATACATACATTCACTCCCAATGCCAAAATCAGGTCACTGTTAGTAATTCTCTTTCTTCGTGAAATAAGATTTCAGCTTCCTTCTTTAAAATCTATAGTATAGTACATGCCCTTTCCACTCCTCAGCAATATAGTACATGCCCTTTCCACTCCTCATCATATTATAGGTATTTAAAGCAACTATCCTTTCTAAGAAAAACCAATCTGTCAGTTTTTCCCTTATTTTCTTATTAGCTTATTAAAATGTGAAATGTCTTAAATCAAGACAGAAGTTTATACAGTTTACACTACACATCCTGAGCATGTGCTTATATACTGGGGAAGGAACAGGAATACAATAAGCAGTAGTGCCCTTTTACAAAATTTCTCTAATAAAAGTCAAAATGTCATGAAAATCATTGGCAACATTGTCATTTTAAGCCATAATCTTCCAGAGAAGGAAGTATAGTGATGGAATTGCTCATTCTGAGGCAGTACATCTATCCATTTATGTGGCACTCATCACCATAGTATATGAGCACTTGACAATCATTAATGGACTTTATCCTTATAATATTGCTAAGGAGATAGCTACTATCCCTATGTTACAGATGGGGAACTGAGGCACAGGTAAGATTAAGTGACTTGCTTGGCAGACAAGTCAGGTCTCTTGAGACCCAGTTCAGTGCCCTATCCCTAGACCGTCCTTCCTATCCTTTAAAGGCATTGTGCCCTAGGTCAGTGCAAAGTCTCTGGCTTGTTGGGAATATAGCTGTGCCTCACAAATTGAAGGGTGCAGCATTCATTACCCTGGTATGGCATTACCTCTGTTTGCTGCTTGGGAGGAATAGAGAATGCAGACCCACCATCACCCTTCCTGCTCCCTTTGGGAAGGCTAGTGCTGCTGTAAATACTAAACTGGGATCGTCCTTGTGCTCCCTGGATGCAAGGGCTGGTGTCATGCCCAGGAACTACTGGGAGGAGAAGTCTCCTTCTGTCCTCTTCTCTTCTTCCCATTTGTGCACTCAGGAGAGCCAGACGCAATCTAGCTCCATATGTAGTTTTCAGAGTGGCTGTAAAGAAATCCAGTGGCTGAAATTCAGTGTTTCTCAAACAAACTTAAACCACTCTATTATATAATAGATTATTCTTTACTAAGGTTATTAATTTCACAATATTCAACACTTATATTTGGTATAAGTTTCCCATCTGAAATCCTAGATATTTGTACTGGTGTGTGTAGTAGTAATGACTCTGCTGTCTGCCCCTGACACTTGTACTTTTCCTGCGACACCACAGCTGGGACATCCAGCACTAAGAATATGTTTTCAGCATCATCTCATAATTGGGGAGTGTGACATTTGGGGTTCACCAGGGCAGAAAGTAATTCAGCCAATGTCTGTCTTGTAACCCACGGCGTCTTTTGACTTCGCAGCTTTGATTCAGGGCTCTGACTCCAGCAGCCTGCCAGCAGCCCACAAGCCTCACCCTGGCTTTGCCCAATTTGGATACTCCTTGTATTCTGACCTTACAACCCTTTCAGTCCCAAATTTGCCCAAAATTGTCATCCTGCAGTCCCTCTCCCTGGACCCTCATGGAGAAAGAATTAGGTTCACATCCTTCTACGGAGACAATATAACACTCCAACCTGACAGTTTACTGGAAGCATACAACTGAACTTACCCAGTGCTGATGATTTATAACAAAAATAGTACAAATTTATTAACAAAAGAGCATGGACTAAGTGATCCCAAGTAAAAGAGACAAAGGTAGAGATGGCTACCGGCAAATGAAAGTGAAAACACGCATCTAAAAGTCTGGTTTCAGAGTAACAGCCGTGTTAGTCTGTATTCTCTAAGTGAGCTGTAGCTCACGAAAGCTTATGCTCAAATAAATTGGTTAGTCTCTAAGGGTGCCACAAGTACTCCTTTTTATCTAAAAGTCTAAAACTTAGCCTAGTTTTTGTTCAGGATGGTTTCTCTCATCCATAATCTTCTTTCCAGCTTTTGACTGGCAAGGACTCTTCACAGAGATTAAATTGCTTGGTTTCTTATTTCTTAAAGTGAAATAACTAAGGGGTTTGCTCCCCCTCCCTTTATAGTTCAGTGATCCTTTGAAATTTATTCTTCTGAAGGGCACCCAGATAAGGTTCATTCGTTCAAGCTCAGTAAAGGAGACATGAGGTCTGGAAGATGAGACTCCATGCTGGTTCCTCCCACACTAGTATTTGCTACTATGCTAATTCTCTCTCCGGCTGCAACCTCCACGAAAGGCCATAGACTTTGGGCCACACCTGGTTTGAGATGTCAGCCCCTTTCCTTTGTCTGGAGAAAACCTGTTATGTCCTCCTGACATGCCTAGTCTGTAGACCTTTATTCACAGACTCTAAAGCATAATATTAGCAAGTGTCCATAATTTCACATACAGCATTGTTACATATATTTCACAACTATATTATTAACCACAATGTTACTGTTTTTCACATGATACCCCACAAGACATATTTTGTACAAAAATCCTTGCAGTAGTGTGTGAATACAAGAGTGACACAGGTCACAGAGAGGATACCACAGCAACCCCTCAGGATAACCCTTGATACATCCATCAATTATCTAACAACACCTACTATTAAACTATGGCACTGAACTGGCTGTGGGATGAATTATGTTATTAACGGGAGGCTGTGATTTTGCTTTATGACTTAGCTTGCTAGTGGAAGAGAGTGACACTCATTTGTAATGGATCGACTGATGAGTAGCTAGCCTGTCCTCTGTCCTGTAAATCAGTTGTTGATGTGATAGGAGTAAAATGACTATGTAATATACTGTAAGCAGCTCCTATGATCCAAAAGAAAAAAAAAATCCGGCAAAATCAGTGCACATTCATATTTCTCGGAGTTAGGCATGACTTACCTAACTGTGCTTATCTAGCTTACAACTTTAATATATTTAGACTTCCTTCCTTTATTTATTAGGGATGGTTTCCTCATAAGAATGGACACGAGGCTGCAGACTGAGACTGTCCAAAGGCAGCCACAATTTACTCATCCCATGATTTGCATATTTTGATTGTTAATACAAAATAAAAGGTATAATGTGGAAGGGGAGACATATTATATCGTATTGAGTGAAATTATTAAAACGTTTCTATGGTTGCCCAAGAGAATCTCAGTAATTTAGTTCTCCGTTCTACTGCAGAATTTCTTCCCAAAACAAATGCCACACTGTGTTTGTTTGTTTTCTCATAGGAGGTCGAGCTGTGTCGTGTTAGCAGTCAAGAGAAGCTGGGGTTGACTGTCTGCTACAGAACAGATGATGAGGAAGACACAGGAATCTATGTCAGTGAGGTAAAGTTGTGGTGGGTGGGACTCAATGGAAAAATAGAAACAAGTGTTCTGAGACCTGACTGCAGTAATACTGGCTGTCAGCCAGCACTTGTCACTTTCAATTAGGAGAGTAAATTATGTTGCCCAAGTAATATAATTATTACCAGCTTGTTTGTTTAACGTGATGCTATTAATACAACATTATAGTTAGGAAAAGTGCAAAGTCGGAGCATTCTCTGAAATTTGAATATAATCCCACAAATATGTGGAAAGTCAGCAAAAGTTCTGATTCCCACACGTCTGTGTTCTCCCATTACTGCAGTCATGTTAACAGTAACAATGGCTAATTTATTTTTACAATAATCACATATGTTCGAGGAAGAGAGGAACAGCATAAAACAATCTGTGAGATGAATCTGTCAGAAAATCTAGTCTGTCCTAGCACTCTTCTTTGTTTTACCAGCTAACAAACAGAAGGCCTGATCCTGACACCTTGAGGTATTGAACAATCTCAACTCCCATCTGCTTCAATGGGAAGTGAGAGTATTCAGCACCCTCTAAGAGGTATTTAGCACCTTGAAGTATCAGGCTTAGAAAGACTTTCAGGTGCATTAATTTCACGTGAGTCTCTGATAATTTTAAAGAGAGAAGTTTTTCTAGATGAGAAGACAAAGATTTTATGAGTCCAAGCTGGGTGTTGATTCTCCTGAGTGAATCTGATACACAATTTGTCACCTTCAGGTGACATAGCACAAGAATCTGAACGCCGGAAGTGGAGTGAGTTTAGCAGAAAGAATTGTCCTGCATTGCCGTAAAGTGAATCACATAAAAATGGGAATGGAAAAAGATTGTTCTGGAACTGCCAACAACACTGTGAAAGTATGTGAAAACCACAGCCTTAGCTCAAAAATTAGGGATTAGTATAAAACTTGCTAAGAATAACTCTTCCCATAGGTATGTAAGCACTACTATGAATATCTGTTTGGCCTTGTGAGGGGAAAAAAGGTAAAGGGATCTCATACCTTTATATCTAAAATATGTTTCCTTTCCCAAATGGAGGGTATTGCTCTGCTTGGAATCTCTCAGCCCTTTCTTTTAAAGTAAGTTTAATTCTATTAGAGACACAAGGTGGGTGAAGTAATATCTTTTATTGGACCAACTTCTATTGGTGAGAGAGAGACAAGCTTTCAAGCTTACACTGAGCTCTTCTTCAGGTCAGAAGAGCTCTGTGTAAGCTCAAAAGCTTGTTTCTCACCAATAGAAGTTAAACCAATAAAAGATCTTACCTCACCTACCTTCTGTCTCTAATATCCCAGGACTGACACGGCTACAACAACACTGTGTACATTTAATTGTATTGTTTTTCATACTTGATTAAACTCTTCAAACTCACTTTTTTGTCTGGCAGTGCACAATAAGAAAATAATATCTAACATCTGCTGTAACCTGCAAACCAAATGCTATGCTCAAAATGTTTAGGTTGAAAAATTGCTCTTGCCATGACAAGGTAAAATAAATGGTTTAAGATAACCATCAAGTGAAAGGTGATAATAATATTGCCCCTTTGAAGAGCAGGTCATTGTTCAGGGATGAGCTATTGTGACTCTGATAAACTGTTAATGGAACCCTAAATATCTATTTATGCTAAGCCAACTTTAAATTAAGCAACTCAAACCAGACCCAGTGTATAGGATCCATGAATGATCTCTGTACTGTAGATCTTTCTTTGTTTTTCTTGTAATTCTTTGGGAACTGAAAAATCCAGAGGAATTGCTAGGTTGATAGCTGGTACAATCATTTAAAAATACGTTTTCAGAAAAGGAGATCATACTATCTCCTTAAGCAGACATAGACCTGCTGTGTGGAGATATCAACCACTCATTAGCAAGGCTTCAAAATCACCTCAGTCCAAAGTGAATTTCCAGAGCCTAAGAATTCTGTCAGTAATACTCTGCTCTATTACAGCTGAAAGTTAGTGCTCGACAGTATGTGGAAAAATATTGTTCTGAAAATCGTACACCCCCTCAACCCTCTCTGTCTTTAGATTTGTTTTAGAACAAGATTCTGTGATTATTCGCAGAATTGGTATGTTCATCTGACTGAATAGAGTTTTAGACTGTCTTTCCACAATGTGAACAATGTCATTTTTACAAATTCTACAAATTGAGTTGTTTGAAGCTGAGATCTTTTCATGCTCAGTTTTTGGATACCTTCCTATGCAGGTTGATCCAAACAGCATCGCCGCCCGAGATGGCCGGATCCGAGAAGGAGACCGCATTTTGCAAGTATGTGTCTATAAACTTTTTTTTTCCTGAGCTCCTTCCTGAAAAACGGTACAGTGCCATCCTCTCTGTGGATTGTTGATGAGAGATGATAATTCTGTTGGTTGTTCTGATGCATGGAAAAAAATATGTCTGTCTCTTTCTTAAGACAATAGCTGGGATTTAGAGTGCGGGTATGGAAAAAAAGGAGAATGACAAACTTGCTCTGCCTGATGGCCCCATATCCTATGTCTTTTTTGCCATATTTATGAGAAATCTCATTTTTCTCTTGTTCATCGCAATGTTATTTTCTAAATAGGGCTGCTGCAATCATAAATATGGGTGAGAGTCTTGCTGATTATTCTTTGATAGTATACATTTGTGTAAAACTTAGAGCGGTGGTCCCCAAACTTTTTACCTTTTTACTAAGGAGGTAGACAGGGGTAAGGGGCCGAGGCTGGGACCACAGTTGGGATATAAAGGGATGGGGTCGGGAGTGGAGCCTCGGTAGGCAGCCAGAATGCTGGCAGCCGGGACCAGGAGCACAGCTGGGTTGCCCAGGCCCCAGCTGTACCTTCTCTCCCTCTCTTCCCCCCCCCAGCCCCGAACATTCCTCTGAACCCTCTAGGGCAGTGTTTTTCGAAGTATGGGTCGCGGAATGTCAGGTCCTGGGTTGCATTGCTGATTCAAATTATAACGATCGTTGCTGTGTAGCAGCTCTAAAGGGCTGCGCAGCAGGTACCTGGAGAGGAGAGAGGTAGGGGGTGGGCGGTAACTGGGGAGGGGAGCAAGTTGGGGCTCGCAGGGCTGCTGTGGGTCTCTCTCCCAGCCCCAGACCTCGCTGCTGCCAGCAGGGAGAGGGGGACCCTTCATCCAGAGCTCTGTGCAGAGGGAGAGAGAGGCCCTTCCCCTGGAGCTCCGTGCTGCCTGCTGGAATGGGGAGAGAGGGGCCCCTTCTCCGTACTGCCTGCCGCCAGTGGGAGAGAGGGCCCCTTCCCTCGGAGCTCCATGCTGCCTGCCGGCAGGGAGAAACAGAGGCCCCTCCCCCAGAGCTAGCTGCTGCACTCCAAACTCCTCATCCCCGACCCACCCCAGAGCCCGCACCCCCAGCAAGAGCCCTCACCCCCCCCCACATCCCAACCCTCTGCCCCAGCCCTGAGCCCCCTCCTGTACCCTGAACCCCTCATCCCCAGCTCCTCCCCGGAGCCCTCACTCCCAAGCAGAGCCCTCACCCCACCCTCTGCCCTACCCTGGGCCACCTCCCACACTTCTTACCATAGGCTTACTAAGGCTAGTGTCTCATGTTAGTTATGTAAAGTGGGTTAAGCTGGAATGTATTTCAATATTATGATTTTATGAAAACTCTAATCAAAAGATATAATTATGTTGGGTCACATGAATCAACAATTTTCTTCAACTGGGTCACAAGGAAAAAAGTTTGAAAACCATTGCCTTAGGGGGTGTACCCCACAGTTTGGGGACCTCTGATTTAGAGTACTATTGAGCATGGGTAAGACGCTTTTGAGATTGTGATTCTAAAGGCCATTTCTTAATGTTCTGGAGGGGGACTTACCTGATGTTGTCTATTCTTTTCTCTCTCCACCACTTATAACTGAACTTTTCTGATTTCGCTGATGATCCACCATTCAGCGAACTGCTCTTTTTATTCTTCGTTTCTGATGGTGCCGGGGTTTCTACATGGCACCACAGTCCAGACTACAGGGATGTAAATTATAGAGCCTTCTAATGTGTCATGCTTTTGCTCCCCCAATAAACCCCACTGGTGCAAACTAAAAGGTAGGGTCATATTAACAGAGTTCATGAACTAGGTACCTTGTAGTTCTCACCAAGAGAGTCTAGAAGGGGCATTAGAGCACAACATATTAGAGCTCTTTGCAATTCCAACCTCTGCAGCTCTCAGATTGGTCTGCCCCTCCAGGTTTGAGCTGCGTTTCTCAAATAAAGCACAGTGCCTGTCAGCAGGGCTCATTATCAGTTAGGGTGGCCAGATGTCCTGATTTTATAGGGATAGTCCCGATTTTGGGGGCTTTTTCTTACATAGGCACCTATTATCCTCCACCCCCCGTCCTGATTTTTTACACTTGCTATCTGGTCACCCTGCTATCAGATACTTTCAACAACAACAGCAGGAATAAAAAAAATTGCTCTGAAGCCTAAGGAGTGGTTAGTGTCAGTTCTCTCTACATACTTATCCGGCAAGGCCTTCTCAGAAAATAATGATATTCACAAGAAGCACAATCGTTATTCTGTGCAAGTACGTCTTCAGTACCAGGCAGATTGGTTGAAATTATAGTAAAGAACAGAATTATCAGACACACAGGTGAACACGATTTGTTGGGGAAGATCAACATGGCTTTTGTAAAGGGAAACCATGCCTCATCAATCTAGCAGAATTCTTGGAGGGAGGTCAGCAAACATGGACAAGGGTGATCCAGTGAGTAAATAGTACTTTGACTTTCAGGGTACATCTACACAGCAAAGAAAAACCTGCGGCTGGCCCGTACCAGCCAATTCAGGCTTGCAGGACTGTTTCATTGCTGTACAGACAACCAGGCTCTGGGATCCTCACACCTTGCAGGCACCTAGTGCCCCACCCCAAGCACAGCAATGAAACAGCCCTATAGCCCTAGCCCCATGAGCCTGAGTCGGCTGGCACGGGCCAGTTGGGAGTGTCTAGTTGTTGTAGAGACATACCCTCAGAAAGTCTTTGACGAAGTCCCTCACCAAAGGCTCTTAAGCAAAGTAAGCTATCATGGGATAAGAGGGAAGTTTCTCACATAGATCAATAACTATTAAAAGACAGGAAACAAATCATAGGAATTAATGGTCAGTTTTTAGAATGGAGAAAGGTAAATAGTGGTGTCCCCGAGGGATCTGTACTGGGCCTAGTGCTGTTCAACATATTCATAAATGATTTGGAAAAAGGGGTAAACAGTGAGGTTGCAAAATTTGCAGATGATACAGAATTACTCCAAAATTAAGTCCAAAGCAGACCGTGAAGAAATACAAAGGGATCTCACAGAACTGGATGACTGGGCAACAAAATGGCAGATGTTGATAAATGCAAAGTAATGAACATTGGAAAACATAATCCCAACTATATATAAAAAACAACAAGATCTAAATTAGCCGTTATCACTCAAGAAAGTGATCTTGGAGTCATCATGGATAGTTCTCTGAAAACATCTGCTCAATGTGTAGCAGCAGTCAAAAAAGCTAGCAGAATATTAGGAACCATTAGGAAAGGAATAGATAAGAAGACAGATATTATCATAATGCCACTATATAAATACATGGTATGCCCACATTTTGAATACGGCATGCAGCTCTAGTTGCCCCATCTCAAAAAAGATATATTAGAATTGGAAAAAGTACAGAGAAGGGCAACAAAAATTATTATGGGTATGGAAGAGCTTCTGTATGAGTAGAGATTTAAAAGACTGGGACTTTTCATCTTGGAAAAGAGATGACTAAGGGGGAGCTATTACAGAGGTCTATAAAATCATTAAGGTGTGGAGAAAGTGAAAAGGGAAACGTTATTTATTCCTTCACATAACACAAGACCAAGGGTTTATCCAATTAAATTAATGGACAGCAAGTTTAAAACAACAAAAGGAAGTACTTCTTCACACAATGCACAGTCAACTCATAGAACTCATTGCCAGGGGATGTTGTGAAGGCCAAATATATAACTGGGTTCAAAAAAGAATTAGGTAAATTCAAGGCAGATAAATCCATCAGTGGCTACTAGCCAAGATTATCAGGGATTAAACCCCATACTCTGGGTTTCCCTAGCCTCTGACTGCCAGAAGCTGGGAGTGGATGACAGGGGATAGCTCACTCAATGATTGCCTGTTCTGTTCATTCCCTCTGAAGCACCTGGCATTGGTAACTGTCAGAGACAAGATAGTGAGCTGGATGGACCATTGGTCTACCCAGTATGGCCATTCTTATGTTCTCCATGTTAAGGAACTAAACTGGGGGTTCTTCTGCAAATAATACAGGAAAAAGGCAGTCATGCTGCTGTAGAAAATCTCTGTCTGAACAAGAGAGGGGCATTAAAGGGATACTCTCAGGTTAAATTTGGCCCCAGATTTAGCCTTTGTAAAAATATGCTTTTTTAGAATTACTCAGACCAACATGTTCTCATTATTATTATTATTTCTATGATCCAGTGGAAACAAATATTCCCTCTGGAGGGTTTGCAACTCAGTATTGCTAATACATGAAAACCTGAAAGTAAAATAGATTAGTAACTAAGGGTATGTCTACACTACGAAATTAGGTCGAATTTATAGAAGTCGGTTTTGTAGAAAGCGTTTTTATACAGTCGATTGTGTGTGTCCCCACACAAATGCTCTAAGTGCATGTAGTCGGCGGAGTGTGTCCACAGTACCGAGGCAACTGTCGACTTCCGGAGCGTTGCACTGTGGGTGGCTATCCCACAGTTCCCGCAGTCTCCGCCGCCCATTTGAATGCTGGGTAGAAATCCTAGTGCCTGATGGGGCTAAAACATTGTCACATGTGGTTCTGGGTACATATCGTCAGGCCCCCGTTCCCTCCCTCCCTCCGTGAAAGCAAGGGCAGACAATCGTTTTGCGCCTCTTTTCTTGAGTTACCTGTGCAGATGCCATACCACGGCAAGCATGGAGCCCACTCAGCTAATCATCACCGTATGTCTCCTGGGTGCTGGCAGACGTGGTAATGCATTGCTACACAGCAGCAGTTTATTGCCTTTTGGCAGCAGACAGTGCAGTATGACTGGTAGCCGTCGTCGACATAGTCCTGGGTGCTCTTTTAACTGGGCGCCTGGGCAAACATGGGAGTGACTCAGCCAGGTCATTTCCCTTGTTTCGTCTCATGATGATTGAGTCCTACCGGCAGTGCACTGTCTTTTAATCTGCAGCTAGCAGAAGACGATGGCCAGTAGTCATACTGCACTGCCTTCTGCCGAGCACCCAGGAGATGACGATGGCTAGCAGTTGTACTGCACAGTTTGCTGCCAGCAGGATGTATAAAGATAGATGAAGTGGCTCAAAACAAGAAATAGACCAGATCTGTTTTGTATTCATTTTCTCCTCCCTCCCTTCCTCTGTGAAATCAACGGCCTGCTAAACCCAGTTTTGAGTTCTATCCTTGAGGTTTTGAGTTCTATCCTTGAGGGGGTCATTCAGTTTCTCACAAAGCCACCCCCTTTGTTGATTTTAATTCCCTGTAAGCCAACCCTGTAAACCATGTCGTCAGTCGCCCCCTCCCGCCGTCAGGGCAACGGCAGACAATTGTTCCGCGCCTTTTTTCTGTGCAGACGCCATACCACAGCAAGCATGTACCCCACTCAGATCACTTTGACAATTAGGAGCACATTAAACACCACACGCATTATCCAGCAGTATATGCAGCACCAGAACCTGGCAAAGCGATACCGGGCAAGTAGGCGACGTCAGCACGGTGATGAGAGTGATGAGGACATGGACACAGACTTCTCTCAAAGCAGCGGCCCTGGCAATGTGGGCATCATGGTGCTAATGGGGCAGGCTTATGCGGTGGAACGGCGATTCTGGGGCCAGGAAACAAGCACAGACTGGTGGGACTGCATAGTGTTGCGAGTCTGGGACGATTCCCAATGGCTGCGAAACTTTCTCATGCGTAAGGGCACTTTCATGGAACTTTGCAACTTGCTTTCCCCTGCCCTGAGGTGCAAGAATACCAAGATGAGAGCAGCCCTCACAGTTGAGAAGCGAGTGGAAATAGCCCTGTGGAAGCTTGCAATGCCAGACAGCTACCGGTCAGTCGGGAATCAATTTGGAGTGGGCAAATCTACTGTGGGGGCTGCTGTGATACAAGTAGCCAACACAATCAAAGATCTGCTGATACCAAGGGTAGTGACCCTGGGAAATGTGCAGGTCATAGTGGATGGCTTTACTGCAATGGGATTCCCTAACTGTGGTGGGGCCATAGACAGAACCCATATCCCTATCTTGGCACTGGAGCACCAAGCCGGCGAGTACATAAACCTCAAGGGGTACTTTTCAATAGTGCTGCAAGCACTGGTGGATCACAAGGGACATTTCACCAACATCACAACAACGTGGGATGGCCTGGAAAGGTACATGGTGCTCGCATCTTTAGGAACTCTGGTCTGTTTCAAAAGCTGCAGGAAAGGACTTTATTCCCAGACCAGAAAATAACCATTGGGGATGTTGAAATGCCTATAGTTATCCTTGGGGACCCAGCCTATCCCTTAATGCCATGGCTCATGAAGCCATACACAGGCAGCCTGGACAGTAGTCAGGAGCTGTTCAACTACAGGCTGAGCAAGTGCAGAATGGTGGTAGAATGTGCATCTGGACGTTTAAAAGCACGCTGGCGCAGTTTACTGACTTGGTTAGACCTCAGCAAAACCAGTATTCCCACTGTTATTACTGCTTGCTGTGCGCTCCACAATATCTGTGAGAGTAAGGGGGAGACGTTTATGGCGGGGTGGGAGGTTGAGGCAAATCGCCTGGCTGCTGGTTACGCGCAGCCAGACACCAGGGTGGTTAGAAGAGCACAGGAGGGCGCGGTGCACATCAAAGAAGCTTTGAAAACCAGTTTCATGACTGGCCAGGCTACGGTGTGAAAGTTCTGTTTGTTTCTCCTTGATGAAACCCCCCGCCCCTTGGTTCACTCTACTTCCCTGAAAGCTAACCACCCTCCCCTCCTCCCTTTGATCACTGCTTGCAGAGGCGATAAAGTCATTGTTGCTTCACATTCATGTATTCTTTATTAATTCATCACACAAATAGGGGGATAACTACCAAGGTAGCCCAGGAGGGGTGGTGGAGGAGAGAAGCACCAGGAGGGGTGGTGGATAAGGGAAAGACAAGGCCACACAGCACTTTAAAAGTTTAAAACTTATTGAATGCCGGCCTTCTGTTGCTTGGGCAATCCTCTGGAGTGGAGTGGCTGGGTGGCCGGAGGTCCCCCCACCGCGTTCTTGGGTGTCTAGGTGAGGAGGCTATGGAACTTGGGGAGGAGGGCGGTTGGTTACACAGGGGCTGTAGCGGCGGTCTGTGCTCCTGCTGCCTTTCCTGCAGCTCAGCCATATGCTGAAGCATATTAGTTTGGTCCTCCAGCAGCCTCAGCTTTGAATTCTGCCTCCTCTCATCACGCTGCCGCCACCTTTCAGCTTCAGCCCTCTCTTCAGCCCGCCACTTACTCTCTTCAGCCCGCCACCTCTCCTCCCGGTCATTTTGTGCTTTCCTGCACTCTGACATTGTCTGCCTCCATGCATTCGTCTATGCTCTGTCAGTGTGGGAGGACAGCATGAGCTCAGAGAACATTTCATCGTGAGTGCGTTTTTTCCGTCTTCTAATCTTTGTTAGCCTCTGGGAAGGAGAAGATCCTGTGATCCTTGAAATACATGCAACTGGTGGAGAAAAAAAAGGGACAGTGGTATTTAAAAAGACACATTTTATAGAACAATGGGTACGCTCTTTCATGGTAAACTTTGCTGTTAACATTACATACATAGCACATATGCTTTCATTCCAAGGTCGCATTTTGCCTCCCCGCAGCGCGTGGCTAGGCCCTCCACCCTCCCACCTCCCCGTGGCTAACAGCGGGGAACATTTCTGTTCAGCCACAGGCAAACAGCCCAGCAGGAACAGGCACCTCTGAATGTCCCCTTAAGAAAAGCACCCTATTTCAACCAGGTGACCATGAATGATATCACTCTCCTGAGGATAACACAGAGAGATAAAGAACGGATGTTGTTTGAATGCCAGCAAACATACACTGCAATGCTTTGTTCTACAATGATTCCCGAGTACGTGCCACTGGCCTGGAGTGGTAAAGTGTCCTACCATGGTGGATGGAATAAGGCTGCCCTCCCCAGAAACCTTTTGCAAAGGCTTTGGGAGTATATCCAGGAGAGCCACGAATGCCAGGGCAAATTAATCATTAAACATGCTTGCTTTTAAACCATGTATAGTATTTTAACAGGTACACTCATCAGAGGTCCCTTCTCCGCCTGGCGGGTCTGGGAAGCAGCCTTGGGTGGGTTCGGGAGGTACTGGCTCCAGGTCCAGGGTGAGAAACCATTCCTGGCTGTCAGGAAAACCAGTTTCTCCACTTGCTTGCTGTGAGCTATCTACAACCTCATCATCATCATCTTCCTCGTCCCCAAAACCTTCTTCTGTGTTGCCTCCATCTCCATTGAAGGAGTCAAACAACACGGCTGGGGTAGTGGTGGCTGAACCACCTAAAATGCATGCAGCTCATCATAGAAGCGGCATGATTTGGGCTCTGACCTGGAGCAGCCGTTTGCCTCTCTGGTTTTCTGGTAGGCTTGCCTCAGCTCCTTAAGTTTCATGCTGCACGGCTTCACATCCCTGTTATGGCCTCTGTCCTTCATGCCCTGGGAGATTTTGACAAATGTTTTGGCATTTCGAAAACTGGAACGTAGTTCTGATAGCACGGATTCCTCTCCCCATACAGCAATCAGATCTCGTACCTCCCATTCAGTCCATGCTGGAGCTCTTTTGCGATTCTGGGACTCCATCATGGTCTCCTCTGCTGATGAGCTCTGCATGGTCACCTGCAGCTTGCCACTCTGGCCAAACAGGACATTAAAATTCAAAAGTTCGCGGGCCTTTTCCTGTCTACCTGGCCAGTGCATCTGAGTTGAGAGCGCTGTCCAGAGCGGTCACAATGGAGCACTCTGGGATAGCTCCCAGAGGCCAATACCATCTAATTGCATCCACAGTACCCCAAATTCGACCCAGCAAGGCCGATTTCAGTGCTAATCCCCTTGTCAGGGATGCAGTAAGGAAATCTATTTTAAAAGCCCTTTAAGTTGAAAAAAAGGGCTTCGTCGTGTGGACGGGTGCAGGGTTAAATCGATTTAACACTGCTAAATTCGACCTCAAATCCTAGTGTAGACCAGGGCTAAGTATAACAGAAAGAAAAGGAGGACTTGTGGCACTTTAGGGACTAACAAATTTATTTGAGCATAAGCTTTCATGAGCTACAGCTCACTTCATCATTATTTATGGGTATGGAAGCTCTGTAGCTCACGAAAGCTTATGCTCAAATAAATTTGTTAGTCTCTAAGGTGCCACAAGTACTCCTTTTCTTTTTGCGGATACAGACTAACATGGCGGCTACTCTGAAACCTGTAAGTATAACAGGTAACTGTGTCTGGATGTATTTGTACCTGTGTACTATCAAAAGGTATCTTGTATCTCTTATTTAAATAGATTCTGCTCAATCTTTTTTGCCCAAATAACATTTTACAGATATTGTGAAGAGTATTGCCAATCCCAAGTGTTTAAAAATCATGAGTCATTCACCCCAGAATCATGAGATTAGCCTTAAAATCAAGAAATTTTAAAAATAATACATTTTGGTTTATTTTTATTTGCCTTCTGGGTTTTGAGCCTTTGGGCTCACGTTTTTCAAGCTTTCTTCTGTGACCAGAAGGGGGGAAATTGATGCTAGTTGTTAATGAAAGCTGACATTCTCACCTAACTCCAGGAGTTGAGGCATTAAGAAATACTCCAAATATCATGGGACGTGCAATAAAATCATAAGAGATGGAAGCACTGTGTGAGGACCACAGAGGATTTATGCAAAGGTCTCCCCTTCCCTCTCAAGCAAGTGACAAAGAGTTTGGGGAAGGAGCAGAGCCTCAGCTTTGGGCCCCCACCAAGCTAAACATTTCAGCTGAGCTGGCCCAACATGGCAGGGTAGTAAGAGCACTCTTTAGCCCAACAGCTGGCCTACAAGTGTTTTGTTAGACAAACTGAAGGTTTAGGTACATAATATTTGATGGGCAAACGAACAACACTCCCTGTGTGTTTGAAGACATCCATTCTAGAGAAGACTGAGAAAGGACATAACAATTTTCAAGTACATAAAAGTTTGTTACAAGGAGGAGGGAGAAAAATTGTTCTCCTTAACCTCTGAGGATAGGACAAGAAGTAGTGGGCTTAAATTGCAGCAAGGGAGGTTTAGGTTGGACATTAGGAAAAACTTCCTAACTGTCAGAGTGGTTAAGCACTGGTACAAATTGCCTAGGGAAGTTGTGGAATCTCCATCATTGGCGATTTTTAAGATCAGGTTAGACAAACACCTGTCAAGGATGGTCTAGATCAGTGGTTCTCAAAACCTGTCCACCGCTTGTTCAGGGAAAGCCCCTGGCGGGCCGGACCGGTTTGTTTACCTGCCACGTCCACAGGTTCGGCCGATCACAGCTCCCACTGGCCGCGGTTCGACGCTCCAGGCCAATGGGGGCTGCAGGAAGGGCAGCCAGCATGTCCCTTGTCTCGCGCCACTTCCCGCAGCCCCCATTGGCCTGCAGTGGCGAACTACGGCCAGTGGAAGCCACGATTGGCCGAACCTGCAGATGCGGCAGATAAACAAACCGGTCAGGCCCGCAAGGGGCTTTTCCTGAACAAGCGGTGGACCGGCTTTGAGAACCACAGGTCTAGATAATATTTAGTCCTGCCATGAGTGCAAGGCACTGGAGTAGATGACCTCTCGAAGTCCCTTCCAGTCCTATGATTCTGTGATTCACAAGTGGGTACTTAAGGGGAGAACTGACTGATTTGTGTGTGTTTGGGATGAGAAGAAATGTTAGCCAAAGTGGTATTCAAAAAGGAATGTGTTTCACTTTCTTTTAAACAAGCAGATATTACACAATAGCTAGTTTGGACTACTTTACGAAATTGTGGTGTAACCTCACCTTTTTATTTAAGACCTACTGTTTGATCTCAGAACTGCTGGCTGGGACAGTTAATAACAGGTGTGTTGGGAAACAGACTAAACTCCAACCTTGGGGAAGGCAAAGTCAGGAGTAGGTAATGACTTGCTTACAAGTTTTCAGCACTGAAAGGAGCTGGTTTCGTCCTGGGACTAAAGATTTTGAATCTGAGAGTGTCCCTTTAATGAGAGTCTTACAGGCTAGAATGAAATCTATCTCCTCCCAGCTCAATCAAAGGGCAAATTATGGCTATGTATTTAGGTCAGGAAAGAGGATAGTTTAACTGTAAAAAGAGGAAAATAGCTAGAATGACAGTGGATTTCAGTTTGGATTTACAGAGAGGAAGTTTTAGAGAAATCACGGATCGCTACTACCAAAATCAGAAGTTCAGAATTCCTCTTGTTATGCTGGTGTTTTTCAGTTCCCTCCCTTCATTTCCAGGAAACTTCCCTTGTACTTTGACCTCTTTTTACTAATGCCCCTAGTGGTAATTGCTGGTAATGGCAAGTTGCTTCTTCTCAAACAGCTCTTTAACTGCCAATCATTAATTTAGGCACATGAGTCTTCTGAATGTTGCAAAATCAATCTGATTCCATCCCTCCAGTCTTTCCATTTCCTGAGGAAACATCTTTGCTGAAAACCAAAGCTATATTTCTTACCCCACTATTGGCTTTGGGAATCAAACTAATCTCCAGAACACAATAAGATCTACAAGCTGGCTGTCTAAAAGTGGCCTTTATTTCAAAAAGGAAATAAGTAGTTACATTTTGATGTTAGGGCTCATATAGGAGCTCTTATTTTATTTTCTGTGTGGTCCAGAATGTAAAAAAATTTCATTGTGCTAGAACTGCCCACAAAAAATGTTTGTATCCAACTGCAAAAGGACAACAGTTCTTTAGTTTGGTGAGATTACGAAGAGATATGATTAGGAATTGAAAAGCAAATGAACTAGCTTCTACATCTGTCTACAATCAGTCCTCTAAGAACAAAGAACAACATACGTTGGGGAATTTCCCTTTTTTCTTTTCTAAATAAAAAGTGTACATTTGAAGTGAATTGTTGATTTTTCAACAAGGCAAAAACTCTGTGGACTCCCATCTTTAAGGCATTTTAATGTATTTTAAGTAGATGATAGTTTCATTTCCATGCCACTTTCTTTTCTTTTTAACATTTCTGGGTGAATTATAGTGCCAGGCACAGTATAGGCAGACAGCTAATAGATGTTAGTTTGAGACCATCAAACTCAATTCACTTGTGAGTGAAGACTCCAGAGGTGAGAGAAGACTGTAGGTAATTCTATTGCATTTTTGTAGACTAATAGCATCACTTGAATGTCAGTGCTGATATACAACCAGAAGTTTGATCATTAAGATTAACATCAGGTGAGTTATGTGGGCTTTTCTTTCATAGCCGAAGGCACACTGACCCTCCATCCACTCTTATGGATGAGATAACTCAGAGAAATGGAAGATGACAATATCATTACACAGGGAGTTCATTCAGGTCTGGAGAACGCAGTGTTGGGGATGCTTGGGTTTATCTTTTTCACAGTACTATAGCAGCTTTCCTCATGTTTTCCAAGATAATTCAAATACTAACATACTACATACAGCAACTCCTGTCTCCTTTATGGTCTTCTTAAATAGCTGAGAATAGTCTGTTTACCTCACACAGCACGCACTGTAAAATAAAGGGAATAGACTACAAGGAAGGTTCCACAGATCTTGGTTAGTCCTTGTTTGATTTCATCCGTGGACATCAAACTTTGCATAATGAGGGCCACATAGGCAACTAATTGGTGATCAAATGAGGTTTATTGGAGTCACTTTTATCTTTGCTATGATAGTGCAGCCTGCAGCCACTACAGGTTCTAGCATGTAATGATCTGTCTTGAGCCACTCAGCTCAAGATACATGCTGAGACCGTGTGGGCCAAATCCTCAACTGGTATAAACTGACATTGGTATCACAGAGCTATGCCAATTTACGATAGCTGAGGGATCTGGTATATGCCTGTATCTGTATATTGATGGGGGCAGCTGTGTACAAGGAAGTGGGTATCATTTCTCTTGCAGTCCACACTTAGCTCCCTCCACATCTCTCCATGGAGGTATCTCAAAGATTTTGGTGATAACCAAGCAAACAGTTGGTGTATATTTGTGGTTTTATTTACTCTCACCTAAAACTGGTTTTTCAAAGCAATGTGTTCAGGCTGTGCACATGCAGATTTGCTTTTTACTTTTCTACCAGGAAGTTCCTACTACTAGCTTTGAAACTGAACCCCTGCAAAAGGAGATGGATTAACCAGGCTGGATATGGGAAAACCTTTTTATTCCACAAAACTATTAAAATCCTTTGCCCTCCAGCCTGTCCCCATTACTTTGCAGATGGATTAAATATTTTTGACAATGCAGTTTGGCACAGTGAGGAAAATCCACTTCTTGTGCTGTGAAACAAACAAAGGAAGTGTGATATTTTTAGGGAAAAAATGCTTTGTATTTGAAACTTGATTTTTCTTAAGCAGTGTTTTTAGGTAGTGTTGAATGGGCCTGTAAAATCTATACATTAAGGTATAGTTATTAGTATGATTGATTGCTTTTAACATAAAGGCAGAATTGCAGAGAGAAGTTGAAGAGAAAACAGGTTTTTACAGATGATTCATTTTTATTTTGATTATCCAAATGGGGATGGTTTGTGTGGTTCTGGACAACAAGTCGCACACACAGATATAAAATGATTAAATGAAATAGCAATCAGCAGTGGCCTATAGGTATTGCCTGGTGAGAGAGAATACTGTAGCCCTCTAATTGGCTCTCTACAAGCATACAGTATGACTGATTTCAGCTGTAGTATTACCAGTCTTGCTTCCACCAGCACTATTATCTCAGAGTGACACTTCCATTACTCTGAACGGAGAAAGATGAACGTCACCTGTCAGGGGCTGGTTAATTGTGTTGCTAGATGTATGTTGCTAGGGCGCAGGTTGGACATTTATGAACATAACTGCTTCCTCTGATGTCCGCCATCCTTCAACGATCAATACAGCTCTTACAGTAAACGCATAATTGAGTGAAGGCACTTACCACTGAGGAGCTGAAGATGAGCCCATTGTGTGAGTTTCATTGTCCATACATTTCCCACAAATGAGCTAATATTTGCCCTTTATTGTGTGTTGCTTTGTGGAAATGGAAACTAATGTGCCACTTTCATTTGTTTTCTAGATAAATGGCCAAGATGTCCAGAATCGGGAGGAGGCGGTGGCATTGCTTTCCAGTGATGAATGCAAGAAAATTGTGTTGCTGGTTGCAAGACCAGAGATGCAGGTTAGAATAAATAGATGTATTGAGCCAGGAGCTTGGGTTATAGTGTACAGTCAATGTCATCCATAAGAAATGAACACTAAAAAACAGGATTGCAGAGGTTCATGAAAAAAAATGGGAAAAATATAATTAAAGATCTTTGCCAATCTGTAGCCTCAGGAAAAAAATAACATTATATTACTAGGAGTTTGTTTACCATTGTACTAGCTAAAAGATTCTTTGCAAGTAAATAAAATATATATATATATATATATATATTAAGTACAGTTGATTATCTAGTACTAATGTGATACTTAACTAAATGTGAAGTGGAACTTCAAAAAGACATGTTTATTGGTTGATGATTCTTACTGATTTCTGGGACTAAATTCACACTCTTCCATGGTTTTCACCTGCCTGTGGCAGAATTGAAGTGGACTCTGGGTCAGGATTATTTTTTTAAGCAATGTTTCAGTAAACTCTCCAGTTAGATCTTGATAATGGGCATTTCATTACAATGCCATTCAGCAAACCTACTCCTACCTAACCATTTTCAAGGGAAACTGGTCATATGAGATTTTTCATCAAGTACAAATTATTTAATAGGAAATAGATATTTTTGCCACACAGTTTTAAACTATACTTCTGGCTTTTAAACAAAACTGATGCCTTGCAAAGAAAATTTTTATATCTTTGCAGTGGGAGATGTCAGGCTAATCATCCAGGTAAAGGAGAGGGGGGAAAAAGATTATTGCTGCTTCCTTTTATATCCCACCACAAAGCAGAAAAGGACATTACATTGTCACTCTTCTCTCCATCTGTCAGCAGTCCAAGCAAAGTTGGTTATGTTACCATTTGTCTCTCGTATTATTGATCTGATATTTTCAGACATGGTGACTACATATTCTCTACACATTAAATTGAATAAATGTAATTCAGTGTCACCCGGAATCCCAGCGTGAATCTGGAAGTTACTCAAGATCACATTTCAGCATGTATTTCCTTTATGTCCTTAGCCATTCTAAACAGCTTCTAAAAACTGGCTATATACTAAGGCAGAGTAAAACTATTCACCTCAGATTTAAATAGCTAGGTCAGGGATCAGCAACCTTTGGCACGCAGCCTGTCAGGGCAATCCACTGGCGGGCCAGGACAGTTTGTTTACCAGCAGCCGTCCACAGGTTCGCCCGATCGCAGCTCCCACTGGCCGCGGTTTCCCATTCCAGGCCAATGGGGGCTGTGGGAAGCGGTGGCCAGCCTCTATTGGCCTGGAACATCTAACCGTGGCCAGTGGGAGCTGCGATTGGCCGAACCTGCGGACTCTGCAGGTAAACAAACTCTCCTGGCCCACCAGCAGATTTCCCTGATGGGTCGTGTGCCCAAGGTTGCCAATCCCTGAGCTAGGTTATATCCCTTCTTGGTCTAGAGACCCTTCAGAAGCTTTTAAAAGATTTGTGTGAGGATTCTATCTAATTTTTTTTTAAATTTCATTTCAGTGGGGCTCTCGCAGGCACAGGATCCACCTGCCAGTCCCAGTTGTAGAAACCCAACAAAAGACCTGATCCCGCCTTCCTCAGAACTTGTCTTCATAGAAATGTTATACTAGTACAAGCCAAGATGTGAGTTTAAACTGATCTAGTTATACTGATATAACTCCTCATGTGGACACTCTAATTCCAATATATGAGGGCCAGTTTTCAGTTTAGCTTATGTCACATTGGAAGGGGTTTAAGCAAATTTGAAAATAGCCATTCTTATTCCCGAATAAGAGTGTCCACAAGGGGGGTTTATACTGGTATAATGTATCGGTTTAACTATACCAGTATAATTATAATTATACTGGTATAACTGGAATGGTTTCATGTGTAGACAAGCCCTTACTAAGGCAAACTATCACCGGAGAAAAAAGGGCAGGATCAAGTCCTAATCTTTTAGAAAGAACTCTGTAATGCTAGTATTTCAAGGACTGACTGCTCGGCACATCCAATAACTAACAAGACAAGCTTCTCTGACTAGTCAATATTGATTATTACTCAGTTAATATTAAAAACTGAGCATACAAGAAACACACACAAATAACCATGTGAAACAAATGTCTATGTGCACACATGTACATGCATGAGTGCACATGTGCACTGGGGAGTATATTTATGTTTTTAAGAACCGTAATAATTGCCATATTGGATCAGACCAGTCCAGTGCTCCATGTACTGCAGTATCCTGTCCGCAACGGTGGCCAGCACCAGATGTTTGCAAGGAAGGTTTAAAAATCCTCTGAAGGGCAATTGCAGAATGATCTGCCCATAGGGGAAATTTCTTCCTAATCCCAGGTAGTTAGTGGTTTGCTTGTGCTGTGAAACTTGGGAGTTTATATTCTTTATAAGGTCAAACGGCTGACTATACATAACAGATAAAAGCATTTGAAAAACCATGAATGAAACTTCAACATTGATGTTCTAAGTAGATACCATAATATAGTAAAAAGTGCCACAGAATCTCCATCAACATTTTATACCTGTCTAATGTTTGCCTGGTTTGTGGAGGGATTTTTTGTTTGCTTGCTTGTTGTTTTAACCAATTAGTATCTATGGGCCAAAGGTCCATTGGCTTCAGTAGAGTTCTCCCTGCTTACAACACAAAAGAACTTAGTTCCATGTTGCATTGTTGCACACAATTACACTGTTTCTAGCTTCTGTGATGTCCATAACATTTTACAGGTAATTGGATTTTTTCTCATACTCTAGATTAGTTGTATTAATATTTAAATTTCTGCCCTTCCCCAGCTCATTCACCTTCCTTCTCTGTTGCCTGTTTCTGCCCCTAAAACACTGCCATTGGCAGGCATGCAACACTACTTCATTCCCCTTCTAGTGATAGTATTTTTCCTTTTTTTACCCCAGCATGCAATCTGGAAAGGGAACAGAAACACAAATGGAGACTTACTGTTAACACACACATGCACATAATACTGTGTATGTGTGTACAGCCACATCTCATTAACTTGATTGAAGTAATGACCTCCATTTTCCTCTTTTTATAATACCCTCTTCAATGACTATGAAAATAATGTTTCAATTTAAAAAAAAAAGTCAGTCAAAGAACAAAAAAGTTTAGTCATTGTATCAGTCAGTGCTCCCACCCCCTTTCGATGGTCTCTGTGTATATAATGTCTTCTGCAGTTTCCACAGTATGCATCCGATGAAGTGAGCTGTAGCTCACGAAAGCTTATGCTCAAATAAATTGGTTAGTCTCTAAGGTGCCACAAGTACTCCTTTTCTTTTTGCGAAGACAGACTAACAAGGCTGTTACTCTGACACCCCCTTTTTGTTTGTTATTTCGTTCACGTGGAAGAGCAATAAGAGACATACGATAGAAACCCAGAGTGAGGGTGCTGTTGAGGTTCAGGCACTGGGACACAACCCTGCGGTCGAAGTTGTTAAAGGAAAGAGCCCGATTATCTCATGGTCCTATTCATATCATTGCAGTTCTTTTAACATTGGGGCTCTTGGAGGTAATGAACAGGACAGCTCCAGGATTATGTGGTATGCCTTTCATACATTTCGAAAGGAAATAATGCTCTGTGCTGTGCAATCTCCTTCATTAGGAGAGAAAATCAGTCATACTGTTTCAAGAAAGGATAAAAGTCCTAAGAGCCCCCGTTTTGTTTTGGGTTTTGTTTTGTTTTTAATCATCTTTTTCTTCTTTTTGGAGAGGTGAACTATAGGAGCCTGGTATTCTGAAGAGAATCATTATGATAAAAAGAACTAGTCAGGCGTTGCCATTTGGGTTTACCCTATTTTAGCATGCATCCCTGCTAACATAATGCAATGTATTAATGTATTCTTTTGCAGCTGGAGGAGAGGTGGCTTGATGATGAAAGGAATGAATTCTTAGAGGAGTTAAACTTGGAAATGTTGGAAGAACAGCATAATGAAGTAATGCAGTACACAGCCAATGAGGTGGAGCAGGTAGGACTGACACTAAATGAATCATTGGAAATTTTGCTAGGTGTATTTTTCTATTAAGAGAGAATGAAATGCTAAGTCAAAAAATTGAATCAAAGGCTTTTGTCATGAGGATGCACTGAACTGTAATACATTCTCAATAAGAAAACATTTTAGAAATAAATGTGTTGGCCGTATATGAGAGGGTAAAATTTTAGCAGAATGTGCGAGGAGTAAAGCACCGGTTCTGCATTTTCTGTGAGCTCTCAGCACAATATTACAAGCCCTTTTACATACAAGGTCTTGTGTATTGTCACTTTTATTTATGAATTATATCAGAGTCACCTGTCAAGGCCATAGCAAGGACAGGGCCCCATTGTGATAAAGACAATACAGACATATTGTACAAGATATGGTACTTATATTGCTATGTAAATTACTACCTTATAGAGTGTACTTTTACTATATAGACTATGTATATTACAAGATGACAGTCTAGAAGTACCTACCTGGAGAACAAATATTTGATTATGGACTCTTCAATCTAGGAAGCAAAAGTATAACACAATCCAGTGGCTGGAAGTTGAAGCTAGACAAATTCAGACTGGAAATAATTTTTTAATAGTGAGAGTAATTAAACATTGGAACAATATACCAAGGATCATGGTGGGTTTTCCATCACTGGACATCTTGGAATCAATATTGGATGTTTTTCCAAAATATGTGGTCTAGTTCAAACAGGAATTATTTTGAGGAAGCTCTATGGCTAGTGTGATGCAGGATGTCAGACTAGATGTTTACAGAACAGACCTATTTTAAGAATCCCCTCTAGTTTGTCATTGAAGTAGAACCCTTCATTTTCCTTTTTTTTTCCCCTGAAAAATTCCCAGGTTTCGAAAAATCCAATATTTGGATTTTCCAGTTTCCACCCAGATTTTTTCTTGCTTAAAATTGCAATCCCAGCTCCCCTCTTGCAGACGCCCAGCTGGACAGCACAGCATGCCTGCCTAGGGAAGGGAAACTGTGCTTGGTTGATGCTGCGGCTGCACAGTGGAGGAACAAAATGGGCAGGGAGCCTGCTGAGCCCACCAACTGCTGCAGCGACAGGCACCAGGGAGCAGGAGGCTGCACCTGGGAGAACAGGCCCCTCCTGTCCTTCCTCCCCCCCCAAACCTTACCTGCCGATGAGTGCCAAGCACTCCTGTCCTATCCCATCCCTGTGCTACTGAAACCCCTTACATCAAGCTATCTGCACAAGTCATCTACAATAAACTCTTTATTTTAAAAAACTTGAATTTTTTGTATTGGGGATTAGAGATAATGGTTTCATAAATAGTAAACTCTTATTTTTCTACTTTTCTCATGCCCCCCAGTATTAACCCTCATATTTACCCAGAGAACTGCAAAGTTAATTGTTCACACTAATTTTCACCTGTTTTTAAATTTTTGATAAACTCCTGGGATATTTAAAAAAAATAAAAAGTGGAAATGGACCTTACCTTTTAGTCATCCCACCAATTCCAGTCAAGGCTGGGGTATCTCATCTTTAGCCATCAGGGGCTACTCTTCACACCACTGTCAGTCTTGCTTTCATCTTCGTAGGGTGACCGGGTAGTTCACTCTCCTGATTTGGAGCAGCACCTACTATCCCCTGGATCTCTCTTATCTGATTGCTTTCAAACTTAAATAAGCACTCTGGGTTTTATGTTACAAATGTATCGTGAGTTGTAAAATCAGAGTGGGAACCATGCCTGCATTCCAGCATGATTAGCCATTCTTGCAAGAATGAATCTTATCCAAGCTGAAACATAGAACTTTTAGAAGTTCACTTATTGATGGATTGTACACACTACTAGGTTGGGATTGTAATCATCTGCAGTTATTTTTGCATAAATGCAGCATACAGAGCGTTTTGGCCTTTCAAACAGAAGTAATTGGGAAGAAGACTGACCCTGAACATTCTAAAAAACCAGAATCTTGAATTTTCAATAGATGATGGGTGGAATTTTCAAAAACATCTAAGGGATTTAGCAGCCTAAGTTCTATTTTCAAAAGTGACTTAGACGCTTAGAACCTGAGTCCCAGTGGTACTGTGTAAATATGTTATGTCAGATACTGCATTAAGTATCTATATTATTTTCATTCTTCACAATGGAGAAAATGTTGGTATTTAAATTTTGCCAAATGTCAGTATTTTCAGTTTCTCTTGCTCAGAAAAGTTCTTACCTTAATAACCTTTGGATTCAATTTAGCTAGCAGGGGTAAAGAGATTGTTTCTTAATTTGAACTAGTTTATTCACAGTTGAGAAATGAATTGGAAGTTGAAAAAGGGGACAAGTTTGTCTTCCTTTTCCAATCAATGAATAAAAGCCAGGTAGGAGAGGATGAGATCTACTAATTCAAAAACTTAGAGGCATGGGGCCTGATTTTCAAAAGTATGTAGCCACCTAATGAAGAAGATAGGTGTCTAGTGGGATTTTCAAAACTGCTTAAGCAGGTTAGACACCTGTTTCCCATTGATTTCAACGTCCATTGATTTCCATAGGAGCTAGGTGCCTTTAGAAAATCCCAGTAGGCACTTATCTGCATGTTTAAGCACCTAAAGACCTTTGAAAATCTGGTCTTTAGTCCCACTGGATTTAGGCTTCTAAGTGTCTAAGTCACTTGCAAAAATGGAGCCTAAATCACTTAGCCACTTTAGAAAATTTTACCAAGTCTTAAAAAGTCTTCTATCACAGTAATGCATCAGATGAGTAAAGAAAGAAGTATTAAATGAACATTATAAACAAGGAATACATGATGGTGCAGTAAAAACAATATATTGGCATGCATTTGGAATGATAACATTGCTTACATCTCAAAGAAGTGTCAACAAAGTCTTAATAGAGCAGTGCAGCCTGCCAGCATGTAATCTGTGTGCATTTCTCATGTCTTACAGTAAAAACAATTTTAGAAGTGCTTCAGTGTGATTTCAAATGTTATTGGTACTATTTTTCCTGTCCCTTCTTCCTGTAAAGCCAGGATTCCTTAGTTGCTATTAGTGTAACTGTAAAGACCTCTGGCAGAAAGAAAAACATATTTTTAAATTTTAGAAATCTCTAAATTTACATTGAAACACTTCTCTGTTCATAATAATATTGCAATTTTAAGTTCCAGCACTCTGGGACCTTCCAAGAGATCCTGACCATGAAGGGTCATGAAATAGTAGACTTAAATTTGTCAGCTCTCCAGGACTGAATATCTTCTGTCCTACCCCTCAAACCAATTAAATTCTGGTGGGAGGATTCCACAATTAGTGTGGGTGGTGGGCAAGAAAGAAGGAAATATTTTTTGATGCAGATGAACCAGTTGGCAGACTGCAGATGAGGCTGTCACATGATGATGCATGTATTTCACCATCACATATATGGTGTTTGAGCATCTGTATATTTGTGTGTTAAATATACAATGCCAGTATGAAGGATAACTGTTTCTTTAAGTCTTCACTGCTAGTGAGAAAGAACGACTAAAATTACTATGGATAGAGATGTCATCTCCTCAGAGACTTTGACAACCCTGTTGTGAATACTGCTTTCTATTGATCATGGGTTTCATTCTGAATTGAATATACTCTACCACACTTTACATTTATTTATCTATCTATTTGTTTATTTCTATTTTTTATTGGGCCACCAGTTTCCACCATTTTTTGCTAACAACTGAACAAAAGAGACTAGTTGAGGCGTTCATGATCCTGAAGCAGAAATGATGCAGTGTGTGTAGGGTGCATTTAATTATTTTTCATATCTTCCACTATCTATCAAGGTAGAAGAAAAACAGCAATTATTGTGAGAGCGACCTCTTCCATTCTGCTTCCTCTCATTGTGCACTGTACCTCTTTCTCACTTTACTATTACTAACCATTATGTTTAATTGTGTAATTACACCTCCTAAAGGAGAAAACGCATTTGGCTGGTGCTGGGTGCACTTAGGTATACAGTGAGCATGCTATATAGATTGCACTTTGGATGATAGCGGTATAAGAGAAATAGCATACCCAGTTAGAAAATGAAAAAAGCCTCACCTCTTCAGCGTTGAGGTATCTAATGCTCTTTGCATTAAAGCACACAATAAATAGGTTAGGTACAATGAGCAGGGCACAAATTCAAAAGCAACTTCAAAAAGGCTTGACGTTATGTCCATGGCAGGCACTCAGTGTTGTTCTACTCTTAACGGTGAAAGGCTATGGGTTAGTATTGTGGAAAGTAGGTTTCAACTAGGAAACAAAAAGCCTTCCAAAGGATAGGTTAGGGGAAAGTCTGTTCAAGTTACCTGAACAAGTCCTAGAGTTCAGCTATCAGTCTTCCATTGACATAATGCTGAAAGCAGGTGATGGGAGAGGTAGAAGGGGCTAGGCAAGAACGGGCTAACCACTGTGTTGTCTTCAGCTGTGCCAGGGCAGTGTGCACAAAGATCGCTGGTATCCCAGCCCCAGTGTCTTCCTGCAAATAGGCCTCTTACTGCCATGCTACATTGCACTGCTCACAGCTTAGGTGGTCTGCCTCATGTACTTTTTGATGTTATGTAGGCATTGCTGCTTGCTCCAGGTTTGAGAAGAATTCAGCTCCAATAGTTGTGGCCATAATCCAGAGCCAAAAGCTGCACTCCACCTGGTGCTCATTTTCTTTCAGCACCACACAGTGTTGGCTTTGCTGGGAAGAGGGATATTTATTTCCTGACTCTGGGCAACGTTTCAGTGACACAGGTGTGCTGTATTTCATCCACTTGTTTGCTCGCTCCTGGAGGAGCTTAGTGTGTTCTGTGCAGCCTACAGCATGATGCTCAGGAATATGTAAAAGCCATAAGCATGTAGGAATTTTCCTCAGCAATGATTTTCTGACAGAAAATGATGGTTTTTGCTGAGAAATTTTGATTTGCCATCAGGAAAAGTGAAATGACAGATCTCCAGCTGCTCGCTGGGAAGGCTTTTATCAATTTCCAACTGCAGGGAGAACGTGAAATGCAAGAGCCTTCCAGATAAACAGTCAGCAAGCTGAAAAGTGGAAATCCCTTTCTGTGAAAAAATTCATGTTTTTGGCTTTTCATGCTGAATCAGGCTGAATTTTTTTTCCAAAATGTTAAATCTTTCATGAAAAGGGATCTCCATTTTCCAGCCAGCTGTAGTAGAAATGGGATTTATTCATCATTTTCATTCATTCTTATAGATTAAATTAGCTGTTTAAGAAGGACAAGACTGAAAAATATTTTAATTTAATATGGTCTGTATTTTCTATTAATTTTGGTTCACTTATTTTCTTAGCCAAAAAAGCATGAGGAGGAGGACGGCACAACGGACACTGCAACCTCGTCATCCAATAACCATGAGAAGGACAGTGGAGTGGGGCCTACAGATGAGAGTCTACGTAATGATGAGAGCTCAGAGCAGGAGAATGCACCCGATGAGCAGAACAAAACGACCCTGCAGAGCACCCGGGAGCTGGGGCAGAGCCAGGATACGTTAGGAAGCATTGAACTCCAGTGCAATGAAAGCTTTGTGTCTGGGGAATACATTGAATCTGATTTCATTGGAAACCAAGATGAGGAGTGTGAAAGGTTTCGGCAGCTGCTGGAGCTTAAGTGCAAGATTAGAAACCATGGAGAGTATGATCTGTATTACTCGAGCAGTACGATACAGTGTAACAGAAGGGAGCAAGATGGGGTGGAGCAAGAGCTACAGTTACTCAATGAGGAACTGAGAAATATTGAGCTTGAGTGTCAGACTATAATGCAGGCTCATAGGCTGCAAAAAGTGAAGGATCAGTATGGAGACATTTGGGCATTACATGATGGAGGATTCAGGAATTATAATACCAGCATAGAGGTACAAAGAGGTAAACTGGATGACATCATAGAGCACCCAGAGAAATCTGACAAAGACAGCTCCAGTGCTTACAACACAGCAGAAAGCTGCAGGAGCACTCCACTGACTGTGGAGCAGTCCCCTGATAGCTCGCTCCAGAGAATGATCAGCATCACCAACAGGAAAAACCTGAGAAGCACAATTGTAGCTAATCAGTTGTGTACTGGACAGAGTGGGAGGGAGGTAACCCCATCCAAAACCAAAACCACTGAGCAAAACAGCACTGTTGAAGAGAAGGAAACCATTGCAGAAAGTAGTAAATTCACAGAGCAGGAGAAGCAAAGTACTGAGCACATTCCTTACCTGTCTCCGTATCATAGCTCTTCATACAGGTATGGGAATATACCTGCTCATGCAAAGCATTATCAAAGCTATATGCAGCTGATCCAACAGAAATCTGCAGTGGAGTATGCCCAAAGTCAGCTCAGTCTAGTGAGCATGTGCAAAGATTCACAGAAGTGTTCAGAGCCCAAAATGGAATGGAAAGTGAAAATAAGGAGTGATGGAACAAGGTATATTACTAAGAGACCAGTGCGAGACAGAATCCTGAAGGAACGTGCCTTAAAGATTAAAGAGGAGCGCAGTGGGATGACGACAGATGATGATACAATGAGCGAAATGAAGATGGGTCGTTACTGGAGCAAAGAGGAGCGGAAGCAGCATTTGGTGCGAGCCAAGGAGCAGAGGCGGCGGCGAGAGTTCATGATGCGGAGCAGGTTAGAGTGTCTTAAGGAAAGTCCACAGAGCGGCAGCGAGGGCAAAAAAGAAATTAACATTCTTGAACTTAGTCACAAAAAGATGATGAAAAAAAGAAACAAGAAAATCTTGGACAGCTGGATGACAATCCAAGAACTGATGACACACGGTGCTAAGTCTCCAGATGGGACAAGAGTGCACAATGCCTTTTTATCGGTTACTACTGTATGAACACGTCTATTTCAAAGAGTATACTACCAGTTTAGGTAGAGTACGATTGCCTCGTTCAAGGTGGCATTTTTATATATTTTGTGACTGTTTATAGTTTGACCTTTTTTGTAAGCAAAATTACTTGATAATTTTTCAGTTGTTTTTCACATAATGGTACCTTCTTTAGCTGGCAATCTTTCTTTACTCTGCAATATATTCATAATATTCATTTCTATAAAAAAGGAAAAAGAAAATAAAAAAGTGAAGGAAACAATTAATTTCTTATCCTAATGTATGTATTGTAAGTTAAGATCTGGATTTATTTCTCTAGTTTTCTTTTTTCTACTTTAGTAACAATACAATACCAAAACAAAATGCTTTCTATGGTATCCTTACTTACTGGCATAACAAGCAGTTAAACTTTTACATCTTATATTGCATCTGTTAATAAGTCATGTGCTACATCTTGTTGTACAGCTAAGAATGACCTTTTTCCAACAACCCATTGTACAGTACATTTAACCTGTAAATTGCAATTGTATTTGTCCAAGTAAAGTGTAAGTGGGCAATTCTCCCATGGTATGTAGTGGCATTGGTCATGTAGCTAGCTAATATGTGATAATTGTGAAGATCAAAGAGGAATAAATTATTGCTTATCTTTAAGAAAAATTATCAAGAGTTCTTTGATTTTAATTGTTCGCTTGATTACAGAATGAATTATTTCCACATACATGATTTTTGAAGGATATATGAAAATTTCAAGGACACAGGGCACAATTCATTATGATAGCTATAGATTAGACAAGTTTCCTTCTGTCTTTATTCCATTATAAATTATGTTAAATGGACCTGATCCTGCATTTCTTATTCATGCAGAAGTCAGAAGGGGAGTTTTACCTGAGTAAGAACACATAGGAGCAAGCCCATATTTTTGCTGTCTTCCCTGACCTGTTATTAGCATCTCTAGTCCAGCATTTTCTGGTCCGGCAACATTTGTGGTCTGGCATGATTTTATTTTATGTTTTTTATGCTTTATCTACTTGTTTCCTTGTGCCAAGACAGTAAAATTGTGTAACAACACTAACACTTTGTTATGAAGAGAGCCAGTAAGCCTTGGCTAGGTGGCATTGCAAGCGTTGTTCCGTTTATTCACCTCGGCAAGATAAAAATAAAAAGAAACCCACTCGCTACATATTGACCTCCCGTGGTTCGGCAAATTCTCTGGTTCGGCACCAGTCAGGTCCCGAGGGTGCCAGACTAGAGAGGTTCAACCTGTATTAATTTTAGTTACTTTTCAAGCACTGTCTGTGTTTGGTGCTTTACAAACAAATATGTCATGGCCAGTCCCCAAGAGAGCTTACAAGCTATACTCTACAGAAACCAAACATGGAAGACACAAATAGATCATAGCGCTATCTTGAGCCAGAGCTGACTTATGAATCTGGCAGAGGTTGTTATTTTAAATATTTCACCGAAAACGGGTGGTATGAAATAAAAATGAGAATTATTTGCTGCTCTATGTTGTGCCTCCAAAGGACCAGCAAACCAAAACTGAGGATATCAGCTGAAAAGGGGGCTTCCCAATGTAACTGCATGTCAGTGAGGAAATAAATGAAAGATGTTTATTAAAATAAGGACTGAAGGGTGACCTGTAAAGAGGTGTTTTAAATTGGGCTGTGCTCTTTGTTTATTCTTTATGGTTTATAAAAAGGGCTTTGAAAGTTGGGCATTTTTAAAATTTGACTTTTCCTGCTTGCTTTTTTACTTTAGAAATATCAGGCATTTCTAGTCCCTGCTTTGCTGGGGGACCCCTAAAGGATACTGAGATGTATGTTTTGAGTCACAGCACCTTAATTGAAGGAGTAACGTTCCTGAATGTTTAACAAAATGTCTTGTATTCAAAATGTTATTTACTCACAGAAGTTATTAACAAAGGGTAAAAACAAACACAAAATAGTTTTCAACAGTCTGACTAAAAATCCTTTGTCTCCCAGTTGCTCAAATTTCACTCTTTTAGCTCATATGTCATAATTTCACTAGTTCTCCAAGGGCATGTCTACACTAAAAACTTAAGTCGACATATATTAGGTTGACTTACAGCCACCGCAGTAATTACTGAAACAGTTCATGTCACACTACCCTCCTTCGGTCGGTGGTGTGCATCCTTACCAGCAGCTCTTCCACTGATCTAAGAGGGGCAGTGTGGGGAGCTGAGATCCTGGTCCCCGCTCCCTACCAGCTCTCCCTGCTCCCTGCTGGGAGCCCGGCTCCCCCACCTGACTCTTGGCTCCCTGCTCCCCACTGGGAGCATGACGGGCTTCCGGCTCTGCGTTCCCCACTGGGAGCACAGTTGTCTGCTGGGCTCCCAGCCGGCTGCTCCCCTTCCCCCACTTCAGTTCCCTGCCTCCAGTCAGGAGCCCGACTGCCCATCGCCAGCTCTCCTCTCCCTGCTCCCCAGTGGGACCGGGGCAGCTGCCTGGAATCTCACCTCCAGGAGCGAGGAAGCCTGGCTCTGAGCAGGGAGGACTTTCTGGAGCCATCTGCAGGAGCAAGGCTGTAGTGTAGACACTGGCATAGTTAGATTGACATAAGCTGCCTTACGTCAACCTAACTGTATAGTGTAGACCAAGGCTAAATCATCATGGGGCTTGTCTACACTACCGTGTGGGGTCGATGTAAGATATGCAACTTTAGCTATGTGAATAGCGTAGCTGAAGTCAACGTATTTAGATCTACTTACCGCGGTGCCTTCACTGTGGTAAGTTGACAGCTGACACTCTCCCGTCAACTCCGCTTGTGATGCTTATTCTGGTGGAGTACCGGAGTCGACAGGAGAGCGCTCAGCAGTCGATTTATTGCGTCTATACTAGATGCGATAAATCAACCCCCGCTGGACCGATCGCTGCCTGCTGATCCGGCGGGTAGTGTAGACAAGCCCATAGAGTCTCCAGCCTAGACAGGACCTGAATTACTAACATAAAGAACAAACAGACAAAATTTTAAAAATAACCCTTTCAGATCGTCTTTATTCATCAAAAAGAAGAAAAATAAAGCCTCATCTCAGTTTGTTTTCCCCTTGCAGATCACCTTTACAATATATAGAAACTATGTTGATTCTTCTACCATACTTGGTGGACCTACAGACAATGGGAAAAATTTTCCAAAGCACCTAAATGACTTAGCAGATTATAATTCTGTTTTAAAGAGCTTCTAAATCACTTGGGAGTGGCCCAAATGAGACTTACAATCCTAAGTGTTTTTAAGTGTGTTTGAAAATTGGATTTAGACACCTAAATCACTTGCAACCAGACTTTACAAGGTGTTTATGGACATAAAGATGCAGACAAGCTCTTTTGAAAATTCTATTAGGCACCTATCTACATTTTTAGGTGCCGAAATAACTCTAAAAGTCTGGCCCTTAGGCACTTTAGAAAATGTTACCCATTGTTAAGTTTACTCCAGGAATCAGAAAGGTCAGTAATTGCTATAGCAATCTCTATATCAGATTAGGAAAAACTTGATTCTGGAATAGAAAACACTGAATAACATACATACATTCATATGTAATTGAGAAATGTGTCCACTTTTGTATATTAAGAATAAAGTATCTTTTCAGCTGAAAAACATTTTTCTTGATGTGTTCGTTTCTAGAAGGAAATTCGTTTTCACTAACAGAATTGTCTTTCTTTTCTTAAGATCTGAGACAACATGAAACGTTTTGTCTTTTCTCTTTTAATATGTCTTGGTGTTAAAAATTATGACATTTGTTTGGAAAAAACATACATTGGAATAAACAGTATGAGGAGTCTCAGTCTCTGATCTCACTGATGGAGAATTTTTAATGTGTGTGTGGGGGGGGGGGGGGAGTGTTAGAACATTGCTTTTTATAGAAACAGAATTATTTCAATGAATAGTGCAGTGATTACCTGCTATTCTGTTCCTCCTAACCAGAACCAATAGCCACACTAGACTTCTTCACAGCCCTGTCTCTGGAGTCCAGGACTGAATTTAGTTTACAAGTTGGCCAAATGTGATCAAATCATTATACCAAAAAAGACAACAATTGAAAAAAGAAAGGAATATCTAGTTAATCTACATAAATATCCTCCATAAATAGCTGTTTTCAGCTAGATAAGCAAGGACCAGAAAATTCTCACTAGAAGCCAATTGTTATCAAGTATTTGTTCTACCCATTCAGCTCCCCCTCCCATATACTTTCATTCCTAAATTCTTATTTCACTAGGACTGAAACGTATGCTACTAAATACCTTTTATATCTTTTTCTGGCAGCTGGAAAATTATTCAGTGTCTAAAATGTTCCCATTCTGCCTCCAACAGATTGATTATGATCTAAGAGAAATAGTGATAAAACCATAGTCCAGCAAAGAAATGTCATTTTTATTAATTAAAGTGATATTTTTAGGGTCTGGCTGCTTTGCCAAGTGGGGTACCTGGGCTGGAATCTTTTTGTTTTGATCTCCAGATCAGGAGGGGACCAGGAGTTGCGTAGATCAACCACTGAGCCCTGTTTGGAAGGAAAACCTTACATCACTCCATGGTGACATCCCTAGCCAGTTAAGGGTCATGAGTCAGGTGGAAATTGCTCATGAGTCAGGTGGAAATTTCTGGGCTCGTTGGAACCTCCTCAGAAATGCAAAGGATTTCTAAGGGGAAAACAGTATTTTTTTCTTTCCCAAATCTTTTAAATACATCACTGTCAAAATACACGTAACCTTGTCCTTACTCTGTAAAGTTATCTCTCACACACAAAAACAGAATGGTTCATATCAGTTAGATGGAAAGGATCAAAGAGACCATCCAGTCTATTCTTGCAGGCCAGCACAGGATAATTCCCTGCCATCACTTTTCCTATGAGAGGCTGGATAATGTGCAAAGGAAAGATGATGTGACAGCTTTGGGAAGGTAACTTTCTGCATTTGGTGAGAGAGCACAACGCAGTAATAGCATAATGTGAGGGCAATTTACAGTGACTTCCATGGGAACTGTGACTCAAGCAGCAAGTCCTTAGTGAGCACGTTGCAGGGAGAAACATCAGCTACTTTAGAAACAGGACTTGTGACACCAGTTTTCAGTACGACTGTTAAATGGGGAAAGTGATATTGGCAAGAAGAGATGCAATACAGAGCATCATTGTCCCACTTCTGCCCATGGCCACTATTGTTGTGGTGGCAGTGATGCTTTCTGCTTTTTGAATTTGCACGAGGCAGAAATTTGTCCTTTTTTGCAGGAAAATGTTCACATTCTCTCAGCAAGAAAAGCATCTTTTACACTTCTAAGGCTCATCTCACATTCCTCAATCTGTATGTTATAGAACAATCCCTTCCACATGTCACATGGCTCTTGTGTTAAATATTCCACATCAAAGGTAAGCAGCTACTCTAAGTTTTGTTTTATATGGGCCCTTTAAGCTGCTAATTATGAAAATTTACCTGCTAAGTACTCTGATAATACACATTTTATGAACCTACTTCTGCTTCAGTTCATTAAACACTTGAGGGGGAGAGGGCAGGGAGGAGAAAATTAAAGCAGAATCTGATTGGCTAAAGCAAAATGGAGCAGTTGCCTTAAAACCATCCTCTTGTTAATTGGAAAAGGTGAGCCAGGTTCATTAATGTCAGGTAGAAAAGAAAGTGGATAGCTGAGTGATCATAAGTGATCTTATAAGAAGCCTCTTAGCTGAAGTATTTAGTAAGAGCAAAATCATTTTTTTCATTTTCCTGCCTGAGTGGCTGAGTTACACGTTTGAAACCAAATAATTCCTTCCACTTTTAGGCACTGGGGGGCTAAAATGATTGGGAAAACCTCTCCAAATGGCCAAAGCACTTATTGAACAGAGGGGATTTGTGCCTAAGTAGTAGAATTTCCCCCTCCTCCTGACCTCATGGAAGCCAGTTTGTGAGAACTCCATGCACTGAGATGCTCAGAGAGATTTGGGGGTAGAGAAGATGTGAGCTGGAGAACATCTGTAGTGGGTAATGTGAATCTGCACTGCATAAATTAATGTTGTATGCTGTGAGTTGGATTTTGCTATGCCAGTCACTGGGAGATTTCACACTGAAATGAATGGTACCACTCAGTAACAGTGAAGGTGGCCATCTAGGACTGGGCTGGCATTTAAGTTTCCCAGTGCCTGCCTCCGGTTGTTGGGGCAATGTCTGCAGTTATTTATTCCCCATATAGGTCAATAGTTTCAAAATCCAACTAACAGCTGATCTACTGGGCTGTACTGTGAGTGCCTAGTTCTGCAGCTCAACTTTGCATAATTCTTGTACACCCAGTGGCAATATTTAGCCTTTTACCCTCCGTGGTCTCACCTTGGGCCTGATTTGTCAGAAAATTCACAAGTGGAAAGGCTTTTCCACTAGCCTTTGGCCCTTCCTCAGGTCTTTATGTGGAGGCCATGATCTGGCCTTAGTCAAGTATACAAAAATATCTTAGCACACTATTAATGGCTTCCTGGCCCTATGGACATTACAGTAAATGTGTCAAAGTTTCAAAATCTGAAAACAACATTCTGGATCCTTTCTAAGTTACAGATATTTAAACATGTTTATTGATGTCACATAAGGTTTTTGCACTTGTACAAATGAGTGGGACTGACTGCATGGGTGCTTTGGGAGCTGCACTGTATGGCCATTTATTTCAGGTGCTCAGATTCTACCATGATGACTGCAATGTAAATACCCAGATGGATAGATGGCTGGTGCAGTGTCGAATAGAATCATCGGACTGGAAGGGACCTGGAGAGGTCATCTAGGCCAGTCCTCTGCATTCATGGCAGGACTGTGTTTGGGAACACATTGCAACTGACGTGGCTTCCCATGCTGCAGGCTGGGGCTCTCGCTGTATGCACTCTCCGTGCTGCAGCACTTGCGGTATTTCTCAGGGAATTCTCAAGTTTGTTGCCTTCCTGCATCTTTGTCCTGGAGAAATGGTGTGATTGTTGCCATCAGAAGACTAAAATACACTCACTTAGTGCTTCCCTGGGAACAAAAAGTCGGGGGACTCGACTTGGACCAGCCGATTCTGGACTTGAGGCAAAGATAACGAATATCCAGATGACTCTTTAAAACATTTACACCAGAAAGGACAAAAACTATTATTTTGATACAAATTATTAAAATTGTGTTTAGCTGATATAGACTCATTGGCAATTTAAAAGCTATTTGTGCCCATTTTTACAGACATTTCATAAGGATTCCTCATGTGCCTTAATACAAAATGCAGATATTTATAAATACAGACTGCACCAAAATGCTGCAGTAGCTGAAAGGAAGGGATAATCTCACATACCTTCCTCACAGCAATTCCTACGTATAGTGGGGATGAGTTACAGACATAATGTTAACCTTAAAGGTGAAATGCAGAGCTGAAAATTGAGTTAAGCCCAGATTTATGTGCTGCCCGTCCCCACTAACCAGGCCTTTGGGGACACTGAGTACAGAATGAAGTTTTAACTAGCCTTTTAAAACTCTTTCCCTGACACACCCCCATGAAATCTTCCTGGTTTACTGAAGCTATACAAACAGCCCGAGAAAGAAGCATTGACTCACATCCCAAATACCAGAAGTCTCAGTTCAATCCAACATATCTGGGCTGTCACAGAATGGTGCATACCTGGAAGGATCAACAGAATTTCACAGATAAGATGATGGAATTTCTGAAATGTTAGTTAACATTAATTTATGTGCTGAATCTTCCGCACAGCCTAGTTAGTGGGCTTATTAGGTGCATACATTTGAACTTAACGCCATATTCATTTCATTGGGTTTTGTAATTCAGTTTTAACTTTGAATTTCCTGGCAGTGTTGTGCCTTAAATGTTGTTTGGATTTTTTTAAGTGTTCAGGAAAGCTGAAGAAATATTAAAAGGGGGGGGGGGCAATTCCTCTGAAATGGACAAAATTTTGGGGCATGGATCATCTCATTGACATTAATAGAACTCCTTGTCTGAAAGACACAAATGTCTGTTTCTCCCATCAATAGAGAATTTACACCAGTGAGATTAGGTTGCATATATTTCCTGCACGTCAGGTGAAATTCATTCCATTTAAGCAGTGCATTGGTTTTGTGTGGCTTCTCCATACAGCAGTAAATTAAACCCTTTGAGAGAAGGCCAGACAATTTAAAATCTCTATTCCACTTGTGTACTACATAAACTGACACACACAAATATTAAAGTGATTGCTGTAGTAATAAAGAAGGATTTGTTACAGAACATGAGTGGTTTGTTATATCTTTTAGACATTTATTCAAAGGAACACTTTACCTTCTGTTGACCTTTAATTAGCCCCATTGACTATAATTTGACTCAAACGCAGAATGTATTCTTTGCACTGTGTTGGAGATTGAATTATTCAGAAAAAATTATATACATCTTTCCATAGCATTACTGATTTTATATATATCAAAGTGGTATAGAAAAGTGTACCTTAGCTAATGTAAAACCAGCAAGCTGCAAATGTTACATTTATGTCCTATTTCAATTGCTTCAATGAGGCAGTATGTGGCCTATCAAATGTCACAACCTGGATGTTTTGTCTTAATTCCGAAGTCAATAACCATCCTGCAATTGCAATTGGACATACACCAGTGTTTGCTCTTCAAATACATTTCTAAGAATGTTTAACTTATTGGTAACTACAAGGAGGAAGGCAGAGTAAATGGCTGGCTCTGCTGAAAAAATTCTAGAGTAGAGAGAATTTTAAGTATGAAGTGAATATATGAAACTTTCCTCTTGATACTGGATAAGAAACCAAAAAAAAAAAAAGGGGGGGGGAGAATTAACATTGTATGATGAAAGATGAAAAGGTTGAAGTCACTGGTTTGACTGCTGGACCTTCTAGAGGAGATATCTGTAAAAAGAATGAAATAGAAAGTTGAGCTGGGGAATATCACATGAAATTTACCAGAGATCAAAATATTACTTTTTTGCACTTCAAAGGCATCCCTCTTATTTTCATAGGTTATTTAACCCCGCTGGCAATCTCTGCAATGCATAAATATTTTTGACGGCATGCAAAGTATCTTCTTAATGGTGTATAGATGCTATACAGTGAGGAGATTGAAATGTATAAATATTCATGTCAGCAAAGATGCTGTCAACCCCCTGACAAGACATGATAGCAGAAATTAAAATATAAAAAGGATATTCACTTTTCCCTCTCCATTTTCTCTTCAAGTTTAGAACTTGGCTGCATGCTTAGGGTAAAGAAATGCCCCCTGAAAGATCGTGGTTTTGGTTCAGGTGTAGGAAATTAAAAGGAAAGCTCCTCAAACTCGACAGTTTAATTTACTTCTCTTAAGCTCTTTAATACCAAACTTATCAGTTCTCTCTGTTAGGCATTAACTTGTTAAATGAGTCTTAATTATACATAAGCAGATGGAGATTTGAATTAAAATTACCTTACACTCGAGTGGCTTTAGTTCATTATAACATATCTTCCTCTTAATCATTTAGGCAGTCTCATCATCTTTCATATAGAAAGTTATTAAAGTATTCCAATTTCCATATTTCTTCTGATACAGCCACTATTAAATGGCACACAGCGCATATTAGTTGGAGACTTATACCATGCAATAGTTAGTGAATTATTCATGTTGGTAACAATTCTTGTACTTTTGTGTCATCTATATCATTTTATTTTAAAGGCTTTATATTTACTTGATATTTGGTATTTCACCTCATTTAATTTTAAATGTGATTTATAATGCCACACCACTTTCACAGTGATAAGAAAAGGAACAAGGTATCTTCTTCATTTCATACCTCTTTTCACTGGAGATCAGGGAAAGGGACAACCAGGTGTTCATTGGAAGTTTTGGTATAATACAGGCTGGAGTGGAAGGTAAGAGATTTCTAATGAACATTCAGGAATCATACTTACTCCACATCTTCAATGTCCAATTTAAGCCACCTCATCACCTCTGGCATCCCCAATCCCCAGAAGATGTTCCACAGGACTAGCCCAGGGAATGGGCAAACTTTTTGGGCCGAGGGCCACATCTGGGTATGGAAATTGTATGGTGGGCCATGAATGCTCATGAAATTGGGGGTTGGGGTGCAGGAGGGGGTGAGGGCTCAGCTGGGGGTATGGGCTCTGAGGTGGGGCTAGAATGAGGAGTTCAGGGTATGGGAGGGGGCTCCGGGCTGGGGCAAGGCATTAGGGTGCGGGGGGATTGAGGGCTCTGGCTGCGGGTGTGGGCTCTGGGATGCCTGAGGGTGGGACTGAGGGGTTCAGAGGGCAGGAAAGGGAATCAGGACTGGGGCAGGGGGATGGGGTGCAGGAGGGGTTCAGGGGGGCAGGCTCTGGGCATCGCTTACCACAAGCAGCTCCCAGAAGCAGCGGCATGTCCCTGCTCTAGCTCCTACATGGAGGCACGGCCAGGCAGCTCTGCACCCTGCCCCCTCCACGGGCGCCACCCCTGCAGCTCCCATTGGCCCCATTTGCTGGCCAATGGGAGCTGCCGGGGTGGCACTTGCGGCATAGGAGCCAGAATGGGGATGTGCAGGGCAAACTCCCGACCCGCCTCCCTGGCAGGATTAAAACGTCTGAAGGGCCAAATGCGGCCCCCGGGCCATAGTTTGCCCACCCTTGGACTAGTCTGTCTTTCCCCAAAATGAAAAGATTTTGCATAGAGAGGGAAAATACCTTTTAATGTTTGCTGACTTTGTATATATTAACCCTCTCCAATGAGAAAATGAATGTCCCCGTCACTGAAACTGAGCAATACTTTATTCAGAAGGTACTGAATATGTGTGCAGGAAAAGAGTCATGTACAGACATTCTTTCAAAGTCAGAAAGCCACAACAAGCCATTTAATCATCCCCAGTTCTGCTTCTCCAGGATAAAAATAAGGAAAAATTGGACAAAAAAGTAGCATTTTGGTTCCAGGAAGCAATTTACAATCATTCACAAAGGAAACCCAATGAGACTTTTCAAAGGCAAACGCACATAGTCTCCTCTGCTAGAGGCAGGCAGACTGTTCTCAGGATCCTCTTAGTTAACATTTTACCCAAGCCCTCTTCAATGTAAAACCAGCAGGCAAGTAACTGCATTAGCAAGATGAGTGAGAATGACAGCTGAGTCAAATGGCTGGTTTTGCGCTAGCAAACTTCATAGCCTTAATTTGCTATGGGTTCAGTTCTATTGGTAGGGCTGTAGTGGAAACTGGGCTCAGGAACTGATGCCACCATGTTAGAGAGGAAGGATGCTCCAGTAGTTAGAATGCTGGCCTAGGCCATAGAAGACCAAGCGTCAGGTCCTATGCTACCACATACTGCCTGGGTGACCTTGAGCCCGTTGCTTAGGGCCAGGTCCTCAAAGGTATTTACGTGCCTTTTTGCCTCTTTAGCCACCTAAGTCCACCATTTAGACACCACTGGCATTTTCAAAACTGCCACTCAGTTGCTGCTTAACTCCAGAGGTCCCTAGGCGTCCACTAGTATGTCTATGCTGGAATTGGAGGGGCAATTCCCCGCTCAGGTAGCCATAACCCCGCTAGCTGTGGGTGAGCTAGAACACCAGAAATAGCATGAAGCTGTGACTGCACAGGTGGTGGCATGGGCTAGCTGCCCCAAGTACATACCTCGGGACATGGATGGGATTGCACTCAAGGTGGTTAGCCCATCCTGTCACCACTATTTTTAGTGTGTTCGCTTAGCCTCCTGAATGCCTTGCCGCTCCTTTCCCTGACCCTGCCCTCAGCATTGCTCTCCTGGTTTGCTTAGAAGGCTCCTCACTCAGCATGCTGGCTTTTGAGGATCCCTTTCTTAGGCGCCAAATGGGCCTCATGCATTGTATGTGGAGCCAGGGGCTGCGATTAAGTACTTCTGAGGATCTGTGTGTTAGTCTGTCTCAGTTCCCGTCTGTAAAATGCGTTAAAAGCACTTCCCTATCTTACAGAAGAGTTGTGTGGATACAGACATTAAAGACTGACAGGAGCTCAAATATTGTGGTGATGGGGGGGGCACATAAATATCTTAGCTAGGTTTTTTTACCAGGAGTTTTTGTACCATTATAGCTACAAAGTTTGCTAGTGCAGATGAATCCCACCCAGTCCTATGGGGTGCATAAGTTATGCTTTACTGTGGGTTCATGACTGCAGTTCATTTATTTATGAAATTAAGCACAGTCGGTTGTTAATATTAGCTAGGTCAGTCATTCTAATATCTGTGATTACACATAGAGGTGACAGTTCCAGAGGTCAGTCAAGCCTTTCTCCTCAGAGGAGATCTACAGTGCCTGACTCCACTGGAGCCACTGTATTAAGTATCTGAAGGACTGGAGCTTCTAGAACAACACCACCAAATTACAGGCAACCCACATGTGAACATTATGTTGATTTCTAATTGCGTCATATTAGCAGTTTGACACTGCATGTTGCTAATGCTTGTTTTTCCAAAATGCAGTGTAGCAATATAATCATATTACCACCTTGAAAGCAAACATTGAGGTGGTAGCAATTGTTCATGCAATCTTCTTTTAAGCAGCTTGTTTAAACAATGCATCGATGTGTGAGGAAATGCCAGCATTTCAGTGTTTTCAAATAGTGCCATGCTTGCAATCCACTGCTGAATGTATTTTAAGGTACCAGATGTTCATTTGCTGGATGTTCCCATGAGCATATAGTATTTTGCCTGCATACCTATAATATTTGTGTTGGACCCCTCCACAGCTCAGCACAGAAGTTTCTTATACATTCAGTTGCCTCACCAGCAAAATTTGCTGGCTCTCTAACGTGTCCTAAAAGGGAATGGTTGTTTTGTTGACATATATTCCGACAAGTCTTTTTCTCTCTGTATTTTCTTCCCATGAGTGGGACCCTTAATTCTTCTTACTCATATTGTCAGGCTGAAAATGGCAGATACTGTACATAAATGCTGTAAAGCTGTTTGGACTCCTCAAGCTCTGAACATCAGCCTTTGCACTAACTAATTAAGTTTTCTGCTTGCCGCCATGGAAAGCTTCAGTCAGGTATAATTAAAACTGAGCAGCCGATGACAGCGATGGCATTTGTTAGAATCATCCAGTGGTTCAAATACCAGTTCTGACAGAAATGTCAAACTGATAGCACTCCCATCTTCCCAACACACGCCGGGGAAAGCAGGAACAACTTTTATTATAAATGCCTGGCTGATAACCTTTGTGAATCCCAGAAAACCAAATGCTACATGTGAAATTTCATTACCCTGGGAGAGAACTCAGCTCTTGGATACTCACATTCCATGAAGTAAAACCCACGCCTCCTTCAGCATCTTTACAAGTGTCTGCTCCTTTCAGGTCATGAAAAACAAAGTAATAGTGGTTCCAGCAGAGCTGAGCATTGAGATTGGAGAAGATTCCACTATGGGCTTTGGTTCGTTTGTTTTTTTAAGTTAAAACCAAACCAGTGTATATATTATCTATATCGATAGTGGACATGGTGTCACTGAGGAAATAAGGAGAATGTTATTATCTTGTACAGACAAGTAGGAATACACGGTCCCTTCTCCAAGGAACGTAAGAGTCTAAATTAGCCTGCTAGGGTTAAAGATTATGGGAAAGCAGAGGGAGGAAGGAAGACGGCAGAGAACAAAGGAATAGGGAAATATTGCTCTTGGGAAAGTATTAACAGAAAGAGCAGTTGCATTTGTTGCATTTTCATACGGAACACCTTTATCTATTTAATCATCTCAGTTGCCTTAGTGAATTTCTAATGCACTTCTCATGTGTCTATATTGTTGAAGGTTTCCATTCTTTTTTCCTTTTCTCATTTAAATAAAACCAGGCATGAGAAGACAGCAGAGTGTAACAGACAAAGTGACACTTTAAAATAGCAGAAGGGTGGAAGAGCCCATGTCATTAGATATTACCTTGAGGTCTTTAAATTCTGCCCTGGCCTATGTTCATTATGTGTTTCCTGTGTTTCAGAGTACAACCATCACAGTGGCACCTAAAATGGGAGAGGACCCAATGGCCTGTGTTCTTTTTGACTGAGAATCCCATACAGGGTAGGGTTCCTCAGCTCTTAGGGTACGTGTTCACTGCAGAGGTGTTGCTTCTAGCCCTCTTCCTGTCCACACACAAAAAACACTCACCTGAGCTTGGTGGAGCTTTCAACTCAGGCTAACTGGCATGGCTGGAGGTATGGGTTAGAGCCTGGATTCCCCTTTCACTTGGGCTGGTAACCCACCCACTTTGCAGTGTGGACACAGGTTAAATCACTTGAGTGCTGATAGTTCTCCAGTGTCTTCCCACAAATCTCCCATGTTCTCAGAATAACAGGCAAGTCCTCCCACAATTCACTGGGAAAGAATCCTACAATAGCTCATCTTATGTGCAGTACAAAGAACCATGGGATATGCCCACAGAGGTCCTAGCAACACACACACCACTGTCCCAAGTAAAAAGCCCACCATTAGACATGATTGGCCTTTGAAGCAAGACAGCCTGATTTTTACATCAGGCTAAAGGAGCTGGAGACAGCACCAGAGGAGACCTCAATGGCAGAGGGAGTGGAGGAGCAGGACCCAGAGAGCAGGAACAGACCAGGGACTTGGAACAGACCACATGGTCAGATGGACTGGAGGGAGTCCTGGGGCCATAGTTCAAGGATCTGTTCAGGGGTGGCCCCAGGGAACATGCTGGGGAGGGAGCTGCAGTGGGAGCTGAAACTGCAGCCAGGTAAGAGGCCACCACCACCTTTGTTATTGTTAGGTGGGAAATACATGGGAGGGTTTCCCAGGTTATGACCAATGCACTTATAATTATAGAGGATATTATGTTCTATGGGATGCCCTTAGCTTCAGGAGCGAGCTGAAGCCATGTCATTTCCCTGCCTTCACTTCCAACATTCCCCACACAATGTGAGCCAAGATGCAGTCCAAGCATAGGGCGGGATGTGGATTTAAACATTCAATAAGTGAATTAGTCTAGCTATTTTTGAGCTAATTACTGCGGGGTTGGGGGAGGGAATAATACATATGCCTGGGATTACAGGCACAGCAAGCATGCGTGCTCTATCCCTTGAATACTGCTGGCTTTATTACTCCGTCACACCGGTGTACTGTTCTACAGTTATATCAATGCTAGTTTTACAGCACTGTCCCAAACTGCCTGCATTGTAAGTCCCAGTGGCTATCTAAGTGAAAAAGCCCCTTGATGATGGTGGAGCTTGACCTCCTGGTGCTCTCCATTTGCAGCACACTATCCAAGCCAGAGGATTTTTCATAGAGGAGAAAATAGACATTTGGGGAGATTCCTGGTCAGGGTAAACTTCCCACAACTGCCCTTGTAGCTCACTAGCTCATTCATTTGCTGATCAGTCAACAGGTGATTAAATATCTCCTTGGCATGGACAGCTGGGTTTCCAACATAGGCCAGAAAAGCTGCTCCCTCTTGCACTCAAAGATTTCCAGCAGATTAACATCCTCGAAGGCTTCCTCGGCTTGGAGTAGCTTTAAACCCAGCACCAGTAACAGGCCTCCCTTGTCTGACTGCCCTAACACAGGTACCCCATTTAGACCCCAAAACTTTTTTCTTATTTTTTTCAATGAATTAAATCTGAAATATTTGCCATAGTGTCTCTGGAAACGAGTAACCTGGCCTGCAGCAGGCTAGTGTGCAGAGATGAAATAAAGGCTTACCAAGTAGAGAAGAGTAACAACATGGGGTCTTGCCATGAGGTAGAATGTAGAAGGGTAGATTCTTTTCTTTCTTTCCATGGACACAAAGTGATGTGCTCTTTCATTATCTTGGCAGGACTCTCCACCTTGGCTAGGCTGAGGCCCACACTAAGCCTCTTAGGGAGAGGATAGTGATCCCGTGGGGGAAAAGGAAAAGGTTCAGGAGTGACCTGCTGCAAGAAATGCACAGTGACTTTGGACACAGGGTTGGATCAGACCTTGCATCTCAGAAGGAGGAGGAGGAGCAGGATAAACAGGAGAGGGAAAACAAAGTGGTATCACAATACCCGGAACGTGACAGGAGGATGGGGGAACTGGACCGACAGCAACAGAAGGGGCTGTTTGAGCAGCTCCTCACCCTGATGGCCAGCAGGCCACAGACCCCACCTACAGCACCACCTTAAACACCATCACTAGTACCTGGAAACTCTCCTCTGCACTACCACGTCCTGCAACCAATGCAGCCCCTGGATAATTTAGAGGTTGTGCGGGATAGTCAGCAGTCCATGAACTCTGAGAATGAAAACGTGGATGGGCAGATATTCCCTATTCCCCTACCGCTATGGAAGTCCGGGGTAAGGAGAACAGAAGGCTGCTGCTCTCCAGTTTCATTACCCGTGAGATTGCGCGACTTGGTGTCACCGCTCAGTTGACAGAGCACGCCGTACTTTGGAATTTAGTTGCCATTTGCGCACTTCACTGACCGGCAGCTGGGATGCCTGTAACTGTTTTCAGTACAGAATTTGGTATTTTTATACTTTTTCATTTGTTAATAAAGTGGTTTGGGTGGTCAATATGTTGTCATGGGAGTGCTTGGGAACCAGGAAGAGTCAGGAAGTTGTAGCTGAAACTTTTAATAAAGTGTAAAACCTTCTTATAATCACATAAAAGCAATAGCAAATAAACTGCTATGTATGCTACGACAGCACACGGCATGACATCTCCCCACGCATGTCACCATGCGAAGCAAGGAGGTGGGCACAAGAAACAACCCTTATTTCCCTTGCTTGCCTGGATCCAACCCCAGGTGTACTTTCTGGGCTCTTGTATGGGCCCTGAAAAGCCAGCAATATCTTGAGCCCATTCCTGGCAAAAGCTCTTGCCCTTATGCTCACAGATATTATACAGCATACCACCATGGTACAGACAGCACTAGCTACCATGGCCTCCAAATGGGTTTGTAGGCAGCACTATCTTGCCGTCACCCAGCCAAATGCACATTCCACCATCATCCTGCACCTGCTCAGTGTGTGATTAAACCTTCTTCTGCCAAGTGCTCTGATAGAAGGACAGGGATGCATGAGACAAGGCAGTAGATGGTGGACTAGGTCCCTGGGGCACAGACACCCCATTGATGAGCATATTATGGAAGAGAGAATAGGGTCTCTTCTTGTCCAAACAGGTGAACCTGGCATCGCATACCTTTTCAGCACATCCCGCACTGGTGGGCATGAACCTGATTTTATGGTTGCTGACGTCCCACAGCACTAAGGAGTAGTATCATGGTCACTGATATGTTCAGGTGCCCAGGTGGTGGGCAAACAATGGGCCATGTGCCATCAGTGGTTACAGTGCAGTTGAGAACCCCAGTCAGCTAGCATTTTGGGCACATTAGTTATGTCTACTACCTGTGGTAAGCCACAGTAGTCACCTCACAAACCTCCATCACCAGCGCCCCAACAGTTGCCTTGCCAACACCAAACTGGTTAGCTATGGCCCTATCACAGTTTGGGGTTGCTAGCTTCCAATAGCAACCCTCTGTTGGACTAGTATTGCTTCCCTCCATTCGCATTTGTGTGTCATGGTGCTGGAAGTTCAGTGCAAGCTCTTCACACAATTCCACAAAGGTGGCCTTCCTCATGTGGAAGTTCTGGGGCCATTGTCGAGCATCCCAGGTCTGCACGATGTAATCCCACTTCTCTGTGGTAATTGTCCTGCACCAGAAGAACCAGTCGGAATCCACAGTGAGTGCAGCATACTTCAGCTTTACCACGCTACCATGTTAGCATTCAGCTGGCATGATCTCCTTGCCACGATTCACCACTACCTTCTGAGAGCCACAAGCTACAGCTGAAATGCCTGCCACTATGTCCCATGATCACCCCACTATTGGCATTCTGCTACACCAGCATTCTCCTACACAAGCAGGAATAGTTTACACAGCTTGCTGGATCCATGCCTTGTCACTGATTGCAATGCATCAAAGTGAGGGGTGAGGCAGAAGTGCTTTATGCTAAGTGGACTAAGAACACTTCCGCTCAGGGCTGAGGAAGGACACCCATGTTCTCCCACAACACACTGCACAAACAGTTGCTAGAATGACGCAAGTTAGTGAGGCACTTAGAAGCCTGAGATACCCTGTAGTTCACGAAAGCTTATGCTCAAATAAATTGATTAGTCTCTAAGGTGCCACTAGTACACCTTTTCTTTTTGCGACTACAGACTAACACGGCTGCTACTCTGAAACCAGAAAATATAAAAATAACAGAAAATAACAGAACACCACTAGCCATCACCTTCAGCCCCCAACTAAAACCTCTCCAATGCCTCATCAAGGATCTACAACCTATCCTGAAGGATGACCCATCACTCTCACAGATCTTGGGAGACAGGCTAGCCCTTGCTTACAGACAGCCCCCCAACCTGAAGCAAATACTCACCAGCAACCACACACCACACAACAGAACCACTAACCCAGGAACCTATCCTTGCAACAAAGCCCGTTGCCAACTGTGTCCACATATCTATTCAGGGGACACCATCATAGGGCCTAATCACATCAGCTACACTATCAGAGGCTCGTTCACCTGCACGTCCACCAATGTGATATATGCCAGCATGTGCCAGCAATGCCCCTCTGCCATGTACATTGGTCAAACTGGACAGTCTCTATGTAAATGAATAAATGGACACAAATCAGACATCAAGAATTATAACATTCAAAAACCAGTGGGAGAACACTTCAATCTCTCTGGTCACTTGATTAGAGACCTAAAAGTTGCAATTCTTCAACAAAAAAAACTGACTCCAACGAGAGACTGCTGAATTGGAATTAATTTGCATACTGGATACAATTAACTTAGGCCTGAATAGAGACTGGGAGTGATGAGTCATTACACAAAGTAAAACTATTTCCCCATGTTTATTCCCCCCACCCCCGACCCCACACTGTTCCTCAGATGTTCTTGTCAACCGCTGGAAATGGCCCACCTTGATTATCACTACAGAAGGTTTTCTCCCTCTCCCACACCGCTCTCCTGCTGGTATTAGCTTATCTTAAGTGATCGCTCTCCTTACAGTGTGTATGGTAACACTCATTGTTTCATGTTCTCTGTGGATATAAATCTCCCCACTGTATTTTCCACTGAATGCATCCAATGAAGTGAGCTGTAGCTCATGAAAGCTTATGCTCAAATAAATTTTTTAGTCTCTAAGGTGCCACAAGTACTCCTTTTCTTTCTACTGGAGTGGACGCTGCAAGAGAATCTGCTTGTAGCTAATGGAATAATTTTTAGTTATAAATGAATGAGTAGGCTTGTGTGTTTGAATGTCCCCCCCATCCCCCCCCCCAAAAAAAACCCCCCAAAACTCCACGGTTGGCACTCCGGGAGTTCTGATTCTGGCTCTGCCACTGTGTGACCTTGGGCAAATCACTTCACCTCAGTTTCTTCATCTATCACGGAGAACTAGTACTGCTTGGCCGCCTACCTCACAGAGGTGTTCCAAGGCTTGATTAGTGAATGAGTCTACTGTGGTTTGAACACATAAAGCACTATAACATGCTAAGCACTAGTTTTGGCAAGGTAAGTTGCTTTTTCTTTTTCTTGATCCAGCCCTATTGTGCAGCATGAACGTTTATACTTTAGGGCTTAGGCACATAATGTAATAAAATACTTTAAAAAGGGGCCACCATTATAGTTTAAGCCAGAGGTGGGCAAACTATGGCCCGCGGGCCACATGCAGCTCGTGGGACTGTCTTCCCCAGCTCTTGAGCTCCCGGCTGGGGAGGCTAGCCCCTGGTCCCTCCCCTGCTGTCCTCCCTCCCCCTGCAGCCTCAGTTCGCTGTGCCACCAGCACTCTGGGCAGCGGGGATGTGAGCTCCAGCCGGGCAGCGTGGTGGTGGCGTAACTGGCTCTGGCCAGGCGGCGGGGCTGCGAGCTCCTGCTGCTCTGAGAAGCATGGTAAGGGGGCAGGGAGCGGGGGGTTGGCTACGGGGCAGGAGGTCCGGGGCAGTCAGGGGACAGGGAGCAGGGGGAGGTTGGAATGGGGCGGAGGTTTTGGGAGCGGGGTGGTCAGGGGATGGGGAACATGGTGGGTTGGATAGATGTGGGAGTCCCAGGGGCCCTGTCAGGGGGCGGGGGTGTGGATGGGGGCAGGGCAGTCAGGGGACAGGGAGTGGGGGAGGGGTGTTGAATAGATGGTGGGGTCCCGGGTGGGGGTTGCAAGGGACAGGGTGTTGGATGGGTTGGCGGTAGTGAGGGGGGGCAGGAAATGAGATGGGCGGATTTGGGCTGGGACCAGGCTGTTTGGGGAGGCACCGCCTTCTCTATCCAGCCCTCCATACAGTTTTTGGAACCCTGATGTGGGCCTCAGGCCAAAAAGTTTGCCCACCCCTGGTTTAAGCAATAGAATGTGCACCCATAACTCAAATGCCATGCAAAACATACTTTTTTATATTGTGTGTTCACATAGCAACTTCTTATCCTTCAACAACAACTATCCTCGTTTCAGGAAAATTCTGTTCTGGATCTTGGCAGACATAAGGCCAGATCTAAGAGGTTGTATGGGTCAAGGGCAAACTTTCCCACCTTACCTACCTGCTTCAGGATTTGCATTGGATTATTATCTTTGCTGTCCAATTACGCAGGCTTGCAGCCTCATGGCATGCATGCACAAACATACACATACACAAACCCTTTGTGACAGCACTGAACATACACATACTCAAACATACACATGCCCTTTGTGACAGCACTGAATCTCTTAGCCCTGTAGACAGACTCACACTAGTGGGGCTCGAGGTAGCGTACTACAATCCATCGGTGATCTTCCTGATAACACCATCCTGGCCACTATGGATGTAGAAGCCCTCTACACCAACATTCCACACAAAGATGGACTACAAGCCGTCAAGAACACTATCCCCGATAATGTCACGGCAAACCTGGTGGCTGAACTTCGTGACTTTGTCCTTACCCATAACTATTTTACATTTGGGGACAATGTATACCTTCAGATCACCGGCACTGCTATGGGTACCCGCATGGCCCCACAGTATGCCAACATTTTTATGGCTGACTTAGAACAACACTTCCTCAGCTCTCATCCCCTAACGCCCCTACTCTACTTGCGCTATATTGATGACATCTTCATCATCTGGACCCATGGAAAAGAAGCCCTTGAGGAATTCCACCATGATTTCAACAATTTCCATCCCACCATCAACCTCAGCCTGGTCCAGTCCACACAAGAGATCCATTTCCTGGACACTACAGTGCTAATAAACGATGGTCACATAAACACCACCCTATACCGGAAACCTACTGACCGCTATTCCTACCTACATGCCTCCAGCTTTCACCCTGACCACACCACACGATCCATCGTCTACAGCCAAGCTCTGCGATACAACTGCATTTGCTCCAACCCCTCTGTCATAAATATAAAGGGAAGGGTAAACCCCTTTGAAATCCCTCCTGGCCAGGGGAAAGCTCCTCTCACCTGTAAAAGGTTAAGAAGCTAAAGGTAACCTCGCTGGCACCTGACCAAAATGACCAATGAGGAGACAAGATACTTTCAAAAGCTGGGAGGAGGGAGAGAAACAAAGGGTCTGTGTGTCTGTCTCTATTCTGTCTTTGCTGGGGATAGACCAGGAATGGAGTCTTAGAACTTTTAGTAAGTAATCTAGCTAGGTATGCGTTAGATTATGATTTCTTTAAATGGCTGAGAAAAGAACTGTGCTGAATAGAATAACTATTTCTGTCTGTGTATCTTTTTTGTAACTTAAGGTTTTGCCTAGAGGGGTTCTCTATGTTTTGAATCTAATTACCCTGTAAGGTATCTACCATCCTGATTTTACAGGGGGGATTTCTTTATTTCTATTTACTTCTATTTTTATTAAAAGTCTTCTTGTAAGAAAACTGAATGCTTTTTCATTGTTCTCAGATCCAAGGGTTTGGGTCTGTGGTCACCTATGCAAATTGGTGAGGCTTTTTATCCAACATTTCCCAGGAAAGGGAGGGTGCAAGTGTTGGGAGGATTGTTCATTGTTCTTAAGATCCAAGGGTCTGGGTCTGTAGTCACCTAGGCAAATTGGTGAGGCTTTTTACCAAACCTTGTCCAGGAAGTGGGGTGCAAGGTTTTGGGAAGTATTTTGGGGGGAAAGACGCGTCCAAACAGCTCTTCCCCAGTAACCAGTATTAGTTTGGTGGTGGTAGCGGCCAATCCAAGGACAAAGGGCGGAATATTTTGTACCTTGGGGAAGTTTTGACCTAAGCTGGTAAAGATAAGCTTAGGAGGTTTTACATGCAGGTCCCCACATCTGTACCCTAGAGTTCAGAGTGGGGGAGGAACCTTGACACCCTCAGACAGATACAAACACCTACAAGATCTCTATCAAGCATTCTTACAACTACAATACCCACCTGCGGAAGTGAAGAAACAGATTGATAGAGCCAGAAGAGTTCCCAGAAGTCACCTACTACAGGACAGGCCTAACAAAAAAAATAACAGAACGCCACTAGCTGTCACCTTCAGCCCCCAACTAAAACCCCTCCAATGCATTATTAAGGATCTACAACCTATTCTGAAGGATGACCCAACACTCTCACAAATCTTGGGAGACAGGCCAGTCCTTGCCTACAGACAGCCCCCCAACCTGAAGCAAATACTCACCAGCAACCACATACCACACAACAGAACCACTAACCCAGGAACCTATCCTTGCAACAAAGCCCGTTGCCAACTGTGCCCACATATCTATTCAGGGGACACCATCACAGGGCCTAATAACATCAGCCACACTATCAGAGGCTCGTTCACCTGCACATCCACCAATGTGATATATGCCATCATGTGCCAGCAATGCCCCTCTGCCATGTACATTGGTCAAACTGGATAGTCTCTACGTAAAAGAATAAATGGACACAAATCAGATGTCAAGAATTATAACATTCATAAACCAGTCAGAGAACACTTCAATCTCTCTGGTCATACGATTACAGACATGAAAGTTGCTATATTACAACAAAAAAACTTCAAATCCAGACTCCAGAGAGAAACTGTTGAATTGGAATTCATTTGCAAATTGGATACAATTAACTTAGGCTTGAATAGAGGCTGGGAGTGGCTAAGTCATTATGCAAGGTAACCTATTTCCCCTTGTTTTTTCCTACCCCCCACCTCCCAGACGTTCTTGTTAAACCCTGGATTTGTGCTGGAAATGGCCCACCTTGATTATCATACACATTGTAAGGAGAGTGATCACTTTAGATAAGATATTACCAGCAGGAGAGTGGAGTGGGAGGAGGTATTTTTTCATGCTTTATGTGTATAAAAAGATCTTCTACACTTTCCACAGTATGCATCCAATGAACTGAGCTGTAGCTCACGAAAGCTTATGCTCAAATAAATTGGTTAGTCTCTAAGGTGCCACAAGTACTCCTTTTCTTTTTAAAAATAGCTGTGTAGACATTGCAGCCAGGGCTGTCAAGTGATTAAAAAAAATGAATCGCGATTAAGCGCGCTGTTAAACAATAATAGATGACCGTTCATTTAAATATTTTTGGATGTTTCCTACATTTTAAAATATATTGATTTCAATTACAACACAGAACCCAATGCTCGCTTTATATTTATTTTTATTATAAATATTTGCACTGTAAAAAACAAAAGAAATGGTATTTTCTAAATTACCCCAATGCAAGTACAGCAGTGCAATCTTTTTATCATGAAAGTTGAATTTACAAATGTAGATTTATGTAAAAAAAACCTGCACTAAAAAATATACAATGTAAACTTTAGAACCTACAAGTCCACTCAGTCCTACTTCTTGTTCAGCCAATAGTTCAGACAAACAAATTATTTACATTTGCAGGCGATAATGCTGCCTGCTTCTTGTTTACCATGTCACCTGAAAGTGAGAACAGGCATTCGCATGGCACTGTTGTAGCCAGAATTGCAAGATATTTATGTGCCAGATGCCCTAAAGATTCATATGGCCTTTCATGCTTCCACCACCAGTCCAGAGGCCATGCACCCAGAGGCAGATTTACCATGAAGCCAATGTCCCAAAATGCAGGACAAATCCCATCTGCTAACCTGCCCCTGAGTCCCGGCCAGCAGCGCAGCAGGGCTCCCGGAAGTGGCTGGCTGCTGGCATGTCTCTGCATGTCCCTGGCCGGGGGGAGGCAGATCAACGCGCTGCCCCCACCCCAGGCAGCGCACAGAGACCTGCTGCCTCCCTACCCCCAAGGGATGCACAGAGACATGCCAGCAGCAGTGCAGCAGGACTAAGGTGGCTCCCTGCCCGTGCTGCCTCCCGTCCTCCACGCTGCTCCCAGAAGTGGCCAGCATGTTCCTGTGGTTCCCTGTCGGGGGGGAGTCCTCCACGCATTGCCCCCCACCCTGAATGCCAACTCTGCAGCTCCCATTGGCTGTGAACTACAGCCAATGGGAGCTGTGGGGGTGTCACCTGTGAGCAGCGGCACACAGAGACCCTCTACCCCACCCCACCTAGGAGCCGCTGACAGAGGGGGGGGTGTGCCAGTTGCTCTGAGAGCTGTACCGCCCATGGTAAGTGCCACTCCCCTGACCACTCCCACACCCCCAACCCTCTGCCCCAGCCCAGAGCCCGCACCCAAACTTCCTCCCAGAGCCCGACCCCTGCAACTGCTCTCACATCCCAACCCCCTGCCTCAGCCCAGAGCCCTCATCTGGCACCCAAACTCCCTCCCAGAGCCTGGTTCCCGCACCCTCTTCTGCACCCAACCTCCTGCCCCAATTAAAGTGCCTCACGTTATTTTCATTTACTTCCTATTACTTACAACGTAGGAGGAGGAGGAAGGAAAAAAAGAATGAAAAAATGCAGGGGAGATAAGAAAGAATGTTCTTTTTCTTGGCTGGGGCCTGAGAGGCGGGGGCCCCCCAGAAAATGAAGCTGCACACAGGGTCCCACTAACGCTAATTCTGCCACTGCGTGCAGCCATGCTGATGACTGGTTCTGCTTGATAACGAGCCAAAGAAATGTGCATTGGCACATGTTCATTTTCATTAGCTGTCAGATGCCGCCAGCAGAAGGTTGATTTCTTTTTTGGTGGTTCGGGTTCTGTCATTTCTGCATTGGCGTGTTGCTCTTTTAAGATGTCTGAAAGCATGCTCCACACCTTGTTCCACTCAGATTTTGGAAGGCACTTCAGATTCTTAAACCTTGAGTTGAGTGCGATAGCTATCTTTAGAAATCTCACATTGGTACCTTCTTTGCGTTTTGTCAAATCCGCAGAGAAAGTGTTTTTAAAACAAACAACATATGCTGGGTCATCATCCGAGACTGCTATAACATGAAATATATGGCAGAATGCGGGTAAAACAGAACAGGAGACATACAATTCGCTCCCAAGGAATTCAGTCACAAAATTAATTAATGCATTTTTTTTAACAAGCCTCATCAGGATGGAAGCATGTTCTCTGGAATGGTGGCTGAAGCATGAGGAGATATATGAAGATTTACCATATCTAGAACATAAATATTTTGCAATGTTGCCTACAAAAATGCCATGCAAATGCTTGTTCTCACTTTCAGGTGACGTAAATAAGAAGCGGGCAGCCTTATCTCCCGTAAATGTAAACAAACTTGTTTCTCTTCGCGATTGGCTAAACAAGAAGTAGGACTGAGTGAACTTCTAGGCTCTAAAGTTTTACATTGTTATGTTTTTAAGTGCAGTTTTGTAACAAAAAAAATCTACATTTGTAAATTGGACTTTCATGATAAAGAGATTGCACTACGGTCTTGTATGAGGTGAATTGAAAAATAGTTTGTCTTTTGTTTATCATTTTTAGAGTGCAAATATTTGTAATAAAAATAACATAAAGGGAGCACTGTACACTTTGTATTCTGTGTTGTAATTGAAAGCAAAATATTTGAAAATGTAGAAAAACATCCAAAATATTTAATAAATTTCAATTGGTGTTTTATTGTTTAACAGGGCAATTAAAACTGCGATTAATCATGATTAATTTTTTGAGTTAATAGCGTGAGTTAACTGCAATTAATCGACAGCCCTAGTTGCAGTTTGTTGCTACAGATTAGGCTCTCAAGCCCTCTCTACTCCCTAAACTTGAGACATAGGCGCTGGCTTCCTCTGGGCCCCGCGGGGGTGGGGGGCAGGCGGAGAGAGAACTCAACCCCCTGCTCCACCCCAGATCCCGCTCCCACCCCTTCTCCCAAGTTCTCACCCCTGCCCCGCCTCTTCCTGCCCCGTCACGCCTCTTCCACCCAGTTCCATCCCCTCCCCTGAGCGTGCCCCATCCCTGCTCTTCCCCCTTCCTCCCAGAGCCTCCTGCACTCCATGAAACAGCTGATTGCGGCTGGCAGGAGGGGAAGGCGCTGATCGGTAGGGCCGCCTGTGGGCAGGAAGTGCTAATTTTTTTCTATGGGTGCTCCAGCCCTGAAGCATCCATGGCGTCGGCACCTATGGCTTGAGAGCCCAAGCTGCAGCCTGACCTGCAACATCCAGGCTGCAAATTTTAGCACACTACCTCCAGCCCTGCTAGCGACTCCAGGTAAGTCGCTCTTCCTGGGCTGGGAGGCTCACTCTCAGCTGCAGTGTAGACCTTGCCTTGATGTTTATCCCAATATATCATAGTACAGCACACTGAACTTCATTAAAAGCAAAGCGACAGCTTTCTTACTGGGGTGCTCTTCTTGCAGCAAATAACCATAGTGGCATTTATATTTTCCCTGTACTGCTTTTTTTTTTTAACTTTGACCTTCATTAGAAAGCAACCTCTTTTGGGATACCTAGAGCTCAAAAGACGATATGTCTCAGTGCAAAGAGCTCATGCTTAGAACGTGTGACAGGGCCATGCTGAAATTAACATATTACATCAGATTGTGTCAGGTTGGGTTGCAAACTTTTCAGAAGAAGGGAAGGTGAGCAGCAAGGTCACACTCCTCATGTGCTTGTCCATAAGGCTGCAGGAGTATCTCTGAAGAAGTTCAGTTCTTCTGCCTAGATATAAAACCATGGTTCCTCATCAGGTCCTACCTTTGCGTCAGAATTCCGTTTACCCGGAGCAGGGTGTCTGGCTTCATTAAATAATTGCTGTATTATGTTGTTTTCAGGATGGATGCTTGTTTAAACTATAACTGGCCATTAGCAAAGGTCATACAGAGTTCTCTTTCTCTTTTGCTCTGTCTTTTATGTTCTGTCAACCAGAAGGACCTGTAGCATGATTTTCTATCCATTAAACTAATTTGACAGCATTCACCATTATGCAAATACAATGGGCAAATAGCTCCCTGTTTTACTCAGTGGCATGACGCAAGCAGTGCAGTACTCCATATTCAGCTTCACAGTCTATAATAGGAAATGCCCATACAGCCTTGTCTGTCATATGTCACAAAAGAACAGGAGCCAAGCTTGGTGTATCCCCCCCATTTCCATTCAGAGTCAGTATAATGGCATTACAGCTGAAGTGGAAGGATGCATTTGCCTTAGCTTTATGCTTCAGTATGCTGTCAAAGTGACAGAATGACTAGAATACCATGATCTATTTTATTAACCCTCTGGCTTGAGGACCAATGGGATTTCCTTGTGTTAGACACTAGTACAGATTGTATCACTGCCTAGTGATGGGCATCTTCTCCAGACTTCGTCCAGCTCCAGAGTGCCTTTGAACAAGCAAGAAGGTGAGAAGGCTTGATATAGTCTTTGCTTTATGCACCATATTTTCCTCTGCACTATTGGACTAGTGACCAGCACACAGAGGCTTTAAGGCCCAGCTACTCAAAGGAATTGAGGTGCCTATTTCTACTGAACTCAATGGGAGCTAGGCACCATAATGCCTTTGAGACTTTGGGCTTAAATGTCAAGCTTTTCTTTTTAAGGGCACCGCTTTCTGTCATGGAAACTGAGACAGCCAGTATGCATTGTGTGTGGGGGGGTGCGGGGGAACAGACATATGTGCCATGCTTCATAGCACTATGAACAATGCTAGGTTATCACCAAAAAGCCAAACAATTCTCTTGAAAGAAACAGTCTCTTTACTATGCATCACACAGAACCACTACTGAGACCTAGATAAAATACTGCTTTTTCATAATTTTTCCTTTTTTCTTTTTTTTTTAAACAAAAGTGTGCTGTCTTTCAATTAACATAGTAATGAACTATTGTCACCTGTTACCCTGCTAATCCTGAGCTGGTGTGAAATTACTTTATAATAAACACTATGGAGTTCTGACTTTCAATTAATTTTTCACATGCTGGGCTAAATCAGATTAACAGTACCCCACCCTTTTGACCGCAGACATAATTCCTTCCTCTTAATGAAAGAGAGGATTAATTTATATGAAGCATATCTATGCACATTTGCAAATAAATGTAAAGATAGACTTTGTGCCATATTTGCATTGCTTGCTGTGTCAGGTTGAACATCGCCTCATGGAGATTATTAATTTTTGGGTTCACTGAGGCGTTGAAGGATATTGCTCAGTTTTTTAAAATAAAAATTCACTAAATGCCTACAACTAAGAATGTGCAAAAAAACAACAAAAAAAAATACACTCACCAGAACACTAACAGATTGGTGCCTTCCACAGAGGATTATGTTCGGCAACATTATGATAAACTGAGACAAATGTAAACACGGCAAAATGAAAACCAATCATCATTAATTTAGTAACTGGACTGTCATCCTCCCTGGACGTGCACTTTCACAACCTGGCTGAATATTATAGAAGCGGCTGATTTTATTTTCTTTCATGACTCGTAACTTGGTGAAGATGGTTGACAATTGGAACAAACCCCCAAGGTCTCAAATCTGGGTAATGAACGTAGCCCAATTATATTGAGTATGATACTTTTTCTTAAATGATCTCAACCTTCAACTCTGAAAAGCCCTCTGTGATCCACTCTGGCCCTTATTAACTGCAAAGATGTAGTAGAAGATTAATGTGTAATCTTCAATATATGTGATCAAAAGTAGTATAATACAAGCAATTGGTGGCCCTTGCTGTGTTTCTCCATGGTGTGTCACTGGGGCTTAGTTTCTAAACCTGAAACTGCAGAAGCATTGCAGCCATGAGTTTTCTCTTAGACAAAAAATTGATAGAGGTGAAAGTGTAGCATTTTGCACTATCTGGTATGCGTTTGCAAACACAGACTTCAAACCTACATATGCATAACTTTACTCGTGAGCTGTCTCATTGCTTTCAGTGGAACTAGTCATGTGAGCAAAGATAAGCACATGCATAAGTATTTACAGAAGCAGGGCCTATACTACTGACTACTCTTTTAATAACAATATGGATCCAAGTCAATTGGACCACAGCAATTAATTGTTGGAATGCTACTTCACAGTTATATAGTATCCAAAGTGCTGGACCCAACTCACTTTGTAGAATCTGTGAGTGCAATGGAGGCTGTCAAGGTTCCTTCCCCACTCTGAACTCTAGGGTACAGATGTGGGGACCTGCATGAAAGACCCCCTAAGCTTATTCTTATCAGCTTAGGTTAAAAACTTCCCCAAGATACAAACTTTGCCTTGTCCTTGAACCCTATGCTGCCACCACCAACCGTGTTAAACAAAGGACAGGGAAAGAGCCCACTTGGAGACGTCTTCCCCCAAAATATACCCCCATGCCCTACACCCCCTTTCCTGGGGAAGGCTTGACAAAAATCCTCACCAATTTGTACAGGTGAACACAGACCCAAACCCTTGGATCTTAAGAACAATGAAAAAGCAATCAGGTTCTTAAAAGAAGAATTTTAATTAAAGAAAAGGTAAGAGAATCACCTCTGTAAAATCAGGATGGTAAATACCTTACAGGATAATCAGATTCAAAACATAGAGAATCCCTCTAGGCAAAACCTTAAGTTACAAAAAGAAACAAAAACAGGTACATTCCATTCAGCACAGCTATTTTACCAGCCATTAAACAAAAGGAAATCTAACACATTTCCAGCTAACAGACGTTCTGAGACTGCATTCCTGATCTGTTCCCAGCAAAAGCATCATACAGACAGACAGACACTTTGTTTTCCCCCGCCTCCAGCTTTGAAAGTATCTTTTCTCCTCATTGGTCATTTTGGTCAGGTGCCAGCGAGGTTATCTTAGCTTCTTAACCCTTTACAGGTGAAAGGGTTTTGCCTCTGGTCAGGAGGGATTTTATAGCACTCTATACAGAAAAGTGGTTACCCGTCTCTTTATTTTTATGACAGAGGCTAATTACATACACACAATCTAGTGACAGTATCGTAGATGTAATTCATGTCTGCAAGAAGTATTTGTGTAATGTTGCTCAACCTAAATGTTGTGCCATGTCCCACTTCAGAGAGGGCTGCATTTCAGTGGGAGTCAGTAGTTTTTATAAGCACCCTCCTAAGAGAGTGGTGCATTGTTGTACTCTACTCCTCCCCCCAGGGAACTGTGGGAGACCCTGTGCTTCCCTGCTGCAAAATGCCTCTTGGAGCTCCCACTGGCATGGATGTTATCCTTACTATGTAGGCCCCTTTGGTAAAAACTCCCTGTATATTCCACAGACTCAAAGGATGGCATTTCTCCTCAAGGACTTGGTTAAATACAGTCTCCTTAGTGAAAAATACCAAATTATGCTTAAAGCCAAGGTAAAGAAGAAAAACTGCCATCCAGTTTTAGAGGTAGAGCTGGCCAGAAAATGGAAATCCATAATGCCAAGCTCAGGATTGTTAGTGATTCTCTCAAATCAACGCTCATACCATGGCTTTCAGTTTTGGCAGGCATTGCAGCAGCCAACATCAGGCGAGATGCTGCTATGGTCTGGGAGTGAGTGCAACAAGATCCTGACCACTTTGGACCTGCTGATACGCCAAGACCTCAATTCTCTGCCACTCTCCCGACTCAAATCCAGGAAGCTTTTCTGGATATACACCTCAATGCTACGGGCCTACAGAAAGAAAGCCGGAACTCACTGGCTCAAATCATGGGCTGCTTGTGAGGTCCCAAACAAAGACCTAATTGAAGATCCAGCGAAAGAAGTCCTGCGTTCAGACAATGCATAAAAAGTGTGGAAATTCCCTCCACAAATGGAAAATCAAAGAATCATCAAATTTTGACTGTGGTGAGGTACAAACCATACAACACATCACGGACAACTGCCCTATTCACTCTTACAATGGTGGCACAAGGGGGGTTCATTTAATTACTTCAGAAGCATTAGAATGGCTTTTGAATCTCAAAATATGATTATAATTCCAGCCCATTGTTTTTCCAATGCCATACAAAAAAAGATGAAGATTACATATCTGTGATTAAAGGTCATATCTCTGTATTATACTATGTGGCTTCTTAACCATACGTATTATCTGGCTTGGATTGATTCTAGCATAATGTTTTGCAATTTATTTTCAAAAAAAGGGCAGGAACAGCTGTATAAATAAGCACAAAATAAATTAAAATACATTAAAAGTAGGTACAAGTTTTCTATTTCATTATTTTTAAATGTTTTATTAACTTTTCATAATAAATTCCACAATAGTAATAATTTTTCACTCAAGCACTATTGACACAGAATACAGCTATGGTATATGTAAAATAGGAACAAAATATATTGCTATTTAATTATGATCTATCAGAAAGGGGAGACATCATGTGAAATACTTCCATCTGTGTCGCCTGTAAAGGGTAAGTACATTCAGCTACAATAGTCCTGTATGTTATAGCCAGTACATATCTGTCAAGTTAACTCTCATTTTCCCTTCAGGTGGTAAGGAAGATATTGCAGCCCCCAGTCTAGTAGGCTTATTCAGCACGTACTGCAGATGGGGCCTCCAAGAAAGTAAATTGGGATAGATAGTAGATAACCAGGCCATTTGAAATAAGTCACCAGCTCTCTCCTGCTCCTTCTTGTACGGCATGGCCTCCTGCTGTCTCATTAGCAACAGGAGGTGATGCAGAAAACCGCACTGCTGCTAATGAAGGCATTTTGGGAGAGTGGAGGAAGTAGAATACCTTGCAGGTCGCAGGGGACGGTAAAGATCCCCATCTGTTGCAGGCCTGGGATGCAGGTGAAGATCTCTCTCTGCCTCAGTCTCCTCCCACTCCTTTGATCACTTGGGGTCTGCAGGTGAGAGGGGCGACACAGGAATGAACTGAGCCTGCAGGGTGGAGGGAAGAAGGAGGGTGACGACTGGTCTCCCTGTCTGCAGGAGTGCTACATAGGGAAGTAACAAAGCTCTTCTTTGAGGCTCAAGCAGCTACCCTTCCTTAGGGCAGCCACTGAATGGAGGGAGGAAGGGGGTGTGGACCCTGGGGATGAGCTGAGGAAGGTGCAGAGATACAGGTGCGGGACTCCTAAATAATTTAGCTGGAACTTTGAAAAAGGAAGGAGAAATCATAGTAATTTCATGGGCTCATGAGTTTTGCTGACTGTGCTTAAAAGCAAGCACATAAATCTCGCAAGTCAAGCCAATGCTGCTCAAAGCAACATGATAATTTGGAGCATTGTTTCTTTGCAGTTCACAGGCAATCTCAAGAGAAGTATCTTAAAAATAATCTTCATATAAGCTGCTTTTGAGAGCTCATGAGGCAATGCTTGCAAAACCATTAAAAAAGAGAAGGATACCAAATGAAGTATCTTTCAGAGTTGCTTATGTACCTGTAAATCATAAGAAGGCTTTCACTGATGGTACAGTGGTGAAGAAAGCAATAAGAGAAGCTGAGATCCCAAAATAAGCAATACATGATGTCATTAATGACATGCAACTGGATGCAAATACAGTGGCTAGATGAGTGGAATCATGGTCAGATGTAAACAAATGGAGATTGATTTAAATTGTTGTATATTTTTTCTCTCTCCAGTTTGACAAATCAACACATATGACTGACATGGCTCAGCTGGTGATTTTTCTGTTCAGGGCAGAAAAACACAGCAGCACAAAGGCAGACATTTTGATGACCTCACCAATGAAGAAGAGAAAAAGACAGGCAGGTATCTATAGTGCATTCAAGTGTAGGTCATTAAGAAGAAAGTAATGATGATAAAATTGGTTTCTGCACCACCAGCTGGAGGCACCAGCTATGACTAGATCCAAAGCTTCACTGCACATAATGATTGGTGAGCACTCTGTGGGAGAGTGAATGTCTTGAAACATGTTACAGAAGCATTGGTCAAAAAACTGTTAACTCCATTTGTCAGAGGCCTTCAGCATCATCTGTTTCATCAGTTGCTTGATCAACCTGCTGCAGCCTGTAACAATCTGATCCTGCACAATGGAGGTGGTTGAGGAAAGGTATAGTTTAGCTAAGGTTTTTCTATCTTTTACCTGAGATCGAAATAGTCTTGAAACCAAGACATGAAAAACATATGACACGCCTTCTCACAAGGAGAAATTGCTGTTGACTTCTTATTCCTGACCAACCTTGTTAACAGATAATTAACATAAAATATGCAGGGCAAATTAAAGAGCATTACACACCTGATAAATGTGGTGAGTTCATTCAAAGTGAAGCTGGGCATGTGGATAGCTCAAAGAAAAAGAAAACTTTACAGCACTTTCCAGTCATGAAAACAACCTCGGAGAAGTATGAAGGGTAAAATGAACATCGTGAAGGACAGCTGTTTCATACAGCTCTGTATGCTGGTCACTTAAAAAAATTGAACACTTAGAGAAACTGACATCCTCAGTGAACTTTTCTTCCAACACTTCTATGATAGCTGATATTAGTGATCAGGCTGCAGTACGTTAGACACATAAACCACTCTCCCGTTGAAAGCCACGATACAGTATTTTGGGACTTTGGTAGACAAACCAAAGTGCACAATACAAGTGCAAGTTGGGTTCTGATCTATGGTAAACATTAGCTCCAGTTTGTATTCTCCTACGTGAAAACCATCAAATCTGAGTACCAAGACTGACAACCACCTGGACAATTGCATTAGGGTGTTTGTTTTCCAACTACACACTGAATTTTGACAATCTATCAGGCTCCCAGGCCCAGCCCCGACACCAACCAGTCCCAAACTACACCATACAACTTCCAGTCACAGTTTCTCTTCCTCCACCTTCCAGTTCCATTCTCACCAGCCTCCTTGTCTCAATCTACTGCTTTACCACCTCTCTGGTTCAGTTTTTGCCTGCTCTGAATTCGAATCAGATGGCTTCCTTCTCCACACTGTCTGGATGCCAGCAGTAGAGGCGGATTAAAATGTATTGGGGCCCAAGCCCCCCTCACCATGGGGCCCCGCTCCTTGCTTCTCCTCTCTCCCTGAGGCCACGCCCCGTGGCCAGGCCAGAAGCCAGAGTCGAGCTGTAGTAAGAGCCACTGCCAGGCTTTTCTGGGGGTGACCCTTTACATTTTGCAGCCAAATAGATGTTGCCCTAAAGTTACCATTTTGCAGCTGGATGTATCTTTCTCTCTTCCAGCTGGTAAACACCCATTAAGTTTTTCCAATTTGCCTTTTTTCATTACGGAGAAGATGGCACATTCAAACAACTTGGAGACTACAGTGGGAAGGCAGAATCAAAGGAAATTCAAAACTATTTTTAGAATAGTTTAGAATTTTAATGTCTAAGATATATTTGCCCAACAGTGACCTGTGAAGTATAAATGGAGAATATTTCACCCCCCTCTGGTGTGGTTATGTTTTGCATTGTATGCCAAATTCTGGTTGTTTTTTAAAAGACAAGCTATGTTTGATCATCAGCTAGAAACTCACATACTGAGACGAAAAGAGCTTGCTTTAGTGCCAACATGCTTTGTTGAAAATCACCTAAATACAAAAGAACTGTTTGGTACAAAAAGACTGCAAGGAGAAAAGGAAGCCTTTTTGATATGATGGACGCATTCATTTCTGCTAATGTGCCATTTACTGTTCTGTATATAGCAATTCTCCATTCCTAATTGAAGCATACTTAACTTGGGTCATACCAACATTTCACGAGTTGCATTTCCTAAGTCCTTAATTACCTTGGTCCTGAGCTAGAAAAAGTAATTAGAGGAACCAATTTCTGTGTAAGTAAATCATCTGTGATGAAATAACTACTACTATGGACTGGATCCAAAGAAACTGAAGTCAATGGAAAAACTCTTATTGACTTCACTGGGTTTGGATAAGGTCCTACGTACTCACTGCATATGCTATACAATCATTTAACAAATATTGAACAACCAGGTAGAGTTTCAAGGTTATTATTGCAGGATGTATTGTCTGGGAAGCCACTGATTTTAAAACTATTTCTGAAGCAATATTGCAACCACTACAAAAGTCTGATATTCCCTATGCAAAGGTTTCTGGCCTTGTAACAAACAAATCTCTGTGTATTCACGGGTGCTGGGGAAAATGCCTGAAACTTGTACCACATTCTTGCTAAACATATTGGGGGATATTTAGGTAACAAAAACTTTCATAACTGAGCTACTTGTATCTATGATCAAGGAAAATCAGAAAGAAGCAGTTTTTGCAAACCCGTTGTTTAGCTGTTTTCTACCCAATGGAGCAACAACTTTTCAGCAGGAGGAGTTCCAGAATTTGTATGTTGATTTGATTGTAATTAGTTTTGTTTATGAAGAAATTAAACAAATATACACAGGTTGGTATATGATGCCTTGAAATATCCCAAGTAAAGGTAAAAAGGGAGTCCTTGTTTTGTTTCTTATTAATGTATTGAAACATTTCTAGCACCTTTATAAAGCACTGTTTGATATTGGCCTTTAGAATATGTATGTATTCAGGAAATGCAATATTCTACCATAATTTTTGACATTTTGCTCTCTGAAAAAACTGTACTCTTTTCACTAACAAATATGCAGCTTTAATTGTGCCCCACAAAACCACTTTCCCCCAGTTTGTATCTTATTTAATCTTACATCATTGTATATAAACGATGCATTTCTAGGCACCATTTCTATAGGTTAGGATAACATCATTTTTTTCCCAAAAAGGACGAGATTCTCCACCTGGCCCTCAATTTACATAGCTTTTCTAAGTGACATCACTCTTGTAGACAATATTATTGAGTTAGAGCAGAGAGATGATTCTTGCATTTTGCCTTAAAAACAGCAAGACTTGGTCTTCTCCTGATATCCAGTGGCAGAGAGTTCCGTAGCTGAGAAGCTTCTACTGAGAAACTATATCACTGCTATCTCCATAGAAGGGCTGGCTTAATATTCAGCTATATATCCAAATGATGCTTGAGAGGGCTCTCCTTTCCTTCTTTTCCATGCATCCGATGAAGTGAGCTGTAGCTCACGAAAGCTCATGCTCAAATAAATTGGTTAGTCTCTAAGGTGCCACAAGTACTCCTTTCCTTCTTTAGTTCCTTGGCTTGCATATACGTGAAAGCTAATATGCTATAGCAACAGCAGTATGGAACATCTTACACACTGCTTACTTACACATTCTCCAGTAAAACAGGGAGCATCCATCTTCTGATGAAGAAAGAGTCCCATGTTCCTTAACTGAGACCCTGGGCTTTTGTTCTGAGACAGGAATGGAGATGAATGTTGGTTAAACTTTGAGAATGAAGCTATAACGTTTACAGGGTCTTTTATTCCAGCTGTGTTCACAAGCACTATAATGACTTCAGAGGACTGCATTGACTAATTTTAGATGATGACTACAGAACTATTCATTTATACTTAATGAGTTTATTCCAGCAGGTATATGATGAACTCTAAACAAATAGTGCCACTGAATCATACATGTCAATAAATTTGAGCACTAAACTGATTCCGGGTAGCAAAGGTAATGATAAAGTGAGAGGAAGGAAAGCTGTCTCTAATTAATGCAAATGCCCTTTGTATTTTCTAATGGCTCAAATATTAATTTGAAAATGGCTTTCTCTGCAATAAGTTACAGACACACACTTCATAATAGGGAAACAATTCAAATTTATGTGCACTTGAATGGTGATGATCTGATTAACGTTATTGAATTCTTGTTGATTCTACAGTCCAGATGAAGTGTACCGTTTTTCATACGTTTCATACCTTGCAGTTTTAAGTTTTTACATTAACAGTCTGTAGGCTTCAATTGCTACTGAAGGTCTTTTCTCTGGGACGTCCTCTGGTACAGAGTGGACAGAACCAAGATCCTGGGGATTTATTTCATTTGTCTCTTTCCATTAATTCCAAAGATATGTTCTTTTCCACCTTGAAGGAGCACTTGATTAAATTTAGCACTAGAATTCACATAGTCCTCCTCTGCTGTGTAATTGAAATGGTGTGAAATATTAGAGAGGCATAATTCAGGGTAAAATTGAGTAAGTGAGGGGATAGCCATACTGGACTGACGTCCAAGAAGCTTAGTTTGAACCCTGTCAGAATTACAGTCCTTCAGAAGCAGAAAATGAGCTTTTGAAACAAAGGGAAATCTAGGAGCAGCAAATTGTCCATGATAGAGTAAAAAGCATAATCAGTGAAGCGTGCCAAGCCTTTAGTGTCAATGGCTTTAAAGAATGGCTCTAAGTGACCACCAGTTTATATAAAACAGAATCATAGAATCACAGGACTGGAAGGGATCTTGAGAGGTCATCTAGTCCAGTCCCCAGCACTCATGGCAGGATTAAGTATTATCTAGACCATCCCTGATAGGCGTTTGTCTAACCTGCTCTTAAAAGTCTCTGATGATGGAGATTCCGCAATCTCCCTGGGCAATTTATTCCAGTGCTTAATCACCCTGACAACTAGGAAGTTTTTCCTAATGTCCAACCTAAACCACCCTTGCTGCAATTAAACCCATTGGTTCTTGTCCTATCCTCAGAGGTTAAGAAGAACAATTTTTCTCCCTCCTCCTTCTAACAACCTTTTATGTACTTGAAAACTGTAATAATGTCCCCTCTCAGTCTTCTCTTCTCCACACTAAACAAACCCAATTTTTTCAGTCTTCCTTCATGGGTCATGTTTTTTAGACCTTCAGTCATTTTTATTGCTCTTCTCTGGACTTTCTCCAATTTGTCCACATCTTTCCTGAAATGTGATACCCAGAACTGAACACAGCACTCCAGCTGAGGCCTAATCAACGGGGAGTAGAGCGGAAGAATTACTTCTCGTGTCTTGCTTACAATGCTCCTGCTAATATATCCCAGAATGCTTTTTGGGTTTTTTTCCAACACAGTTACACTGTTGACACATATTTAGCTTGTGATCCACTATGACCCCCCAGATCCCTTTCTGCAGTACTCCTTCCCATTTTGTATATGTGCAGCTGATTGTTCTTGCCTAAGTTCTTGCATTTTTCCTGATTGAATTTCATCTTATTTACTTCAGACCATTTCTCCAGTTTGTCCAGGTCATTTTGAATTTTAATCCTGTCCTCCAAAACACTTGCAACCACTCCCAGGTTGGTATTGTTTGCAAACTTTATAAGTGTACTCTCTATGCCATATTTAAATAATTGATGAACATATTGAACTGGACCCAGAATTGATCCCTCTGGGTTCCTACTCGATATGTCCTTTGAGCTTGACTATGAATCACTGAAAGCTCATGCTCAAATAAACTGGTTAGTCTCTAAGGTGCCACAAGTACTCCTTTTCTTTCTCTGGGAATGGTTTTCCAAACAGTTATGCAGGCACCTTATAGTTGCTCCATCTAGGTTGTATTTCCCTAGTTGTTTGTGAGAAGGTCATGTGAGACAGTATAAAAAGTCTTACTAAAGTCAAGATGTACCACATCTTCTGCTTTTCCCCCACCCGCATTCCCACCCCACCCCACCCCATCCCATCCACAAGGCTTGTTATCCTGTCAAAGGAAGCCATTAGGTTGGTTTGACATTATTTGTTTTTGACAAATCCATGCTGTTATTTATCACCTCGTTCTCTTCTAGGTGTTTGCAAATTGATTGCTTTATTAATTGCTCCATTATCTTTCCAGGTACTGAAGTTAAGATGACTGGTCTGTAATTTCTGGGTTGTCTTTATTCCATATTTACCAACTGGAGATGTCCCATAGACAAAATTCTCTTGTACTAGCTTATATCTGTGGGTATGAAACAATTAATAAAATCTGCTGAAAATTTTGGTGAGATGTTTGAAACTTGAATTAATTATGGTATATGAAAGTAAGTATATGGAGTTGGATTAAGTCTTATAATTGGTATTGTGTAAAGTATGAAGTGCAGATCACACAGCCGCTGTCACATGTCAGGCTTCTTGCCATCACCTGTCCAGGGGTGGAATTCTCCCACTTTCAGACCAGGTATCCCAGCTACACTAACCTGTGTACCAACTGTGATTACTCAATAGATCTGACTGGGCTCAGCACCTGCATGCCTTCCCTTTGGGAGCTGTGACCAGTGGTGAATACAAGTACCAGACTGCTTTTGTTCCTAGTGTTAAGATTAAACAATACATTGTTTTAAGAAAGCTAAGCATAAGAGAAAGAACAACAATTTTTGCTATAAGCTGGGAACATATCAGTTGGAAGTGACAGGAGGAGACAGACCTGGGTTTATTGGTTGATCACAGGGAGACTGTGAGACACCAATGCAATGTGGCCATGAAAAAGGCGAATGCAATCCTAGGATGTATCAGGGGAGGTATTTCCAGGAGATATAGGGAAGTGTTCATACCATTATACAGGGCACTGGTGAGACCTCATCTGGAATACTGTGTGCAGTTCTGGTCTCCCATGTTTAAGAAAGATGGGTGCAGAGAAGGGCTAGTAGGATGATATGGGGAATGGAGACTCTACCTTACGAAAGGAGACTTAAGGAGCTTGGTTTATTTAGCCTACCCAAATGAAGGCTGATGATTACTCTCTATAAATACATCAGAGGGATAAGCACTAGGGACGGAGCAGAGTTATTTAAGTTACAGGCCAATGTTGGCACAAGAACAAATGGATATAAACTGGCCATCAACAGGCTGAAGTTTGAAATTAGTCAAAGATTTCTAACCATCAGAGGAGTGAAGTTCTGGAACAAACTCCCAAGGGGAGCTGTGGGAGCAAAAAACCTAATTGGTTTCAATATTGAGCTTGATAAGTTTATGGAGGGGATGGTATGATAAGGCTGCCTCCAATGGGAGGTGGCCCATCTGTGATTGCTAGTAGCAAATAGCTCCAACAGCCAGAGATAGGACACTAGATGGGGAGGGCTTTGAGTTACTACAGATAATTCTTTCCCAGGTGTCTGGCTCGGGGGTCTCACTGACATGCTCAGGGTCTAACTGATTGGGGTCAAGACGGCATAGTTGGGGTCAGGAAGGAATTTCCCCCCATGTCAGATTGGCAGAGATCCTCCTGGCAGTGATTTGCCTTGTTCAAACCAGCATGGGATACGGGTCAGTTGCTGGTTTGGACTAGAGTAAATGATGGATTCTCTGTAACTTGAAGTATTTAAATCATGATTTGAGGAGTTCTGTAACTCAACCAGAGGTTATGGGTCTATTACAGGAGTGGGTGGATGAAGTTCTGTGGCCTGTAATGTGCAGGATGTCAGACTAGAGGTCTATGAGGGAAAGGATTTAAAACAACAAGACTGTCTAGATGCATGTCTATCTTATATAATGCTTACCTAGCCCAGCTGCTTCTGAACCCCTCCACAGGGCCTCTCTGTGTGTCAGCCTGTTCTTCCTAAACAGCCCTCGTGACTGCCTTCCCCACCTCTCTCTGGAGAGTGACAGTAACCGTTTGGTGTTCTTTTTGCTCCCAGCCTTAGCCAAACAAGCCAGTGTCTGGCACCTGGAAGTAGCATCTTCACAGCTAAGACCTCAGGTATTATTTCTTAGTCTTCTTGATATGTTACTTGTCTCAGGCAATGTATTTGCTTCCTGCTAGGTTCCTGACAGCCATGCTATTAAACTAAATCAAGATATGAAGACAGTATATATTCCAGTAACCCAATAACCAGGCATATGCAGTATTTATAAATTATTACAGATCAGCCCCACATCCTTCATAACTACACTTGTCATTCCAGGCCCCCAGGTATTTGGTTTTCCAATTTTCCAGACTACCACTACTAGAAGCTAGATAATTTGGTGGGGGTTGGGTAGCTGCAAAGAGATGTTCTCAAGCAAGTGTTGCAGATAATAAGACTAATTATGTTCTGTGGTGTCATTGATTCCATCTCCACTTCTCTTTTTTGCAACTACAGTATGGGCCATTGTTACTTTTCGTAGTGTGTCTATTAGTATAGTATCCAAAAGCATCAGTCAAGATCAGGGCTCCATTATATTAGTGCTGAACAAATATATCATAAGAGACTGCAATTGACTTACTCTGGAGCTACACTGGTATGAGAACAGAATCTGGTCTAGTCCCTGAAAATGCATGGTCTTTTATCAAGTAGTGTAAGAGGAAAAGGAAGAGAAAGTGCATCTTTTCTTTGTTGTTGCATACTTGCACTGATTTTCTTCACATGAAATTCAGCCCTTTCTATTGATTTTGTTCACCATGTAGATTGTGGCCTGACATTACCCCCACAAATTCAACCTGTCAGCTACCATCAAGCTTCTAATCATTTGTTCAATGGCTAGTGCAGATATTTACCCTTAGGCCCCATCCCCCCGCAAATATATACCACTAGAGAGCAGACCCTGAAGTCTTTATCAGTAATGCCTAAAAATCAGTGTGAGTTTTGCCAGAGTATGGACTTCAGAGTTTGACTCTCTATCAGGATATGTTAAAAGGTGTCAGTTCATTTCTGTAGCTTCTGGAATGTTTCTAATTACAGCTGTGCTGTAACCTCCCTCTTTTAGCCCACAATGAGCTGGAATCACCAGTTGGATTCACCTCTTTCCTAAAACACACATTTTCCCAACACACCCTATAAAAATAAACCTGTGAATGGGAGAAGCCTGATATTAGGCTTTTCTTCACTGAAGCTTATGAGAGAGTGAAATGAAACACCTGCCTAACCAATATAGACAGCGCTGGGCTATGTGCGATAGATAGACAGCATGTGAAAAGCTTTTCTCTGAAAAGCATGTGAAAAAGCATTGCCATGAAAGGCAACCAGGCCAAACAAAGGAAGCAAACCAATAGTGAATACTTAAACCACTTCAACAGAAACTGCAGTAGCAAACTTGCTCCTTTAAAACCCCTTAGAAATCCCATGTCTAAGGAAAGTTGTGCACTCCAGGATTTAAAAATATTACATATTGAAGTGCCTCCAGGTAGCGGTGGGTTCAGTTAATGTAAGCATGTGGGACAGATATTTTACGTAGTGCTAAGTAACATTATGTCTACAGCACAACATTTGTGGCACAAGCTGAAAAGCCAGGAAAGGCAATGTGAATACTGATACTTTGTGGGACTATGGAGTTCTAGACCAGCACAAGGGTCTCTCCTTTCATGTGGATTTGATTGCTGGATCGGGGTAAGTGGTTTTAATATGGAATGGCTTATTTATGTGAAGTGGAAGCTCATCGTTTCAAAATGTAGGGTTTTCTGGTGTTTAATTTATTGTCTTCATAAAACACTTTTCATAGATGGTTATGTATACAAGCTACTCTTTATCCTTATAACACGTTTTTATATATCACATAAAGAGTAGTCTTACAAAAGCATACCCAAAATCAGTAAAAGCCCTTCAGTTTTTGCCTGGCTAAAACTTAAAAAAGCCCAAGTTTTTGTTTCTTTTTATTATTATTATTTATTAATTTGGTCAACTATGTAGTCTGCTCCCAGGCTGAGACCTTGTAATACAGGTCTCAGCCCAAAGTACAGTGTCTGGCCACATTACAGCGTTAAAAAAAAATTATCACCCCACCAACACTGGAAAATAATGAAGCCATCATAGAAGTGCTGCCATAGTCTGAACTAAAGTAGTGTAATTGCATAAATGGGGGTAAATCTACACTGCAATTAAAAATCCATGGCTGGCCCATTCTAGCAAACTCTAGCTCACGGGGCCCAAGCTAAAGGGCTATTTAATTGCAATGTACACATTTGGGCTCTGTTTGGAGCCTGGGCTCTAGGACCCTATGAGGTTGTGATAAATGAAGGATGGGGTAGCTCCATTTTATGGACATCCAGCCAGCCAGTTAGCTATAAAATTCCTCTTAGTAGCTGTTCTCTACTTGCCTTACCTGTAAAGGGTTAAAAAGTCCAGGTAAAAGGAAGCGAGTAGGCACCTGACCAAAGCTAGGAAAGGGAAGGCTAGAACTTTTTAAAATTGGGAAAAAAGCTTTCTCTTCGTGAGTTGTTGTTGTTCTCTGGGAAAGAGGGAAACAGGGAGCAGTTATGCTGTCAGAAGCTGAAGGCCAAATATGAAAATCATCGGATTATATCTAAAACTACTTATTTAACAACCCGGATATGTAAGTAGATCAGGAATGTTTAGAAAGATGTGATTATGTTTATTTCTGTTTATTTCTTATTGGCTTGTGGACTCCTCTCTGCTAACCCCAAATGCTTTTTGTTTTGCTTGTAACCTTTAAGAGGGACCTCAAGAAGGTTATTCTTGATGTTTAATTTTTGTAAGTGGGTTTTTTAAATCTAGCAAAAGCCTAAGTTCCAGATATATTTTCTTTCTTTTTGTTTTTAATAAAATTTACCTTTTTTAAGAACAGGACTGGATTTTTGGTGTCCGAAGAGGTTTGTACAAATGTTGTTTAATTAGCTGATAGCCACAGCTAATTTCCTTTGTTTTCTTTCTCAGCTCTTCCCCAGAGGGCGCAGGGGGAAAAGGGCTTGAGGGTACCGCACAGGAAGGAATTCCCAAGTGCACCTTCCTGGGTTCTCAGGGGTTTTGCATCTGGGTGGTGGCACAGCATCTACCCATCCCAGGTCAGAGAGAAGCTGTAACCTTGGGAGTTTAGTACAAGTCTGGAGTGGTCAGTGTTAATTTTTAGAATCCTTGCGGGCCCTTCTGCACTCAAAGTGCTAGAGTGGGAAATCAGCCTTAACAGAGGTAGAGGCTCCCAGAGCTCAGACTGCAGCCTGAGCCCAAACGTCTACACAGCAATTAAACAGCAGGCTGATCCCTTTGCATCTGAGTCAGTTGTCATGGGTCTGCTGTGGGTGTCTAATTGCAGTGTAGACATACCTGGAAGGGAATAGATAGGGCCTTCATGGCATTCCCTTAAAACAGTAGTAGGTCTGTAACTAGATAAGCGACTAAGAAACCCACATAGCCAAAGTCAATATTCATGCTAGCTGGGAGACAAAGGGGCAATATCCTCACACTCACCTAGTTGAAAGCACCACACTGAAGAGCAGTTCTTATTTTATCAAGGCTTCAAAAAGAATCTTTATAATCCTTGTACAGAACACTGTTTAGTTCTCTTCTTGAGAATCTATTGAAAATTCCATTTCTGATGGAGTAAAATATTTAGCATGTTCAGTAGTCTCACTGAACTAAATGGGACTACTAATGTATAGCAAAGCACACGAATAAGACTTTGCAAGACGGGGGCCTACTTGGAGAACTGGTAATACTCATCTAAACTCTAGGCACCAAGCCTATAAAAGATAACTACATCTATTAAAAGAATTGTAAATATGAATAAAACAACTTGGAAAAAATTTTGTAATTGCCAGTTATCATTAAAACATTTGAATGTCCCATGAATTCTAATGCTTTAATCAATTTTTGATTAGCTAGATTGTTAAGCATCCATTGTCAAGTGTTGCTAAGGTCTGAGAAATAACTTTTCATATCACATAAGGTGTCACCTGAGTGCAGTTCAGCCATCATCAGGAGTCAGGGTCATGCCTGCAGGTTTACTTTGTTGCATCAGCCTGCAGCACATATTTAGCACATCAGAAACAATGCATCAATGTATATCAAAGCAGCAGTATAGCAACAATTGTCAGGGACATCAGATAAAAAGACAATGGGATCATTTCTTAAAATAATAAAGAGCAGGTGACTCATTCTAGCAAGTTTCTGCTGAGTAGCTCTACTGATCTTGTTTATTAGTCAACATTTCCCAGAATCAAATCAAAGTAGCCACCTCACTGAAGTGCAGGGGTATTACATCAGATTTATGTTTATATTGAACCTGGCTCCAACTATAACAGGAACTACATATTTATAGGTTTCAGAGTAGCAAAAGGTTCACTCTGTTGTGTTCAGTCTGATGAACAACAGAATGAGATTTTGATACCACTTGAAAAGAAAAAGGGGGGAAAAGAACTGAAGAATGTCACTTGATGAACACTGATAGGTATTTATTCACCATGACCTAATTCACTGCTCATTTCTGGAGCCCAGGGCAATGAATAACATATTAAGTGATACTAGCGTGAAACATGGTTTCTGTGCCAACAGCAATCTTAGGAAATAAACTGCCATTATATGTAAAAAAACATACACAATCCTTCCTTTTTTTCCAGAATCCATTTCACAGTTGCAGATTGTGATCCTAGGTTTTTTTTGCTGATACAGCCTAACATGGCTACCACTCTGAAACCTGTGACCATGCAAGGCACTGAATTTAGCCATATGAAGTGGAAATCCATCAACTTCATGAAAAAACTCATACAGATACAGACAGACATCCTCCTCCTTTCCAAATGCAAACAGATGGACATCGTACCAAAAGGACTGAAGGTAAAAAATCCATTACAATGTACATACCATACAGACTATGCTGAGAGATTGTGCCAGACACTCTCAAAGAAACTGCGGAACCACCTGATCAACATCCTATACAGCAAACAGGGAAAGATTAAGAATGAGCTCTCAAAACTGGATACGCTCATAAAAAGCCAACCTTCCACACAAACTTCCTTGTGGCTGGACTTTACAAAAACTAGACAAGCCATTTACAACACACATTTTGCTTCTCTACAAAGGAAAAGGGACATTAAACTATCTAAACTACTACATGCCACAAGGGGCCACAACAGTGGTTCTCTTAACTCACCCAACAATATTGTTAATCTATCCAGCAATACTCTTAGCCCGGCAGAAGAGTCTGTCCTATCTCAGGGCCTCTCCTTCTGCCCTTCCACCCCCACGAACATGATACAGTTCTGTGGTGACCTGGAATCTGGACACTACCGTGCAAATAAGCAATGGTCACATAAACACCACCCTATACCGGAAACCTATTGACTGCTATACTTACCTACTTGCCTCCAGCTTTCATCCAGACCACATCACACAATCCATTGTTTACAGCCAAGCTCTAAAATACAATCACATTTGCTCCAATCCCTCAGACAGAGACAAACACCTACAAGATCTCTATCAAGCATTCTTAAAACTACAATACCCACCTGCGGAAGTGAAGAAACAGATTGATAGAGCCAGAAGAGTTCCCAGAAGTCACCTACTCCAGGACAGGCCCAACAAAGAAAATAACAGAACACCACTAGCTGTCACCTTCAGCCCCCAACTAAAACCTCTCCAACGCATCATCAAGGATCTACAACCTATCCTGAAGGACAACCCATCACTCTCACAGATCTTGGGAAACAGGCCAGTCCTCGCTTACAGACAGCCCCCCAACCTGAAGCAAATACTCACCAGCAACCACACACCACACAACAAAAACACTAACTCAGGAACCTATCCTTGCAACAAAGCCCATTGACAACTCTGTCCACATATCTATTCAGGGAACACCATCATAGGACCAAATCACATCAGCCACACTATCAGAGGCTCGTTCACCTGCACATCCACCAATGTGATGTATGCCATCATGTGCCAGCAATGCTCCTCTGCCATGTACATTGGCCAAACCAGACGGTCTCTACGTAAAAGAATAAATGGACACAAATCAGACATCAAGAATTATAACATTCAAAAACCAGTCAGAGAACACTTCAATCTCCCTGGTCACTCGATTACAGACCTAAAAGTCGCAATACTACAACAAAAAAACTTCAAAAACAGACTCCAATGAGAAACTGCTGAATTGGAATTAATTTGCAAACTGGACACCATTAAATTAGGCTTCAATAAAGACTGGGAGTGGATGGGTTATTACACAAAGTAAAAACTATTTTCCCATGCTAATTTTTCCCCCTACTGTTACTCGCACCTTCTTGTCAACTGTTTGAAATGGGCCATCCTGATTATCACTACAAAAGGTTTTTTTTCTCCTGCTGATAATAACTCACCTTAATTGATTAGTCTCATTACAGTGGGTATGGCAACACCCATTTTTTCATGTTCTCTGTATATATATATATCTTCCTACTGTATTTTCCACTGCACGCATCCGATGAAGTGGGTTTTAGCCCACAAAAGCTTATGCCCAAATAAATTTGTCAGTTTTTAAGGTGCCACAAGTACTCCTATTTTTTTTTATTAATTCCAGTGTTATTAACTTCCCCAAAGCCTTGCACTTTTCTAGTTAGCCTGCCAAGCAAGTCATATTCCTCCAGTTTTATTTCCTTCTGTTTCTAAGTGTTCATCAGCCACCTATTAATATAATCATGTAGTATATGAGCAAGGCACATTTTTATGCACATCTAGCCTTTTAAAAATACTAACCAGCACTGTTTATCCATTCTCCTCTATATTACAGCAAATGCTAATGAGGGGGGGGGAGCATCTCTTTGTTTTCCAAAACCAGGAGAGCAGAATTGAATGTGTGTGCATGTTTAGTTTGCCATAATATTTTATACATATGAGCATGTTCCTTTCACAAAAAGAAAACAGTAGAAATGTAAAACTGGGAAATATTTACAGATGGGAAGGGAAAATATGCATAAAATGCAAAACAAAAGCACAAAATTAGCATTTGTGCTCATTTTTTTGCATTCCACTGAAATATAAATCAAGGCAAGTCTTAGATTATAGTTCTGATGCCCTTTACGGGGGCAGGAAATGTATATATTATATCAATTGAAATGTATTTCTAGCTACTCCATGGAAATATATGTATTTTATGAAGGATTTTTTTATGATGTGATTAACTTTTTTTCTTATTGTGGAAAACAAAAAGCTGTACTCAAATTAAGAGAACAAGCACGCGCGAACAAAGTGAACCCTCCTAATGTTCGTAAATAAATGAACTCACAAGTAGTTTAACATCTGTTAAACAAGATGAACAGGCTGTTCGCTTCAGACATATTGAAATATAGGAGAACTCTTCTTGTGGCAGAAAAAAACTACAAATCAGTGTACCATTTTTAGTACTATAATACACTCGTATTTATCAGCATTTCTTAGGGAACACCTGATAGTTTGTTAATGGGCTTTTAGATGATGCCAGCTGGCTAGCTTAAAAAAAATTGGACTTCAAGTCCCTAGAAAATAGTCAATTGGGCAATGTCAGCTCGCTTGTCTATTCTGGGTTCCCAAAAGTACACAGAAGATTTGAAAGGCAGTATTTGAATGGATTGGTTATGTCATACCCACCTGGCCCACTTCTGCCACACACTTGCCCAAACTTTTCTTCAACAGCACCTGCTCTGATGGCAGGGTCTGGGGCTAGGGCTATAATCATGAGACTTAGAATGAGAACATTTTGGGGACCACTATTAATTAATTAGAACTCGGAAACTAACTAATAAATTTTCTTGAAACTCCTCCAAAAATTCAAGATTTAAGGGATTATGTGCTGAAAATTTGGGGCAAATACACTGTAGTTTTCATATAAGACAAAGACGTTAAACTCCCACTTTAAGAGCAAAACTTAATGCAGCCGTAATGACAGAGACTCAACAGGTGCCATTATAATATAGTTCCAATCCAGGAGACATAACCATACAGAAAGCTGAGTAATACTGCGAGAGAGGTAACTGTGGCTTTCCACAGCCTGTACAAATGAGAAAATACAAAAAGAGTTACCGCTGAGGTTCTCAAAAAATGAGTTAAAAGTAAATCAGTTTAGAGCAGCAATTTTTATAGGAACAGACAATACAAAGATTCTTTGCAAATAATTAAACATTGTCATTCTAGTTTATCTTTAATTAATTTAGAGAAAGACATGGCATCCCCCAGAGCTATGGAAGTCTGTTCTGAAATTGTGTCACAATTGATCTTTATTTAATTCTTCCACTTGAGAATTATTTATCTTTGTTTCTCATGATGGTCTCCTCCTAGCTCATAAACTGGAGCCAGTTATCAGCAATAGTCACCAATTTCCTCTAAAGATGGTTTGACTTTTCATACTGAAACATCTGACTGTTTACTTTTTGATAGAACTTATATTGTTTCAACTTGTGTGCATTGCTTTTTTTCCCAAAATCCTCTTTGTAAGCCTATAAATTATCCATTTTTGTATATATATAGCTTCTCTGAAATAATTAATCTAGCTCAAAGGAAAAATAAATGAACACAAATTTTGTCTCAGAGGAGGTATATTGGTTTTATTAAATAAGGACTCGGTTCAGCCAAAATTAAGTTCTCTGGTAAAAGACCTGAAAAAGCTATAGGAGGTGTGTACTACAGATGAGGCCAAGATTGAAAATTCAGATTTGGAATCAGTTGCAAATAAAAACCTCTGCAAAGTTTGGAGGTGTTTGGAATCATGGTTCTGATCCAAAGGATTATAAAGATAAATCTGAGCCCCCAGTCCTGATCCACATTTCTTTAACAGTCATTATGGAATTGGAACTGGCTTTCTAGTTTGGACCCCTCTGTAGTGTAATCAAATTGTTTTTAAATGTATTGACTGCATTTTTTTTCTTTAGACAATGTGTTTGGTATCCATTTTCTGGATACAGAAAAGCACAATCTGGTTTGGATTCACCTGGCCTGATCAATCACATGTATGCGATGGGACTAGATGGCATGGTGGAGCCAGGAGGTTGTCTAGAAGGCCTTATTACAACAAAAACTCTTTTCTCTTTCAAAATCCGGAGCCGCAGAAGTGGAACTCTCCCCCTCCCACAGTCCCAAGTGAGCTAAGAACTATCCTTCTATAACTAGTCAGGGTGGTCCCATTAATGTTTAGTTAGACTAAGGCACAATACTGTTAACATAAACCTTGCAGAAACCTGAAAACTAGAACTAAGAATTATTGATTTCACTGGGAGTTAGGTACCATGGGGCTAGATTCACAAAAGAACTTGGGCACCTAGCTGCCAGTTTAGGTGCCTAAATCCTAGAATCAGGCCCCACTGGTACTCCCAAAATCCTGCTCAGCTGTCTCTGAATCTTGTGGGTGCCTAAACTCAGTTGACACATACATTTTTGCAGTAAGAGCTCCCTTGGCGTCCATTTTTCTGCCTCTGTGCATGAGCACCATGGTTCCCCTCTAGGGATTTGGATATCTAAGTCTCAGAGCACTGTACAAACCAATGGAAGATAGGCGTTCCTGTGCCCAACTTGCCTGGAGGGCTTGACCTGGTACGCAAGCCACTTCGAGCACGCTTACCAGATTGGACCCTGTTTGTGAACTTGCACAAAACAGGCAGGAGGAGGAGCTTCCTCATATTTTTTAACCCAGTAGCTAGGGCATTCAACTGGGATGTGGGAGACCCTTGGTTCAAGTGGGGAAGATGGGATTTGAGTCAGATGAGTGCTTTAACTAGTGGGCTGTAGGATATTCCAAAATGGGAATTCCCTCAGTCCTCCTATTGATGCTGTTCCACTGTGGAGTAAATGATGAAAGGAGTCATTGAGCAAGAAAGAGAGCGACAGAAAGCGAGTATGGGAACAACTCTGTAGCTTGGTGGTTAGAGCACTTACCTGGGGGATCCAGTCCCCCTGCTCCAGTGACTTTTTAAAATTACTTATCCACAGTGGAACAGCTTCAACAGGAGAGAGTGAGGCAATCCCCACACCAGACTATCCCATCGTCAACTGGTTAGGGCACTGATCTGGGAGGTGGCTGGTTTGACTTCAGATCCCTTCTAAGCCTGTCAGGCAGAGGGGTTAACTTGAACTGGCAGATCCCCCATGTCCCAGGTGAATGCCTGGGACTGAACATTATGAGGGAGGGGGTCCTCTGCCATGAAAAAGGTTTCTAACCCCAGCAGAGGGTTTGCAGCTGAGAAACCCAAGCAGAGGCAGTTGCCTCCCTCTAGCTTACATGTAGGTGCTGAACTCCCTTAGAGGAGTGGGGCTCAGGACACACCCCTCTCCTCAGCATCTCCCGTTGGCTATCTTAAGAAGGGAGCTGCCTAACATGCTGGCTTTTGTGAATCCCATTCTAAGGCATCTAACTCTCCCCATTCATTGTACTGAGAGCCTGGGAGCCTAACTCAGGCTTTGTGAATCTTAGTGATTTTCTAGGCAGCTAAAAATTCAGTGTGGTGACACTCTGGATATGTCTACACAGCAAAGAAAAACTTGCATGCTAGCTGACGTTCACACAGACCTTATCCCTGTCATATACCTCCTTGTATGTGCAATCGGACTCGGCCCGACCCCAGAAGTCTACACAGCAATGAAACAGCCTGAGCCCTGCAAGCCTTAGTCAGCTGGCATGGGCCAGTGGGGGGTTTTTCTTTGCTGTGTAGACATATCCTCAATATCCTTTGTGAATCTAGCTCTAGGTGCTTTTGAAAATCCTTCTAGGTGCCTGTCTGCATCTTTAGGCACCTACATGCCTTTAGAAAACAGGCCTTGAGGGTGGGCTTTGCAAGGGAGTGCTAGGCACCTAATTCCAAAATATAGATTCTCAAAACCCCCAGTCAGCTGAATTCCCTGGGCACCTAAGCTTACACTGGTGAAGTCCCCATGCACCTCGATTTCTCCCTCTGGCCCAATGACTATTAAGTATTTTATACAAAGTGGAAGCACTTTGACAGAAGAGACTGAGAGAGCCACCTCAGAATACCCAGTGGCTAGGACACACCTTTGGGAAACCTGCATTCAGATCCCTGCTCCACAACAGAGAGAGTGGGAATCTGAACCCAGGTCTCCTGCATCCCAGACGAGTGCTCTAACCACTAGGCTATTGGGCTTGGGAGGAAGAATAGCATAATTACCACGATTTTTCTTGATACTGCCTTACCTCAGAGATGTTGTAAGGATAAAGCTATTAATGTTTACAAGGAGCTCATATACTATAGAGTTAGAGGCGATGTAAGTATTTAGATATAGAGATTTCTGAGGTTTAGGAGGAATGAAAGAGCATCTGAAACATATTTAATGCTGTGATGTTGAAAATAGAAACATACATATTTTATTTAAAGTATATTCTTAAAATCATGGTTCTTTATATGCCTAAGGAGGTCAGGAAGAAACTGTGATGCAAAATCAAGAGCACTTGAAAGGTACAGACTGGCACTCATAGTGTTTATTAAACTTGTAAATTACAGAGACTCCTTTTTCTTCTTTCCAGGGAACCTGCAGGGCAAAGTTTATATAAAATTAGCTGACTATAAAAAACAGATTGAGGGGAGAAAGCAAAACTGCTCTAAAATGGCAACTGAATACCAATTAAATGAACTAATTTAATAACACTGAAAAATATTGCATGCCCCAGCTTCCGGCTGAGACAAGCTTAGAACAATTCCTACTGGCTGAGTATTTTGACTCACCTGGGTGAAGCTGCCACTGGAGTCTCAGCTGTTGTGAAGTGAAAAAGATACACAGGAAGTCCAGCCACCAGATGCGGGATTTTGCAAATTGATTAAATCTGCTCCTGTGGCCACCAGTTGGCAGGCATAGCAGCAGCTCCAGGACTTATATGCTAAAAAACACAATGGCAATCAGAAGAAAACAAAAAGTAACCCTACTTTTTTAATGTCTGCTTCAAGTACACGTTGAGATCATCAACTCCCTGTATAAGAGTGTTACAATAGTGTTCCCTTGGGTCACTATTATGTTTGCAATAGGATGAAACTTGGCATATAAAGAACCATCTAGTATTTCTCATTAAAAACTTGGCTGAAAAGAGGGAGAAAAATGCTCAGTGACAAGAACCCATGGATTCTATTTGGAATATTCTGTCCATTTAAAAATGTTTAAATAATGGCTTTCTGATTAATTCCCTGTTTTTTTTCAGAAAGTGCCTCTGATTTACATCCTTGGTCCCTAAACTCATTAACTGGTATCACTGGTCTGAGTTAAAGAGAAAGATGCAGATAAGATCTGATCTGAAGTGTACACACAAAACACATCTCTGACTCCTTTACTCCAAATCCTATCATGTCTACATATTGTTTACTCCTTGATTTACTATAATTTCTATACATGTGACCATTTCTTAACATACCTATTTATCACTAAAACATACACACTGTGCCACACGGGCATATACTCTGTTGCTTTCTTACATCCACTCACTCATGCTTTCCCACTACTATCGTATACCTTGACACTCTGTTACATTCTAGCCTTCTTCTTTGCCCTGGAACACTCTGACACCTGGGCTGTCAAGGTTCCTTCCCCACTCTGAACTGTAGGGTACAGATGTGGGGACCTGCATGAAAGACCCCGCTAAGCTTATTCTTACCAACTTAGGTTAAAAGCTTTCCCAAGGTACAAACATTGCCTTGTCCTTGAACCCTAAGCTGCCACCACCAACCGTTTTAAACAAAGAACAGGGAAAGAGCCCACTTGGAGACATCTTCCCCTGCAAAATATCCCCCCAAGTCCTACACCCCCTTTCCTGGGGAAGGCTTGATAAAAATCCTCACACAGACCCAAACCCTTGGATCTTAAGAACAACGAAAAATCAATCAGGTTCTTAAAAGAAGAATTTTAATTAAAGAAAAAGTAAAAGAATCACCTCTGTAAAATCAGGATGGTAAATACCTTACAGGGTAATCAGATTCAAAACACAGACAATCCCTCTAGGCAAAACCTTAAGTTACAAAAAGACACAAAAACAGGAATATACATTCCATTCAGCACAGCTATTTCACCAGCCATTAAACAAAAGAAAATCTAACGCATTTCTAGCTAGATTACTTACTAACTTAACAGAAGTTCTGAAGAGCATTCCTGATCTGTTCCTGGCAAAAGCATCACACAGACAGACAGACCCTTTGTTTTCCCCCCACCAGCTTTGAAAGTATCTTGTCTCCTCATTGGTCATTTTGGTCAGGTGCCAGCAAGGTTATCTTAGCTTTTTGACCCTTTACAGGTAACAGGATGTTGCCTCTGGCTAGGAGGGATTTTATAGTTCTGTATACAGAAAGGCGGTTACCCTTCCCTTTATATTTATGACATGGGCCTTCTACTATATACAGCCACTCCATCTCTAACCTTCCTTTCTGTGTCTATCAAATTTGTTAAGTGCCCATCACTGCAGTGTCTAACAGATTCCTACCATTCCTATTCATTCCTATATATCGTTACATTTGCTTCCACCATGGTCCTCCACTGCAATATATGATCTTGCTTTTCAAAAACCGTGGCTCTAAATATGCACAGTACTAGAACGTGTAAAGGGTTAACAGAATTCTCTTAATTAGTCTCAGAAATTCTTTAGGTGATTTCCATAGCTTCATCAAACTTTTGACAGATGCCTGATGAAAGACATCTGTGTCCAAAAAGGGTCCATATTTGGGTTTAGTATTATTGATAATAATGCTGCCTCAATTTTTTTCAACTCTATTATTAAAATCCTTTGCTGTTTTTAAAAAAAATTTCAAGTATCTCAGTAATTGCATTTGTGTTTTCTTGAGATGATTATAAACAGGAGGTGGAGTCTGCTTACCATTTGTTATTTTCTTATGCTGTCTTTCTTTCTGTGTGATATTCTTTGATATGTGTTACTTTGTTGGGCTCTTTTATTGTGGTTACAGGGTGTTAATGCACTTCTAGCATACCACTGGTGCTATTCAAATCAGAAGTGTTTAGCTTTGATCGTGCTATTCCTGTTATCCTTCATGATTACCTCAATTTGCATACGGCTTGATTCCCTGGTTTGTGATCTGTCATTTGGTTTGATTCCTGTCTCTCTAGGCTCCTTGTTTGTTTTTCTTTACTGTTTTGCTCTGCTCTAGAGTTTGGACTGTTTTGAAAGTGGTGAATTTCAAAGGCAAGTATGTGTTTTTTGTTTTTTTTTTAACTTTGGTAGTTCAATTGTTTCATTATAAATGTGCCTTAGATCTAAATATCATTTGATGAATTTTTTGCTATTAAGTATGTGATTTGAGTGAGAAGAGCAATAAAAAGTCAATCCTGTAGCGAGCATCATCAAGGATTTAGTCAATAGAACATTAGAAAAATAAATAGTCACCTCAAAATCAAATACTGGGCAGGACCCATATCTGATCCTACAAAGATGTCATTGATGGGACATCATGACATGGACCCCTGCCAGTGTGGGAACATGGCATGGACCTCTGCCAGTGCCTTTTTAAAGTCCAGGTGATGAGAATGGTTTTTAATTGAAGTTATTGGAACATATTGAAATATCAGTGTAGTAAGTTATTAAGACCTTTATATTTATAAAAGTCTCCATTGCACTGTTCTGTATCCATAAACTCTTCTTGACAAAGTCAATCCTGTTCTTCATGTTTGCTAATGGATGGATCTTCTGGGAATATCTTTGGGGTGTTTAGTATATCTGTGTGTATCTAGGATATCACAAAGAAAAAAGAAGAAAAAGAAGCATTTTTTTTGCAATATCGTCCCACTTTATTAAATATTCTGAATCAGTCCAAACAACTGCCAGACCACAATTCCTATTGACGTTTGTACCATATTGATGAAGATTATTAGGATACTGTATCTGCTGTAATTTGCCAGATGTGGGTGAGTGCTCTCTCTCTCTCTCTCTGTTACTGATAGCCATTATAAGCGTGAGTTATGTGTGACTAATGTATTTACTGTATTATGTGTCTGCTTCTGTCTCCTCTGTGACTTTCAAAAATAAAAAATGAAAGAAAGAGAAAAATGCACTGTGCCTTCCACTAAATCAGAGAAGGCAAAACCTTAGATACTTATGGATGTATATATGTGTAGTCTGGGCCACTGTTTATTTGCACCAAAATATGCAAATAGGCAACTTCATGCACAAAATATATAGTTATATGTTTGCACTCATAATTGCTTGTTTATGTCTGCATGTAATATTGGCCATGTGCAAAGAGAGTGCCTAGTTTATATAAAATATAGGACTTTAAATGTTGAGCTTATTATTGCTATAGATCTCTCTAATTTGCTTGTCATTGCAATTTTATTTGAGATGGTAAATATGGTATTATTTTTAAATGATTCAATTAATTTAGTTTAGGCATCTGTATGCCCCCCTCACCATAGTACCTGAGCACTTGGACACTCTAATATATTTATCCACACAACATCCTGGTCAGGAAAGGCAGTGCTATTATCCCCATTTTACAGATAAGTAGTTGAGGCACTCACAGACTAAGGGTAACCCACTATGACTTCACTGCAATCAGAGGTGTGACTGCAGCACATCCAGACAAACTTGAGAGAGGTACAGCCCTGCCCGAGACAGCTCATGCTGCTGCAGCTTCGCTGCTATTGCTATCTGAGCTAGCTAGACTGAAGCCAGCTCAGGTATGCCTACACATGCTGCAGTCACTCACACCTCCGACTGAGTGCAGACATACTCTAAATCAATATTTCTCAATGATAGGTCTGTGGACCAGTGCCAGTCCCTGAGATCTCCCTGACACAGTATAGGAAGGCAGTAGGCCAGTCCCTGGTATCAAAAAGGTTGAGATACACTGCCCTAAGTGACTTACCCAAGGTCACACAGAAAAGGTATGTCTATACTGCAATCACAGGGTGTGACCGCAGCTGGAGTAGACATATCCAGACTAGCTTTAATCTAGTCAGATCAGCTAATCTAGCTGCATGACAGTGCAGGCTTCAGACCAGATTGGCCTCATGCGTCTTTACCCAGGATTCTGGGTGCACTTGTACAGATTCATTGCTCTGGGACTGGAGCTAGTTAGATTAAAGCTAGCTGGGATCTGTGCACTTAAACTGTGGTCCCACCTTTGATTACAGAAGGGACATACACAGAATAGAATAGAGTACAGTACAGAATAAACATACCTGAAGTCTGTGGTGAAGCAGGGGATGGAACCCTTCCTCTTATGTCCCCAGCTAGCACCCTTACCACAGGACCAAGCTAAAAGCAGACAGAGTACACATTTGCAGATCTATTTCTGATGAAATCAGGAAAAACAGGGAGCTAGAGCATCTGTCTGAAACAAGAAATCATGAAACAGCAACCCACCCAGCATCCTGAGGAAAGTTTAACATTTTTGGAAGGAAAGAAACATTTTTCCAGTAATCTAGGAAGGCATTCCTTCCTGGAATGGCAGGAGCCAGATATATACCATGGAACCTGAGAACAGATTTGATGATGCAACTGATGATGGAATTTCAGTTTCAAATGGAGTTGAACCAATGATTCACAATTTTTGATTTGCCTCCTTCACTAGAAATTAAGACATTTTTTAATAATATTTGAAATGCAAAACCTCCAAACACATTTTTGGCAAGTCAAGTGGCTTCCTGAGAGCCACAAATTATTTTAAAATTAAACCATGTATTTTTCACGATACTTAAGGTTTCAAATAGATATAAAATATAATTCAGGTGTGGCCATAAAACTAAAGGAAAATTACTCCACTCTTAAAGCCTATTTGTCTTCCAGCGTCACCCACAATGGTTTGGCCCTTTCCATACATAAAAAAACCCACAATCTTTTCTCTGAAGAGCTCTGCAATATGAGATTTATGTAGGCTGGAGTATGACTTAGAAAAGCGTAACCATAGCTAGGTTGGTAAACTAGCTTCTCTTCTGTGAGGTACTGAGTACTTCCTGTGAGGTGCTGTATAACCTCAGCTTCCTTTGTCTTCATATTTGCTCCTCTCAGGTACTTTAGAAGATGTTGAAGGCACTGGTACTTTGCAGGATTGGACCCATTCGATGTGAAAAAGCCTCGCTCTGTTTGAACAATTTTGATACTTTTCTCTGTCTAATCTGAGAACATTTTATAGTCTTAGCACTCCTTATTGAATAAGCATGAACATTTTTTCATTAGCCTTCCCTCTATGACATTCTGTACCTGGCAAACAAGCAAAAAAACATTAATTTTTCCTATACTTCACAAATATTCAGTAGTGATATGAAGCAGCAGGGGAGATGCAAAAGGAATAATAATTCTATTAAATGAAAAGGCTAGATAAAACCAGTTCATTTATGCCAAGGAAGGAGAAGTAATATGCATATATATGATAAAAATAAACAGATGAAATTTCTAATACCGATCTGAAGATTACAGCCAATTTGTTATTTATATGAAAATGACTCTGGGAAAAATGCTGCATCTGAGGCAGTTTCATCCAAAGTTTATATTTATTTCCTTTCTCCTATTGCATTTATGTTACGGTGACTTCCTAGCAGTGTCTACAGAGAGAGGAGAGTATAGTTGAGGCCTGGTCCAACATGAGTAAATAACACATGGAGGGGGGCCTCATTTTTTGGAAGATAGAATTAGGGTTGTAAATGAATCAACAGGTTGAAAACAGGATGTTTGTATTAAATAAGATAAGTAAATAGGTCAGTAGTCTAAAGACAGAATGTCTGAGCCAACTAAGATAAGTGGGAGAACACCCAGAGAACTATTTACTATGAACTAGATAACAAGGGTCAAAATAAATCAGGAGAATGGAGATGAGTAAAGAGTAAAGAGAAGGTTTAAACATGGACAGTGCATGGACAGCTCATGCTGCACAGGGGTTGGCTCCTGCAAAGTAACCCAGCCAATCCAAAAATGTGTGATGCAATCTATAGTAAATGCAATGAGATGTGTAATGTATATAATGGGAGAGGGTTTCTGTGTACCTTTGAAGCTGTGATGTCCCCTGCGTCCATCCCCGCTGCGTTTGAGTCTGATAAACTCAGCATAGCATGGCTGTATGCCAAATAAAGATCCTTGAGTGATGAAGGCTGGAGTCAAACTGAGTTCTTGGGAAACCGAATGGGAAGAGGTCTTGGAGGGAATCCCAACAGCGAGGGGTACAGATTGAAGGATCCCCTTGTGCCCTGGTAATACACAAGTAACTTACTCATCAGTCTAGTTTATTCTACTTCTGTATTTATAGGGTTGCTGCATCATTTTTAAAATGCTATTATAATTTAGTCTAATTTTACCACCCTTGCTCATAGTTAGAAGTACCTTACTCCCGAGTAGCCCCACTGGGCCAGACTTTGAACCACTTTCTCAAACTGTTACTCACACAAGTAGTCCCATGTCACTACTCACATAAGTAACTGCTCCTCAATGTCAGGGTGGCAGAAATGGACCCTAACTGACCCATAGCTGCTAATTTTTCAAATGTGAGTGTCCCCGACATATATTTGATTAGTTTTGACATAACAGAATGGCGTGGTCCACACAAAAAATGAACTACTCTCTCTGTAGTTTATCTCTCTATTTTAAAGGAAGACTGGCATATTATAGCAAACCTGTAAGAAGAGACTGTATATACTGAAAGCAGAGTACATGTGTCATGTCATTTCTATATTCCTTTTGCTGTTATTTGAGATGCTGGTGCTTAGATAATCGTTAGTTCTCCCATTCAAAATTTACTATTTTGCACTATTTTCTCCACATAAGATTATATTTTTAGGACTCAAAACAACATCAACTATTCAGCTCATCAGTGTTCATCTGCTAGATTACTAGGAAATTGGCTACTCATAGGTATTAGGTTGAATTTCAGCCAAAATTCTGGCATTTGGGTTTGGCTAAAAAATGTTTCAAATACTATGTGATGCCAAATAGGTAGGATTAGGAGCAGCTCTCTCCCCATGGTACCAGCTGGCTTGGCTCCACTTCTCCACTCTTCCTCATAGCCAGTGTCAGACTTTCCCACAGCTGTTACCCACACACACTCCCTCCTTTCATATCCTCTCGCTGGCATTCCTCTATCACCACTTTTCACTGGTATCACCAATCCTACAATGGTGTTCAGGAACCTTGGCAGACTGCAGTTTGAGATAAGCCTGTAGTCATCTCAAGGAGACTAGTTGTCTTTCTCACTTCTGCAATCTATATTTTAAATACAATATTTTAAAACTATTGTTTTGCCACTATCAATACATTAAGTTGCAAAGAAAAAGATATGGAAGATCATCACTGAGTCTTACTTATGACATAGATTGTTCATATAGTGCAGTGATAGGTGGCAAAACAGTACCTTTAATGCTAAGCTAATGCTATAAACCAGGGGTAAAAAACACCCAGCCAGTGGGGTAGATTTAGCCTGACATTTATGTTATCTGCATCGCATATTCAGATTCTGCAGAATCTATGTTGTTGGTTTTTTAAAATAAGTTTTCAGCTTTCATGGTTGCAAAATTGACCATCCAAATGTGATCCAAGTGTAAACTGAGGCACATAGACTCTGCAGACAGCATGAAAAGCAATGGTTCTGGGATGCTGGTACTCATCACCCCACTCCGTTAATCTCACTAAACTATTAACCCTAAAGCCTAATGATGAAATTTTGCATATTATCAACTCTAACATCACTAATAATTGTATCACATAGGATGGGGATTGGGATTGGAGTGAAGCCTAGAAGAGTGATTTGGGAGTTGCTGCAGAGAAGAAAAAGCAGAAGATAGAAAAGAGGAGAGACAAAGACCGGGAAGTAGAATCAAAACACAGAAAGAAAGAAGGAGAAAGGAAGAGCAACAAATGGTGATTCTAACAGTTAGAATATTTTTCCTTCAAGAGAAACTCTGAGACATCTGCAATAATAATAATAATTATAACTAAAATAATAGTGACTCATAAAAGCCATATTCCAACCTTAATCTTTATACAAACCTTCCATTGGCATATATGGTAGATCAGATATGCATTACAGGGAGTATTTTGTCCTAAATTATGCCTCGCCCATAGAACATAATTAAAAGAGATATTTGGGTCTCTCCAGAAATGAAGTTGACACAGAATATACCAAAATATGGCACTGATCTTGCACATTTTTTGCCCAGGCAAAAGAGAGTGTTGCTCACCTTGTGCAGTAACTGAGGTTCTTCGAGAGGGGTGCTCCACATTAGGTGTGCTGGTGTGCCTGCACTTGAGATCGGAGATCTTTGGGCTGCACATGCGCTCCTTCACATCTTGCACCACGAGCAGTGACTATACAGCACTGTGTGGTCCAACTGCCCTCAGTTCCTTTTCTACCACCAAGTCCATGTTTAAACTCCAAAGCAGAGGGGAGAAGGGTGGGTAGTGGAGCACCCAAAGGGACACACATATTGAAGACCCACAGTTACTGGGTCTTCTTCTTCTTCTTCAAGTGTTATCCCTATGGGTGCTCCATTTTAGGTGACTGTAGAGCAGTGACCCTAGTTGGAAGGTTGGGGCTCTAGAGCAATATCGAGGACTGAGGATAGGACAGTGTGCTCTAATATTGTATCTGGTGTTGAGTTGTGGGTTATCGCATAATGTTGTATGAATGTGTCCTAGGAAGCCCAGGTGGCTGCCCAACAAATGTCCATAATGGGCCCATTATTTAGAAAGGCTATTGATGTGGGCAGCAATTGGATGGAATGCATTTGAGTTCCCACTGGGGTTCGTAGGTTATGCTGCCAATAGCAAAGGTAAATGCTTTGAGATAACCATTTTGAAAGTCTTTGTTTTGATATGGCAGATCCTTTTGACCTTTCAAAGGTAGAAAGGAATAAATGTGCTGATTGCCTGAATGATTTAGTTTGTTTGAGGTAGATGGCTAAGGCCCTTCTTAGGTCCATAGGGTGTAGTATTGCCTCATGTTGTTTTTTATTTGGCTTGGAGAAGAAGGATGGAAGGTGGATTAGTTGGTTCAGGTGAAAGGACGATGACATCATGGGGAAGAATTTATGTGGGGTCATAACGTGACCGTATCCTTGTAGAAGAGTATATACAGGGGGTATGCCATGAGGGCACCTATGTCACCTACTTGTTGAGATGATGTGATAGCTACAAGAAAGGCCATTTTCATTGATAGATGTATATATAAACAGGTAGCAGTGGGCTCAAATGGGGAGTTCATGAAGCAGTGAGAACAAAGCTAAGATCCCAAGGTGCGGTTGGATATTGAACCTCAGGGTATACATTTTGGAGGACCTTAAAAAATCATTTTATCATCAGGTGGGTAAAAACCAAATGGTCTTCTATTTTGCAGTGGAAGATGGTGATGGCAGCCAGGTGTATGTGAATAGAGCTTGAAGAGAATCCAGATTTCTTGAGTTTGAGCATGTAGTCCAGAATGGAGTGGCAGAGGAGTGTGGAGCTTTGGAATATGCTTGGTGTTGCACCAGATCTGGAATCTTTTCCATTTGCATTGGTAAGTCTGACAGGTGGTTGAATGTCTACTATTTAAAAGAATTTATTTTACCTCCATAGAGCAGGTCATCTCAGGAGCCTGGAACCATGAAGGAACCAAGCCTTCAGATGGAGAATCTCCAAGTTGTGGTGGAGAATTGTGCCTGCATGGTGAGAGATGAGGTGTGGCTCCAGGTGAAGGGTTATTGGAGGACAGACTACCATGTGCAAGAGGTTAAGGGTATCATATCTGTCCAGGCCAGGTTGGAGCTATCAGTCCTGTTCTACTTGTATTTGTGTAGTACTCTGAAAAGAAGGGGAAAGGGTGAAAAGGCATATAGGAGAGGTGCATTTCATGTGATAAGGAAGGCATCTCCAAAGGATTGGTGGCTGAGGCCTGCCCTTGTGCAGAAACATGGGCATTTGGCATTTTCAGGGGTGGCTAATAGATCTATGCTTGGGAACCCCATCGGTTGAAAATTGCCTGAAGAGTTAGCATGTCTATCTCCCACTCATGATCTTGTAAAAACTTTCTGCTCAGGGAGTCTGCTGTTGTGTTCTGGTGGCCAGGTAGGTATGTGGCAGAGATATGGACACTGTGTCGGATGCACCAGTTCCACAATTTTATGACCTTGGCCTGCCTCCCACCTTGCCTGTTGATGTAAAACATGCAGGCAACATTGTCTGTCGTTACTCTGATGATTGTGTTCTTGATTAATGGGAAAAAATGGAGGCATACATTGCGGACTGCATGTAACTCTAGAAGACTGACGTATAGACTCTGAAGGAGACCATTTTCCCTGTACTGTGTGGTTCTGTAGATGTGCTCCCCAACCAGGGAGGGAGGTATCAGTCATCAGGAGCAAAGAGAGAGGAGTTTGGAAAAAGAGGACTCCCCCGCAAACATTCAGGGACTTTGATCTTGAGTGGTTCCGATAGCGATTTGTTCAGGTTATGTCTATGTAGCAAGTAGACCATTTGAAGCCAGCGCATATGCAATCTGGCGTGTTTGACTATGAATTTAGTTGCTGCCATATGACCAAACAATTGCATGCAAGTTCTGGTGGAGGTCTGTGAACTGGTTTGCACCTTGGAAATGAAACTGATAAGTGCGTTAAATCTGTGAGTTGGGAGGAAGAGTTTGGCCACTCTTGTGTCCCACTGTGCTCCAATAAATTCAAGTTGTTGTACTGGCGTCAGTATTGATTTTTGCATGTTTATTTTGAGGCCTAGGCTGGAGAAGAGATTCATTGTCCCTTCTATGGCCTCAGGCTCATTGTGTTGAGATGGGTCCTTTATTAGGCAGCCACTGAGCTGTGGAAATATGAGGACCCCTTGTTTGTGGTGGTGCACTGCCACAACTGCTAAGGCTTTGGAAAAAACTCTTGGAGCTGTGGAGAGGCCAAAGGGTAGAACCTTGTATTGAATGGTTCAACCCCAGGCAAATCTGAGAAACTGTCTGAGCGAAAGGATGAGATGTGGAAATATGCATCTTGGATGTCGAGGGCTGAGAGTCAGTCCCCCTATTGCAGTGCTGGGATTATTGTTGCTAATGTGACCATATTGAACATTGCAATTTGACAAACTTGTTGAGGTACCTCAAATTGAGGATAGGTCTCTTTCCACCATTCTTCTTTTGTATTATGAAGTAGTTGGGAAAAAAGCCCTTCCCTCTGTGCTGGAATGGGGCTTTTTCTTTGGCTCCCAGTCACAGAAGGTGGTTTATTTCCTCCCGTAAGAGGTAATCATGAGAAGGGTCTCTGAAGAGGGATGGGGAGAAGGGAGGGGTGTATGGGAGGGAGAGAAATGGAATGAAGTACCCCTTGTCTATAATTTCCAATACCCACTTGTTGGAGGTGATTGTCTGCCATGTTGTGTAGAACAGGGTCAAATGGTTGCCAAACTGAATGGTTGCAGCACTTGATTCATGGGTAGAGTTTCTGGGGCCTCAACCAAAATTTTCAAAACTGCTGTTTGGAGGTGGAAGGATGAGGAGTGAGTAACTGCATTGGGGCCTGCTTATGTTTCGGAGTGGGGCTCTGGCATCTACGTTGTGGATCATAGTATCTTTGGGGGCCAAAAGATGGAGGACAAGCTCTAGTGGTAGTTTGATATCTACCTTGTCCTTGTTTTGGTGTTGGTGTATAAATGCCGAGGGAGCATAGTGTGGCCCTTGAATCCTTCAGGGAATGAAGGGACTTGTCAGGATGCTTGGTAAAGAGTTTTGGACCTTGATGTGGGAGATCCGCCACTGTGGTCGAACTTCTTTCGGGAACCCCAACAGGTGTAGCCACAAAGCATGCCTCATGACCACAGATGTGGCTATAGATCAGGCCACTGTGCATGCCAATCGCTGTCCTTCAGTTACAAGCACCTGAAACTGCTCCTTCTCATCGTCTGGGAAATGTTGAAGGAAGTAATTGAACTTAGAGTAGTTCATGTGGTTATATTTTGATGGGAGCACCTTGTAATTAACTATCCTCAACTGGAGTGTGGCTGATGAGTAAGCCTTGTGGCCGAAGAGGTCTTGCCTCTTCCATTCTTTTTATTGTAGGGGGTTGTCTGAGAGTGCTGTTGTCTCCCTTTCTCATTCACTGCATTAACTATGAGGGAATCTGGGGTAGGATAGGGAAAAAGAGCCTCCATGACTTTTTCAGGGACATAGTATTTTTTGTCCCCCTGCTTGAAGGTTGGTAGTATGGACACAGGGGCCTACTGAATCATCTTAACTGGATCCAATAAGTTGATTGGAAACCCGATTATTGCTGATGTGGGGGCCTGAAAGATGTCTAACAACTTATGTTGTTGCTCACAGACTTCCTCCACTATTCTTCAAAAGAGTTCTTGAAAATGCCGGGAGTCATCTGCAGCCATTGGAGGTGGAGGCATGATTTCCTTGTCTGGAGAGGATGAGATGTTGGCTGGTGGTGTGCCTTCTTCCTCTAGTGCCTCCACTTCTTCCTCCAGAGGCTTCAGCTCTGGCTCCAGGGGCCTGGAAACTGAGGAAGATGGAGAGCAGCTACATACGACCTTCCTATCAGTGGGTGATTGAGGAAAGAGTTGCCTATATTCTGTCCATGGGTCCCAATAGAGCTATTGTGGGGGGAATAGGCATACTGGGTGGCATCTGTGTGTGGGCCCATACCTGGGACCTGGTTCAGTTGTGGGTGTGTATGGGATTTGCATTGTGGGTGTGTATTTGGCTTTGCCATGCTGTGGTATAATGGAAGGGTGCACAGTGCAGCGGAATATCGTTGTCCTTCTCTTCTTCCCCACTGGAGAAGGGGGAGCAGTTCTAGGAGATGAAGGAGAGTGTGGTATCATGTGTGTTTCCAGGGGAGAGATGTAGATTGGTGGCAGTTCAGTATGGAGGAGAGGTGACTCCGGAGTTTCAGAAACTACTTGGTCTCTTGGGAACCTAAACTTCTGTAGTACCGGCATAAGCATCATTGGTACCGCATGTTGTGATTTTGGAGGAGGACGAGGCATCGATGCAGAGCTTGTTGGTAATGATGGTGTCGCAATCAGGGTGTAGTCTTCTGAATGGCAACCTAATGGCATTGACAGCTTCTGCGGTGCCAGAGGAATTGCTGGTGCTGAGAATTTCTCCGGAGACAATGGCTTTGGTTTTTTGTGTTGAGGCACTCAGAGCCATGTTTCGGTAAAGAAGACAGAGCTGACTTGGAGGTTTTTACCCTCGTTGGTCTTGTGGTGGAACCCCTTTATGCAGTCCTGCCCTCTTAGGGTCTTTGGACCTATCAATAGTGCTGGTATCGGAGGTACTCGGGAAGACAGAAGAGCCAACTCTCAGTGAAGAAGATGTGGAAGCCACCAGTCTTGCTGGAGATGGTATTTTTTAGGGTGGCTCCTTGGAGGGTGAGTTTAGGGTGTGCTTCTTGTCATCTGGATGAGAGACAAAAGACTTTCTCTTTGCAGTGCTCACGGAGTGGGGAGGGGTGTTAGTTGAAAATGCTGAGGGAGAGTGTAGCTGCAGAGGAGAGGTCTCGGGACCAGGATCTGAGGTGGGTCGTAATGTGTTCTCCATCATGATCAACCTTTGTTTGAGGTCCCGGTCCTTTCTGGCCTGTGCTTTTAAGTTAAGGCAATGGGAGCACTGCTGTGGAATGTGCCCCTCTCCCAGGTACCAAATGCACTGGGAGTGCCCATTGCTCACAGGAATGGCCTCACAGCAAGAAAGGGGGATCTTAAACCTGGGGATCCAGGCATAGCCCCATGTGGGGAGAATTTCCCTATAGGGAAGGACTCTGGAATCTATACTAGGTGAAATAACGGGGAGAAAAGAGCGGAAAGAAAATATGGGGAGGGAGGGCAATAAAAGAGGGAGAAAACAGCTAATAACTATCAATAAACTGAAACCTATAACGTCTAAAGGCACTACAACTAATGATGAAGGGCTCTGCTAGAGTTTCCTTCCCAGACCAAGAGCAGTTGAGAAGGAACTGAGGATGTTGGACTGCACAGCGCTATATAGACACCGCTTGAGGCATGAGACAGGGAGGAGTGCATGTGCAGCCCAACAGACACAGCAGCTGAAGATCTCGATCCCAAGCACACGGATGCCAGCAGATCTAAAATGGAGCACCCACGGGGGCACCACTCGAAGAAGAACTTCTCGTTTTTTTTAGTGTGGGATGTTTTGTCTGAAGAATCGGTCCCTGCTTCTTAACACAAAGATTTAGTTTCTGCACCCATAGACCTCCACACTAAATTAGGATGATAAGTTAAAATGGTCTTCCAGAATCTCGCAAGGATGCTAATGATCAGTGAATACACCCAGTTGTTCTCATGCTTTATAGCTTCCTGGAGGTTATCTTATTTCCAGTTTCAACATCAAAGTGACAGTGCTTGTTTCTTCTGGTGTGTATAAGTATATTTGATAAGGCTTTATTTTGCTTCCTTAGCACTGGGGATTTATAAATCATTGTATTGTTAGGAAATCATTAATAAAATGTTTCAGTCCCCAAAAATATATTTTAAGACCCTATGAAAAACAGGGCCCAATCTTGTACCACTTTATACCAGAGGAAAAATTCCCATTGATTTCAATAGAAGCAAGATTGGACCGATAAACAGTGGGTAAAATTTTCTCTCTTGAAGGGAATAGGAGTAACAAAAGAATATGAGATACTGTTTTTTTAAAAAAATTCTCTCTAGCTGAGGTAACAAGAGGAGAATGTGTACTGAAACCTGAAAAATTATTGTATCTGTGGCTAAGGTGTAGGAGTTGTCATTTATTTCTAGGGGATGGTTTATGTCTGTTCTCTAATTTAATATTTTAAATTGCTTTACTCTTTGTCATTAATTTCTCCTACCTTGTGTTTTGCATATTCTAACTTGAACAGACCCTCTCGATTACTTCAGCAATCACAACAGAACATGTGTTCTCCTGTCTCAGTTCCTCAGAAGTAAAGTTGCCTCCTGCTGCATCTTGCAAATGGCTTGCTAAATGGAAGGGTTTGGGTTCAGAACCCTGCCAGGCTCTTTATATGCTGATACCTGAAGTTGCCAAGGCTGATCTCCTTGGAGGCTGTACAACTATCTGCCCACTCTATCTTCAAATGGGCAGGAGTTACATTAAATAGGCAGGGGTTCCCTCTGGATTGTGCTTGCCAGCTGTCCAAAAATGTTCCACTTGGACTAGTTTGCTAACTTACAGCACTGAACAAGAAATGGGAATAGAGGGGGGTGACCCATAGCAAGGGCAATTTACCCTTTCATTCAGGAATGGAGAAGACAAAATGCAGAACGCAGCATGATGCATATTTACAATCCTAGAATATATAATTTGTCAAAATCATGTTCTTTTTAATACCTTATTAGGCTCCTTTGCCAGCCTTAGGCACCAGTTGTTCTTATGATAATTGAGGCCTCCTGGTGTCAGGGTATCTTCTTCTTTTCAACAATATCACTCTTCATTTTGAATTGCAGACTGCAAAAAGCAACCTGATTCCCAAGGCAGTTGTTTTTACAATATTTCCCTATCGCCTTTAGAAAGAATAGTGTGAAATACTGCGAATGCTGTACTTTTATTTCTAATATTGACTATGGCTACCCTATATCCATGTATATGAATGATTTCCAATAACCTAGCAAATAAGTTATAGATAGCCCAAATAATTTAGGATGGGTGTGTAGAGAAGGGTGAAGAAAAAGATTTGAAAGAGGGCAAAGAAATGCAAAACCAGTCTGGTTAAATTTACTGCATTAAAACAAAGATGCAGGTGTGATTTTTACATGCACATTAGGATTTGAATCCATTGATCTTTGCTACTCACTTTGATTATTTAAAAAAAATATGAAACCATTATCTCAAGTAAATATGTGACCTGATGTCGGGATCCAGTTGGTAAGCTGGGGAATCCAGGCTGTATTTCTGATACTGAAAGGAGATGTAAGGAGATATAGTATTAAATAAAACCATGGCATAAAGAACATTAATACAAAATTTTCACCTCTCAATATTTACTATGCAGGCTATGTCTGTGACATCCTCCTTTTTGTGCATGGACTTCTTGTGCTATTTAGATTTTCATTGTGCTCATGTTAAAATTCATAAAATTCACATCATAGGATGCCTCTATTGAAAACCTGTGATATGCTTTATCTGATACGTTACTGTGCACAGTTTTGGTAGCACTTAGCGCCCCTCCATTGATATTGTTGAAGTTTCATGCTAAGCCTTCATACTGTTCTGTTTTTGTGTAATCCTTCCAGTAATGGAGCTAATTCAATAATATTCACACTGACAAGGAAAGACACCTACTAAGGTAAAACTCAATTACCTTTTCTACTCCTTTTTTTCCATTGCTCTTCTGTCTGTTCATAGTCTTTTATCTTTTTCACAGTAAATAGGTAGCTTATTCAAATTTAATAGACACTACAGCATTCTTCTTTTCTCTTCTCCCCCTGCACTTCCCAGACCATCTCAGGAGCTGTTCACTCACCTCTGTATAATACCCTAGAAATAGTACAAGTACAGGAAAAAATGTAATAATTGCATTAAAGCTACAGTAAAGGCCTAATGAACATTATGTTTATGAAAAATGTAGCTCTGATTCCGAATTGCACTTCAGTAAATTATACAAATTAAATATTCATTACTTTGTACTTCATTAGTTCACATTTGGAACACTTTCTCTTCATTATAATAGCCTGGGGTAAAGGTTTTTTTTAATACACTTCATTCTGTTATTTTTCAGAAACTCTTTAGTTACAATGTTAGTGTAAAGTTGAATTTATTTCATAGCAGCTCATAACATTCATATTTTTAAGAGGCTGAATATTTTCTCCCAAAGAATAAAACGAATGTGCATTATTTGTTCAGTGGGTTCCCATTTCAATAGTCAACCAAACTAAATATTTAAACACTTGGCTCTAATTTTCAGTGAAAATTTGCTTACTGATCATATCCCCATTCAGAATGAACTGCTATTTCATTAGCATGGAACCTATCTGACCAACGATAAACGCACAAAGGATGCGTTCTTACTGTTTTGGTGTAATATTTCTTTGGCTTGTTAGTTGCCTTGTTGAGTGTGTGATACTCTGTGCTCTTGGTGTAGGAGGTAGCTACTAACTCTCAGCACTCAGAAAAGCAAAAGGTATTATGTTGGTGTGACCCTAAGTACCTCTGCACTCACATACTGCACACTACTGCAATGATGTTTGTCCAAAACATGCCTTGTAAGGTATCATTTGAAAACTAATCACACACTGGTCATTAATACATTTGTAAAATCTGGATAGTTTTATTAGAACTGGTTTAAAAAAACAGTGTAGCCTAGTTAAATCTGATAAACAGGCTGACCTAGACAAAGGAATGTGAGTTTACCTCAAATTACACATTAGCTTTCAACAAAGCTATCAAGCAAACCAGTGGGGAGTGTCTCAAGCCTGACTTCATGAAACAGAGAATTATCATGGCTCCTGCATCCTACAGAGACACGGAATAATAAATCCCTGGGAGGCCTTTCCAACTTTGAGAACAAAGATAATTCTTTGGGAATATAAGGGACAGAGAGAGACTCCATCTTTATCTTTCATCTAAGAAGACAAGGGAAACCAACCCCTTGAACATCTGTGGAAGGGCCTGACTGAAAGGCAGTCAGCCATGCAGGATCAAGAGTAACTGGTGAGCAAAACCGTCTTAAACAAAGACTGTGCCTTGCTAGATTAAATTTTAGACTTTTAGATGCATGTTTTCACTTGTATTTGCTTGTAACCATCTCTACCTTTATTTTATTTGGCATCAATTAATCTATGTCCTGTTGTCAATAAACTTGTTTTACTTTATTCTAAACCAGTGTAGTGCTGTGTTTGAACTGAAGTAATTAAATCCAGTTAGTGAGGCAAGTTGCTGGGAATTGTCTCTTTAAAGGAGCAAACAAACTATTATTTCTCTGAGTGCTCCAGGAGAGGGCTGAACACTTCAGGGTAAAGAGTTTTGGGGAAATGTGGGACTCAACTTGTGTTGAGGTCATCTTGCCTGGTGTAACCAAAGCGGGTGGAAACCAGGATGGGGCTGTTGTGTTGTGGCAGGCTGCTGGGGTCAGAAGTGCTGAACCAGAACACACAGACACTCAGGATACTACATGCTTCTCTGCTGGCTGTTGGTTTCCGGGGTGCTTGTAAGCCACAGGAGTAGAGCATTTAAGGCACCCAGAGTTACTGGACAGGTGGTGACACAACCCCTTACTGCTCTAGATAGCACCCTAACACTTGACAGTTGATAGTGGTGACTTGGGGACCCAATAGTAGTGCTTATCCATGTGCGTAGTCCAGCTGGAGTCTGTGACTATGCCACAGGATTGGGTCTCTCTCTCCTAAATTACTAGCCAGTACACAGAATTTCTTCAAGAAGTTTACCGCAATCTGAAAAACTGGAAGCATGTTAAGAGAATTAAATCCCTAAGGGATGTACTCTACATTTTCTAATTCACCTTCTTCATATGTAGTTATGCACACTCCTCTCTTCCCCAGAAGTAGTGTATCCCCAGCCAGATATAGCTGGTTTCCTCACAAGAGCTGTGTGAAACTTTTTAACTCTCATAGATTTCTGTAGCTGGAGTTTTGAGAAGAAACCACATCAGTATCATGTAGACCTGAAACTAGGGCATCTTATAGAATCATGGAATCATAGGACTGGAAGGGACCTCGAGAGGTCATCTAATCCATTTCCCTGCACTCATAGCAGGACTAAGTATTATCTAGACCATTTCTGACAGGTGTTTGTATAACCTGCTCTTAAAAATCTCCAATGATAGAGATTCCACAACCTCCCGAGACAATTTAGTCCAGTGCTTAACCACCCTGACAGCTAGGAAGTTTTTCCTAATGTCCAACCTAAACCTTTCTTGCTGCAATTTAAGTCCATTGCTTCTTGTCCTATTCTCAGAGGTTATGAAGAACAATTCTTCACCCTCCTCCTTGTAATAACCTTTTATGTACTTGAAAACTTTTATGTTCCTTCTCAGACTTCGTTTTTCCAGACTCAACAAACCCAATTTTTTTAGTCTTCCCTCATAGGTCATGTTTCTAGACCTTTAATCATTTTTGTTGCTCTTCTCTGGACTTTCTCCAATTTGTCCACAACTTTCCTGAAATGCGGTACCCAGAACTGGACACAATACTCCAGCTGAAAGCTAATCAGTGTGGAGTAGAAAGGAAGAATTACTTCTGGTGTCTTGCTTACAATACTCCTGCTAATACATCCCAAAATGATGTTTGTTTTATTTTGCAATGGTGTTACACTGTTGACTCATATTTAGCTTGTAGTCCACCATGACCCCCAGATCCCCCTTCTGCAGTACTCTTTCCTAGGCAGTCATTTCCCATTTTGTATGTGTGCAACTGATTGTTCCTTTCTAAATGAAGTGCTTTGCATTTGTCCTTATTGAATTTCATCCTATATATGTCAAACCATTTCTCCAGGTCATTTTGAATTTTAATCCTATTGTCAGAAGCATTTGTAGCCCCTCCCAGCTTGGCATCATCAGCAAACTTTATAATGTACTCCCTTTGCCATTATCTAAAACATTGACAAAAATATTGAACAGAACCGGACCCAGAACTGATCCCTTTGGGACCCCACTCATTATGCCCTTCCAGCATGACTGTGAACCACTGATAACTACTCTCTGGGAACTGTTTTCCAACCAGTTTTGCACCCACCTTATAGTAGCTCCATTTAGGTTGCATTTCCCTAGTTTGTTTATGAGACGGTCATGCAAGACAGTATCCAAACCTTACTAAAGTCAAGATATACCACGTCTACTGCTTCCTCCCCCATTAACAAGGCTTGTTACCCTGTCAAAGAAAGCTGTTGGGTTGGTTTGACATAATCTTGGCAGTTTCAGCTGAGTTTCACTTAGGATATTTCTAGACTTTGAGCTGGTGCTGCGATTCCCAGATGAGGCAACATTCCCACCCTAGCTCTGATGGACTAGCTCTGATGAAAAACAGAGTTGCAGCAACTGAGTGGTGCAAGCAACTAGCCACCCTGAGCATGGACCCATCTGAAATGATAGGCATGTACTTGGGAAGGAAGCATGGGGAAGGTTACAGAACTAGGGGTGACTAGGGTTGCCAATTGTCTAATTGCACAAACCCAAACACCCTTGCCCAATCCCTGCACCGCCCATTCCCTTAGGCCATGCCCCTGACCTGCCACTTATCTGAGGCCCTGCCCCCACTCACTCCATCCCCAGTCCCTGTCACTTGCTCTCCCCCACCCTCACTCATTTTCACTGGCCTGGTGAAGGGGGATGGTGCAGGCTCTGGGCTGGGAGGTGGGGTTGAGTGGTTTGGAGTGTGGGAGGGGGCTCCGGGGTGACCCTGGGGCAGAGGGTTGGGGTACGAGAGGGGGTGCAGGGTCTGGGTTGGCGGGTGGGGCCAAGGGGTTCAGAGTGTGGGAGGGGGCTCCAGGTTGGGGTGCAGGAATGGGTGCAGGGTGCTGGCTCTGGGAGAGAGTATGGCTGCTGTAGGGGGTTCAGGGCTAGGGCAGAGGGTTGGGATATGGGAGGGGATGATGGATGTGGGCTCTGACAGGGCAGTGCTACCTCAGGCAGCTCCTGGAAGTGTGGCATGTCCCTGCGGCTCCTAGGCTCAGGGGTAGCCAGGTGGCTCTGCGCACTGTCCCTGCCTGCAGGCACTGCCCCTGCAGCTCCCATTGGCCGTGGTTCCCGGCCCATGGGAGCTGCAGAGTTGGCGCTCAGGGAAAGGGCAGTGTGCAGAGACCCCCCTGGCTGCCCCTGCACCTAGGAGCCAGAGGGCCATGCTGGTCACTTCCAGGAGCTGCGTGGAGCCAGGGCAGGTAGGGAGCCTGCCTTAGCCCTGCTGCGCCACTGGCAGGACTTTTAGCAGCCCATTCAAATCTTCCGGACTGGTTTCAATAGTCACCGGGAGATCGATTCTGATTCCAGAAGACTCCTGGCCAATGTGGTAGGGTTGGCAACCCTAGAGATGACTGGGTGCTTGGAGAACCCCATGGTACCAGAGTATTGGAGAGCACTGGGGGGGCAGACTGGAAGGGGAAAGAGCATCAGAGGTTGTCTGCAGGGGGGGAAAGGGTGGCTGACATTGAGGATGCCTGGGGTTGTTGGGGAGGCATGGGAAGGAGTGAAGCGCCCCATCCTATCCCACTTCCAATTACACCCCTTCTGTGCCTATCCCCACACCTGTTCCCATTCCCTTAGCCTGCCCCTCTCTCTCCTGCTCCTCACCTCTAGGACAGAGTCAGTGATGCATCTGCCAGCCTCCTCCTCACCAGCTGACTCTGAGCATCTCCAGGGAAGGCACTGAGAGCTCATGAAAGATAGTCTTCCTCCTGGCTGGTTCCTGGCACCACATCTGCCCTCAGTGGCCAGGAGGAGCAATTGCATGCCATCCTGGTGGCCCTGCTGATTGTGTGAGATCCCAGAAGGGCTGTGGGAATGTATGGGGGAAGGGCAAGTGAGCATCATGGTCAATATGTGACACTTGGCAGTACTGGGATCACCCCTTTAGTGAATAAGAATCTTCCCAGTCCCGAGAGGGTGAATGTGCTTATTCCTCAATAAAGGCACTTTTCCCCAACATTCAAGTTTGTATTACACATAGTGTAAAGGTTGTGGGCCAGATCTGGGCCCTGCACCAGATGACTTGCACCATGTTAATGGCACAAAACAGCTGTAAATCAGGTAGACCTGCTCCTGCCTAGGGGAATCACTGGGTGGCATAGAGCCACTACAGCAGCTCCTCTGTCTCCCCTACCCATGGCATAAGGGGTGTGTTAGGAAAAGTGGAAGTGGCCAGGGCAGCCCCTTGCACCTCTCATCCCCCATGCACAGAACAGTCTCCTGGGGTTGCAGGTAGCCAGAAGTAAGTTAAAGTATGCCTGAGATGCCTCTAATTTACTCTGAGGACCTGCTTGGTCACTGCCAGGATCAGGGATTGTAAAGATTGTGCTTCCACCACACACACACACTCTCTCTCTTGTGGAGCACAGCCTGACCAAACCTATGAATCTGTACCTGTGTTCATGGTTTGAAGAGATGCTGAACCATCTAGATGTTAGCAGAGTCAGGATGAGTTCTACCCTGACATCTGGTGGTGAGTCATGGTGGGTTGTGGAAAAGAACTTCAGGGGCTGATCTCATTTGCATAGGCACACCCACCCTACCTGGATGGTCACTTTGGCTGCTGTAGGAGCCCCAGTTTCTCTGTTATTGGGGCAGGAATAAACTGTTATTATCCTGATTATGTGAATCAAGGACAGTGGAACTGTACGCAGCCTTTCGTTATGATGGAGGGACTCACCATCAACTAAGCAGCACTCGCTAGGCAAGAGTCATGGGTTCCAACCCCACAGTGAATGGAGACAGGCTGGGGATAGGTATTAATACTTGGTGGTATAGGTCCCCTGATGAGGGCCTTACATGCTAATTGCATTTCCCCCCCTCTCTCTGCTGTGGAATATCAGAGCTAATTTTGATTCTATTAGGAGTCTAGTTATAAACTGCTGAGTTGAAGTCACTTCGGGCTAATGGTGTACCAGCATTGAGGCTCCCCTCCTACAAGCTGAAATCACAAAAAAGCTAAACTTACTAAGAGCTGAAATCAGTGAGTATAGTGTTAAGTACTGGGGGATCCTGAAGATATATGGTAGGGCAGTTTGCAGGATGGCAAGCAGAGCGGCTGGTGGAGCAGAGCAGTTTGTTGGATGCCTGGAGCAGCTCGGGGGGGCAGCTGGCAGAGTGGAGCCCCATGGAGAGGTGGGGCAATCAGCTTTGGACCACGTAAGGTGTCCCTTAACAACTCCCCCCCCCCATCTCCACCCAGGTTGGGAGGTAAAACTCTGCAGATAAACTTTCAAACTCTGGGGCTGCCCTGACCAGGGACAGAGACTTTTGGGTCGTTGGACCTTTGGGTGATTTTGGATTGCTGGACTCAAGAACCAAAGGGAAAGGACACACCCCAATTTGCTTGGGGTGGGTTTTTTGCTCATGTTATAAATCCTGTTGGTGGTGTTTCCCCAAGATAATGCCACATTGTTTCTCTCTGTTATTAAAAGGCTTTCTGCTACACTCAGACTATGTGCTTGCGAGAGGGGAAGTATTGCCTCTTGGAGGGTGGTATATATTTGTCCCAGCGGGGGTGGTATATATTTGTTCCAGGTCACTGGGTGGGGGCTTGAGCAGGTTTTGCATTGTGTTATTGGAAGGAACCCCTAGATACTGAACCTGGCCCTTGCTGCTGCCAACTCTGATGGGCAGAAGGGTTACATAAATATGGATTTAGGCATCTAACTTTAGGCACCCAAGTTTGAAAATTTTGTCCTAAGTAACTTACTCAGTTCACATATAGGAAGTCTGTGGCAGAAACAGGAAATGAAAGCAGGTCTTGTGACCTTACTTAACAACAAAACCCTCCTCCCCCCACACAGTCCCCAATCTCTATTCCAGTGGTTCTCAAACTTTTGTACCGGTGACCCCTTTCACATAGCAAGCCTCTGAGTGTGACCCCCCAACTTATATTAAAAAGTGTTTTTAATTTATATTTAACACCATTATAAATGTTGGAGGCAAACCAGGGTTTGGGGCGGAGGCTGACAGCTCGTGACCTCACTCCATGTAATAACTTCACAACCCCCTGAGGTGTCCCGACCCCCAGTTTGAGAACTCCTGCTCTATACTAACATTGATACAAAGTGTAGTGGTTTTTAACCCTTACTGTAGACTATTCTACCATATTTTTTTAAATAAAACTATGACTGAAACTATGGGTGTTTCTTGGTCTTAATCCTGATTCAACCATTATGTGCTGTGTAACTTCTGGCTAGCCGATTGACCTCCCTGTGCCTCTGGCAATGCAGGTGGAAAATTGGGCAGGAAACAGGACTTCGCTGAAAAGAAACAGGTGCATATGTACTCAGCTTTCCTGGATTAATACATTAGAAACAGGGAAACCTTTCATCTGAACAATGCCGAGATGTGTGTGTATATTGTTGTGGCTGTGCTTAGCTGCATACAAATTCTCCCTTTTGTCAGAGTCACATCAAACATGGTGTAATTCTACCTCATCAAAATCAAATTATATGTGTACACTGTTCATTTTACTAAGTTTGTCAGTTCCCAGGCCATTATTAGAGGTTGGGGAGACAATGACAAGGAGAAGCAGAAATCAGTGTACCTAGGGCTTTAGCCAGAAAGAAACGCTCATTTAAGTAATCCTTACTTACATGAGAAATCTCTTTAGGAATATGCAGTAGGATCATGTGTGTGGTGTACAAATTATGTGTGTGAAAAAAGCTCCAGGATCAGGTCCCAAATTTTTACAGCTTGTGGACAAGAGGACTACAAAATAGGAATTCTTTTCTACATGTTTTCAGCATTTAGTCATTTTATGGTTAGCCAGTTCTGAATACCAGATAAAGTCTGTTAAACTCTACTCATTAAGGTACCCTCATTAATGAAATGCTTAATGCAAGAAATCTATAAAAACTATGCTTGTACGCATAGTGTGCAAATTAACAGCATTCTCGTGTATAAATAACATGACATGAGCATTAACAGATGAAATCAATATCTTCTGCAAGGTACTTACACAGCTTGAGGCAAAACTCAGGGTGGTTAACAAACACCCTTTTGTGTATTATCCAGTGATAATAAAAATATTTGATGACACAGGGCTTATCAGATGAGCTTGCCAACATTGCAGAATGCAGTTATAATTGTGAGCTCTGTCTATGATTTCTACTGAAAGCACTCTAATTAAAAATAAAGGCTTAAAGCAATGCAATATTTGTCTTTTTTTTTCTTTTTTGTAAATCATAATAGATATAATCTTATGCTTACTGTTCATTCCAACTGTACCCGGCAAGATGAATGCCATGTTTATTTTGATATGCTTTAAAAATGTTTGGAAATGACATGCCCTAAAATGGAACTTGTATTTCACTATCAGTGTTCCAGGGAGGTGAGGAATAATTTGTAATTGGCAAGGGCACTGTGATTTGGAAGGGTTTTTTTAATTCAAAGTCCTTTATTAAATGTCAAGATGAAACAACATAATAACTTGGGGTTGTCTCATTGAAGACAATTCTTATTGGAGCAGAAGAGCTTGTTCTCTCTTCCTGCATATGTCTTTTCCTTGTAGGGCTATATTGGTTTTCTTTTTTCCTATTAGTAGTCAGCCTCTTGCCTATATAAAATAAATAAGAAACAGATGGGAGATGTGAAATTTACCTTCCCAAAGGCCCATGACTAGGGCTGTGGCAATTATTAGGAAAAGTCACAGAGGATGACTAAAGAAGGCAAAAGTCATGAAAAATATAATAAAAAAAATTGTGAAAAGTCACAGGAAATTTATTTTGCTCAACCTTTATTTTTCTATCACAAAAATGGTGCATGTTCTGCAATAAGGGTAATTATCACAGCATGATCATCCTGACCAGGCTTCCATTTTGAAAACGAACCTAGATCTCCAAATGAAAAAAAGGGGAAAAAGATGGTTCTTTTTCTTTTCTTTTCTTTTCTTTTCTTTAAATCTGGTTAACCCTCACATCCCATTTGAGAGTTAAGGGTTTTGTTCTCTGAGTCACCATAGTACTGTCAATGAGATGTGCTTTTTTACTCTTCAAAACATCCCAGAGTTTAACTTTGCAGCTCTCAAGAAAGTTTGTTCAAACTGTCCCCATCTCCTCTACTCATAAACAAAATGATCAGAAGTTAAGGATAAGTTTTAAGAAAGATTAAAATCATGCAATCAATGGAGGCAGCCTTAAGCTGCTACTGCTACTAGCTTATGCTACTGCTTACTGTAGGATGGGAGCATCTTGCAAAATTCTGAAGAGTACACACAAATATGTTTGTCTCTCTGATTATCCCTTCCTTCTAGTGTGCAGGGACCCGCCTTGTTTGTTTGTTTGGGGTTTGTTTGTTTTTTTTTGTTTGGTGGTGTTAGTGTGGGAAAGCGGGGCTGCTGAAGTGGTGTTTTGCATTTGTTTGCTGAGGTCTATGGTCAGCCTGATCTCTTCCAGGAGAAAAGCTCTGGTTTTGTGGGCCAACCACTGAAGAACCTCCTGGTTTCCAACTACATGACCAAAACCTCCCACCCAAGTCACCTTCTTTTTGCCTATATCTCCTTCTAGCTTGCTTATATCTATATTTAGTAAGCCCCTAATCCAGCAAAGCACTTAATGTTGACGACAAATGTTTTTAGCGTTATACTGGAAATATTAGCAAATATGATGAAATGAGGCTCTATTATGCTTGCATGGATGGGAAGGGAAGGTTGGCTATTGCTTTCAGTGTAAGATTGGACCCATGATCATGAATTTAGCAGATAGCATAATAAAGGTAGTGTGAGCAACTGTAAATCTTGCATTTCCTAACTTTCCAGTGCTTACTTTTGCAGCCTAAATAACAGCCTTTTAATTTATTTTTTTTTTCAATGTCATAGGGTTTTTTAAGGAAAAAATTTCTTAATATGTGGAACTGTAACAACTTCACCAACGGGCATCATAAGCAGGTCTGACAGAATTCAATTTTCTTTTCATAATTTCAATACACAATACGAATATTTATTTTTTAGCATTTTTTCAATTTTTGTTTATTTAAATTTTCACAGTTGCAGGAAATGATGCAGGGTGTCAGACCATGGGACAGACAATAATTATTTAATGACTATAAATGTTGCGATTCAAAAACTTGAAGCTTTATAAATGATAAACTACAAATTGTCAACATCACGTCAACATAAATATTCTTAAATCAAACTCTAATAAGTTCTCAAGCAGCAATTTTCTTTCATTGCCTATCTGTAAATTTTGATTATCAATGAAAATATTGTCAGTTTGTATGTGTGTGTACTGAAATTGATGTTTATAGACATTTACTGATAAAAATCTAAGCCTTCCGTATCTAATCGTAAGCAGAGTTTGCATTCTGACCCTTCAGGGCTGCAGCATAGACTTCTATCACACGAACTACATGGCTAATTATGTAGCTTGTAGGAATAGAAGAAGGGGACTGGACTATGCTGGATCTATGGGAGGGATAGTTGGACAGCCCAGCTTGGCCTCCCTCTCTTTCTCCTTTTGGGTGTTTTGAGGGAACACCTGCCCCATGTGGAGCCCCCAGAGGGGGGATGAGCCACGTGCTGATTCTACAGGGTGGTTGGAGACTGCTTGTCCTGGGTCTTGCGCTCTCTCTCTCTCTGTCCCCCTTCAGAGCTGGGGTGGGGGGCTCCAATCCCATGGGATGCCCCAGAATGGGGGGCACTGAGCCACTGGAGCCAAGTGGTGGCTCTGGGAAGAGGTGTTTACAGGGGTGAAAAGCCCAGCCCAGTTTCTGTCCCACGTAGACTTCACAGAGAGAGCATTGGACACTGAATCTATGTGCCAGATGCAGGGTGGGTGAGCCCAGCCTAGGTCTCTCCCTACATCACCACCACAGCTATTCTGGCAGCTCCCTCATGTCTCCTGCATCATCTGCACTGCTGCTGACTTGGTGCTAATGTGGCCCAGCTTGAAAATGTTCATGTGTTTAGTTATAATTGTGGCAGGCTGCCAACAGTTTCCAGAGAAATGGAAGTGAGAGAGGGGAACTGGTGGGTTTTAGCAATTTATATCCAAGCAAAAGCTGAACACAATTTCATGGGATGAATAAAAGGCACTTGGGTAGCCTTGGGGTATTTTTCCTGCAGAATAGCAAAGCCTGCAGCAAATAATGGAGGAGGGAGAGCTTCTCTAATGGAAAGGGTTAAGAGCAACTTCAATATAGTGGTCTCTACTGGGTTCCCCTATAATATGTGTTAGTAGTGAATGAGTATATTTCTGGGCATCAAATGCAAAGTGCTCTTACAGACCTACAAAATGGTTATTGTATAGGTCTAAACTCTGAGAGAGATTTTCAGTGGTGACAAGAAGCCTAGAGCTATTTGCCTTTCTGTGCTCATAGACATATGACAGGAAGAGATCTCAGTTACTTTAGGTTGCACTTTTAAAATTTTTCTAGGTCTACGATACCTACTTAAAATACTGACTTGTGATGTCCTGTTCAATTATCTGATTTCATACACATGATAAATACAATATTTTGACCTCTTTCCCTTTTTTAAGGCACCTCCCACTCACATACTTGTAAAGATGAAAATGGAGTTCCCCTTTTTTAAAATTTCTCTTCACTCCTGTAGAAGATTTCAAAGGTATAAATTAGATGAGGCCAGGAACAGCTTTGTAATATCTCATCTTTCCCTGAAAATGATAAGAAATCAGATAGCAAATCCCTCAAGCAGAATGCATTAAAGGTGACAGAACAAAGCTCTTGTGGAGACCTCATCAAATGCAGACAATATGCAGCATTAATTCAGTGTCCATTCTGATTCCTTGCACTCAGATGGGAAATGAGGCTTGAGTGACAACTTTATTTAGTAAGTCACAGGCTGCTGAAAATTTTATGAAATGATGCAAGTTACATGCAAAACAGCGGGGAAGGAGGGAGGTTAGTAGCAGTTCCTGATAAGATACAGCGAAAATGTGAATGTCTCATTAGATATCAGTTAATAAAGGGCATGAAATATAAATTAGTTGCAAGCCTGTTCTGCATAAAACTGGCTTTGTGTTTGCAGTAGTAACCTTATCACAAAACCTTTTATTAATATGGGATCTCATTTATTGTCATATCTGCTGTTTTACACCGTTAGCTTTGGAATAATAATAGTTTATATCACTTTGGCTTCATTAAAAGCTCACCCTCATTGTTTAGACCCTTAGCCTCTCCAAATTGCTCACAACTGGGGTGCTGAGATTTGGTGGTTTTGTTGCTGGAGCCATCATCTTAACCAAAGCTGCATTTTCAGATGGAGATTTCAAGCTCCATTCAAAAATCAGAGCACTAGTACGGTGACCTGAGACCTGCACAAGGGCAATTATATTGTAGCTAATACTGGATTGAAACCAGGAGAGAGACAGATATAAAGAAGGTAAAGGAGGCATGTGGCTCTGGGCAATATAGTGAATATCATTCATATGCAAGGTGTCAAGGTTGGCATTTGAGGCTGAAAGCAGGAAGAGCTACACTAAAGCCCTGTTGTAATAATATCAATCCTTTAAAAATAATTTAAATATTAACATTATTAATAAAACTATTTAGGTTTAATGCCTATCACAGTTCCCCAGGAGAACTGATGAAAATGTTTATAGAGTGACTCCTGTTACTCTTCCCTATGACAACGCTTTTCCCTGGTCACCATTTAGGAATCAGTTCATCCTAGTTCTTTGTATCAGAAACAGCCCCTGTATATAACCTTCCATTCAAACAGAAGCCAGTTAAATGGCCATAGAGCCCTATTTTCTGCCTGGAAATAGCATGCTCTAAAACATTTAGCATCAGCATCAACTACAGAGAAAAACAACCCAGTTTTCTTTTGCATCAAAAAACAGATTCAGCAAACGTCCCCTTACATGAGCTACTTTTAAACGACATGCATCACGAGAAAGAAATGGCAGTTAAATTTATAAAAATAATTTTCCATGGCTTACTATTGTAGCACACAAATATCTGTGAGTAATGCCCCTCCGTTGCTAGCGAACAGGACACTTAATAAAAAGCCCAACAACTGTCACACATAGGTTATAAGGTCATTTCTCACACATAAGATAAACTAGAAATCCATCCAAAGGATGGAATCTGGGAGAGTGTTATAAAGTTTACTGGAAAATAAAAAATGAGTTTCACATGTTATTTTATTTCCCAAGGGCACTTTGATAAACATACACATATATTGTCAATGCATAGTATACAAAAAAAAAGGAACCAAAAAACAAAGGCGTTCCAAACACTAAGTGTCCTTTAGCAACACATTACAGTATTGCTGAAACTTAATTACAATACTTAACATCTGGGTGTCTTAAAGCATTTCACAGACATTCACTGATTAAATTTCAAAACACTCATGGTAAGTATTATTATCCCAATTTTACAGAAAGGAAAACTGAAAACCAGGGTGTTTAAGGCCAAAATTTTCAAACTTGAGTGCCTAAAGTGAAGCATGTCAATCTGCATCTAGTCTACTAAGTAAGATGCTTGGGTTTCAAAAGGTGCTGAGCACCCACTGCTGCTGTTGCAGTCAAACACCCTCTTGCACTCAGTGGGAGCTGCAGCTGCTGAGCATCTTTCAAAAATCAAAATTTACTGACCTAAAAGTGGTTTTAAGCAACCAAATTAAAAATGGCTACTCTGAGTGACACTCCCCAGTGAGAATTGACAGACTCAGGAATAGACGGCCCCCCTTGCTCTATTAGATCATGCTGGCATACGAAATATTTTTCTTGAAAATTCTGTATGCTGATTAGTATGAACTAAATTAAATTTAGATGTTACATGGTCCAACTAAAGAGCCTTTCTGTTGGTGGATTAGTCATTCCTTTTCTGGGAGGGTTGATCAGAATTGGCTCTTCAAGACTACCTTGTTAAACCTTGAATTCAATCTGGATAAATTAGAGATGGTGCTCATGCCCTGAGGGCTTCAAAGGGATATTGTGACCAGGCATGTTTCAAGATGCATCTATTGAGGCATTTGTAACTTGTCTTTTGGATCTAGACTTTGGCACTTTAATTCATGCCTTTGTAACTTTCAGACTCTGTTCCCACAAAGTAATCTATATAGTGCTATCCATGAACTCTTCCTGGAGTCTACAGCTGGTTTATAATTCAGTTGCCCAACTATTAGGTGGAAGCATCCAACTGGGAATGTGGATCTATAGGACTACGGTTATACCAACTCTATTGTATGGCAGTGAAATATGGGCACTGAGAAAGGCTGATAGATTTTGATTCTTGTCATCTCTGGCGGCTGCTCAATATTAAGTGTCAGCATAAGATCAGCAAAATGAGGGTATTTGTAGCTGAACCTAACCACCACCTCCATCAGCACTGGTTTGGGTTTGGCAGTTTTCTTGGTTGGGACCATCCAGCCAGATCATCTTTAGGACCTAGATAAAAAAGGAGAGTGGTGCTCCATCTGCAGAGAGGCTACTTTCCTTTGGGATGTGCCATGATCCTACTGGAACATACAATACCAATCCTTCACAACAGTATTAACTTCTTATTCACATCTGGGGTGCAATTCAAGGTGTTGTCTATGATCTATAGTAAGGCAATATATAGCTTTGCCCACAACTATCCATGAGACCACCTATTCCCCAGGATCTACCACAAATGAGATCACCTGCAGTGCTTGAGATAACAGTACCTGTATTTAAATGGTGGCATTTCCTGTGCAGAAAAGCACTGGAACTGGCTTTCCAGGCAGGTCTGACAGAACAGGAGTTTGGTAAACTTTAGAGAACAGTGCAAGGCAATCACTTTTTTGAGGTTGGAGGGATATTGTTTGTTTTTTGGGTGATTATCTTTTTGTTGCTGTTTGCCTTTCAAAAGAGGCAGAAGTGTGTGGTTTTTTTAAACTGCTTCGAGATATGTAAAGGGCACTTTTGCTCAATCTAAAAATAAATAAAATAAAAATTGTTCTTGAAAAGGCTATTAGAATTCCAGCAATGCATACTTTTAATAATATTCAATGGGAAGTTGAGCAATGCTGACCTGACTCTTTTAGGGATTGGGGAAGAGGCTTTTTAGTTTATTTTCCTCACTCTGCAGGCTATAACGAAGATAACTCTGCTCTAAGTTTGCTGGCCTCTTTGCCTCCCTCCCTCATGATTGAAGTTCATTGTGAACTCTCCCACTGCAGCATATTTTACCTTAACATGCACAAAACCCTTGGCTCAACTTTCTGTTATGAAGAACTGTAATTATTACATAGCACAGAATTCAATAAAGCAGAATTTATTGTTGGAGAAAGACTGTGGCAGGCATATGCACCACAATAAAAGTTGGCAGATCTCTCAGAAATACAGCATGGGAGAGGAACTTTCAGCACCTCATCTTACAGGTCCGTTGTTTACACAGCTCTGATCAGGAGACAGATGTGTGAAGGAAAGTCAATTTCCTTTCAGGATACAATGTGATAAAACTTCACAAGTATTATTCCAGTGTATAATAGACCTCTGAAGGGAGTGCAAAGAAGAACAATTGTAGTGGCATAGGCTGCAATCCTTCACAACACTAAGCAGCTCCTGTGAAGTACTGACTGCCTACAACAACCATTAGGATCTGAGTACCTCACAAGAAATATGTGGTTCATCACCTCACCAGGGTAAGCCCCTGCCTATAGTATAACACTGGTGTGGAGACGGAAGAACCAGTAATCAAGATTTTTCTGAAATATATCTCTATATATCTATCTATACGCACACACACACACACATATATACGAAGAAAGCTTTATAAATGGCCGTATGGTAAATCTTTCACGAATAGGCAAAAGGATCTCTGCCTGACCTCCACTACTAGCAGGGTATTTCCCATGCCTTCGGGACCTGCCATTTTGATTAAACATCTGAGAAATTTCCCCAGAGACTATTATGCTCAGTCAATATGACATTGCTCTCCCTAGCAAAATTCTTTTAACATCCAACAACCTTTGAATCAGGGATTAGAGAGGGCAGGTTGGTTCATATACTGAACTACATTTTAAAATTACATAATTCTCTAGTAACATCTCTGTATATATACTCCTTTTTCGAGTGGGAAATTCCAATGTTCTCAAGTTCCTCACTCAAAAGCTATAAAGTCTGGATGTTTTAATAATTGTTGGGCTGTTCATGCTTTCAAACTTGTAAATGTTATTCAAAGGCCAATGCATAGTCCTTAAATATAGGAACTGAAATTGATACATTGTATTATAATAGATGCCTTCTAAAAATTTCATAGTGAATGATCTTATTTATTGGTGTAGCATTGATATTAAATATAGTTTTCAGTGTAACTTATTACATTGAAAAGGTTTCACATAGAAATATTCTATTCACACACACACACACCCCTACCCCATGAACAGAACGTAATAAAGGGAAATAACCTCCTTAGCATTCTGCTAATAAACTTCCAAAATTTGACTTTCACGGTTCACAACACCAGAAAGCCTACCGGGAGTTTTATTCTTGTACCATGTGCTCTCTAATTTGTGTGTGTGTGTGTGACGATTGAAAATATTTTCTGCTCCATTAAGGTCTTATTATATTATTTTGAAAGGACAAAATTGTCCAAATTTCCCCAAAAGTCTGAAGGAAATCTCTTGATAGATGAGCTAATTAAAATGCTGTAGTTGCTCCATAGTTAAGCTTACAACTGTGTTTGCATTATAAGTGCTATTCTGGCACAATTCACCCCAAAATCATTGTAGCTTCAAAACTAGTAGGTTAGGTCACAGACCAAAGTACAATTTTTCTTTCAAATGAAGGGAATTTGGACTGAGGTTTCCTGAATGACACTCTAAGAATAGATGCACTTGAAGAGTTCAAATCTTCCATCTTCAAAATCTTGGGGAAAAAAATGTTGACATTTTGTATGAAAAAATGGAATGAAGAGAAATAAAAAATTGCCTACTCTAAACTTGACCAAAGTTAGGCAGCTTGGGTGCTGATAGCACTGCCTCTCATACTGGCCAGTCTCATTATTTCCTGTGTTCCTTGGCTGCCTGTCACCACCTGTTGTCTCTTGTCTTGTACTTTACTGTGAGCTTTTTGGGGGCAGGGACTGTCTTTTTGTTCAGTGTTTGTTCAGCACCTACCATAATGGGGTCCTGGTCGCTGACTAGGGCTTCAAGGCACTACTGAAATACAGATAATAAATAATAATAATTAAATAATAATGAAACATACTTTACTGAATTCCTCTCGCTGTGATCTACTGCACAGGATGAAAGATTACCTGGTTACAATCAAATCTGAAAACATATTTGTATTATAAATAAGAAGGTAGTTATAGATTTTTGGCTTCAAAAGTTTAGTAGGAGATGTCAAATGACTGCTACAGACCTAGGCTTTAGTTTTTTTTCTTTTTAAGGTCTAACCCTTTTCCTTGCACACATAGATATCAAAATGTAAAATTATCACTAGGGGAGGCTTGCCAATGGAAAAAAGATTTTTAGACCAAAATTGTGCTGCGTGTATTTAAAATGTTATTAACTTTTCAAATATGATCGAAATCAAGTAATATTTAGTGCTGTGCCCTAGATCTCAGTTATATGAGTCCAGTAAAGAAGTTTTAGCTCTCCTCTTGTAATATATTATATATATATATATATATATATATATTTACAATGTGACAGAAATAGATATTTTAAACTCTGGGGAACGCATCTATATTTAGAGTCATAATTCATGGACTCCAAGCATTTCCTGCTATAGTTTCACCCTATTGAATGTGTTCTGTAATGAAATATAACTCATGAGTCTGATTGGGTTCCAGCTTTCATTTAGATATTTTAAGGAATTGTACTGAAAAGGCACAAATCTGAGAACTCTTTTGGAGTAAGTCTCTAAGGAGGAAAAGGAAGAGAAAAACTCTTTGGGTGATATCCTGGCCCCATTTAAGAAAATGTGGGTTTTGCCATTGTGGGCAGATTTCACAGTTAGAGTTAAATTGAGCTGAGAAAGTCCCTGTGGTTTCTAGGATGTCATTCGCAAAGAACGTACGTATGTGGGGGCGGTTGACCATCAGTCCTTAGGTTAATGGGTTTAGAAAGAACATGAGAAGAATATGTCTGGTAAACACCCTGGGAAGTGTGCAGTGCAGTTGGGAGATGTGAGGAACAGAGAGTCATTCCTGGAGGGGCTGTTTTTTGGAGACGTATATCAAAGGCAACCCCACCAGCCCTCATAACTCAAGAATGAAAGCAGAATAAGGAATATAAAAGATATGGAGATACAAATAGTAAAGTAAATACTATAGAGAAAAGAAACCTATATGGGTCTATTTTTGTAGCTGCTTCCTATGCTGAGCTCCTACTGAAGTTAATATGGGTGCAGAATGGCTGCAGAATCAGAATTTTTGACTTTACCACATTAACAGGGATATTATAGGCTTATCATAAAGTTGTATCAGATGACCTGAGACAGCACAACATACATGGTAGTTATTTCCATGGGAATATAGTCTGGAGGATGATGATGACCATACAGAAAGAAGCCTGCCTGAGGTGAAATTGCTTCAGAGTCAAAGAAACTGAGAGCCAAATGTCCAGTGTTTGACACAAATGCCAAGAAAAAAGACTAGAGAAATTGCTAGTGTGAAGAGTAGACCTTTAGGAGCTACATCTAGACGAAAATTTAGAAGATTAAGACAGAAAGAGATACAGTACATGAGCTGGTGAATCACTGAAGAGATTTTGCTAGCTGAAAAAGGGACAAATGTGGACATACAAAGCATTTTTATTATTTATAATAACAAGAATATATAATGTATGCAGACATGACGCCAAGCGTATTGCATTCAAACTTTCTGGCACTTAAAAAACACAAGAAAAATTTCATGTATTGCTAGTAGCTCAGTCATCCTGAAATGAAAGATCATTACAGCTCCACCATGATTATGTCATGAAGACCCATAGAACATCATCAGTGGTAACCTATTAGCAAACCTTCATGAAAACTTAGCAAGTTTATATGAGAGAATTCTAAAGGCTAGAATGCAGCTGTCAGTCTACAAGGAATCTATGTGTGTATAAGCAATTACTGTCCTTTGGGAAAATATTCTTACATTCTATGCTAACTTTTACCTGGCCCGTACAGGTATGCAAGTAGGATACAGGAAGCCAGGCACAATCACAATCCTTGCGCTGAGGTGAGGCAACGGCTGTTCAGGGCTAGTGCTCACAGAGATGGTAGTGTCCCCAAGTGAATGGGACTTTCACATGAGAGTGTACACTGCACCTTTTCAAATGAGATGCAGTGGACCTTGTTTCCTTCTGTTCCAGAAAACCTGCTTGAGATCTAGGAAGTACACATCCATTCCTTTTGAAGAGGAAATGAGCAGAATAAGTGCTACGCATGATTATTTATTTAAACACAAATGAAAAACATCCCCTCCCCACCAATGAAAACGTATAGCAGTAATAAAAGGGCAGGAAATGAATAAGTGGAAATATAAAAAGAGCAAAATTGTGAAAGTTAGAAACAAATAAAAATGAAAAAAAAAATCCCACAAAACAAGCTCCCATCCTAAACTGCATTTCACCCAAATCAAAACTGAAAACTAGCTTCGTTCTGTAGCAGCCTGATCAATTCAGCAAAGATATAAAAGTCTTACCTAGAAAAAACATATTTCTCTTACACACACACACACCAGTAACAACAAGTTGTAGAGTCAAAAGACTGATCCTCTCCTGTACTGTCCCACAATGTGAAATTCTGCATTTGACAACTCACCTTCTGGATGCACAGTACATTTTATTGGCCAAGAAGTCACTGAAGTTCAAGACTGGAGTCACCTCCATGCATGGCAATGAATGAGAGAGTGTTGGAGAAACGCGTTCCAAAGGGTAACATCAGAAAAAAGAAACAATATCTTGCAGATGGTATAGGACTAAGGATATGTCTACACTGCAAAAAAAAGGTGTATTTTCAACATGGGTTAGCTAACCACTGTTACCAAATTCAGGTTAAAATAGCAGTGAAGACATAGCAACTTGGCTTTTAACTTGGGTTAGCAGAATGAATTTAAGCCTATACGGCAGCCTAGGGTTGAACTCAAACTTCTAACCCAAGTTAAAAACGAAGTTGCTATGTCTTCACAACTGTTTAACCCATGTTAGCAATGGTTGGTTACCTAACAGGTTAGGAACATGCTTTTTTTTTTTCTTTTTTTTCTGCAGTGTAGATATACCGTAAGTGTGTATATCCCCCTCCTATGAGAGAGCTTGAGTCCTTTCGGTCATCCCTCGTTTTGTTTTATTTTTGTCTATCTATTCTGCTCATTGCCCTTTTAGATGTCTCCTCCAGGTGATCAATATCTGTTCACTGTGACAACAAATATAGCACTCACATGAGGATTAGGATGTCTATAAGTACTCTCTGATGATGACTAAAGGCATCTATTGTTGATCATTGACTTCACAGGGAGTTTTGTATGCAAGATGAATGCAGGAGCTGGCCCTAGATATAATTTAAAGTAGGGCTGTCAAGCGATTAAAAAAAGTAATCATGATTAATCATACGATTAAACAAATGAATCGCGATTAATTGCGCAATTAATTGCACTGTTAAACAATAATAGGATACCATTTATTTAAATATTTTTGGATGCTTTCTATATTTTCAAATATATTGATTTCAATTGCAACACAGAATACAAAGTGTACAGTGCTCACTTTATATTCATTTTTATTATGAATATTTGCACTGTAATAAACACAAGAAATAGTATATTTCAATTCACCTAATACAAGCATTGTAGTGAAATCTCATGATCTTGAAAGTTGAATTTACAAATGTAGAATTATGTACAAAAAATAACTGTATTCAAAAATAAAACAATGTAAAATTTTAGAGCCTACCAGTCCTCTCAGTCCTACTTCAGCCAATTGCTCAGACAAACAAGTTTGGTTACAATTTGCAGGAGATAATACTGCCTGCTTCTTGTTTACAATGTCACCTGAAAGTGAGAACAGGTGTTCACATGGCACTGTTGTAGCTGGCAAAGCAAGATATTTTCGTGCCAGATGCGCTAAAAATTCATATGTCCCTTGATGCCACCATTCCAGAGGACATGTATCCATGCTAATGACAGGTCCTCCTTGATAACAATCCAAAGCAGCATGGACCAGTGCATGTTCATTTTCATCATCTGAGTCAGATGCCAGCAGCAGAAGGTTGATTTTCTTTTTTGGTGGTTCAGGTTTTGTAGTTTCTGCATCTGAGTGTTGTTCTTTTAAGACTTCTGAAAGCGTGCTCCACACCTCGTCCCCCTCAGATTTTGGACGGCACTTCAGATTCTTAAACTTGGGTCGAGTGCTGTAGCTATTTTTAGAAATCTCACATTAGTACCTTCTTTGCGTTTTGTCAAATCTGCTGTGAAAGTGTTCTTAAAATGAACATGTGCTGGGTCATCATCTGAGACTGCTGTAACATGAAATATATGGCAGAATGTGGGTAAAACAGAAGAGGAGACATACGGTTCTCCCTGAAGGAGTTCAGTCACCAATGTAATTAATGTGCATCATCAGCATGGAAGCATGTCCTCTGGAATAGTGGCTGAAGCATGAAGGAGTATATGAATGTTTAGCATTTGTGGCAGATAAATACTTTGCAATGCTGGCTACAAAAGTGCCAAGCGAACACCTGTTCTCACTTTCAGGTGACATTGTAAATAAGAAGCAGGCAGTAGTATCTCCCGTAAATGTAAACAAACTTGTTTGTCTTAGCGATTGGCTGAACAAGAAGTAGGACTGAGTGGACTTGTAGGCGCTAAAGTTTTACATTGTTTTGTTTCTGAGTGCAGTTACGTAATAAAAAAAATCTACATTTGTAAGTTACACTTTCACGATAAAGAGATTACACTATAGTACTTGTGTCAAGGTTCCTCCCCCACTCTGAACTCTAGGGTACAGATGTGGGGACCTGCATGAAAACCTCCTAAGCTTACTTTTACCAGCTTAGGTTAAAACTTCCCCAAGGTACAAATTAATTTTATCCTTTGTCCTTGGAATATCCACTACCATCACCAAACTCTAACTGAGTTTACTGGGAAACTTAGTTTGGACACGTCTTTCCCCCCAAAATCCTCCCAACCCTTGCACCCCACTTCCTGGGAAAGGTTTGGTAAAATTCCTCACAAATTTGCATAGGTGACCACAGACCCAAACCCTTGGATCTGAGAACAATAAAAAAGCATTCAGTTTTCTTACAAGAAGACTTTTAATAGAAATAGAAGTAAATAGAAGTAAAGGAATCACCTCTGTAAAATCAGGATGGTAGATACCTTACAGAGTAATTAGATTCAAAACATAGAGAATCCCTCTAGGCAAAACTTTAAGTTACAAAAAAGACACACAGACAGATATAGTCATTCTATTCAGCACAATTCTTTTCTCAGCCATTTAAAGAAATCACAATCTAACGCATACCTAGCTAGATTACTTACTAAAAGTTCTAAGACTCCATTCCTGTTCTATCCCCGGCAAAAGCAGCATATAGACAGACACAGAGACCCTTTGTTTCTCTCCCTCCTCCCAGCTTTTGAAAGTATCTTGTCTCCTCATTGGTCATTTTGGTCAGGTGCCAGCGAGGTTACCTTTAGCTTCTTAACCCTTTACAGGTGAGAGGATTTTTCCTCTGGCCAGGAGGGATTTTAAAGGGGTTTACCCTTCCCTTTATATTTATGACAACTTGTATGAGGTGAATTGAATAATACTTTTCCTTTTGTTTATCATTTTTACAGAGCAAATATTTGTAATAAAAAATAATAATGTAAAGTGAGCACTGTACACTTTGTATTCTGTGTTGTAATAGAAATCAATTATTTTGAAAATGTAGAAAAACATCCAAAAATATTTAATAAATTCAATTGGTATTCTATTGTTTAACAGTGCAATTAATCATGATTGAATTTTTTAAATGCAGTTAATTTTTTTGTTAATAGCTTGAGTTAACTGCATTTAATCGACAGCCCTCATTTAAAGCATTTGATAATTGGTTTGTGAAGAGCTATACAGTGTGTTAATAAGAACCTGGAGCCCAGAAAGTCTAATGCTGCATAGCTGTATTGCAAAGGCAGTGTAGAGTTCTTGCTAAAAGAAGGGGCATTGGGTTCTATTCCCAGCTCTCACTATGAATAAATCAATAACTCTAGGCCTCAGTTTCCCCATATATAAAATGGGGATAACATCTACCTTAGACCGTGGTTCCCAAACTTGTTCTGCCGCTTGTGCAGGGAAAGCCCCTGGCTGGCCAGCCGGTTTGTTTACCTGCCACATCCGCAGGTTCGGCTGATCGCGGCTCCCAGCGGCCACGGTTCGCTGCTCCAGGCCAATGGGAGTTGGCGGCCAGTACGTCCCTTGGCTCGCGCCACTTCCAGAAGCTTCCATTGGCCTGGTGCAGCGAACCGCGGCCACTGGGAGCCACGATCGGCCGAACCTGCGGATGCGACAGGTAAACAAACCGGCCCGGCCCACCAGGAGCTTTCCCTGCACAAGCGGTGGAACAAGTTTGGGAACCACTGCCTTAGAGGGATGTTGTGTATCTAAATTATTTCATATTTCTAAAGTGCTTTGAAATCTTCAGGTGGATGGTGTTACATAAGTGCAAAGTCCTATTGTCCCCTCTTGACTTCCCCACAGCAGAAAAAGAGAGGTTTAAGATGCCTAGTGCGGCACAGGTCCCAGAGCCATATATTTTTAAATGTTAGCAAACCCTTAGCTTATCCATATTTGTTCAGCCAAATATAGAGTTTAATCTGAATTCAGAAGATTTACAATACAAGCAGCTGCTGTTGGCTCAAACAAATGGAAAAGTGAACTAGGTAATTTCCAGAACCAATCAACATTAAAGCTGGGTGTATTTGTATTGCTTTCAGTTCACATATGAGAAATAGATTATACAACTGTACCTCATAAAATATTATACCTGAGACACAGATTAGGATATTCAGTCTCCCTTACACATAATTCTCATTTTCCTTCACCCCCAGTCTACTTCCCCACCAAAATTAACTTGGGAAGTTTTTAGCAGCTGGCTAGAGTATTGTTTCAGTGTAATAATGTAATGTATTCAATGTTTATGCTCATTAAGGATTTTAGTGGAATCATTTTAAATAAATGCTTTAGGGGTCACTTTGGCTCTATTAAGCATTTTAAATAGATTAAATCCAAGGTCTCTGCTTGCTGAATACCTAAAGGAGATCTTGTCTGTGAAGCCAAAAACAATTTAAAATATGTGAAATGCAGTAGAATTAATCTGTCCAGAACCAAAAGGAAGACTATATTTATAGCTGCTGATTTATTTGTTTGATATACAGTATGTGCTGTGGTTTATAATTTTTAAGGTGTGTGAATAGGGTCACATTAGATATTACAGAAATAGTGAAGCAATGATTTACAAGACTTCATATTGTGCCTATTGACCTTCTCAATAAGAAAGGTTGGTGATTGTAACAGCAGTGAAAAATTAAACCCATGGGAGTCAATTTAATGTAGTCTAAACTCTTTAACAACCAGCAAAATAGCCATATCAGCAGCTCCATCTGCAGATTATGTTTCAGTTGTAAAAAGCATTTTTTAATAAAAAGTGCACAATCTTTCTTTATACTGCAAAGCATGTGTTTCCTCTTCCATGGAAGCAGCTGCTCCTATCTTTAGCATGTTAAGAATGGAAGTATTGTGTTGTAACTAGTGCACTCAGGGGAAAAAAAAAAAAAGAAAGAAACTGCTTCATGGTATCACAAGTCATTTGCTCAGATTCCTTCTGAAAATTAATCTCTGGGCTGTGAAAGAAAGATGTGCATCTGTGTTCATCCTTTGCTGTGGGTAAACACATTAGTCTGCTCCACAATGAAAACAATATTAGCACATGTTCAGCTTGAAATAATCAATATCTAGGCCTAACAGTTGGGTGATGTTTCATGTTAACACACTCACCATGAAAATGATAGGTTGAGGACAAGAGATCTCTTTTAATTATCAGAGCCATGTGTCATGGGGATTCCAGAAATAATGAATGCATCTAAAACATTGTCAGATAAATGAAAGACAAAAAACATTCAAATGGTGTTCTTCCTTATGATTGAGCTCATTTTCTTGCAAGGTTATCTTGCTACCCAGTATCCTGCACAGCTGGAGGCTGGAAAAGAGGATACAGAACCCTCACATTTTTCTAGTTCATCTTCTTAAGAGTGCATGCCCCATCCACATTTTGCAAGCAGTTGGCCCCAAACAGTGTAAGGGTGTGTGCAGAGTGCAAACATTGTGTATAAATAGCTCTAAAAAATAAATGTCAGTAATTTATCAGGCACCTTTTCCAATAATTTTGCTTTCGCTTATATTTTAAGCATAGGTTTTTATTTACCCTATTGCCAACAGACAACTTTAGCCCTTCACATGAATGCCAATAGACGTTTCTACCGCCTATCAACAGTCAGCGTTTTGGTATCCCAACTTCTGGTTTTCAAGCTCTTAAATGTAATCTATAAGGCAGAACTTTTTAATATCATCCTAATGTAATGATTTGGGAGATATTTAAGCTCTTTGAAATTTGTGCTTCACACAACAATTTCTTTTTCTATCTGCAAAGAAACAAATAGGAGAACAGTCGAGGCAACAAGACTGGTATTTGTGCAGAAGCATATGGGAGATGTGGACAAGACAATTTGCATAATGCATATTTGTGGGAGTTCTTTTTCAGCTTAGCACATCTACGTGGGAAGTTCATTATGATATTTTCTTTATAACTTATCTTTCCTCCAGGGTACTAGAGCAAAGCAGTTTACAGTACAGTGCAGGTATCCTTTCTGCATTTTGATATGTTGATATGAAAAATCTCTACTTTCTGATTCTAGTTCTAATTACAAATTATCTACTGAAAGCATGCATCTCTACAAAGGCAGATCAAGATGCTAAATATTTTAGCAATCACTACTGTTCTGGTGACAGATGAAGCATACATTTTAAATCCTATCTTGTTTGTTGATTATAGAATCCTTAGAGAGATAAATGGGTTAATATTTTAACACTGCATATTAATGGTTAACAATTTCACTTGAACATGATATGCTCATATTAAGAGCAGGGGAGATGAGGAATTGTGCTAATTGTATTAACTTATCAAAGGATGTAGATAGTTCTCCTAAAGCTTTGTTTAAAGTTACAACAGATTAAGCACCACAAAATATTCAATACCTCTGGTGTTTTTTCTGATCCTTTGATATTTGTCTGACCTGGGAAGTCCCCACAAAAGGCAAGTGAAACTACCTCAGCTACTCTGGCCAGAGAGCATGCTGGCCGCAGCTGGAGTAGACTTCTTTTATGTGGAGAGCAGAACCAGAAGGAAAGTCTTACTTAATACTGCTGCTTTTCAAACACTCTTTGGCCCTGTTGCTCCACTGCCTTGCACCTTGTTTTATCACTTTACTCCCATATAATGGGACAGTAAGTGAAGTGTAAAACACTACAAAGTCAGTAGTGTTTTACACCCATTTTGCACTTACATAAATGACTATATCACATGCAAGGCAGTGGAGTATTAAGCCCTCTAACTGCAACATTAGAAGACATTTTACATATTTTATAAAGGAATAAGTGTGTTGTCCCACTTGAAGCCTGTCCGGGATTTTCAAAGATGCATTTGTAAGAGTCCAAAGTACAGTGTGAATTCCTGAAATCCAGGATAAACTAACAAATCAGTGCCCATGTCCCAGCCAAACAATCAATGAACAAGATCCTATAGCTTCCTTAATTCAAAAGGTGTGCCTTAATTTATCAAATATCTCCAGATTTAGGCTAAGTACAAGCCTTTTGTACAGGAGTTCGAAGAGTTGCAGGCATTTGAATATAACTCATGGGAGTCCTTTAGGAAGGCAGCCAGAGCACTCATTCCTAGCTGATCAAGTCAAAGATTAAAGAGGAACACTAGGAGAAAAGCAACTCCACGAAGAGGCAATTTTCAGGGCCTTCATATTGCCTACCATATGGCTTATGGAGATAGAGGATTTCTAATCATTTACTGTCCTGTCACCACAGGGAGCTCATGAGGCCCCTCTGAAGTATTATGGACCACTGCAGTCTAATAATCTTGGGGAAGGTCACACAAGAGAGGTAAATTCCCTTAACTAGAAATGTTTTTTTAAGAAACAGCAAGGAGATTGAGACAGTGCTTTGACATTTGTATTAATATACACTATCAGGAATGTCAGCTATAGTTCAGAAAAACTTCTGAATTTCACATATCAAAACTATTTGTCAGAACTACTGAAAACCTTCTATGCAGGCATTTCACTGACAGCGGTTATCAGTTGTAGGAATCCTCATTCAGCACCTAATATCCTCAGCCTCCTGTATCACAGAATCATAGGCATTAGAGATGGAGAAGAAACACTAGGTCATCAGCCCTTCTCCCTGTAAGATTGTTCTCTATTGTATCTTTTCTAGTGTTTCATCCATCTTAGTTTTAAAAAAATCCCAAGCAATGTCGCTTCTATCATTTCCTTGAGAGACTATTTTCCAGCCTCGGTCTAGATTAATCAGTGCCCTGCACCTTACGTAGCCACTTAAACCAGTGCAAGGTGAATGTACAACACTGCCATGCTGATCTAGTAGCAATTTACAGATTCCACTGGGGTAAATGACTGCACAAGGTGCAAGGCAGTGGTGAATCTGACCCTAATATTTCACTGAAGAAATCTGCCCTGATATTCAGCCTAAATTTTCCCTTTAGTTAATTCATCCCATTACTACCATCCTAAGTAGTTTCTGTCTATTTTGGTGTGTACACCCTTGGAAAGTGATAGCCTATTATCCTGTGTCCCATTTACCTTTGTGCATAAGGAAAATTAACTGGAGCCTTGGCAGAATAAATTGTTTCATGTAACATAGTACCAGTCATACTTCTAGTATCTCAAAGCACTTTACAAAACAATAAACTAAACACTAGACATCCAGTGACTGTGCAGTCATGTCCAAACCCATTTTGTACTCAACAATAGCATTCTCATAGTCTAGGATATAAAACCTGTGTCATTGACAATAAGAAAATAAGCCAGCACAGTGCCAATGGGTTTTGAACAAAACCATGAGATGTTTAGCTTTTTTCAATGAACCCACAATCAATGGTAGAAGGAATCTGTGTTTGCTATCCCTGATAAGAGAGAGACATCTGTTAGAGTGCAGAACACACCTACTAAACAACTGCAGTATCAGAACTGTTGATAAATTCAAGTTCTTCTCTGGGAACTGAACACACAATCCTCTAACCCAGAGTGCTATCAATTGAGTCATCTAAAAATAAGACACTTCTCTCAGACTTGGCCACAGTGGTGCATGCATTTGTCACCTCCAGGTTGGATTACTGCAACTCGCTACCTAGGCCTATATAGGAAATTCACAAACTGGAACAGGTACACAATGCAGAGGCCTGGGTCCTAAGTGGACCAAGCTGAACAAAACATCATGCCAGAGTTCCACAGCCTGCACGGTCTTCTCTAAGCCACTGTTACCTCAAAGATTGCTTCTTTCATAAGTTTTCTATTATCCCTGAGCACATTATATATATATCCAAACCCAGAGATAGTTCTGAGGCAATAGGAGACAGTGTTCCAAAACAGCAGGTCTGACATCCTGGAACCCTGCCAAAGGAGAAAGGAAAAGTCCCTTCCTCTGAATCATCAAGTTGAAAAATCTTTCTGCCATATCATTCTCATCAGGGCAGAAACCTAGCAGAGCATGCAAACTGGGGGTCCAGTTACACCCAAAGCAGGATCGAGAGCCAACTGCCCATGAACAGTGCTTAGACACTAAAGGGATAAGTGGTTTTATATATATATAAATCTTGGTAGGTGGATTAAATTCTAAGTAACCGCAGCCAAATAAATACTGCTGCTTTTACAATTTGAACTTAGTGGCCAAAGTGTACCCATGTGTCACCTGCAAGCACTGAAACTGATCCCATGATATACTTAGCAATGATTACTTTGCAATAATACAAGCTGTCAAAAATGTTGTAATGAGGTGTTGAAATAATATTAATCTCATATTGAGTAATTGCTATAAATGCCTTGAGGTATAAATATCTTTGTTAAAATAAATATAATGTAGCTGGCTTTACCTGTAATTTGATATGGCTGTTCTGGTTCCTTCTAGGCTATATGGCCCCTGGTGCCTTTTCTGGGCTTCTTAACTTAATGTTACCCACAGAAGTAACAACACCTTAGTGTATAGGACACAAACATTTGGGTCAATCTGAGGGCAAAGCTCAGCTAAAGGAGGCTGCATGCAATAAATATGAATGTAGGATACTACTACGATAAATAAAATTGCCCTGTGTTGATGTGACCAAGCATGACTGACTGAAACTGAATTTTCAAGAAACGGGATTAGGCACAGTGCTTCAGTGAACTGCAAGAGAGTACATGAAATATTTACTCCTGGGTTCGGATTAAGGTGGCTACTGATTCATTCTCAGAATGCTGGACATCCAGGTACTTCCGGCATGCCATGGGCCTGCCTCTGCCTGTGTGACCCTGCCCCCGCCGCACCGACATGACCTCACACACACACACAGAGTATGCATGGCATGGCCATCCTAGTCAGAACAGCCTGCCTACTTCTGATACAGTGTCTGCCTCTGAACTTACTCTTGCACAAATAAATACCCCCAAGTCAAATAATATACTATAAAGTGTGTTTACCTAACTACAGTGGTCTAACTCTACTGAGAACAGACTGTTGTACCATTTTCTATTCTTTACTGTTGCTGTCAGAGGAATTGACTCATTGAAAACACTGCCATTTTCTTATCTTGTTAGAACTTTTTCCATAAGATTTCAGAACATACAATATTTAGGGTAGTTTGAATCATTTTTGGTGTGTGCCATTGTTGTGGTTCTTTTCCCTGATTTCATTCCTCATTGTTCACTATTTATATGTAATATTTACTTACTACAGATTGTCTAAATTAGGTCAGCAGCAGGTAAATGAAGCAGTTCCCTGCTTTGCTCCACCTTCCTGTCCTAAACGGCTAAGCAGTTAAGATACTGTAGGAATTTAACACAAGACACAGCCCATGAGGCCATTACATAGAATCAGAAGCGGAACCTCTTCCTGTGTCTTTTGAGTTCTCTTTCCCAGCAATTAGTCCTGGTTTCTGGGATGGTGACTGGCTAAAGACAGCACAAAGACAAATTTAAAGAAATCTCTAAAACTTTAAAATTTGTTTGGAGGGGAAAAAACAAAACAAAAAAATCCCCAAACCAACAAAAGCCCTTTTAGGTGAATCAGTCCCATACGGGTGCAGAATATTTTGTGCTTCAAGTCTCTTCTTAAATAGAAATTAATGATGCTCCAGGCCGTATGGTCTTAAGTTCAGAGCATAATAATGGGAGCTGGAAGTTCTGGATTCTATTCTTTGTTCTCCAACTATCCTTACATTCAGTGCTACAATGCCTCCATATGCTGGTGTCCCAAAAGGGGGCTGAGTTAAGGTTCCTGTGTTTTGTTGTGTTGTGTGAGACGCGTTATTTTAACTGTGAATTTCCTGGGGATATTAAGTTTGCAAATTTAAAATGGTTGTAAAACTAATATTCATTAAAAGACTATGTGGGGGAAAATTAAACTATAAATCTTCCAGTGTTTGAGTTTGAGATTTTTGAAATCTCTTGTGGAATGGTACAGGAAGCAAAAGGCATTATGGATGGAACCTTAACTCCAGGTTAATTAAGTTTCTTATGTGAATTTCCTTTTCTTTTTTAGATATGTGAATGAGCCAGTCTGGTAGGGGTTTCTGACATGTGGGGGAGGAGAGTCTCTGTGTAAGAGGTGGACTGACATAGGGCAAAGAATTCTCAATTTGTGAGTTTACCTAACACCAGGATTTCCAGTCAAACTCAGTGGTGCACTACAGAAACCAAGAGTCCTTGCTGCAGAATTTAGGTCCAGCTTTCCACTGAGCACACAGGGCCCTGCTTCCACCTGCCATGAAGCATAAAGCTGAAGAAGCAACCAGTCTATCAACTTTATTTTTTCAGTGATTTAACTGATGTTCTGCATGTTGGGCTTTTCACCCTGTCTGCCGCACAAGTATCAGTCTAGAGACCCCAGGGGATTAGGATATGCTGTAGCACAGGAAAACCTGTCTCCATTGGCCAAAGGCCCAGAGAACAAAAAGCCTAGTCAGCAAAGGGACTAAGGCTACAGTCCTGATGAAAGGAGTGGGAGACAAAATTTGTACTCTCTCTCTGATTTCCTTCCCCATCATTTAAAGCCCTCACGAGAATGAGAAAAGTGTGATGAAATGTTAAACAGCAACATGAGTTTTCTGTAGCATGCGTGCAAATGACTAGTGACACAGGACATTCCATTAAGTGATGTCCATGAGAAACAAGCACCCAGTGAATCATCCATCCGACAAGCTTGCAATAAGAATGTTGCAGAACTCATCTCTGGACAGATACTGCTGCTATTTAATGTAGTTTCCTGCAAGCCGTTCATCATATTTATGGCTGCAACTAACCCCTTTTACTATGTTCTTTTTTCATAAGTTTTCCTCAAAAAAGGGTATTCCACAGCTTTACAAAACTGTGCACAGGAGAGTAATGCATGACCCAGAGCAAATGGAGGGGGATCATGCTCACATCATGCCAAATATGTGGACCAGTCATCAAAAGTGTGGGTGAAATGCCAGCTGCAATACATCTGGTAGTGCTGACTACCTTTGCCATGCCCATCTCCTCTAAAGCAAGCATAAGGAGGAAAACTAAAGTACTGTTCATTAAAAGCTTTGGAAAAGATCTCATTGTGGTAAACATGCTTCATAAGTTGCAGCAGCAATGTAGAGTGGGGCTCACCCCAAGTCTGAATCCCCAAGTCATTGTTTTAAGACAATAGTGTGAACCTTTACTGTGAATTACAAGTTTCAGAGTAACAGCCGTGTTAGTCTGTATTCGCACAAAGAAAAGGAGTACTTGTGGCACCTTAGAGACTAACCAATTTATTTGACAGTATGCATCCGATGAAGTGAGCTGTAGCTCACGAAAGCTTATGCTCAAATAAATTGGTTAGTCTCTAAGGTGCCACAAGTACTCCTTTTCTTTTTGTGAATTACAAGATCCTGGCTTTTCACTCAACATAATTTGCACGTTGCTTAAACTCAATGATCAATAATTTCCCCTGTGATAACTCTACATTTTTTGGGAGGGGAGGAACAAACTAAGCATGGATTGTAGGAGCCGTGGATATTTTTCAAGTTAGTTAACAACTTCCACAAATTTGAACTGGCTGGGAGGAAAGTCAGCAGTTACAGAAATACAAGCCTTAATCAGTAGCTGTTGTTGGACAAAAATTAATCTGAAAGAAAGGAGACTATTCCACTAAGATGTTTTCGGTGCATCATTCCATACACACCATTCTATCCCAGTTGTAGTCTTGGTGTGATTAATCTACTTCTGGTACAGTGTTATATGTTTGGAGAGTATTTCTTTGAACGAGACAGCACTGCATAAAGACAGAGCAGTATGCCTGTCAGAAAATGGCTCTTATTTCCAAGTCAGTTAACACTTTGCTTGACCTCTCTCCTGGAGAGGAGACAGTATGAGCTAAGGGATTCAGTGAAAGGACCTAAAGGTTTCAGGAAAGGAAGTATGATCCTGTGGGTACAGCAAAGAACAAAGAGTCAGGAAATGTGGGTTCCTTTCCTGTCTCTGCCACAGACTTCCTGTGTGATCCTTAGCAGATTACACAGGGCTTGAGCCTGAGAGGAGCTGAGGACCTTCAACTCACACCAACTCAATGAATATTGAAAGGATACAATATTGCACTGGGGCGTGAATCCTTCTGTGCCTCATTTTTCTCATCTTTCAAACTGAGATAATATTTACTCAGCTATTTCACAGTCATGGTGTGGTAGTTAATTCACTAATGAGGTGGTGGATTGAAGGTTATAGGCAAGAGTAAGTTGTCATTATCTCATTAATTTTATTAAAAAGAACTAAAACTTGTTCCTAACAACTACTATCTTAATTATAAAAAAGCTCAATACATGGAATATACTTTTTTTTTTTTTTTTTTTTTTACAGAAAACTTTCATGTCAAACGTTTTTCCTACCAGCCAATTTGCAAATCCAGACCTAACAAATCAGCTCCTCATACTAGCAATGTGGGAAGTGCCATTTCTACATATCCTGCTGGTTTCACTGTGCATTCCATATAGACAATATTTTGTCACTAAAAATAAGATTCTTTAAACAATATTCTACCATTTAAAAAACTGTTTGCCAAGTTACTGATATCTTTGTTTAATATACTTATGTTGCTAGGGAAACTTTGGAGGATATTGTATTCATTACCCTTCTCATTTAAATCTTACAGTGATACACGTTCTGCACAATTTAGTCTGGTTCCCAATAGAATAAAAAAATACAGTCAAGGGTGGTTGTTCCAGAATGAAGGATCAACAAATAGTGGAAGAAAATAATGGGATTACAACAAGCATACTAAAAAAGAGAAAATGTTAAATTAATTTTCCCCAATTAACCTGTGATAATAGGGGAAAAAAACAAAACTATTTTTGCCCTGGTTTTGTTATTTTCCCCCCAAGTAACATGTACAACACAAAGATTAAATCAAATGGAATTATTTGCAAATCCCTTCTGTAAGAGCTTAATGTATTTGGGTCTAGGGTATATATGTGTGCATGCCTGGGTGTGCACACATTAATGATCCTTTTTAAGTTATAGGCATCCTAATGAGTAAATAATTTAATTAATATGAAAGCATTTAACAATTAATTGGTCTTATCTATTGGAAGTCCTATGAACTAAATTATCTTTGTTTGGTCTACATTTAGTTGTGGATAGTTTTATGAAACACAGCTTTAGAGGGTTTTTAAATGTTAAAATAAACAACTAGGCTGCTTTTCAAATAGAGGAGGCTTTACTTGGGGTACATAATCAGGAAAGAAAATTCCAAACTGAAATTTTTAATTATTTAAAATTTGAAATAAGGAATTTAGAGCAATACCTGAGCATGAATCATAGAATAGAATATCAGGGTTGGAAGAGACCTCAGGAGGTCATCTAGTCCAACCCCCTGCTCAAAGCAGGACCGATCCCCGACTAAATCATCCCAGCCAGGGCTTTGTCAAGCCTCACCTTAAAATCTTCTAGGGAAGGAGATTCCACCACCTCCCTAGGTAACACATTCCAGTGTTTCACCACCATCATACTGAAAAAGTTTTTCCTAATATCCAACCTAAATCTCCCCCACTGCAACTTGAGACCATTACTCCTTGTTCTGTCATCTGCTACCACTGAGAACAGTCTAGAGCCATCCTCTTTGGAACCCCCTTTCAGGTAGTTGAAAGCAGCTATCAAATCCCCCCTCATTCTTCTCTTCTGCAGGCTACACAATCCCAGTTTCCCTCAGCCTCTCCTCATAAGTCATGTGTTCCAGTCCCCTAATCATTTTTGTTGCCCTCCGCTGGACGTTTTCCAATTTTTCCACATCCTTCTTGTAGTGTGGGGCCCAAAACTGGACACAGTACTCCAGATGAGGCCTCACCAATGTTGAATAGAGGGGAAAGATCACGTCCCTCGATCTTCTGGCAATGCCCCTACTTATACAACCCAAAATGCCATTGGTCTTCTTGGCAACATGGGCACACTGTTGACTCATATCCAGCTTCTCATCCACTGTAACCCCTAGGTCCTTTTCTGCAGAACTGCTGCCTAGCCATTCGGTTCCTAATCTGTAGCGGTGCATGGGATTCTTCCGTCCTAAGTGGAGAACTCTGCACTTGTCCTTGTTGAACCTCATCAGATTTCTTTTGGCCTAATCCTCTAATTTATGTAGGTCCCTCTGTATCCTATTCCTACCTTCCAGTGTATCTACCATTCCTCCCAGTTTAGTCTCATCTGCAAACTTGGTGAGGGTGCAATCCACACCATCCTCCAGATTAATGAAGATATTGAACAAAACCGGCCCCAAGACCAACGTTTGGGTTACTCCACTTGATACTGGCTGCCAACTAGACATGGAGCCATTGATCACTATCCGTTGAGCCCGACAATCTAGCCAGCTTTCTATCCACCTTGTAGTCCATTCATCCAGCCCATATTTCTTTAACTTGCTGGCAAGAATACTGTGTCAAAAGCTTTGCTAAAGTCAAGGAATAACACGTCCACTGCTTTCCCCTCATCCACAGAGCCATTTATCTCATCATGGAAGGAAATTAGATTAGTCAGGCATGACTTTCCCTTGGTGAATTCATGCTGACTGTTCCTGATCACTTTCCTCTCCTCTAAGTGCTTCAGAATTGATGGTTTTGAGCAGAACATTCTTCTTCAGCCTTGCCCCAAATCACTTGAACATTGAGAAAATGGTGATCTTGAAGTCCAAAATGGCATTATATTTGCTTCTGATTGGATTAAATTTTGGATGATAAAGCTTTCCATGTTGGGATATTGCCTATCAAAACATTGCCTGCAATTCAACTGGACATGTTATTACTTGTTAACCATCCTAAACTGCTGTGTAATATTGTTCTGCATTATTAAGCAGGTACTATGTTGCCAGAGGTGGCTGCATTTCATTGATGGGTGAAGACAGAGGCCTGCATCCCCACTTCCCACAGGAGGAGAAGCTAACCTGTGAGTCTCCGATGATCCTGTCATAATTTGTGGTCATCAGACACTGACCACAGCTACTGTCCCTGGCACTCTTAGAATGGGCATATCTGGCCACATGCCTTGCCCCACGTGTTTAAAGGACCTGATCCAAAGCCTACTGAAGTCAGTGGAAAGATTCCAGTAGACTTCAAATGGCCTTTGGATCAAGCCTATAAAAGGTACCTTTTGTCCCTCTTCTAACTCTGGCCAGAGGTCACAAGCTTATCTTCCTTGTCTCTGTGAATGGTCTGCTCTTTAAAAATGATTAAATCAAGGTAAATAAAAGGTGAACTGTATAAAATCCTATCTAGTCTAACGTTTGGGTAACAGCATCACAAGGACAGGTTATATTTTGTAGTTACAGTGATTCAAATAAGTGTTCTCTTCCATACTAGAGTTCAGGTGTCATTCTCTCAGGTTTTTCTTCTTTCTCTGTTGGCATCACAGCATCTCAAGTCATTCTCATCTGCATCAGTGGAGTTCACATCCATAAAGGCTTTTAATCTTTAGGTGTGAACATCTTGCATTAGTGACCATTCTAGCCTGGAAATCTTCCTTTATAGCCTTATAGGGCAGGGATGCGCAAACTTTTTGGCCCAAGGGCCACATCGGGGTTGCGAAACTGTATGGAGGGCTGGGTAAGGAAGGCTGTGCCCCCTCCCCCTATGCACCCCCTCCCACTTCCCACCCCCTGACTGCCCCCCTCAGAACCTCTGACCTATCCAACCCCCCCTGCTCCTTGTCCCCTGACCGCCCCCTCCCGGGACCCCCACCTCTAACCGACCCTGGGACTCCCGCCCCGATCCAACCCTCCCTGCTCCGTGTCCCCTGACTGCCCCGACCCCTATCCACACCCTTTCCCCGACAGCCCCCCCGGGACTCCCATGCCTATCCAACCCCCCCTGATCCCCATCCCCTGACCACCCCTCCCAGAACCTCCACCCCATCCAACCACCCCCTGCTCCCTGTCCCCTGACTGCTCCCCGGGACCGCCTGCCCCTTATCCAACCCTCCCACTCCCCGCCCCCTTACCATGCTGCTCAGAGGAGCAGGAGCTCGCAGCCCCACCACCCAGCCGGAGCCAGCCATGCTGCGGCCGCACTGTCTGGCAGGAGCAGCGGGCCAGAGCGCTGGTGGCATGGCGAGCTGAGGCTGTGGGGGAGGGGGGCAGCTGGGAGGGGCCAGGGGCTAGCCTCCCCAGTGGAGAGCTATGGAGCCTGGCAGGATGGTCCTGCGGGCCGTAGTTTGCCCACCTCTCTTATACGGGCACTGTTTAATTTTCTGGTCCAGCTCCTGGAAATAAGTTTATTACAGCCCCCTTTTCAGCATAAGATCCCGCTGTATTTATACTACTCCTTTACTGAGGTTTGGACCCCCAACCTGCTTTTGTGAGATGCAAACTAGTTCAACAACATCAAAGGATGCACAGACAATTAAGTTTCTTTCTTAATCAATGGTTTCTCTCCTGCAGAAGTCAGCTTATCACCATTTATATGGCTTCTTTATGTAGCTGTATAGCTAACCTGAAATGTTAGTATCCCTTTTCCTGCCCAGAGTGACTATGACATCCCTTGCTCTAAGTATTTTTGAATGTTAATTAGGCTTTCACTGCCCCGTCTATACTGTCTGCTATAAGACAGCTCCCATCCAGTAACCACCTTGAAGCTACTATAGCTCTTACTAATTATCTGTTTTTCCAGAATTCCAGTCTCTAACCCAGTCCTGTGACAAACTGGACCTAAATTATGCAGTAAGATCCTCTGGTTTCTCTGACACTCTAGAGCAGCAGACTGGAAATTTTGTCGCTGTGGATAAATTTTAAAAATTGAGATTATTACATTAAATATAATAATGCAAATGGGGGGAATGCCTTATGTTATCTTTTAATATTAAATTTAATTTATTTTACACTGCACCCACGTTTAAAATGTGCTGCTAAGATGTGCTACTGGCAACGCATAACTGCTTTGTAAAAGTTATTAGGAGACATTAGAGGTTTTGTCAACTGGGTAGAGAACAGTCGGGTCTTCTGACAGCGGGGAAAGCATGTGAAGTGGGTAAGGATTGGGGGATAAGCATATTTGGTAGATGTTTCTGCTAAAAAGACTAGCCAGTCAAAGAGCTAACATGTTAACATTTCAACTGACAGAGTTACCACTTTCAACCCTCAGAATGATAGATTTGCATTGATTTACACTTGGGTCACATTTTCCAGATTATCTTTGCCACAGTACGGGCAAGGAACTTGGGCGCTGACTCTACAATCACAACAGGTATCTGTACAGAGCCCCTAACTGCTGGTTACTGATTTGTTTTTCACTTAATTTGATTTGCACCCTTTTGATCTTGGAGCCTGTCAGGCAGCCATGTCACCTGCTCTTGGCTGTTCCCCTGGCATGTCTCCTACTCTAGGTGCTCCATATGTTCGGGTGGCAGAACCAGGCAGATGGAGGGAGCTAGTGCCCCTGCTATGGAAACTCGTGCACTTCCGGGGTGAGGGTGGAGGTGAGAACAGGACCCAGAGGAGCTGAAGCTGCCACTATGGGGCCCATGATCGGGCTGAGGAGCAGGGAGCACGACCCAGAGGGGCTGGAACATGTCCAGAAGCAGGTAGAAACTCCCAGGACCCTCCTTCCCAGCCTGGAGACAGCTCCCCACCCCCACTGCTGACTCTCAGTACCTCCACTCACTCACCGGCATATCCCTCTGGCCCACCATTTTCAGGGAGCTTCCCCCCATTCCCCACACATATGGGGGTGATGTATGCTATCTCTTCTCCACCCAGGGGTTCCTCCACATGTGCAGGGGGGGAGGGGAGGACGACTCCTCAGTCAGCTGGTTAAGCTAAGCTGTCTTTACTGCCCCTATGTACCAGCATGACCCAGAGCAGGACTGTGATTCCAGCCTAACAGGTGGAAGCTCTATGCTTCCTTTGCCATATCTGCCTATCCACTATTCAGAGTTCCACCGAGAAAGAGAGTGTTTAACGGCTTGCAGCAGGGGCAGCTGCCATAGCCCTCTAACCACATTGATCTACCAAGAGGTTAGAGCTGGAATGTGTTTTCACTGGAAAATGCCAGTTAGTTTAAATCAAAATTTTGTGCAAGAACATGTCATTCTGCCAAAACTTCCCATGGAAACCAGGCAGATTTCCTGCCTATCTCCCCAGCAGCCTACTTGGAGGGGAGATTGGCAGCCAGGAGTCCCAGAGCTTCCTGTCTCCGTGGCAGCTCACCAGGCAGGCTGCTGGACTTCCAAGCTCCCTGGGAGGCTGACACCCCAGGCTGGATGGCTCCCAGGGTTTCCAGACTCCCCAGCTCCATGGGAGCCTGCTGGGGGTGAGGGAGGGGTGCTGGAGAGCCCAGGCTTCCTAACTCTATTGAAGCCTGCACTGCAGGCTGCCACAGAGCTAGGGGTTTCCAGGGCCTTGGGGAGCATATTTTGTTTTGGAAACACTGAAACATCTGTGCTGTGGGAACATTTCAGTGTTCCCAAAACAAAATACTGCAGAAACTTCATTTCTGCAAACAATGTCCAGGGTTTGACTTTTTGTCTAAATTAGGGACAGACAAAAAAAATTCTCCAAAACCTTGAAATTTTTTGTGGAAGTGAAATTTAGTTTTCCCGCCAGCACTACAAGATCTTGGGAAGTCTGTGTCATATTTATATTTTGCAGACTTTTGGGTAGATAAGTGGAAAAAAATCTTTGCTATATTTCAAATTATATTTGTAGCACAGTGACAATTTTTGGAGGAAGAGCTGATACAGGAAGATAAGTTTAAATCCTCCTGTTATATTTACACTATATCTGAGAGGTTTTCAAAGGCATGAATTGTGGCTACAGTACTTAATGCCCACTAACTGTCAATTAGGATTAGGTGTCTAACTGCCTTTCCGGTCTTTGAAAATCTCCCTCTATATTATCAAAGACAAAGACTAAAGATTGTAGTTTTTTTTTACAGTAAAACAAGTTTTCTATATTTCGCAAGTCTCTCTGTTTCTTCTGTCAGTTTCATATTCTGGAAATGTTCGCCCAATGGGTGAGAAGGTACTGTGTCAGATGATCTGAGATCTTTTCCATTATGAGAATTTCCCATACTCCATTGAACCACAAAGTCCTACTAGAGAAAGAATTAATTCAAAATTCTACCAAGTTCAACTTGAAGCTCCAGGTACCCCACATGGGGGTGGGAGAATGCTGTCTTTTCTCCACCTAGGGGATTCTCCCATATGGATTGTGGATCACGTGGCATGGATCCTTGCTATCTGAAAGTGTGAGAGCAACTTAGTATTATGGAGTGGGTAGGTAATCGTTGTGATTTTTGCTTTTCACACACCACCACAATATGAAGAAACCACAAGTGCACAGCTGGGTCCCAAATAACTATGTTTACTAAACATACAAATATGCCAGGCCTAGCTACATACTGCTGGGCTGACTGGTTTCTGTCAGCTTCTAAAACAGAACACCAGAAGGCTCACAAACTACCCTATTCTTATATACTACAGTCATTTTACTGAGAGAGCCAAAACACAATTAATGGAGCTACTAGTAACTTCCTTTTTGTTACATCCATTTTGATGTTTACCGCCCTTGTCCAATATTCCTGTCCATTGGGACAATATAACCAAATATAACTAAAGGGACCTTAAATTCCACACCGCCTCCAGCAATTGTCCAACACATCTTTGTAGATTTTATTTGAATGAGAGAATGTCAGGTGCTGCTTAAACAGTAACTTACAATTTTTGTCTACCATTACACATGTGGAAGAGGAGGCTGTCCTATGTCATATAAGGGGCCAATGTTCTAGGGGAATTTCCTTCTCTCAAGCCGTGTCCCACTTATTCATGTAATTATATTAATCTTCCATACCAAGATTAATAAGTTCACTATTCAGTTTTGAAATTACACCTCTCTAGAATTCATTATCTCCTGTCACAGCCCTGATAAATCAAGCCCCGCAGAACCCTCACCAGGCTGCTATGTTTGGGTACCACCACATCGGCCCACATGCTCTTTAGCTTCCCTAGTCTCCAGCACCGTCTCTTTCCTTGGCCTCGCTGGCACACTTCCGGGGCCCAGGTTATCTGTCTGTTACCCCTTCATGTCTGTGTGTCTATTACCCCTTCATCCCAAGACTTTCCAGTAGCTTAACACTCTTTCCCCAAGGTTTAACATTGTGGGCATTCTGGTTTACAGTTTGCCTCACTAGGGACACGTGATATTTGAAGCACATAACACAGAAACTTTGCTAAAGGCTCCAGTGCCATCATTCTTTACTTTAGACAGGACAAGAAATACATATATATATAGACCAAACAACAACACACCTATATGCCATCCCTTGCCTCAGTTTCCACACCACTTTGGAATGTTCTTCAGGTTTCAGGTCAGTGTCTTTTTCAGGATTCCAAGTCCCCTCTTCTGGGCCTCTCTCCTCAGGACTTCCCCTCTGGAACATGAAGTTTTCCCTCTCTCTCCTCCAGCCAGCTTCCTTCTTACTGAGTTGGTCCCACAGTCACAAAGGACCCTTCTGCTATGAAAGCATAGCCCTGTGTTCCTCCTCCTGCCCAGATTTCCTCTGTCTCTATGAGTTCCTCTGAGTTTTTAAATGCTAGCAGCAATACAGGGTTACCTTGTCCTGCATCTGGAGAAATTCCATTCCTTCAAACCTGTGCTGAGAAGTTAGAAAACACTAGCTTTATTTAGGATGCAGTTACTCCTTTGTTCTCTTCAGATAAGATCTAGTCATGTGCTCGTATTCTTTAATGATCAACCTATTCATAGACAGACATTCAGGCACCACTCCATCTCCTCAGCACACAGACCACAGTAAAAGACAGTCATAAGACATATGGAAACAGACAGTTGACAAAATCAAACTAGAATTCGTAAGTTGTACATAATCAGATTCCCCCAATCATGTCATCCCCTGTGTTGGTCTCAGTAAGTGATCTCTTGAAGCCCACAATTTTTCCAGGGATTGAAATATAAAGTATTAATTGTTCATAATATTGGTTTGTTAGGACCCTTTTGACTGAAATGGTTAGCGAATATTCGGGTCCTGTGGTTGAATTCAGCCTCCAGTGAAACTGCTCTACCCATATAATTTAGCTCATGACTGGTTTTACATATGGCCTGTGTTTTGGATGGTGGCTCCTCTTGTTTCAGCTATCTCACTCCAAAAGGAGTTTAATTGCTTCTTACATTTCCCCTGAATGAAGGACATCCGTTACAATCACCAGCTTCAAGGAGGTTTCACCCAACCTCCACTGTAACAGTTATAAATATTGAATGTTTTCTTTTTCTGCATTTCCTGCCTTTTAATTAACTGCATCATTATTTTCAGGATTGCTTTTTCCTATTTTTTAAAAAATGGGATCAGTGGCTTCTGAAGGAAATGACTTCAACTGTTGTTGGAAGAGAAGGAACAAGGCAGGTTTTCATTCTTATTTTGTTCCACATTTTTAAGGGTAATTGAGGCTTGTACTTGTGCTGCCTAGTAATAATGTCTAGGACCAGTAGCCCACCCTCCAATTCTGGCTTATATTAATTTTTTTTATTGACCAGAGAGAACATCTTCCCCCAAATAATATCTAAAATAGAGAAATGCTGCTCTCCTGCTATCATGGTATTGGGCTAATTACTAAAGTGTCTGAAATAACAATCTTAGAGAGAAGGGTTGCTTTTACCACTTTGCTTCTACCAATCCACAATATCATTAGCTTGTCCCAGTGTATTAAATGTTTTAAAAATCTTTTCAGTAGACATGTAATTTGTATCATGTGCTTTCCCCAGAGAGGCGGTAATATGGACCCCTAAGTACTTCATTACAATTTTTGCCCAGTTGAATCTAATTTTTTTGTAGTTGTTGTCTGGTATCTTGATTTATTCTAAATGCTAGTACTCACGATTTAGTATAATTGACTCGAAAGCCTAAAACTTCTACGTACTTCATATTTTCTTTCATAAGAAAAGGGAAGGGAATCAACATACTTCATTAAAACTTCATCCACATTCGGTGTGGCTTTGTTACCAACCTCCCCGCCCACCCACAATTTATTCCCAAGATATTGTCATTTTTCTTGAGTTTTTGTGCAAAAGGTTCCATGACCATTGCAAACAGAAGATATCCCTGACACATGCCTCTCTAAAGGCTCAGAGGAGCTCTTACTTAGAATCCCTTTATTAAATCCCTCTGCCAGAGTCAATCTATCTCCTAAATTTCATTTAACCCAGCTGAAGGCTTTCTCTGCATCATGGGTCAGTAACATTCCAGGCATCTGAGCCAAATGGATCGTTCTTACAACTCTTCATATGTTATCTGTTAATTAGTGGCTTTGAATTAACCCTATCTAGTTTCTACTAATTAATCATGGCAGCAGAGAGTCCAGCCAATTAGTCAGCCAGAATAGCTCAACATCAATATTTAACAGGTATACAGGTCTATGATAAGCACAATCAAATTTATCTTTATTAGGTTTCAAATCAATTAAATATGAGCTTCCATTGATTCTGAAATTTGAGGGGATTCTAGGAGACTATTAAGCAAATTAACAAGCTTGGGAGCCAAAATCCTACTGTCTTTGTTTAATGCTTCAGGTAGGCTCTTCTCTTTCCTGCATTTTCTCTTCTACTACTTCATCTGTTTCCTCAACAGTTATTTTACCTGGAAAATGCCTTTTCTGGCTGCAGGTCCTCTGGGACTTGACCTACTGCCACATCAATAGGGATCTTTTGCTAATCTCAAAGTGTAATCCCATCTTTTAAGGGTTCTTTACCTTTCCCTGCAGGCCTGATCATAAAATCTTGAGTTTTATGGGAATAGAAAAGTACAAACGGGAAGCCTCAATGGTTTGGTGATTTTCTTTCTTTCTTTCTGTGGTATTTAAAAGGCCCTGTTGCCATAGTATCTGAACACCTGACAACATCCTGTGAGGTAGAGAAGTTATCCCCATTTTGCATAAGAGGAACTGAGGCACAAGACGCTGAGTGACATGGTCACACAGGAAGTCTGTGATGGGGCAGGGATTTGAACCCAGCTCTTGGCTATCACCTAATGACTGCACCATCCTTCCTCTCTCATTCTGTTAAACTCCATGCTGATTTTAGCGGAAATTAGGACAGATTTAAAAAACCTTTTTGTCCCTGATCTGCCAAAGGGACATATCATTCTGCAATGATTCTCATTTATTGTTGTGTTCATGTTAGTGCAGCAGAATACCATAGCCCTAGAGTCAGATCATGCAGCGAATTCCTAGACTCATAGAATCCATGACCAGAAGGGACCATTGTGATCATCCAGTGTGACCTCCTCTAACACAGGCCAGAGAATTACCCAGAATAATTCCTAGTGCCCATCTTTAGAAAAACATTCAATCTTGATTTAAAAATTGTCGTTGATGGAGAATCCATGAAGACCCTTGTTAAATTCTTCCTATGGTTAATTATTCTCACCATGTTGTGGAAACTGTATACAGTGTGCTCAGTCTATCTACAAAGGAAATTCTCCTTCCCCAAGAGTTTCTTTAAGAAGGGCTCAATATTTTTAAGAGTCCTGCACTGTCCCCCTTTGTCAGTCCTTTTTGAGAGTCCTTTCATTCTTGTGTTATTTCTTCTCTCCCAATTCTCCAAATCATCTATTTGTAGCTCCTTGCTCTCAACAATGCAAAGTCCCCTATCCACATCAGTAACTAAGTTTAAATGTTTAAGCCTGCTTCAACTTTAGTTACTCTACTTTTTATTAGCATTCCCTGAAAGAAGCTTGCATCTCAGATTGCACTGATATTACTTCAAGCAGTAATTCTCTAATGTCTGCCAATCTTTCTCCATTGTACTTTGTTTGCAAGTGGAACGTTGGCCACAGGGAGCGCCTCAGTGGGTCCCACTGCTTCTCTCTGGCAGCTTGCAAAGAAGATTTTAATATCCAAAGAGCATTTCCGTACTAACATTTTGGCATTGGGGATCTCCAGCTGTTTGGTAGGTGAGATTGTGGGGCTTCCCAGTTCTCTAAGTTATTTAAATTGGCACATGTAAAGTGAAGCTGTGCTGAGGAGCAGTCATCTTTCTGGCATCTCTTTACCCCTGTGTACTTTCCCCCATGTAGCCCCTCCACACACACAATTTGAGATTCAGTAGGTTACAAAAATAAGAAAAGAAAGTTACCTGTAAAGGAGTCTCTTTTCTGGGCTCCCAGCAACAATTCTGGTGGTAGTTTTTTTGGCATAAGAAGGTGAAGAGAAGGAAGCAGGCCACTGGCTCTGGCTCTTCTGGACCTAACATCCCCACTGTTCAGTTCTGCGGGGCACGTGGATGGGGAAGGAGAAGAAACTCAAAGCTCACATTTTTCACCTTTTGTTATGAAGGTAAGATTGTTGTGGTTAAGCACTGAATCTCATTTATGCCCTCACTGCCTTTGCTGTATATAAGTAAGGAAAAATTACTTGTAATTCTGCTTCTCTATCTGAAGATACCAACAAGAATGATCCTTGCTTGGCTGTCATTCTTCCAGCACAACCCCCCTTGGTAGACCAAAGGATTTATTAGCTCTCTAAAAGAATGAGAGTTCAGTGTGAGACCTGGGCAAGTACCTCAGTCCCTACTTGCAGTCAGTTCCTGAATTACATGGGAAGTAACTGCTCCCCATTCTGATTAGGGAGTGTTATCCACCCACTCGGTGCCAGGGAAAGCAGGGCTGCAGATTTATCAGGGCATTTTTTATGAAAAGTCATGGAGCAGTCCTGCTAAACATAGTAGAAGTCACAGGTTTAGTGATTGCTCCATGATCTTTGACCAAAAAAAAAAGAAAAAAAAAAAGAAGCCCTGACAAATGGGGGAGCACCAGCCACCCACAGCAGCACTTTCCACCTTGGGACCAGAACCCTAATCCTGGCCCGGTGAGAAGGGAGGCCTCAGGGGTGGGTGGGGGTTAGAGAAAGAGCACATCCCACACTCACCCTGGCCATAGGCAGTAGCAGTTCCTGTGTCCCCTGTGGCTAGGCCTCAAGGTTGAGAGTGAGCTGTCATGAACTCACCTCAGGCACGGGCAGTGGTGGCTGGGTATTGTGACCGGATGATTGGTGTCACAGCACCACTCGCTCAGGTTTGGCCCTCTGTTATGATGGGGGTTGGGCAGCCGGGCCAAATTTGAGAAAGTGGAGCTGCGACCTTGTGTGCCAAGTCGCAATACTCAGAGCGGGCAGAGCAGGTGGGAGTGGGAGGATAGCCCCCCAGGACACAGGAGCCACCTTTGTGGGGTGAGTGCAGGATGGGTTCGCTCTCCAACCCCCCCTCAGGGCCTCCCCTCCACATGGGGGCTGCAACCCTCCCAGCAGGAAGTCGCGGATAAACCGAGGAAGTACGGTATCAAGGGACTGAACTAGAAATGTTTCCTACAACCTGGCTGTAAACATTTGTGCTGCATGAAGGTATGCAGGGAGCACCCATATGGCTTGAACTGAAACAGAGATGCTTTCCAGGATCAGAGAATATGAACCATGACAAGACCTGCCAAGTTATAGTAGTAAGCAATGCAATCAAAATTCCATTTAGATGCAGTCCTTTTAGATCAATAATAACTATGGTGAGAAACAACATTTCAGGTGATGGGAAAACCACAATGTACTTTGCCCTTCGGTATGTATGGTTTTTCTCACTTAACTACCACTACCTTTAAAGACCAAAAGCTCTGAGGTGGAGGAGTTTGCCTCCGTCTCATGGTGGGAGCATGAGACCACAAGAATGAGAACCCTGTGGAGATGGTATTTTTTTAAAAAATACCATTTTCCCCTTTGAATTAAAAGTGGATTCTGCCTTTATCCCTGGGGGCAGATAATTCCAAGCAGTGATCATTACACTATGGGAATAGAAGCCTCTCTCTGTATTTATTTCCGCTCTTTTAATTTCCACGAACAGCCACATAGAATCACAGAAATGTAGAGCTGGAAGGGGCCTTGAGAGGTCATTTAGTGGAGCCCCCTCCAGAGAGGCAGGACCACGTAAACCTAGACCATCCATGGCAGGTGTTTGTCTAACCTTTTCTTCAGAACTCCAGTGATGGGGATTCCACAACCTCCCTTGGCAGCCTATTCCAATACTTAACTATCTATACAGAAAGTTTTCCATAATATCTACCCTAACTTTCCCTTGCTGCAGATTAATCTGATTACTTATTGTCCTACCTCCAGTGGACATTGAGAACAATTGATCACCATCCTCTTTATAACAGCCCTTAACATATTTGAAGGCTGTTATCAGGTCCTTCCTCCAAACCCCCCCCCCCCCATTTTCTTTTTTCAAGACTAAACATGCCCAGTTTTTTAACCTTTCCTCACTAGTCATATTTTTCTACCCCTTTTATGATTTTGTTGCTCTCCTCTGCACTCTCTCCAATTTGCCCACATCTTTCTTAAAGTCTAGTGCCTGAGACTAGACAGCATACTCCAGCTGAGGCCTCACCAATCCCAGTAGACAGGGACAATTACCTCCCATGTCTTACACACAACACTCCTGTTAATACATCCCAGAATTATGATAGCCTTTTTCGTAACTGCATCACATCGTTGACTCATACTCAATTTGTGGTCCACTATAACTCCCAGATCCTGATATTTAAGAAACTTTTCCTAATGTCCAACCTAAATCGTCCTTGCTACAATTTAAGCCCATTGCTTCTTGTCCTATCCTCAGAGGTTAAGGAGAACAATTTTTGTCCCTCGTCCTTCTAACAACCTTTTATATATTTGAAAACTGTTATCATGTCCCCTCTCAGTCTTCTTTTCTCCAGACTAAACAAACCCAGTTTTTTTCAATCTTCCCTCATAGGTCATGTTTTCTAGACCTTTAATCATTTTTGTTGCTCTTCTCTGGACTTTCTCCAATTTGTCCACATCTTTCCTGAAATGTGGCACCCGGAACTACACACAATAGTCTGCTTCCTCCCACCACCTCTACCTGCCCCTACTCCTCCCCATCCCCACCCTCCCCCCGCACCTCCTGCACACCACTGAACAGCTGATCATGGAGAGCGGGAGGAGGGGGAGAAGCTGATTCATTAGGTTGCCGATGGGTGCTGAGCACCCATGGAGTCGATGCCTATGTATGCTTGCAACCCCACCCAGCTTGGGGTCTACAAATCTACAAAACATACTCTCCACCCCATTATCCCATTAATGAAAATACTGACTAGTACCAGACCCAGGACTGACCCCTGTTGGATCCCACTATATATGCCCTCCCAGATTGACAGTGAAACACTGATAACTACTCTTTGAGTATGGTTTTTCAACCAGTTGTGCACCCGCCTTTCAGCAATTTCATCTAGACCACATTTCCTACTTTGCTTATAAGAATGCCGCCTGGAACTATGCCAAAAGTCTTACATATATCATGTCTACTTCTCCCCCGCCCCATTCATTAAGCAAGTAATCCTGTCAAAGAAGGTCATTTGGTTGGTTTAGCATGATTTGTTCTTGACAAATCACCCTACTATCCTCTAGGTCAGTGGTTTTCAAACTGGGGTAAGTGTACCCCTAAGGGTTGGTGACCTCTCATCAGGAAGTATGTTAGGAAAAATCCTGCAACAGCAGACAATGATAGGCATAGTTTGACTTGTATATTTGCGGGGGCAAAGCCCCTGGCCAGCAGCTGCCGCTCTCCAGCCACCCAGCTCTGCAGGCAGCGCTGCTGTCAGCAGCAGGGCAGAACTTCGGAGCTGTGCGGCCTGAGACTGGCAGCTGCTGGCTGGGGCATTCATGTTGTTTGTGGCAGAGGAGGACTTTTTTTTTAATCCTGCTCCCATCCCACCCCGCAATTCCCACTCCCACCTGCTCCCACATTGTTTCTTGACTTTTTATCCCACTTCCACTATTATGGCAGTGAATCCTGCAGGACCCATGGGATGTCAGTCCCACTGCAGGGCTCTACTCTGAAGGCAGCATTGCTGCCAGCAGAAACACAGAAGTAAGGGTGGTAATGGGGGACTCTCTCTCTGCCTGTGCCTGGGGATGGTGGGGCCTGGTGGATTAAAGGGTTCTAATTCCTTTGTGTGGGGAAGGGAAGATGCAGGGGCTGTTCATCCCCTTGTAGAGGTATGAGGACTCTGATCTCTCTGCATGGGGGTGCATGGAGTGGGTGGGTGCTGGTGGGGAGACATCTGCTGAGAACAGCACATCCAGCCATTGCTGGGACAATTATAGAGCCCTGCAGTGGGCCTGCTTAGTCACAAACAGGGTATCATAGGTTATGCCCATTCTGAGTGATTGAGAACAGTACAGAGGCTTCTTTCATTTTCATTAATTACAATAAAATGACATTAAAAACTTCCAATTTAATATTTACAAAAACAAGAAACTTGTTTGAGGGACTATTTTTCTGCAAAGCGAAAGTATATATAACAATTAGACTAATTGTATCCGGGACAACACACTTTAGGGCTTGTACATTGTGTTGCATCACGTTATGCCTTAAAGACCATTTTTTCTCTTTTCAGAGGTATATTATGACTCTATCTCAGATGGGAATATGCAGTAGACTACACTATTTGGAAAGGGGTATGAAGCCTAAAAAGTTTGAAAACCACTGCTCTAGGTGCTTACAAATTGATTGTTTTATAATTTGTTCTAGTATCTTTCCAGCTATTGAAGTTAGGTTGACTGGTCTGTAATTTCTGTTTTTCTTTTTGAAGTTAGGTATAACTCTCTCCTTGCCCAAGATTTTGTAATCCCCAGTTAAGTGTTAATATGCTGCAGTGAGTTCCCAGCCCCAGGCTTCACCATCTCCCAGCTGTGCAGTCTTAAACCTGTCATAATACCATAAATAAAATCCTTCATATATATTTGATCATTTCAGTAGCCCATCTTTAGTTCACCACCAGAAATTGTTCCTCTCTATAAAGGCAATATTAATTGCCCCAAACCTGACATAGTGGAGGACGAGGTGAGCCCTCTCATGGCCTTGTATAATGCTATAGTAATTTCTTTTTCCCTGTTTATCAGAGCTTTTTTGATGCAGCCTAGAGCCCTGTTGGCCTTCTCTGATATAACTGAACAATTTGTTTTTCCTCTTCATATTACGGTTAATTTGAATCCTGAAGTTATTTTAAATGTCCATAAAATGTAGGACTTTACCCATCAATGGATACAATACCTTACAATTTTTAGATTCAAAATGCAGTGATTTATATTTATTCTTGTTACAATCCATCGGTCATTACATAGACCTTCCGTATACATTAGCAGTCATTTGCTGGTTACTACCAAAATAGCCCTGGTACCTAAAAGGAACCACAAACACTAGATAAATATGTAAACTCTAATTTAAGAAGGTAAATGTCAGTGCGCCATGAGATCATGACAGTGAAGTGATGTATGCTATGAATGGTTTGGATAACAGGTTCTTAAGACTGCACAGCAACATTACTATTGCAGCATAAGGGCAGTGTGGGAACTGTTTCCAGAATGAAGGGTGCCTTGTCTCATTCTGCTCAGCCCCTGAACCAGAGTGCGTTTTATTCAGCTCCTATTTTTCCATAATATAAGTAGAATAAAAGCAGATACACATCATAAGCATGGACTCTTTCCTACTCAGGCACAAGCTTATATCGGAACAGATGAGGAAGCTGATAGCTTTGAACTAAACACAAAGAGAGGCAATGAATATTCCACAGAATATTCCACAGAACATTTACAGGAACCATATAAAAATAACTGGATATGTAAAAATGAGCTGCAAAACAAAGACTGATTTTTATCTCGCCTTCAGTGATCAGGAAGAAAAGAGCCTTTCGATGCTATTGTCTAGTGACATTTCCGGATATTTATGGTGCTCCAATAGTAACCTTTTGTTTGGTGGATAGTGAAGTTTGCACAGCATGCTGAGTATGTCATTAAACATTTGCCTGAAGATCTGAGTGTTAGCATCAATGACAGCGTTTCCTAAACATGTCACATTTCCTCTGGCTGTCATGAAAAATTATAGCTACTGTGACTCACACTTTAATAGCAGCTATTTGTGATATTTTAACCTAATGTACAGCCCCAGAGGAGAAACAACAGACACAATAAAGCATTTGCCAGTGACTTGCTGGAAGGAAGGGATTCAGAGTATTATTAGGATGCCAAATTAAAGAGAAAAGGCTCTTGTGTCAAACGTCAAAGGGTCTCTGTGTTTCTTAACTTCACTGTAATTTACGCCTTTATTATCTCTGAGAGCATGTACAGGGAAAGAAGAAATATTCTCTCTTATCCATTTTCTGTTTCTCTGGACTAAGGTGCATGGCTGCAGTGATAAGGGTTAAGTGAAAAAAGACATGTTTTGGTTACACTTTGTATTTCTTTAATGAGTAAAATACTAAGCAGTAAATATTACCTTTCAATGCATCTCAGTAATGGTAAGTTTTTCTAGCATGTATCTATAAACAAATTATCAGACAAAGGAAATGACCTAGTTATTTTTGGATGCCTTAAGAAAATCCCTGTACATTACTTTATTTTTTATAATAACTATTTTTGTTCTTTTCTACAAAGGGACTCCAAGAAGATTTCTCATGTCTTATAGAGCAAAATATACAAAATAATTATATGTATGTTTGATAATCTGGGTTCTCTTCCTGCAAAACTTCCCACAATACCTTTATGGAAATCTGTACAATAGGAATAGAAATACTTCCCTACTTCACAGGGGAGGCCGGAAGCTTAATTCAATAAAATACCACCCACGCAAGCCCTTATAAGGAAATGTCCAGTTCAGATCTTCCTCCTATATGCTCTCACATCACTTTCACCACTTTCACTGACAGCTCGACCCCTCTATAAATGTGTCTTGGATATCTCCACCATGTACAGTAACACTGTTACATCCATCATACTCCCCACCATCACAGTGTAAGGCAAAACCTTAACTCTAATTTCAGGAACAATAACATACATGTCTGTCAGATAAGTATCTGGGTGAACTGTATAATGTATTCTATTGCCCTTGGGAAACTATGATGTCAGAATTGGGGTTTTGAACTATAGGATGATCACAAGGAGCACAGTGTGTGTATTGTGTTACTATATATATTGGAGGTATATGAGACTTATTTCAAAAGAGGAGGAGATTGTTAATGACAGTGGTGAATGTGATGTGGGCTGGCATTTGGATCAGCATCTCTTTCCTCAGGACTTCAATGGAATTAGTCACTAGAACAGAGAAGCAGCAACTGCCATGCTTCGTCCTACACTATTGTACTCACTGTTATGGTCATGCCAAGACTCACACCCAGCTCAAGTTCTAGGGCCTGGGACCCAAACTAGGCTCTCCTTTTAAAACAGAAGATGAAGAAGAGGCAGACATTAAATCTAAAGCAGAGATGCCATCAATACATATGTTCAGTATGTCCCTTCAGAATAAGTGTTTCAATGTACTTTCCCTAAAACAATGAAGAATACTATACTTCCTTCCTCCTTTGGCTCAGTTTTATGACAATCTGCATCAGAAACTACATGCTATGCATAATCTCATTCATTCCGATCATGCTTATGGGCTGGGCTGATGTTGATCAAAGCAGTCATAGGGCTATTTCGAAGACATCTCAAATACCACCTTGCAATCAAACAGCATAGTCTCATTAGTATTCAGAGACTTCAGAGGCAAAGCACAACCAGCAGTAGCTCCTACTGCAGGACTGGCACAGTTGAGTCACTGAGTGTATTCAAAGTGACTGGCTATTGATTTAAAACTGTCTGAGAGTCTGACATTTCCTTGTCAAGAAAAGAATGAAGAGATGTGTAACATTTAGTATGGAAACGACTCTCTCACTTATCCACAATATTCAGTTCATGCCATAATGACCATCTATAAACTATACTTTTACTCTTGTACTTGCCACATGCAAATGTCATGGTCAGTTATATCCTGGTGTAAGCTGTCTACGGGTAACAACCTTGCTAGTGAGGGGCAGAAGAGCAGGTTTGGAGCAGGAAAAGCAATCAACAGTAAGGCGGAAAAAAGCATAAAGCATCCTGATTTATTCTTTTCTCCACCTTACTGTTGATGGATTTTCCTGCTACACATCTTTTCCCTCCTCCCACAGGGTGCAACTTACACTGATTTACACTACCTTACCAATATGTAGTTTACAGGATTGCCCCACCACCCATCCATAAAGGAGAAATCAGTGAAAAAACAATGAAAATCACCTTTCCTTGCCAATTGTGTAAGGTTAGTTTGTCTTTATTGGTTGCTTTCTGTTATAAGCAGTAATACTTATACATAGCAACTAAATTTGTTATGATCTAAATTTCAAATGAATAACTGTACTGATGACAAATATCCTCATGTTGCCCTGTGTGTGCCACATAGCCACAGGCACCTGGATAACAATGGCAAATGTCAGCTGTAAGTCAGTCTTATGCTTGGTGTATAGTCAGCGGTGACGCAGAGAGGGCCCAACTTTTTGTATAGTTTTGGTGTCGAACAGTTTTGAAAGCTGTTCTTTTCAGCAGCAGCATTTTATGGGGTAGACAAGAACATACTGTTTCCTTGCCCATGATTGGCTCTTTCCAGAGTGATCAGCCTTGCTATCCATTTTATATTCGATCTAGAAAGAATACTCGGTTCATACCCCCAAATTTGTTTGCTTTCAGTCTTGGACAATATGATGCTGTCAAACAAACAAAATTAAACCCCTTTTGGTCAATCATCCACTCTACCATGCTCAAATAAACTGGTTAGTCTCTAAGGTGCCACAAGTACTCCTTTTCTTTTTGCGAATACAGACTAACACGGCTGTTACTCTGAAATCTACCATTATACTGCTCCCAAAAAGACATTGCACTTGATTTAGCATAACTGGCAGACTCTGCTCGAACAGATATTTTGGCTCAACGTTTTTATGTAGGCAAATGTCTTTTATGAACAAGCGAAACGTGGACCCGATTCACATAATTTTTGATCATCACAATTAAATGACATGAGCAGAGTAGCATGAGGCAGCCTCTGCGGGACCCAAGTAAGCCCAGATCAAGTCATTTCCATGAACTACTCATTTTCATAAGCACTAAATTAACTCACATTTTAAAAAGACTATTCCTTTCTTATGGACTACTTTCAACAGATTCCTTATAAACATCTCTCTCTCTCTCCCCTACCCCTAACTCATGAGAATTAATGGCATAATTAATCGGCAGAGTGACATTTTTGAAATGGCACATTTCTGAAATGTAAAAACAAAACGTTGGATGAATCTCAGCAGTTAACATAATTTGGCAAAGAACTCCACAAAAATTCTCACCATGAAAACGTTGCCAAGTGGAAAGTCAAATGTTCCTCTAGTCCCACCACTCAGAGCACACAGACCTTTATTAGAAAGGCCAGGGAATTTCTCAGTCTAATATGAACTTTTTCAAGTAGCAGAGATCTATCGAATCTCTGCCATGCTCATGTTCGCTGATTTCTATAATAAATTCCAACTTGGATTAATTCCTACCATGGCATACTCCTGCCTCCTGCACCTTTCAACAGCCCACTGCCCCACTCCCTTTTATATCTATGTGCAGATCCCCTACCTTCATTTAGTCCTGAGAGGTCTTCATCATGCCAAGGAGAGTAGTTTTCTGTTACCTCAGCAGATCAGCTCCACTTCTATTGGTGCACGTGGGTTCTCTCTCCACTGAAGTTTATGGTGTCACCATAGGACTGCCCCTAGAGGTGAGGTCTAGGGCAACAGCCCTGCAACTAGTGTAAGAAAGGCAATCATAGAGGGGATGACATCAGCATCTCTGACTACAACTGCTGTTACAAGAAGGAATTCAGATGACTGGTCTTTGTGCCACAATAAGAGACATAGGGAAGAGCAAAACTTTCCCCTCATACACTCTACTTGTTATACCCTCTTGTCTGGTCTCAACTTAGATTGTAAACTCTTGGGGGCAGGGACTGTCTGTTCTGTGTTTTATCACAGGACCCAGCACAAAGAAACGCTACCATCATATCAATAAGAGCTCTAGGGAAACAGTGGAATTTAGTGCCCGCTGTGCCTATGAAATTCTGGACCTTAGTCTGAGCCTGCTCTCTGCAATGGGTTTTCTTTTCAATCCAACTTTTGTACAGTGCATCCTGCTTCAGGAAAGAGGTGGGGTTTACATCGTCCTTCCTGGTTCAGAACAAACAGCTGCCTCACTCACTGTAACTGAGCACAATGCACCTGTGCCCTGGCAGTAGCCTCTGAACCACATGATAAGCACTGGTGAGAGGGCAGCTCAGTTCCCCAGAAGCACTGGAATACTCTGCCCCTACCACCAGCATCAATAGCATCTGTCTTAGGTGGGACTATCTGCACTGTCCAGTGTTTAGGAACAGGCATTCATTAACTTTGTCTCATGAAACCAGATCTCATCAGCTGTAAACACCTCCGGATGAAATGCTGATTGCGACCTTCCTTCTAAGTAGCCTGTCTCTCTCAATTTAGCCCTTTCTTTGATGAAAATGAATCTCTTAACTGAAATTGCTGACATTACAGGGGATTCTTGGCAGCTATTATTTTATTTTGTTGCCCATGTTCTAATCTGGAATGAAGTAATCGTCTTTCACTTAATCCTACTTCTGGTTCTCCCCTTATATTCCAAGCTTTTGGATTTGACTCAGTCCCTCCCTGAAAATAGAACTGGTCAAAAAATCAGAACATTTTTGGTGACAATTTGCATGAAAAATTCACATACTGATGGTCTGTATTCACCTCTGGCACATTCTTAGAATAACCTTTGTACAGTATGCCTTGTGAGGTATTATTTGAAAACTCATAACTCGCTGGTCAATATTGCCCTGACATAATGTGTGTGGCAAGATTATATGTACAATTATAAGATTCCACTCTATGGTGTTACTGAGGCTATGTCTACAGTAGAGAACTTACAGTGGCCCAGCTATACCAATGCAGCTGTGCTGCTGTAAGATCTCTCATGTAGCTGCTCTATGCCAACAGCAGGGAGCTCTTCCATCGACATAATTAAACCACCCCCAATGAGTTGGCGGGAGAAGCTTTCACGCTGACATAGCGCTGCGCACATTGCCACTTATGCCGTATGTCACTCGGGATGTGTTTTTTTCACACTCCTTAGCAACATAAATTTTGCCAGTTTAAGTGGTAATGCACACATGGCCTAAGACATATTCCGGGGAACGGCCAAGCCAGTTCCTCAGAGACAAAAACAAGCGGACACCTCAGCCAGGTGTAAACAAGGTCAAATGGGCCATCATCTGCTTAAGGGCTACTAACTTGGCAGGAAAAGGGATATGGGTGGAAAATCTACATCTTAAAAAGAAGCAGCTTTGGGTTCCCGTCCACACAAACTTTTTGTCTCCTGAATCTCAGCTGGAGATGCTTCTTAAAGAAGGGAAAGAAGGGAGGGCAGATGTCCCAAATCATTCCTTCCTTTCTCTCTGTCCACAGCACCGATGACACCTGAAGAACAAAGAAATAGCACTGGCCTGACTAACCTGACAGACGGACGGACTAGCTAGTAGGAATGCTGAAACACGTGGTGAGAGAGACTTTGCTTCGAATTCACTCTAATTTGTTAAGTTAGGCATTAGTTGCATTTTACTTTTATTTTTCCTGTAACCAACTCTGACCTTTAGACTTCATTACTTGTATTTACTTAAAATCTATCCTTTTGTAATTAATAAACTTGTTTTATTGTTTTATCTAAACCAGTGTGTTTGAATCGAGTTGTTTGGGAAACTCCATTTGGGAGAACAGGACTTGTGCATATCATTTTCTATTAATAAAGGGACAGACTTTATATGAGCTTGTATTGTCCAGGAAAGTGCTGTTGGGCAGTACAAAATCTACATTTCTGGGGAAAGTCTGGGATTGGGAGTTTGCTGGTGTCGCTCTGTAGTGTAATTCAAGTGTGGACATCTACAGCACCCATACAATATAACCGGGAGTAATTTACATGTTGGAGGTTATGAGTGAACAGAACAGGAATGGTAGCTCTCACAGCAAAGCAGTGTAAAAGGCACCACGAGTTAGAGAGCTGAGGGGACACAGCTGTTCATTGGTCCAGTTTGTACCCTGGGTATGTCACACAACCTTTTTTTGAGCAGGGTTAATATTTGAATGTTGATGAAGTTTTTTGACCAGTTCTCTAGCTGGTCAAAATATTGGATGGATTTTACACTCTACCTGGGAATTTGATCTCTTTTCTGATGCACATTGACAGAATTACCCTATGACTCAGCAGTATGTGTGCTATTGTACTGAAATGTATAAGTGTCCTATTTTGGCTTATGTATTTTAAGCGGTCAGTATGATTAAACTAGGTTATTTATTTACAAATTATAACAATTCTCCAACACCATGGTAGTCTTTGTATTGACATCATTACATAACCTCTAGTGTTCTCAAGTGGGAACTGCATTCCAGCACTCAATTCTGCGACTCTGGGCAATAGGCACTTGGACATCTTGGTGGTTGGCACAGTACAAGAACCTGAATAGAATAGAATTGGCATTAGACACAATGTTGGCATATCTGTAATACACTCTGAAGAAGGACTGATGTTCTATATTCCAGCTGTGAATGGTGGATCATTTCTCATAACGTGAAACTAAGTTGTTTAATGGGAGGTGCACCTTCAGTTCTGTATGGTCCCCAAATTCCTGCCTTTTTCTTACCATGAGAAGGCAACTTGATACATTTCTGGTTCTAGACAGTCAACCTCTCTGCTTCCTCTTTACATAACAGTGTATTAAGTAAAATACACTTTTAAAATATAAAATGACACTTTTTTTGTTAACTTCCATTATTGCATACAGTATTTATTAGAATTAAAGGCTTTGGAATAAAGTTACCAACACCTTTGGGGGAAAAATGGCTATGTGCTGGTTCCCCCACCACGTTCTTCTTCAGTGGAAGAAAGTATTGCAACAAGGCCACTGAGAAGGAAATGAGTACTTGAGGTAGTTAATCATTTGTGCAAGTGCAAGGTGTGGGATGGTAGATAGGATTCACAGGCTGTAAACAGAAGCAAGGCACTGAGAGAATGTGTGTGTGTGTGTGTGTGTGTGTGCTGAGTGTGTGTGTACCATTAATTTGCACAGAGTACACAAGATCAGGAGAAGTTGCCTAGCTAATTAAACCATCTCACTAAAATGGATTCAATGTTTAGCACCAACATAATTTTAACCCCACTGTTGGCATAAGGTCTACGAAAATTTATTCTGTATTTGAAAAGTAAAGCTATAGATTATGCTGTAGTGTTGGTTTTACAGAGCAGAGTGACTTTACTGTTACATATAAATGTGATAAAACATCTACATGCTTTTTACCTACCTCTTGTTTAAAATATCTACACATAGGAAAACCTAAAGGGTGAAGTTCAGTAAAAATTGATAGGAGACTAGGTGCTGGGACTGGAAAATAGCCTTTCACCTCTGGATACCTGCATTAAAACCACACAGATGGATTTGGTAATCTCCATTTAGTCGTAGTGGTCAGTTGTCCATATCAGAAAATCACTATGCTGCTTGCCACATTTAGCCCAGAACTGAATATGAGGGGTAGTACAAGGCTGTCATGAACTACAATAATGAGCTAGGTAGAGGAAGCTAGCATGGTGTAGTATTTGTTTGATCTACACCTGCCACTATCCACTGTTATTATCTTCATACCTCAGACAATACATCAGACCTGGTGCTATTTGTGCAGATAATACATAAGGGAAAGGAGTTCAAAATGTACACAGATGGTAGGCCTTCATTTTAAATTAAAAAATCATCCTTTGGTGATCCAAAATTTGTTTAAATGAAGGCAATAATGCCCAAAGGAATGCATGGAACAACCATGCTGTTTCATGGCCCCACCATTTCCTTAGACAATGAAGGATGATTTTTAATTTAACTTATTTTTTAATTTAATCTGAGGTTTTACCATCTGTGTGTGCACTGGACTTTTTTTTTTCTTTAACCAAGGCTCGTAGTCTCTCAGATGTGGGTTCTAGAAATATAACAGGATAGATAGTCACTAAAACTGATCAAAATTTACTTTCAAAAGGAAATTTTAATAGTGAATTAAATTACGGTGCTGTTCATTTTGAAGTAGTTGAAGCTCAAATTTTTGCAGTCTCTGAAGTTTTCTACTGAAAAGGAATGGAACATCTGAACTATCCTACATCTTAACAATAATCCCGTGAGCTGCCACTATAATTTTCTAAAAGAGTTTTTCTTTCTCAGATTACTACTACATGTTAGGAATTCAGTCCTGAAATCCTTAGCTCATATTTAGAGAAATTTATATTCATGTGAATAATAATCCTCATTCACCCAAGTAAATGTTCCATTTCTGTCCATGGGAGTACTTGGGTAAAATTACTCACATGGGTAAGAATTTCCAGGATTGGCCCCTGAGAAACAACACAAATATATGGAGGAAAGTAAGCCCCCCAGACCTGTTAACACACATGAAAAGTCCCATTGAAGTCAGATTACTGACATGTTTAAAGTTGAGCATGGGTGTGGTTCAGGGGCACCGGAATAGGGGAAGACAAGGGGCCATGGCCCCATCACTTTTTACCAGCTGTAAGGATGAGCGACCAAGGGGAGGGGGCAGAGAGGAGCGAGCAGGGAGCAGGGTCTTGGGGGAAGGTGGAGCCTCAGGGGAAGGGGCAGTGTGGGGGCAGGGCCTCGGGAGAAAGGTGTGACACAAGGGCATAGCCACGTTCAGATGCAAGTGGGGGCCCCCCCACTTTTAGAGAGCTGTGTGAGAAACAAAAATGTCCTGGGAAAAAGACAGTCTTAGGAAATTTAATGAAAGGAAAGAATAGTCTTTCCTTATCTTAGCATTTTGTATTGGCACCTATCACCATTGTATTTAAGTACACTTCACATCATTAGTTGTATTCCAGGTTTCAGATACCCATTTTTCAACAAAGATAGATAGATTACAAAAAAATCTAACACACCTTTAAAATATACTTGACAAATCTGATGTGAAAAATAAAACCTTTTCAAAATATTGTCATTTAAATCAAATATGGGTAAAACATGACATAAAATGGGACATAAAAAAATATTTTTTTCATCCTGCCCACCAAAACATGTTCCTTGCATTTCTGTATAGCATGCCCATAAAATACCCCAATATGAAGCATTATGTTAATAACAGACAAGTAAATCCAGAAGCAATTTAGTCAACTGGCCACAAAACGAAAAGATGACAACAACCAGAAAATTACTGTATGTTTTATCTCTCTTCATGATGGTTTTTTCAGATGTAATAAACTGGTTTTAGTGTCCTGAAATAGACAATAAAATGGATACCTACAAAACTGACTGAGGATAGGTGGAGTGCCATTAATTAAGCAATAAGCCCTTTGAAATAGGTCATTACCAGCAGTTTTTGGTGATGGACCATTAATACTCTAACTAGCAAGTCATTAATAGTGGTAAAAACCAATTCTGAGGGGGTTATTGCTAGAATAAACTATCCTTACTAATTTTTAAACCATTTTAGATATGAATTTGCACACTTTGGCTTTATCTTCTGTGCCTGCACAATGCTTTTTCATGAAAAGCTACTCTATTCATACAAAAATACATGCCTGCTACAACATTTGTGTGTGTGTTGCACAGAGAGAGTTCATTCTCAAGTAGAATTAATGCATAAAGCATGTGGCATAGGATATCCACTGCTTATTTTATTTTGTCTGTGATGAAGATTCTCTGTCCTGTATGGTCTCGCCTATATTCTCTTTCTTCTCTGAACACTACACTGGCCTCCTTCGGTCAAGCTCACGAAAGCTCATGCTCAAATAAATTGGTTAGTCTCTAAGGTGCCACAAGTACTCCTTTTCTCCCTGAATAAAGCTCTCTTTTGATATAGCTAGCTACACACAATTATTCTCAGATGAGCTTCTGAGACAGAGAGATATAGTTTAAGGCTAGGTAATGCTCTCTTTGTTACTGTGCACGGAGTAAGCCTAATATTTAAACTCAGCCTCCCTCTATCTGTTAAAATATTGGCACATATTTCCAGATATCTACAGAACACAGCTAAATCACACAACTCAGAAACATTAAGAATAAATACAATGCACAAAAATGCCTATTTCATGGGACAAGTCCCAGGCCTATATCTTACTCACATAAATATAGCTACAGATAGTAAAAACGTATACAAAAGATAAGACATAAAGAGCATCTCACCTCTCTGGAAAGCAAAGATCACTTGCTCTATTTCAGGGAGAATTTCCTGACTCTGATCCTATCAGGCCAATCAGGAAGAAAGTGGTATCTCTCGTATGACTCTCCAGACCCCCCATCTAAGTCCCTCCTGGAAACCCCTTTTAAGCAAACATACCTTTTTTGACCCTAGAAGTATATCAGAAACAATGGGAAAAATTCTGGACTGGCTATTTCTAATTGCACTGGTGGTAGGAAGGGTAAGAAGCAGTGCTGACCGAGTGATAAAACCAAAGACATCTTGCCAGTGCAGGACAAATTGGCTCAGAGTGGCTGATACGGTGCTCCTTTTAAAAGGAATAATAAGGTTCATGCCCCATACCCAGCACCTGCTACACACTATAGCAATACGTGTTGGGAGCTTGGAAGCCTGAATATGTCACTCATTTGGCAGACTATGCACCTTTCACACTGTGCAGCACCACATTATGCACTCAAGTCTTAGGTTGCTATCCTGACCTGGTGCTATATGGGGGATCAGGGTTGTAAGAGGCTCCCTATGGCTTCTTCCCCTCTTATTGAGCGCACGCACAGACGCAGAGAGCAGCAGCAGGAGTTTGGGAAATGGGATTGCATTCTGTATCTGAAACAAATAATCCATCACAGCCATTTTCTTAGAAGACATATTTGAGCCAAATGTGTTAGCTATTTAATAATAAACCTGGCAAGTTCCAGCGAGATACAGCCATTCCTCCTTCCATGTGCAAGTAAGTGACTATTTTTCTGCAGTTCTTCACAATGACAGAATGGTGTTGTCATAAATATAAAGGGAAGGGAAAACCCCTTTGAAATCCCTCCTGGCCAGGGGAAAGCTCCTCTCACCTGTAAAGGGTTAAGAAGCTAAAGGTAACCTCGCTGGCACCTGACCAAAATGACCAATGAGGAGACAAGATACTTTCAAAAGCTGGGAGGAGGGAGAGAAACAAAGGGGTCTGTGTCTGTCTGTATGCTGGTCTTTGCCAGGGATAGACCAGGAATGGAGTCTTAGAACTTTTAGTAAGTAATCTAGCTAGGTATGTGTTAGATTATGATTTCTTTAAATGGCTGAGAAAAGAATTGTGCTGAATAGAATAACTATTTCTGTCTGTGTATCTTTTTTGTAACTTAAGGTTTTGCCTAGAGGGGTTCTCTATGTTTTCTAATCTAATTACCCTGTAAGATATCTACCATCCTGATTTTACAGGGGGGATTTCTTCATTTCTATTTACTTCTATTTTCTATTAAAAGTCTTCTTGTAAAAAACTGAATGTTTTTTCATTGTTCTCAGATCCAAGGGTTTGGGTCTGTGGTCACCTATGCAAATTGGTGAAGCTTTTTATCCAACATTTCCCAGGAAAGGGGGGGTGCAAGTGTTGCGAGGATTGTTCATTGTTCTTAAGATCCAAGGGTCTGGGTCGGTAGTCACCTAGGCAAATTGGTGAGGCTTTTTACCAAACCTTGTCCAGGAAGCGGGGTGCAGGGTTTTGGGAAGTATTTTGGGGGGAAAGACGCGTCCAAACAGCTCTTCCCCAGTAACCAGTATTAGTTTGGTGGTGGTAGCGGCCATTCCAAGGACCACGGGTGGAATACTTTGTACCTTGGGGAAGTTTTGACCTAAGCTGGTAAAGATAAGCTTAGGAGGTTTTTCATGCAGGTCCCCACATCTGTACCCTAGAGTTCAGAGTGGGGGAGGAACCTTGACAGGTGTCCATGCTACTGCTGTTTTGTCTAACGAACTCCTTTGGCAAAATTGCTTCCAAATGCAAACAAGCACCACCATGGACCAGACTCTTTTAACCATCAAGTCAGTGCAAAACGTTCACTCACTTCATTGGGATCAGCATCAGACCCTAAACTGTTAATTTTATAGAAAACATGGGATTAAATGCTATCTTCCCTCTTTAATCACGCTCTCCTCACAGGTGCAGGGTACATTCAATCTTATTTACAAGGGTAGCTAGCACAAAAGATACACAATGGCACAATTTCAGAACAAATACCACTTGCTTGTATCATATGTATTCCGTACATGTTTTGCTCCGCAATAAAGAAGAGCACTAACTAACAGGCATGCCAGCCTTTAGCATTAGGGTCTTTTAAAATGTAATTGAAATTTAGCATAAGCAATGCAAAGTTATCTAATAGCTCTTTTATGCTTCCTCAGAACATAGGTAATGGCACCGTTTAGTGGCAGACCTGAGCCTTTGTTCCTTGTACTCAGTGCTTGATGCTTCATCTCTCCCTAAAAATGGAGTAGCGACCCAGAAATGGGTTTAGTGAATTATATAACAAAAGTCTGTTTTCTAAATAAAGTGCTCACTTACTTGCTTCTCCTCATTGACAATGGTGAGCTCATTTCATGTTCCCTTTTTAGCTGCTTTCTGTTTTTAACAAATTGTTGCAAAGATAATTGCTGCGTTTTTATATGGAAAGAAATCAGCACTTCTGTAGATAACGAAAAGCATGTGATACTTATAAAATAATGGCTACCAATCAGTATAGAAATCCACTAATTATCATCACAACAGGGGAATGAATGGCTCAGGATATTGGTAATTGGACAAAGAGCCTCACTTCTAGGTCACTGTTAAAATTCTACCAAGTCAATACTGACCGACAGTCACTACCCTTTGACAGCTCTTTGGTAGTTTATGTGAAATGTGATGATGGTCTAAATCAGTGACGGCCTTATACATTTTTACAAGTGTAATAATTGCCTAGAGGGAGCACGTTTCTTCAAAATCTGTTCTCTTCTCCTTCTACCAGGAAGCTCCCATGTTCACCCCATTCTGTATGTGAATCTCACTCCTCTTCCCTTATCCAACTTTTTTCTACTTTAAAAAGGAAAAATGTACTTAATTGCTTTTGTTCTCAGATGTAGAAACTTAGCTACTGAAGAGGAGTCTTGGGCTATAGGTTGATATGTACAATAGCAACATCCACATGTCCCTAGGACTAGTTATGGTCTCGGTCTATATCCATGATCACATTGTAGACCATGTATTATTCCAAGCCCACAAAATCCATCATCACAGTTGTCATCATGGTTATCAGTTTTGGTCAAATGTGAGGCCAAATGTGAAAGGTCAGGGAGACTGATTCTCACTCCTAAAACTAATCCCTCCAGGGCACAATGGTGATGTTAGGATTATTATTACAGAGAAGAAGGCACAGTCCTTGTCCACACAGCTAACAATCTAAAGACAGATACAGTGTTGCCAACTCTCATGATTTTGTCATGAGTCTCATGATAATTATTGTTTTCCTTAAAGCACCAGTTCCTGGAGTCAAGTGGATATGTGATGATTTCAGCCTTCATTCTTAAAGAAAAAGTAAGTTTCTAGCCCTTGTGACTGTAGAGAAAGCCTCAAATGTGACCCCGATGCACCCTAAAGTCTCACAAAGCAGAAGGCAAATAAAAAGAACACTAAATCTATTATTTTTACATAATCTCATGCTTTTAAAGCCACTCTCATTATTTTTGGTGAGCCTGACTCATGATTTTTGACTTATTTGGGGTTGCAATGCTGCAGACAGACAAACAGATGGAGGGTTTTAGACACTGATACAGTGTCTCATAAAAGCGTCCATGAAAAGTCAAATGGAAAATTCAAATTCAATAAGAACACTGTCTCATGGCTAAAAAGCCATAAGCAAAGAGTAATAACAACAGCAATGTACATAGCTGGAAGTGCAGTACCATGGGGAACTCTATTAGGTCCAATATTTATTTAACAACTTTATTAATCACCATGAAGATTTGTGAGTAAAGAGCATATTAATTAAATTTGCAGATAATACTAAACTGGGAGGCATCACAAGCACCAGTCAGGATAAAGAAATGTAATACATAGGAATTTAGAGAAACATGGGCTCAAAATAGCAAAATGAGATTCAGCTTTGAAAAACACAAACTAATGCATACCTCAGGGGAAAAATACTCATGTTGGGGGAAACCACAAACTCAGTAGGAGAGGAAAACCCTAGGGCTACTATGGACAGCAAATTAAACAAGAGCTTTCAGTATGATATAACTGTGAAAGGCCAACACAATTTTGGGCTGCAAGCACACAGGCTTTGGCTCAATGGAGCAGAGAGGAAATAGACTCTGTACAGATAAATATGTCTGGAATATATAGTGTTCAGTTCAAGGCACCAAATTAGCAGAAAGATGTAGACAAACTGGAGAGAGTTCAGAGAAGAGCAGCAAAAATGATCTAAGGACTATGGGGGCTGACTTATAAAGAACTACTAGTCAAGCGAATCTTGTACAGTATTGCTAATAAGGGACATAACAGTCAACAAATATCTGAAAAGGGTGTAATCACTAAGACCTCTATTCCCAAACTTCCCTGTGCAAACATTTAGCCCCGATGACCTCTATTAGGCTCTGTGCAGACACAGAGACCAGTCCAAATGGACCAGCTGGAATGTCTGGGGTGCAAGTCTGGAAAATAATTACTGAGTGTAGCATACGGGGTGGAATTCAACTTAATGGGATGACAAGGAACATTGAGGGTGATTATTAGGAGCCATTTCCAGATAGTGAGATATATTAGACTGTGGGACAGTCTCCCAAGGGGAGTGGCAGAAGCTCTGACACTTGGGACTATTAAAACTAGGGGGACAAATGCGACCCTATAAGCCCCTCAGTGCTAACTGGCAAAAGATTCCCAGTTCTGTAACAGCAACTCCTATGAGGCCTGACACACTCACTTCTTCTAACACATTGCTCTCATGGTATTTATTTGTAAGGAAGCTCGTGTGAGATATTAAATGAAAGCTTGTGTCATACTGGTCACCATAAATATTGTGAGATTTGTGTACGGGTGTTATTCAAGAAGTTGTATGTATTAAAAATAAGTTTGAACCATGTAACCAGACAGGGCTGATAAACAAATCTTTCCCAGAGAAAGGAATTTTGATTTACCTGTCTGCTTAGGTCTCTGTTGTCAATTAAGCCAGGTAAACCAAATACAATGGAGCGTATTTGCATCTGACTTATACAGGAGGGACAACTTAACAGAAGGATAATGAAGCAGCATGGTGCAGAGCTCAAGCAGCGGCAGAGAAGAACTTTATCTGGGGGTACACTTCAAAAGGACACATCTCATTCAAAGGTTTACTGGACTATGAGGAGGAGGAAGAACCACCCCTGGGTTATCCATCGCTGAAGGAGCAAAAAGGACAACACTTTTTATATCCATGAAAACTGGATCCTGGCCCTGGGGGCTGCTGATGCCGAGAGGTTACTTTAGGTCAGACGCTTATCTTAGACAAAGATTTTAGTCTGCTAAAGTTATGTTTGGTCTCTTAGAAGCCTGTTATGCTTTTATTTGTAACCATATCTGTTTCCCTTATCCTTGCTTTCTATCACTTAAAGCTCTATCTTTGCTAATAAATGTCTTGATTTATCTTAAATACATGTCAGTACTCTAATCTTAAGCAAAGCATGAATTCTTAATTGAATCAAACAACCTGGTGCATGCACTGTCTCTTTGGTCATCTGGTCATCTCTGGGAGTGCTCAGCGACACAGATACTGCAGGGGAATGCTCTTCCAGGGGCCTCAGGAACCTGGGCTCACCAAGTGTTACTTGCAAGGCAAAGCAAAGACTGGCAGAGCTAGGGAGGGATTGTTTGGGTGGCTAACTGATTCCGAGGATCAGGGAACTGCTACATAGTTTAAAACTAGCAAGTTTCACTTTAGCTGAGGCAGAGGGGTAACAAGGTGACTCATAGTTCTGGGATCCGCGAGAAAGCGTCAAAACAAAACACTAGAAAATGCCCTCTAGGAGTAATCCTGCATTGGCAGGAAGATGGCGTGGATGATCTAATATATCTTTTCCATCTCTACCTTCTATTATTCTAAGATAAAATAGGTTAATTTTACGGCTATCAGTTTTGATATTTGCTCCTTTAAAACAAAATCAGGATCTAGGGGAAAAAATGGAAAGCAGTAAAAGAGGAAATTTCTAAGGCATCAGTATCCAAATACAGGAATGACTTAAAGAAAAAGAAAACAGGTGCTCTGATAGTGCAGATGTTGATAATTAAAATTTAAGCAAAACCAATCTCAGTAATATATATATATATAAAGACGTTAAATTGCTGTTTAGCTTATTCTGGAAGAAAATTTAAAAGCTGGGGAGAAGTATACACAGGGGGAAACAATCAAAGATGATTTACTATACTTCATGCCCAAAGGTGATGTATACCATCTAGTAATAGATACAGCAGAACTAATAATAGTCAGCAGGCCTGAAAGGAAAATTCCCAAAATAAGGGAAAACAACGAGGAGTCCTTGTGGCACCTTAGAGACTAACACATTTATTTGGTCATAAGCTTTCGTGGGCTATAACCCACTTCATCAGATGCATGGAGTGAAAAATACAGTAAGCACGTATAAATATACAGTACATGAAAAGATGGATGTTGCCTTACCAAGTTGGGGGTCAGTGCTAACGAGGCCAATTAAATTAGGGTGGATGTGGCCCATTCCCAACAGTTGACAAGAAGGGGTCACATCTTCATCATCTGGACCTATGGAAAGGAGGCCCTTGAGGAATTCCAACAGGATTTCAACAATTTCCACCCCACCAGCAACCTCAGCCTGGACCAGTCCACACAAGAGATCCACTTCCTGGACACTACAGTGCATATAAGTGATGTTCACATAAACATCACCCTATACCGGAAACCTATTGACTGCTATACTTACCTACTTGCCTCCAGCTTTCACCCAGGACACATCACATGATCCATTGTTTACAGCCAAGCCCTAAGATACACTGCATTTGCTCCAATCCCTCAGACAGAGACAAACACCTACCGGGTCTCTATCAAGCATTCTTAAAACTACAATACCCACCTGGGGAAATGAAGAAACAGATTGACAGAGCCAGAAGGGTACCCAGAAGTCACCTACTACAGGACAGGCCCAACAAAGAAAGTAATAGAACGCCACTAGCCATCACCTACACCCCCAACTAAAACCTCTCCAGCGCACCATCAAGGATCTATCCTGAAGGATGATCCCTCACTCTCACAGACCTTGGGAGAGAATCCAGTCCTCGGACAGCCCCCCACCTGAAGCAAATGATCTCCAGCAATTACACACCGCATGACAGAAACAGTAACCCAGGGCCAATCCCTGCAGCACACCCCATTGCCAACTCTGTCGGCATAACTATTCAAGGGACACCATCATAGGACCTAACCACATCAGCCACACCATCAAGGTCTAGTTCACCTGCACATCTACCAATGTGATATATGCCATCATGTGCCAGCAATGCCCCTGTGCTATGTACATTGGCCAAACCGGACAGTCTCTACACAAAAGAATAAATGGACACAAATCATACATCAAGAATTGTAACATTCAAAAACCAGTAGGAGAGCACTTCAATCTTCCTGGACACTCAATAACAGACTTAAAAGTGGCCATTCTTCAACAAAAAAATCTTTTAAAACAGACTTCAACGAGAAACTGCAGAACTGGAATTAATCTGCAAATTTGACACCATGAAATTAGGCCTGGGACTGGGACAAAGACTGGGAGTAGCTGGGTCACTACAAAAAATAATTTTCCCTCTGTTGATACTCACCCCTTCTTGTCAACTGTTGGGAATGGGCCACATCCACCCTAATTGAATTGGCCTCGTTAGCACTGACCCCCAACCCCACTTGGTAAGGCAACTACCATCTTTTCATGTGCTGTATATTTATATCTGCTTACTGTATTTTTCACTCCATGCATCTGATGAAGTGGATTATAGCCCACAAAAGCTTATGCCCAAATAAATTTGTTAGTCTCTAAGGTGCCACAAGGACTCCTCGTTGTTTTTACTGATACAGACTAACATGACTACCCCTCTGAAACTTGTCAAAATAAGTGAGGGACATATGCAAGGTATATATGCCAGATAGAGAGGAATATATAATGAGGCTTAGAGTATATGTTGTAAATATTAAGGACAAGAAAGTTAGATAATACAAGAACATTGAACAATATTCAATAAAGTTTATAAAAGATCTTTTATAATATATCTTAATAGATTTGAGTAAATAATTGAGAGCAAATAATAATGTGGTCAACAAATTTAGGCGCCAGACTTGCAAATGATTGAGTGCAATTTACTCATGTCAGAGGTCCCAAAGAAGCTAGTGGGGCTACTAACATGAGTAAAGTTACATACACACTTAGGTGTGTGCTGCATCAGGGCCTTAGGTTTTTTCTGTTTGCATTCACAAAGCATCTGTGAGCACTTGATGATTTCCTCAATGTATTTGTTATGTGAAATGATTTACCAAACACTTCCTGGTCTGTAGATAATTCATGAGCAATTTCTTTCAAGTACTTGGGATTCAGCCTTTGAAAATTCAGTTCCACTGCAGGAGTGGGGCCTAAGCATGCAGGAACTATTGGAATAATTAAAGGGAAAGATGGCAATCATTATTATTACAGACTTAGTGCCTGGATTCTGCAAAGGTTTATGCATATGCTTAACTTCATGCATTGCCAGTAATCCCACTGACTTCTATCCCAATGGGAATTCAGTGGCACTACTTGCAATGTGTAAAAGCAAGCATGTGTGTACCTCTTTGCAGGATCAGAGCTGCAGGCTCCAGTCTCGCAATGAGATCTGTTCTGGTGGCCCTCTACACCCAGGCAGATCTCATTGCAGGATAGGATCCTTCTGTACCAAGAGGATATAAATCTCAGAATTAAAATCCAATGTAAGAAAAACAAAAATAAGGCATTCTAGACATAAGTAAGGCAATCTATACATTTAAGGCAGGCCAAATGTAATTACAATAACGATAGAAATTTTCTCAGGATTCACCAGATACAAACACACTATACTGCAGCAAAGGCTTGAGGTTCAACAATTTCAACTGTTTATTGCTTTTTACTCCTGTTTGCTTGGCAGAGCTGCAGATTCTGTTTCATTTTGTACATCATCAACAAAATTGTTTACTAAGTTCCAATCAGTGGAAACCCGTTGGAAACCTATTGACATTAAGGGAGTTTCAGAAGTGTCACTAAGGGCATAATCTGAAGCCAATGGTGTTGCACACATGTCACTGAGGGCCTAATTTGGCTTTCAGATCTTTAGTATTGTTGATGATAGGTGAGATGGAGAGAATCTAAAGTTGGCAGTGAGAGCCCAGGGTGAGTTTGCAGGATTAGCAGTTAGAATATCTGTCTTTTAATTTGCAAGCTGAGCACATTGGCTAAAGACATTCTTGAGAGACAATAAATATGGAACCCACCATGACAGTTTTACCAAGTCACTTTTCACAGTAGAGATGTTTTAACATCACGGTGGACAACCCCAGTGGCCTGCTGCCAAAATCTAATCACCATTTCCAGTCTTCAAAAGATTCCTGTGAAGTGATGTTGTACCTTTGATCCTCCTTTTGTAAATAAGTGCGGGCCAGGGTCACTTAGAGCCCAATGTGGGTGTAATTTAAAAAAGATTTGATACGGAGAAGTGGTAAAGGATGCCCCGGAGCCCCTGATATGACATAGCAAAACCACTTGCCTGCACCTTGATCTCTCTCTCTAGCTTAGGTACTTATCTGGCCTCTATTACCACAGTATATAAGCACCACATAAGCACTGGAAAAACTTGACTGGCAAGCATTGTAGTTGATAGAAATATACTGAGCCACAATAGTTTGTGAAAGGGAAATGTTCTGTAATAATTCACTCAGAGGGGTATTATTTTCTGTAATCAGATTTCATCTCAAAGATTTTTTTTCTCCATAATCAGCTTAATAATATAACGCCCCCCTGAGGTAGGGAAGTGGTATTAAACCCTTTTACAGCTGGGAACTGAGGATCAGAGAGATAAGGTAACGGTTTGTGGCAGATTAGATCACTATTCTGTCTCAGAAAGATAGGGCTGCCCTGACTTCCTCCCTTTGAAATGCTGCAGGAGGGGATGAGCAGAGGGGGAGGGGGAAGAGAAGGGGAGGTAATAGTGGTGGGGGTTGGTCTATGACTTGCAAGCCTCCTTCTCCCCACCAGCCTTTTTTCCCTTATGGGAGGCATAGGCAAGAATCCCTCAACTCCAGGCCTGATCCAAAGCCCAATGTAGTGGTGAATGGCAACGGGCTTCAGTGGGCTTTGGATCAGACCTTTTGAGAGTGCTTCTCGAAACATGACAAGATAGCTACCCCCATCTCTCTAATGATCTCTCTATATACAGTGCACGGATTCAAGTGCAATTACTGATGCAATCTAAATGTATGAATATGCCCTCCACACATTAAAATATTCAGTGAGGTGCAAAAGCCTAAAGAAGAGGAATGTAATATTGTTTTTATGATTATTACTATTGTTGTTGTTTTTGTTTTGCTAATGATAATTATTATTATATTTTTAATGATACTTCTCATTGTGCCTATCTGGAAACAAATAATAACTGCCCTGCTCTCCATGTAAGAGTTCCAGGGGAGCAACTGGAAGTTGTGGTGAAAAAGTCAGCATCAGAATCGTGTGGATGGCTCCTGTCCTTTTAAAAGTAGCTTATGACGTATGCAATAAAACCATCCATTTAAGGAAAAAAATAAAATAAAGCCTGTTCATCCAAATTTGGAAGTTACTTTTTTCTCTTTAGAGTGTGACATGCCTGAGTGCATATCAATCAAATCCTCACTCCTTCCCCTCTCTCTGCAGTTCTCAGAGTCAATGGAGTGGAGGGTCATTGTACGGTATTACAACAATGGCCCATTTTTAGCCTCTGTCCCACTGGTTTTTTGACTCTGTTGATTAAATGGATCATATTGCAGCGTTCCACGTGGTAATTATATTAGATGGGGGGACGCACTGATCTACTGTCGCACGATAACACCATTCGAGAGCATTTTAATGGGGCTTGGCAGATTTAAATATTATTTGAGGGTCCTGGAGTGTCAGACATTTCAATTTGTTATCAGGCCACTCATATCACTGCAGCAGTCATTAAACATATACCTTAATAAGGTTTCTTCTATGTAGGGTCAGTCATTATGGACGAGTAGGGGAGGGGAAAAGAAATAAATACACAGCTCCTCCTTCCAAGAGAAAGACTCAGGAAGTAATACAGTGGAGTCCCTACAGAGTACTGAACCATGTTTTCCAGATTTGCAAACAATCCAAGCAATATATTTCATATCCAAAGCAAATGAGAGAATGTAGATAAAAACAAGACTAGCTAACATCCTTGTTTTACATACTGTAAACACACTCATAATCACAAAGATGAAAAGTTAATTATTAGATCACACGTTGACTTATTTTACCACTAGGATAGGAGCTAATAGCCCACTTGGGTCATCTTTGACTTTATTAGGTTTTTACACCTGGGACAGTCTTTGCATATTACAATTAATCATCATAAATCATCAAGTACCAAGAGCAAATTAACGGATTAGCCATCTTCACCTTTCAAGCTGTAGGTAGAGCTGTGGTTTAGCTTCAAAAGGAAAGGGCTACATTCTCCATATGGTCTTAGATGGGGATGTTCTTTAAAATTCTTTTCCTTTTTATTGAATCTCTTTTTTTCAGATTTCTGTAAGTTTTGCCCTAAATAGCCTCAAACACACACACTCATTGTACACATTTTAAAGAATGGATGTTTTGTGAAGTATACACTGCTTTCAAAACAAACAATCAGAGACAAAAGGAGAGGAAAATAAGTTTGGGACAAGACACTGTTAAAAGCACAATTAAAGGCATATTGTGAGGTCAACTTAGACCGAAGGTTTAAGTTTTGTAAAAGTAAGGTTTGACAAAACCTAAATTCAGTGGAAATGCTTGTATGGCATTTAAAAATAAATTCCAGTGGAAATGGTGGTTTTGTAAGATTCAAACAATTCCTAGCAGTGTTTGCAACACAGGCATTGTGGCAGTATGCAGGGCCTGATCCTGCAAATGCTTACTTCTGTGAGTAGTCCTAAAGGTTTGATCCAGCTTCCACTGAAATCAAAGAGACTTTTGCTATTGACTACTGTGGGAGCAGGATTGAGCCCTGAGGGATGCCTCATCTCAGACTCATACTCAGAGCAGTTTATTTGTATTTACTGTGAAGGCGAATGTAGTGAACAAACTAAACAAGCAATGTCAATGGTGCAAAGTGAATTAGTTTTTAAAAATTCTTTCAGCTTAACTAATCTAAAGTATTCTTAATAGCACAGATAACGTGACATGTTTCCAAAGCTCCAATAAGGCAGTTCTGTCTTTTGAATTCACTGAATGACTTCAGTTGTCTCAGAACAACAAAAACAACCAGACAAATAAATTGACAATATAAATTAGTCCAGTTGGCAAGAGGATCCTTATTTACAATCTACATCCAGCCAAACTTCATTCTTCAATTCCATCTGCAGTCAATGCCAGTTTCAACAGCTTCCAATAGACAAGTCTTTGGAATTCTACCACACAATGTTCCAGACCGTAAAGGTGCAGTAACCCAAGGCAGCACCAAAGTTCTTAAACTTCTATACACCACATAGGAAAATTATACATAGTTAAATATATTGGGCCTGATCTGGTTTTCATTTAATTAAATGACAAATCTCCCATTGACTTATACGGAAGCAGGATCTGGCTGATGATATTTAACCTGGATATGTGCCTTTAAGAGAATTCTTTATTAAATATTCATCTATTTTTGTAGCATTCAAGTTATTCCCTTTTCCCCAAATGGCAGTTTTACAAGTTATGAAAATAAGGAAGGTTTATCACTGATGTGTGTGCAAAATTCCTATTAACAGACAGTACAATGGTTACATACTACATTCATTGAAGGGAGTATATTTGTGTTAATCAAAACATTAATCCAGAAGGAACCATTTTAGGGGACAATTTTCTGTGTAAGGTATATAAATGAGTGTAGCCTATCCTCTCTAAGAAAGAAGAAAGAATCCAGCAGAAATAATATAAATCCACATCTAATTTAAATTACACAAATCAGAGGGAGAAGGAACAAGCTGTCAACATGTGGCATTAGCTGTCATCTACAGCACAATTATTGTTATAAAACATAAAAACAATTGGAGACTGCAAGAATTTTTATAGTAGCTACTAATGTACCAGCAAGAGCGGCAGGCTTCATGGCTGTTTCTATCACTTGACTATACAGTACTCATGCATAGGGATTGAGTTTATTTTGCTTGGATATTTAAGACTGAAAATGTATATGTTCCAATTCATTTGTTCCCACATGACTAACATTTTCTTAATATCTTTATTTGGCGAACAAAATATCTTATTCCAAAAGGTACCTTTATTTAATTTATTTACTTCAAATTTAAACAGATGAGATACATAAAATTCAACTCTCCCAAGCTCTAAGAACCTTGATAAAAATTAAAACCACAATCTGTAACAAAAACAGAACAGCAATAGCAGACCAGTGCTTAATCCCATCCATCACAAGACAGCCAGTTGAGCAAGGACAATACAAAACAACCCCACATCAGCTGCCACAAACATACTAAATATAAAATATAGGGAGCATGAGGAGTGGTTTAGGGCATAGGTATTATAGGCCCATGTCTAGGTATGCAGCATATGGAGTCATGTGATTACAGCAGAATCTCTGCTTTCACTTTAAAAAAGTAGGTTTCTGAAGGAGAAGAGGACAAGATCAGGCAGCACAGCGTTCATCTTCTTATCAAACATCAAATCCAAAAGAGACGCCTCAGGTAAGACAAGTTCATTTTGAATTCACTCCTCTGACAAACGAAACCAGAGCCAATGCTAACAGATTTCACGCTTATTTACAAACCACCACAGACTAATGGGTTCATAAAGGAGCTCGCTGATGCCTTGTCGTCCCAGGAAATTTTAACATGCATATCAACAGGCCATAGATAAGGGGCATAAGTCCCAAAACCCATCTCCACACTTGCCTTCCTAAGACTTTCATAGGTCATCTCTGGTCCAACCCACATGGCTAGTCACACAGTGGACTTGATCTTTGGCCCAGGTGTCAATATCAAGGACATCAAAACCCAGTCACTGTCGTAGACAATTCATCACCTCATTAAGGCGGTGGTCAGAGCTCTTCCAGATCCCAGGCAACAAGACAGACCCAGGATCCTGATTCGACCACAAAGTCTCATGGACTCCACCAAATTCCAAAGTCTGCAAAGGACAAAAACACTCCACGCACAGGATGAGGATCTGGTGAATCATTATCTTTGTACACTAGCCTCAACCATTGACACTCTGGCCCCTAAATGGTCCTCCCCGCTGTCCACAGAGATCTCCTTGGATTTCTAACACCCTGTTCCAGATGAAGACAGAGGTTCAGAAACTCACGTGCTGATGGCAGAAAATGAAGGTTGATACAAACAGAATAAAATGTGTTCCTTACAGCTTATGCTGAGGCTGTATTAGAGGCCAAGAGAACTTTCCCTCTAGCCTTCACTTGAAGCTGCCAAATCATCCCTCCATCCCAGGGAGCTTTCCAGGGTGGTAAACCGCTTCAAAAATCCTCTGTGCCTGGCATCAGAACTGAGCACCAAGCGCTGTGAAGAACTATTACCCTGCTTTGCTGAAAAGATCACACACATGGGGGATGGCTTCCCAAACAACCTGGACCTGCTCCACCTGAACCCACCAACCAACAGCCCACAATCACAGGGATGGCCCAGTGTTTGGATGAGATCAGCTCACAGAAGAGGAACAGCTGGTTGAAGCTGAACCCAAGCCAGACAGAGATGAAGCTGGTGGGCAAAGGAAAGCATTTTAAAGAGTTTGTAGCCATGATGCAGTCACCTTCAGTTGAAGATACACACCCACAATTGGGCAATTCAGTCCATAGTTTAGAAGTGCTCCTGAATGCATCTCTGATGTTAAGCTCTCATATAGCAGTATTCATAAATAATGCCTTCTACAATCACCAATTAGGTGGGAGACTCCATCCCATCCTAGCGAACAATTACCTGCCCTCAGATATTCACCTGGGCATGAAGCCTTTAGCGCTTAGGAAACTCCAACTGGTAGAGAACACTTCAGCAGGACTCCTAAGTAACACACAAAGCATATTAAACCTGTCCTCTGTGCCCTACTCTGGCTTCCTATATGATCTCAACTCAAGTTCAAGTTCTCAATCATTATCTTCAAGGCACACAATGGTCTGGCCCCAAGGTATCTAAAAGATAACTAAATCTCCAGGATGAAGATTGTGGACAATAACTTCACTCTTCTGGCACAATGGAATATTGTACAATGAGGTAAAAGCTCATCTGTGCAGGAGCCTGACGGCAACCGGGGATAGGAGTGGTTGAGCCTCATTGCTAGAGCAGGTGTAAGTAGCCAGGAGTTGGAGCCCAGCATCAGAAACGGAGTCAGAGGCCAGATGCCAAAGCCAAGGGTCAGCAGCAGAGTCAGAGGTCAGGAATCAGAGCCGAGGGTTAGAAGCAGGTTACCTGGAATGAGGCAGGGCAGGGGCATGGCTGGCTCCAAGGCTGGAGCAGAGTTGGAACAAAGCTGGGAATAAGCAGGCACAGGTGCTGTACAGCCATGAACAATGCTTTGAGCAGCCGCTGAACAGCTGCTGGACTTAAGAGCCAGTCTGCTGACTCTTCCCACCAATCAGGCACCGTAGCCAATTAGACAGCCTACTATAGGCCAGCTGTGCTCGTTAGGTTGGCTGGAGACTGGCTCTGCTGAAGACCCTGTTCCTGACACAGAACCATGGAATGAACTCCCACAGGAACTGAGGTCCATCTCAAACCTCACCATCTTCCGCTCCAAGCGTGCACTTCTTTGATGTTGTCTTCTCTAACATAGACATCTCTCTATGTAAAAATAATTTATTACTATTAATTAATTATTATTATTATTTATTATTAAAAATCAAAAACAAAGGACCCCACTGCACACACTTCACCCCTGTGGAGGGGATGAGAGTACAAACACAGGACAGATGGTAGTCACATTGCTTAATGAACTGCTGGAAGGCATTCAGATGCTACAGGAATGGGCATGGTAGCACAAAATATTTAGAACAGAATAGCCCTCATGATTATGAAGAAAAGCTTGAAAATATGACTTCAGTGCAACCAATGCAGTGATGTCTGCCTGAGTCTCCAGATAGCCTGAAACAACAGGTCTCGCTACTGTGGATTGCCTCATTCATCTTGTTGTGATTGTAATTCCAGGATCCATTGCTATGCGGGGGAGGGCCCATCAACAGAGGACCCCTACCCCAGAAGAGGACTCTTGTGTATGAAAGAAGGATTAAAGTTCAGCAGCCCTGGCCCAGCTGTCAAGTAAATATATCCAAACTGCTGCTGCAAATAATACCAACCCTATAACTCTGCAAATGAGAGGCCCTGGTACTCCCAAAGGAAAAGGGGCCCCTTGTTGCCAGTTCCAGTGGCAGAAAAGGGGCCACATGCTGCAATCCCTGCCTCTCTGTGGAGGCAGGGCCCATGGCACAGGGATATGGCTAGGGGCAGGGCTGCAGGGTTGAGCTATGGGAGACACCATGTTGTGATATGCCTAGGGCACCAGCTCTGGGGATAACTGTTGTCTTTGGCGTGCTTTATTTCATAGAATATCAGGGTTAGAAGGGACCTCAGGAGGTCATCTAGTCCAACCCCCTGCTCAAAGCAGGACCAATCCCCAACTAAATCAAAGTGTTTCGTAATACTAGTTTTTAAAATCAAAAGAAATTAAATCACAAAACACAACTTAACCTGTACAAAAGGACTGTGGATAGATAACATCATTTTAAAAGTGATACCTTAATTATATGGCACCTAGTTATATATGTTAATGATATATACTGACCTATCTGACCATCTTTTGTAACTGCATAGTGATATTTCTGCCTGAAATTCACTAGCAAAAACCAATTAAACAAAAAACTGGTCCCTGAAGTCAGAAGAAACAAGGGAGGTATTTATTTTATACTATTACTGTATACAAAGAAGTGTGCCCAGATCTGAAAGTGGGTAGGCAAGATATGTGTCCTAAGCACCATTTTACAATGGTGGTTAAAGACTATTCTTCATCTAGCTGAAAACAGGGGAGACAACATGTATCACTGTCCCTTTTTCCAGTACCAATGTACAATTCTTAGGTCAGTGTCACCACTCTGGTGACATCCTGGGCCTTGCTTTACTATACATATATACTAGGGCTGTTGATTAATCGCAGTTAACTCACGTGACTGACTAACAAAATAATTAATCACGATTTTAAAAAATGAATCGCGATTAATTGCAGTGTTAATCGCACGGTTAAACAATAGAATACCAATTTAAAATTTATTAAATATTTTGGATGTTTTTCTGCATTTTCATGTATATTGTATTCTGTGATGTAATTGAAATCAAAGTGTATATTATTTTATTATAAATATTTGCACTGTAAAAACGATAAAAGAAATAGAATTTTTCAATTCCCCTCATACCACTACTGTAGTGCAATCTCTTTGTAGTGAAAGTGCAATTTACAAATGTAGATTTTTTTGTTAAATAACTACACTCAAAAACAACAATGTAAAACTTCAGAGCCTACAAGTCTGGAGAAAGGGGTAAACAGTGAGGTGGCAAAGTTTACAGACGATACTAAGCTGCTCAAGATAGTTAAGACCAAAGCAGACTGTGAAGAACTTCTAAAAGATCTCACAAAACCAAGTGATTGGGCAACAAAATGGCAAATGAAATTTAATGTGGATAAATGTAAAGTAATGCACATTGGAAAAAATAACCCCAACTATACATATAATATGATGGGGGCTAATTTAGCTACAACTAATTAGGAAAGAGATCTTGGAGTCATTGTGGATAGTTCTCTGAAGACGAGCACGCAGTGTGCAGCGGCAGTCAAAAAAGCAAACAGGATGTTAGGAATCATTAAAAAAGGGATAGAGAATAAGGCAGAGAATATCTTATTGCCCTTATGTAAATCCATGGTACACCCATATCTTGAATACTGCGTACAGATGTGGTCTCATCTCAAAAAAGATATACTGGCATTAGAAAAGGTTCAGAGAAGGGCAACTAAAATGATTAGGCGTTTGGAACGGGTCCCATATGAGGAGAGATTAAAGAGGCTAGGACTTTTCAGCTTGGAAAAGAGGAAACTAAGGGGGGATATGATAGAGGTATATAAAATCATGAGTGATGAGGAGAAAGTGAATAAGGAAAAGTTATTTACTTGTTCCCATAATATAAGAACTAGGGGCCACCAAATGAAATTAATGGGTAGCAGGTTTAAAACAAATAAAAGGAAGTTCTTCTTCACACAGTGCACAATCAACCTGTGGAACTCCTTGCCGGAGGAGGTTGTGAAGGCTAGGAGTATAACAGTGTTTAAAAGAGAACTAGATAAATTCATGGAGGTTAAGTCCATTAATGGCTATTAGTCAGGATGGGTAAGGAATGGCGTCCCTAGCCTCTGTTTGTCAGAGGCTGGAGATGGATGGCAGGAGAGAGATCACTTGATCATTACCTGTTTGGTTCACTCCCTCTGTGGCACCTGGCATTGGCCACTGTCGGTAGACAGGATACTGGGCTGGTTGGACCTTTGGTCTGACCCAGTATGACCATTCTTATGTTCTTGGTGCTTGGAGAGGGAGAAGTGTGGTGTTCTTTCTGCCTTTGTTTCTGGTAAGAGTCAGTTCTTGAGGCAGAGTTGCTCATGGGAACAGGGTGTTGGTATTGGGCTGAGGTTTCTGAAAGAAGCAGTTGCCCTGCATGCTGTTTGACCATCTCTGTTCAAGGACTAGTATATATTAAGGCTGTCAAGTGATTTAAAAAATTAATAGTGATTAATCACATGATTAAAAAATTAATTGCGATTAATGACTTGATTAATCGCACTGTTAAACAATAATAGAATGCCATTTTACTTAAATGTTTTGGGATGTTTTCTAAATTTTCAAAAATATTGATTTCAATTACAACACAGAATACAAAGTGTACAGTGCTCACTTTACATTTATTTTTCATTATAAATATTTACACTGTAAAAAAACGGAAGAATAGTATTTTTCAATTCACAATACAAGTACTGTAGTGCAATCTCTTTATCATGAAAGTTGAACTTAAAAATGTAGAATTATGTATAAAAAAGCCTACATTAACAAATAAAACAATGTGAAATTTTAGAGCCTGCAAGTCCACTCAGTCCTACTTCTTGTTCAGCCAATCGCTCAGACAAACAAGTTTGTTTACATTTACAGGAGATAATGCTGCCCGCTTCTTATTTACAATGTCACCTGAAAGTGAGAACAGGCGTTCTCATGGCACTTTTGTAGCTGGCATTGCAAGATATTTATGTGCCAGATATGCTAAACATTCGTATGCCCCTTCATGCTTCGGCCACCATTCCAGAGGACATGCTCCCATGCTGATGACGCTCATTAAAAAAATTAATGCATTCATTAAATTTGTGACTGAACTCCTTGGAGAAGAATTGTATGTCCCCTGCTCTCTTTTATTGCCATATATTTCATGTTATAGCAGTCTCGGATGATGACCCAGCACATATTTTTCATTTTAAGAGCACTTTCATTGCAGATTTGACAAAACACAAAGAAGGTACCAATCGGAGATTTCTAAAGATAGCTACAGCACTCGACCCAAGGCTTTAGACTCTGAAGTGCCTTCCAAAATCTAAAAGGGACGAGCTGTAGAGCATGCTTTCAGAAGTCTTAAAAGAGCAACACTCTGAGGCAGAAACTACAGAACCCGAACCACCAAAAAAGAAAATCAACCTGCTGCTAGTGGCATCTGACTCAGATAATGAAAATGAACATGCATCGGTCAGCACTGCTTTGGATAGTTACCGAGCAGAACCCATCATCAGCACGGGAGCATGTCCTCTGGAATGGTGGCCAAAGCATGAAGGGGCATACGAATGTTTAGCATATCTGGCACGTAAATACCTTGCAATGCCAGCTACAAAAGTGCCATGAGAACGCCTGCCGCCCCATTCCAAATGCCGCCCCAAGCACCTGCTTGGAAAGCTGGTGCCTGGATCCAGCCCTGCACTGGGCCCAATCCTATTTCCCTGCTGTCAGAAATTCTTCATATTGTCAGGACAATCCCCTTCAATGTTATTCTCTCCAACTCCCACCACCACCACCACCACCACCCACACAGTACCCAAAATGCTTCCCACTGTGATATGGAAAAAGATATCCTGGTTTTATACTCCTGAACTCTACCAAAGAGAAACAGCAGCTCTGTTTCTGAGGTGAGCTGATATCACAGCAGATACAGTTCTGGCAAATGGGGAGCGAGGGGTATATTCCCACCAAACTAAAAATACCCTGCAGTTGTGAGCACTTTATTCCCTGACTTATCTTACAATGGACAGTAGTAAGAAGGGTCTTGCACCTTTAAACCACCACAATATGACATAAGAATGAAATGTATCCAATATCAGCCTGAAACTAAGAACAATTGTTTCAAGGTCATTGTTATGGCTCTTTTAACATTGATGGCACACAATATTCCCATTGATTTCACTGGGACTTGCACATAAGGAATGAAGCATTAATTCCCAGTTCAGTTTTACCCAATCCCATTTTGGAGACCTCAGCCATATGTACACACAGCTGACTAGCTTTATATGCCAGGAAAACAAAGCAAACAAGGTGGGTGAGAGAACATCTTTTATTGGATCAACTTTTGTTGGTTAAAGGGACAAGCTTTGGAGCTTCTCTCTCTCATATCCTGGATCCAACACGACTACAACAACACTTAAAGCAAACAGACAAGTAAAGAAAAAGCATTTTACTTTGCCTGCCCACATCCGAAAGTGAGTAAGAGAAATGACCTCAGCACCACTTTAGAACTTTGTTAAAGACTATTCTGTATATGGTTGGAAGCAGGGAGACAAAATGTACTGTTGCTCCTTTTTCCAGTACCAACATCTTATTCTGACTCCGGCATCACCTCTCTGGGGAGTGTCTCACAATCTTTAGCATTCCAACACCCCTGGAAGGTAAGGCAGTGCTATTATTGAAGGTATTTTTTAAAAATAGTCTTGCAACCCAACTTGATCCTACACAAAAGTTAATCATGGGCTTATAGCATTGTCTGTTGCCATGAAAAAGATACAGGGTAGGAAAAGTAGTTGTTCTGGGCAGGTTTGCCATTCAAGAAGTGGAATTTGGACATGTTGGCAGAGGGCTAGAATTTGACCATCCTGGATGAACAATGTGTGTGTGGGAGAAACTGGGAACTGGAGGATGGGTAGGTGGGGTCTGATGTTACCTTGAGAACCAGGTGGGCACTCAACTGGAAGAGGGAAATGAGGATATAAAAAGATACAAAAGGAGCAGTAGGTAGTTCTGGAAGGAGACCAGATGTATGGGAGCAGTGACAGTCTACCAGCAGAGGCCTTTCTCTACTCAGAAAATAATATCAAAGTAAAATAAGTTTATGTTCAACTCAATCTGTGCACTTTTCACAGCAGTTAGTTTAGTAGAAGTCTGTGATTGCAGATTTCAGAGTCATATGGCCCCATGGTACATTCTATGCAGTAATGAACCACAGACTCACTCACTACCTGCAAAGTCTGCAACTTAATGACTAGTTGGGATTTCTGGGGCTGAGATGAAAATGCGAACAGTCTCCTCTTTCAAGTGTCTTACTGTACTCTGACTGCAGATGATACTGAATAAAGTTGTAAACATATAAACCAGTCATTGGAGTTGAGAGCTTGTCACTGTACTTTTCCATTGTCTGACGTACAGGGTTAGTCTTTGTGTCCTGCAAAATCCACAGCTGAGACCCCTTCAAAATTTGAAGGAGGACCCCAGCCAATATGTGGCTGTGGAGACACAGAGGCTGCCTGGGCTGCTGTTTATGGTTCGAGGGCCATCCTGATCGCCCCTCCATCCCATATCCAGCTGTTTGCAGCTGAGTCACTCAGCTGTCAAGAGCCAAAATGATTTCTGGCCACAATATGGAGAGAGGTGGCTCAAAATTGTGAGAGAACCTAGAAATAATGGAGTACAGGTGTAATCCCAAGTGACGCAGAGAAGAGACTAGGTAAAAATCAGTGCAGATTAGAATTAGCAGAAGGAAAGAATAAAAACACTCTGTAGGTAACTATCAGTCTGTTGGTAACTATGCAGACACAATGTGGAAGCAGTTTGCTTTTACTTTTCTGAATAAGACTGATTTTTCATCTAGATTTGCCTGGTTACCTCATGGGTGTGTCATCTCATAGATAAGTGATCAAATGAAAGCTCTCACAGCAAGTCTCTTGGGAGGTCAATTAGAAAACTAAAGTTGATTAGAAATGTATAATCAGAAAAATACCGTGTTGCATTTAAAAATCAGTCCCAAAATAGAAAAATCCTCTTAATAAAGTACAGATACTTGATACATCATCACAGAATAACAACTCCCTTTCTGCATGGCTTCACCTAAACAAAGTCACCCCATCGGGAGTTGTCATAAATATAAAGGTAAGGATAACCACCTTTCTTTATACAGTGCTATAAAATCCCTCCTGGCCAGAGGCAAAACCCTTTCACCTGTAAAGGGTTAAGAGGCTAAGGTAACCTAGCTGGCACCTGACCCAAAATGACCAATGAGAGGACAAGATACTTTCAAATCTGGAGCGGGGGGAACAAAGGGTCTGTCTGTCTGTGTGATGCTTTTGCTGGGAACAGATCAGAAATGCAGACTTACAACTGTTAAGTTAGTGAGTAATCTAGCTAGAAATGTGTTAGATTTCCTTTTGTTTAATGACTCGTAAAATAAGCTGTGCTGAATGGAATGTATATTCCTGTTTTTGTGTCTTTTTGTAACTTAAGGTTTTGCCTAGAGGGATTCTCTATGTTTTGAATCTGATTACCCTGTAAGGTATTTACCATCCTGATTTTACAGAGGTGATTCTTTTACCTTTTCTTTAATTAAAATTCTTCTTTTAAGAACCTGATTGATTTTTCATTGTTCTTAAGATCCAAGGGTTTGGGACTGTGTTCACCTGTAGAAATTGGTGAGGATTCTTATCAAGCCTTCCCCAGGAAAGGGGGTGTAGGGCTTGGGGGGATATTTTGGGGGAAGATGTCTCCAAGTAGGCTCTTTCCCTGTTCTTTGTTTAAGACGCTTGGTGGTGGCAGCATAGGGTTCAAGGACAAGGCAAAGTTTGTACCTTGGGGAAGTTTTTAACCTAAGCTGGTAAGAATAAGCTTAGGGGGTCTTTCATGCAGGTCCCCACATCTGTACCCTAGAGTTCAGAGTGGGGAAGGAACCTTGACAGGAGTGCTGCCTAAAGCACCCATTTATTACCATGTGTTCTGCTTTATGAAACAAATGTGTTTCTGCACTCATTTAATCACCAGCAACCTTCCCATAACTAACTCTTTACTTGTGAGCATGCTAACTAGGGCTGATCAGAGCTGTAAGTAGGAAATGTAATTTTGCTCTCCAATTGCCCTATTCATTATCCTCCTCAGCATTTACATTCTGCACAATATTAGGATGTTGCATATAATGTGATCATTTACTATGTGGCTGTGACTGCCAAATACAATGAATAAAATAGAGTCTTCTGAGGGAGTTATTCTACATACAGGAAAAACACCGCTTAGTTTAATGGGGTTTAAAAGTTATCAAGTGCAGTGCAATGTATATAGAACATACATTCTGTGTTTTCAGTTTTCTTTTATGTACAGAATAAAACAGACTAATATTTACAGTCCACATGACTCATCAAGAAACATATTGCTTCTCTCAGCCCTTTCAGGGCAGAAATAATTGTTAGTTATATTTGTGCTGGTACCACTATATCCATGAACACGTAGAAGGGGAAATATTTTTATCTACTATGGGTATTTTTCTTTCTATTCAGCTAATTTTAGATGTAAATAAACATGACAGGCATTAGCAAACTGGGGAACCTAAACCTGTAGTGCCTTTCCCTAAAGAAACCTGCTTTGATCTAGCTCAGAAGATGGACTGAAAGATGCATGTGTTCAAAGCAGCAATAATTTTTGAGGGGAATGCTGGCTTTTCAGAAGGTCCTTTCCCCCCGCCCCCTCTCCTCCCACTAATTGGAGCCAAGATTTAAAGACTTTAAAACTCACAATTGATTGACAGAAGTTATATTTTTATAAAATGCGGCATTTGTGAAGAAATCCTTTCATATGCTAGAGACACAAGCATGGAGTACATGTGTGCCATGGTGATAAAACACAGAGTCTGAAATCCTTCCCATTTGACTCTATCTTAAGCTTTTCTATAGCGATCACCACCACAGTATACAAGCATGTATTGGGTGTGAATTAATTTTCATGGGTAGGACCTATGAAAATGATCTTTAAGTAAGTGACTTTACTTCTACAAAATGAGGTGTAATAACAGCAGCACTGTTCAGTTGGTGTGGGACTGATGGGAAACATACTTCTCATGGCTGCTAGTCTGGATGTAATCAGCCTTATACCTCGTGTACACCTGAATTATTCATTCATTATACTATTTCTCATTAGAACAGCTGCATGCTTTGGAGCTTGTTCAAACAAAGACTGCAAGTGCATACTCCATACTAGCACTAGAAATTACACTGAATGTTGACTGTTTGAAGGTAGATGCTGCATTGAGCGAGTAGCTGTTCTTCAGTGGGACATTACATTGAAGTTCATTCTATTATACAGGTGGGAGTTAGAGCGGCCATGTGGAGTTGGTTAAGAAACACTAGCCAAATAATTTTATTTGCTCACAGTATTTTCCAAATAAATCATTCAGCAAACAGATGGTTTAAATTAAAAGTCTATGTCACTTTTGGAAAAGAGTAGTGTAACTCCAGTGACTGATCCGATATCCCTTGTATCAGTCAAATAGATTTCAAATGCCCCAGGACTACATATTCATTATTGCAGGCATACACTGGCTGCTATATTGCCCATACAGTCACTGCACTACCAGTGTCTAGCTCATCACTGTAAGGCACTTTCATTCTTGATTTCAAGAATATCATGAGTATGAAATGTGTTCTATGAAAAAAACAAAATCCTATTCTGTTCCAGAACATTGTGTGGAAGGCGGAGCAGAGGTTAGTCAATACTATTCAACCCAAATGAATTACACTGGAATTGGCACTGGGGCTTCTGGACACTACTTGTAATATAAATATATGATAAAAACAACAACAACAACACAGAATAGCGTAACCTTTCTGCCACGTGGAGTCGGCAGCAACAAGGGCTGGGTTCAATATCTATTCTAGCAGTTCCTTTTTAACAATAAAACATAAAACCGGCTCAAGCCCCCACCCAGTAACCTGGAAAAATTGCACCCCATCCCTGGGCACCTCTAGGAGGCACTACTTCCCCACTCAGAAGCACTTGTGTGAAGAAAAGGAGCTTTTTATAAAAAGGGAAAAGTAACCCAGCATTAACTTGGGAAAACGCCACAAGCATTATTCAGAAGCATATGACCATGAACAAAACAACCATCCCGGAGTACACTGGGCAGTGCCCTTGCCAGAAAGCCCAACCAACCAAAGTTCCTTCAATGTGCCACTCCCCTCCCCCACCACCACACCCCACTCACAGTTGTTGTCCTTTGCCAGAGTTCAGAGGTGCATTCGCATGAGTTCATCTCTCACAAGGACAGCGGGGGAGGCGCCTTGGCTTGCTCCTCTATCAATTGCTCTGTCATCACTCGCTCAGCTTGTTGATCGCTCACTCCACTGTCAGCTGCTCTGCTGTCACTCACTCCACCACTGCCCTCTCTACTGCAACTGTTGGGGTGTCTTGAAGTCCTACCACTTAACTTGACTTTCAGCTGTTAGTGGGGGGACAAGCTGGGCAGTCTGTGCAAGCTGGGCAGTCTCTTTCAGCAGAGACATTGTCCCACCACAGGTCTAATACGTAGACCTGGTTATCAGTGGTTTCCGCTCTAGTGATCCACAACAAAAGACTTTCAAGTGAGACTTAATCAGCTCTGTTATTACACAGCGGAGAGGAGGAGGGTCAAAGGTGTCTAGTATTCTTAGGCAGGGCCCATACAACCAGGTTGAAACATCTGCCCATTCTCAATCTCATCTTCTCTGAGCTTTGGCACCCCTACCCCCTTTATTAGCCCTGCACCCAATAACAGAATGACTTGCAATCCAACACCAGCCTGATCATTTGAGCAAAGGAGATCCATCCTGCTGTGCACCTAGCTAGAGTGCATGTCTATGCAAACAAGGTTGGTTCCTGAAGTCTTCTATCCCATCTCATCACTACATGTCACAGGAGAGCTCATTCAGACCCTGCTTACATCAACATTTCACAATATGAGGCTCTCTTTTAACATAGGGAAAAGGAGAAAACAGATTATTCTGAACTGTTTTGTTAAAAAGAAAATGAATATGTGCTAGGTCAGCTCAGTGACTTAGGTCTTGTCTACATGGGGAAGTTTTTTCAGTATAATATAAGGTGTGAATTTAAACTGATATTGTTATACCAATATAACACACACACACACACACACACACACACACACACACACATTAACACTCATATTGTGGTATAAGAGTTTCTTTTTACAATTTGATGTATATTGTTTGGGAAATGGTTTAAGATAAACCAAAAAAAGTCACTCTTATTCCAGAATAGGAGCGTTTACATGGTGGGATTTGCTGATATAACTATATAACTGGTAAAACTTTCTCATGTAGGCAGGGCCGCACAAATAGTGAAGCAACCTGCCATAGAGGAGGACAGATTTATGAGTGATTTTAGGGAATAGTTCTCTGACTATGGGAGCAGAGGGGTGTTTGGGAGATGATGTACTGGACTCTAAAGGAGGTGAGAAGGAGGGTTGGCAAGAGAACAAGATTTCCATTTGTGAAAAATTTCAACCTTTTAAAATTCGTTTTTATTCTGATCTGAAACAAAAATTAGATCTTTAATTTTTTTTTCACAAAAAAAGACACACAAGAGAAAAAGTCCCACCCAACCCACAATAGCAAATAGCCCCCTGCTTAGTGCACTCACCTGGTATACAGGAAATGATTCCACAGAACACTGGTTTCAATAAACCAGCATTTTTTGGCAGAAAATAAGTTTTGTTGAATTTTTTTCCATCAGCTCTAGTGAGGAGATGGAGGGTTTGTTTGTCACCTTATACATGTCTTCTAGTTGTAATACTGTGCTCACTCTGGCTCTCCAAGCCAAGACAGTAAACCTAGAATGTTTCATTTACCAAAGTCCTGGACCATTCTCAAATAACTGTTAAGCAACAAGAACCACTGAGATCTAAGCTTTGGAGTGTCCCCTGAAATTAGCAAAGAGTGGTGCAGTGATTGTAGAGCTCAGCCTGTCAGATTTATCTGCCAAGGCTTGCTCCAGAAATCACCAGAATTTAGATTTGGAAGACATAGCTATGTGATTTCAGAACACATTGCTTTGAAGGTCTGTTTCTGCTCCCTAGCTCCACCTTCTGGAACTGCTTTTAACCATTGATTGACCAAATTCTTCAAGCCTAAAAGGCAAGCATCAGATTTATTTCTGAGAAGGAATGTATTTGCCATCTATTGCCTTTGTATTTCCTTTTTGTCGTCAGTTAACTCAGCATACATTGGCAGCACCTAGTTCCCTGCTAGGCACACAGATCACTATGGTTTACAGATGGCCTACAACTGATGAAATGGCAAAAGAGGAAGTTGGGTTGAAAGAGGCAAAATCTGATCCATTTAATCACAGACAATGATAATGTTTCTGTTTCTGGGTAGTGGTAATGACAAACATGAAGACATAACTTGGGGTGATAGTGTCCTGAACTAGTTATCACTGCAGATAATATTTGATCATTAGTTCCATCTACACAGAATTGGCATTGTACTTCTATTTTCTTAAAAACAAAGCTCTGTTTAGGTTCTTTTATCCAGGATCTTTGTCATAACACTGAGTCTCTGGAAACCTCATGTATCTCCACTGAACTATTTTTCATCCACTAGGTAAGTTTTGTAATAAATCTTTGTCTGCCTTTAGTTAACCTGTGAGCCTGAGGTACTCACCAGTCCCACAGCGGTGAAGTTTACTCCCCACTGCAAGGAGCAGCTGATACAGTGGCACCTGATATGTGCCACTCAATGTATGCAGATAAATTGGAGCCAATTGATCATCATGTCTTCACCACTCCTCAATCTTACTGAATACAAAAAGTTGCTTACTGGATACTGACTCTGGTATCCCTACAGGTTTCTCTGTTTAGAGTTTAACATTTCAAAAGTGGTCATCATTTCAATATCTATGTTTTGGAGTTGTAAAGGTAATCTTACATCATAGTTCTGTTGCCATGTAGGGGCTGGTTCAGCCCCTGGCATAAGTTAGGGCTTAGGGCTGTTCTAGCTTGTACATGGCTTTCTATGGCCAAACAGGGCCATTCTAGCAGCCAGCAATAGCTGACATATGGAGGTGCTCCTGCCATGCCCCTTAAAGTCCCCTATATTAAAGGTTGTGGTGATGATGGGGGTTGTGCGGGATCTACACAATGCACAAGTTCCCACCACACAAGGGAAATTTCAAGCTGGCCAGATCTGATGCTTTACAACAGCACAGGAGTGAGACAGAGAATAGAGCCCTAGGACCTTAACTTTGATCGAATATTCAGTGGGTAACCAATGCAGTGTTCAGGGTACCACATAAAGTGCTTCCTTTGAGCAGTGCTTGCCAGCAGGCAGGCTGCTGTGTTCTGACTCCTGGAATACCCTTATTTTTTGTGGATTGTGTCCAAAGTACAGTATATTGCAATAATTAAGCCTGAAGGTCATAGATGCCCGGATTATTGTGACTGTGTGAGGACCTGAATTTAAGAATGGCCATACTTTGTCGGACCAATGGTCCATCTAGCCCAGAATCCTGTCTTCTGACAGGGCTCGGTGCTAGATGCGTCAAGAAAAATGGCCAGAACAGGGCTATCTATTGAGTGATCCATCCTGAAGTCTCAGCTTCTGGCAAAAGTTGCCTGGCCAGCAAAAGGTGGTAAAAAGGATTTTATACTGTTGTTGCTATGTGGGCGTCCTATACCAAGGAGGAGTCCATGGCTGTGACTGCACTAGGATTTGATTTTTTTTTGTCAAAAATGTCGCACTCTGCTCCACATCTGGCAGCACCAGTAGGAACACTTGTGCAGCTCCTGTGTTCAGCAAGGAGTGTGTTGTCTAACCCAGAGCAGGTCCAAAAGACCTGGTTTTTAAAATGCTGGCAGCAGTCAGAGGCCTTCTTATACTAACACTCCCACTGTTGAGACCAATGGTGCAGCTACCCTGGTGATAGCAACAGAGGAGAAATTTTGCCAAAATATTCTTGTGTGGCTACATCATAATTGGGTAGATCTGGAGGGGAGGAAAAAATGTGGCAGAAGGCACCCCAAGAAGAAGAGAGAGGCAATAAAAGATGACCAGAATTGTCCTGTTCCTCCTCTCCCATCTATTCTGGTCACTACCCTTCTATCTCCTCCCCAAGCTTTCACTATCTTTTTTTCATCTGCTCTAATATGGCATAATTTTACTTTGTGAAATAATATGACTGAATGCAGAAGCACCTCTTGGGAGGCATCACAAAGCACCAGTGAAGTTCTGCAAAATGATGCGGGGAAGGGAAAGAACTCAATTCTTATATATTCTAGCTCCCTTTGTCACCCTCATTGTTAGCAGCTCTGTGATTTTATTCAATGCCTTAATCTCTCCTTCTCTGTCCTATACCCTTTTCCTTTCTGAAAGGATTTATTGTCAGTCGAACCTTTCGTTCTAGATATAGTTGAAGAATTAAATTATTGTCAGTGTCAGTGGTTAGGGAGCTCTTCTTTAAATATTATATTAATTCAACAGTGGTTAGAAAATAGATAAAGAGATTACAAAACTCGTTAACATTTTACATAAGCAGCATCTTAACCCACCCAACTTGCTTTTCTTTTATCACAGTTACTCTAATTCCCCTGCAACCACAGGGAAACTGAACACTGAACAGATTGCTAGATCCACTTTGGGGGGTGAGACAGACTAGTTGGAGGGCCCCTGGCTTTGAGAGGGATTTGGGGACTTATGCTTAGGGTTATACCTCCCCACAAAAGCACCTCAGCTCGCTGCATCCAGTGACAGAAGCCACACAGTTTCTCTCCAGAGTCCAACATGTGGTGTCCCTTCAGGCCAGTCTGTTCACAAATATCCCCTTTCCCGTCACACTACTGATCAGGACAGCTAGCCAACATCACTCTCTCTGTTGCACACAGACTGTTTTGGGCTAGAACTAAGTCAGAATCAACTTTCACCTCTCCTCTCAAATAGGAGGATTTAGCAGATTTAATCAGAGCAAAATTACTTCGTCTAAAAGTGACCTGATTTTAGGGAACTTTTCACTCATTATTTGGGGGAAACCTTTTGACTTTAACTGAAGGTATGAGATAAACTAATGTACAATCTTACTAATAAGTGAGGAGCAGCAGATCCCCAGTCCCTGGTCAGTATTCTCACCTAAAATTGGTGCAAATACATTGATATGATTTATCGTAAAGGGATGAAGTGGCTGGCTCAGAGGTCTAACAGTAATGCAATATGCAACCATGTGCAGGGAATCTGATATCAGGTTTAGGGCTAGGGCCCTGATCCACAAAGTAACTTAAGAGTTGTATGAAGTTGAATGCATTTTAGGCTGAACAAATGAAACTTTAATAAACCCTGTGGATTGCTCTGCCTATGTGGCTGAGTTGCTTCCAGACTTGCTCCCTGCATTTCCTGATTTTCTGGTATCCCATCAATAACAGTTCCTCCAGGGAACATGGGCCCTCTGACTTCAGTTCCATTGATCAGCATACATCTTCCCTCTCTTACAAACATTTATATATAAATATTTAAAACTAACAATTGGTTATCAAATCCCGACCCAGTGTCCCACTACCCCAGAGGTTACTAGAACATATAGTTGAGTATGGTCTTTACAACACATTCAGCTGGTTACAGAGTTTGAGAGATAGTTTGGGCTCCTTACCTGTGATCACACCCAGACAGACTATCACTTGCCTCTGAGTTTAGGAAATTATTTCTGTGGTGTCTTCTCCCTCCCTATGGGGTGGCCTCCAGATGGTTCTCTGTCTCTCTGTCCTGTGATGATCTCTGTATCTCTGGGTATTGTGTCTGCTGGTTTATAAGTGTCTCCTGTTCCTTCAGATCACTTGTCCCTCTTGTGTAGTCTCCTTGTATGTCCGGGGTACCAGTGCACCCATCATGAATCCTTTAATCCATTCCTTCTGGGGTCATTGTAATGGCTGGATCCACACAAGAGTGCCAGTCTCCAGGGCTGGTAGGTCCTTGGCTGACCTGTGATACTCTAGTGCCTGTTTTCTCTGTTTTGGTGGCCATCTCCTCCTGGCTGCACCTCCATCCTACTGGCTGCAACAGGTCTCCCCTCGCTGGTAGCAGGGTTTTGGTCCTTGACCCATCATTGCCTACACCGAACTGTTGTGGCTCCCCTGTGATGGGGTATTCCTCCTATGTGCCAAAAATGCTAACCAGGGGTCTGAACCAGAAGAAACAGCCTTGTGTAACAGACTCCTAGCTGTTTTCACATTATTCCACCTTTATCTGTGGGTATGTTGGGGAGGAGATGTGATGATCAAACTCCCATTTGTGTACAAATTCCTTGAATTCTTCCAAGGCAAACTGGGGTCCGTTGTCAGTGAATACCATTCCGGGATGCCATATCTTGCAAAGTGGGCCTTCAGTCCTCCAGTCACTAATTTGCTTCTTGTATCAGGCAGGGCATCAAGTTCCCAAAAATCTAAATAGTAGTAATCAAGTATTGCTTTTCACTGAATGTAAATATGTCCACTCCAACCTTTTCCCATGGGCGCGTAGGCAACTCATGTAGTGACAGTCTCTTTCTGCCAGTGGTTATCACATAATCTGCAGATGTCACACCCTTATATCAAGGAGCAGAGTTGTGTATTCATTCCTGCCCAATAAACAAACTCTTGAGCATGTCTAAGACAGTTTTCAATGCCCCGATGAGAGGCAGGTATTTTTTGCATGACATTCTTATGAGGCCAGGAAAACAGCTCTCGGTCCTCAAAATATGATTCCATCTTGCATACTCAGCTCATCTTTAATTTGAAAATGTAGTTCTGCTCCTACCAGTACTTGGCTTTTGTCTCCTGGCCACCCTGCTAGTATTGCCCTCTTGACTGCCTGTAGTTAGATGTCCCTTTCTGTAGCCTCTTTGATTTCCGTCACCTTCATTGTTGAAATTGGGGGGAAGCGCAGTATGTTAGTGGATTAAATGTTCTGATCCCCTTCCCTCAACTCACTCATGCTGGGTATTTATGCTCTTCTCAGGGTGTCAGTTAACACCAGTAATCATCCTGGACAATAGCTGATCTCTCTGTGGTAGCACTGAAGGCATATCAACATGCACTGCAATCTCTTTGGAGCACTAAGAAGGTTCTGTGCGCTCCAGGGGTTTCTGGTTTGATCGCACTACTACATGGGGGTGATAGTTTACTGATAGAATTGCTCCACTCCAAATGCCACAGCCAGAAGCTCTTTTTCTATTTGGGTTTCTCTCATTCAGTATCTGACACGGTTCTGATGCCATAAACAACCAGCTGCAACTGCAAAAGAGCTATATCCAATCCTTTCACTGAGGAGTGTCAGTTGTTCTCCTACCTGGTAGGAACTTCAGGACAGGGACATTCATTGTTTCAGCATGTGAAATGCTTGCTGTTGGGAATGCTTTTGAGCTGGTGTATGGATTCTGCAACTGCAGCCAGGTGTGGACAGAACTTGGACAGAAAATGTATCATTCCTATGAAGTATTTTACCCCTTCACATCCACTGGAGCTGATATGTCTGACTGCCTTGATCTTATTGGGAACTACTTTCAGTCCTCTGCTGTGAGCAGATGTCCAATGTATGTCTATAGCATTGTATATTAAAGATGGGGTAGACAGTATATAAATTCGAAGTGATGGAATGGATAATACAGTCTGTTTGGGCCAAAAATCACTTTGGGGAAGAAAGCTACTTTAGGTTCCCCTAAAATAATGCTTAGTTATACTACAGACCCGCAGACCAAAGCCCCATTGCCCCAGGCAGGGGTCCTGTAACCTTAGCCCCACCGCCCAGTGCTCAAGCTCTCAGGCTTGGGCTTTGCCCTGGGCCCCAGCAAGCCAGCCTTGGTGACCCACTTTGGGGTCCTGACCCACAGTTTGAGAACCACCAAACTAGTGTAAATGGTGGATTCTCTGTAACTTGAAGTCTTTAAATCATGATTTGAAGACTTCAGTAACTCAGCCAGAGGTTATAGGCCTGTTACAGGAGTGGGTGGGTGAGGTTCTGTGACCTGCAATGTACAGGAAGTCAGACTAGATGATCATTCTTGATCATCAGATGATCAGACTAGATGATCATTCTGGCTTTCCTGTCCCGACAGCCTGAACCTGATATGCTCTCGTGTTGGGGACACTGGGGCATGGCCACTAGGTAACTCGAGGGGATGGAAGACCACGAGTGTCGATGAAGCCCCCTCGCACTAGGCCCCGGTGTCCTTGGCCCCCCTCCTGCCTGGAGGCACTTGCAGCAGCTCTGCGTACTAGGCCCAAGTGTCCTTGGCCCCCCCCGCCTGGAGGCACACACAGCAGTTATGCTGAGAATCTGCAACAATATGTTGCAGAGTCAGACTGCCTGAAACTAAGCAAGGCCAAACAGGGGAGATATGGAAGAACAATGCTGAATAAAGCAGCTTTATGTATAGTTTAACAAATGATACAGAGAATCAGGGAACTAGCTGGGAACTGGATTGGCTGGCTATATGGATATTTGGGGCAGCTTGCTATTGGATAAGTATGCTGGGAAAAAGGATGTATAAAAGCCTGTGTAACTTCCTGCTCTGTTGTGCAGGATTTGAGATTTTATTCTCCCTGTACCTTTTTGCAGCTGCAAATAAACTTTTCTGCTTCTCCACCCCGTTGTGATTATTGGGTGTAGCACACCGGGTAACGAACCAACTCAAGCTGTTGTTCAGCCTCTCGGCACTGGGTGCCGGCAACACTCGGATTCAAGGAGTCAGTCATGCTGTCATCACCGCTGTGTGGTGAGCCCTCCCACACTTACATAAGTTTGACTGAATCTTTCTGGGACTTTCCTCTGCTCTTGCACACATGGTTCAAATGGTTCATTTTGCCACATTCCTGCAATGGTTTCCTGCACCAGGACACCTCTCGTGCTGTCTCCCACAGTAAATGTATCTCACCATGGGTATGGAACCTTGACCACCTGTTCTCCTTTGCTGTTAGCTCACGGCATGTACTTCTGGGGGGTGTTGTGGCTCCTATGACTTTCATCTTTTCTCTTGAGGCTTCTGCTGCACACCCCCATGCCTATACATCTGTGGAATCTGAGATCACCTTCCCAGAACAGCTGTTCCCAAAGGTGGTGATCCCAAGTGCCACATACTTTCCTGTCCCAAATCTGGGAGTCTGTCGAGTTGCCAAAACTGAATGTAGCTGCCAATGTGTGTAAGGCTGTAATATAGTGGTCTAGCCCCTGCTCTTCAGCTTGCTCCCTAGTGAAAAAAGTGTGTTACTCCACTTGTTTGTTCTGTTTTGGGGATCAGTGCTTCCCCAGATGTCCTAGGACTGCTGTGAGGCTTGAGAAAGTGGTGAGTTTCATAGTGGTGCATATTTCTCTGCCTTGCTCCCCAGTATGGTATAGTAACACTTTTCCTTTTTTGCTGTGTTATCCTCAGGGATGGCCAGCTCTGTGTAGAGCTCAAACTTCTCCTTCCACCACTGGGCTAGGTTTTGTGTCTGCAAATCCAGGGCTCTGGGTCAGGCTTCATTAGCTCACGCTCCCAGCAACTGCACTGCAGAGAACTCTCAGCTTACAAGCTGCCATTGTGTTTCATTTACAAAGTGTGAACCTGAGAGTAGCTTATACTGAACCAGTGAAACTTTATTAACCCTGTGGACTGATCTGGCCATGTGACTGAGTTGCTTCCAGCCGAACTCCCTGCATTCCATGTTCCTCTGGTGTTGCATCAATAGCAGTCCCTCCAGGGAACATTGACCTGCTTACTCCAGTTCTACTGATCATGATACAGAACTGGTCAGAAAACGGACTTCCCATTCCACAGAAAATTATAAATTTTTTGCATAATGGAAATTCAAAAATATTTCAAGTTTGAAACATTAAAACATCTTGTTTCGGAAACATTTTGTTTCATTTCAGTAATGCTGATATAGTGTAATACAGCACTAGCTTAAATTAGTCCATATTAAATATTACATATTATTTATATATATATATAGTTACATTATTATTATTATTATATAATATAAAAGTCTAAATGAAATATTTTGATTTTATCGAAAGGTAACAAGAATGTGAAATGAATTGTTTTGAAATTTTCCCATTGAAAATTTCTTCAAAATTGATATGTTCTCACAAAACATTTTGATGTAAATGAAAAAAGCATTTTCTGACAGCAAACTGTTGTGTCAAAAATATTTCAATAAATTTTACTAAATGGACACACTGCATGTTCCTTGCATTTTTCCCTCAGAGGCATATTAATGAGAAATAAATCTATGAATCACTTGCACTAGTGCTTGCCAGACAACTTCTAATCATTTGTCTGCTCCATCTGGCAACAACCTAAAAGACTAATTACCAGTGATCCTAATGAATATACAGTAAGAGTCTTAAATCATCTTTTAAAATGAGGGCGGCAAGTAGCATCTAGTCCAGCATGACCCAATACAAAGAAAAATATCAGAGTCAGAATAAGTTGCCTGAAAAATAAGCAGATAGCATTAAAAGCTTCCACCTGGGAAAAAAAAAATCTACATGAAAAAAAGCCCAGTGAACTAGTGAATTATTTAAAGCTTGGCATCAGAAGTCCATAATTTAGTAGAAAATAGCAGCTGTGTTTTACCTCTACCTTGCTTTTTACCTCTACCTTTCAAAACAGTAAGAACATACAAAATTTTAGAAGGGGAAAAGGGTTTTCAGCTCAATATGTCTTTCTTTTTCCAATATTATTATTAATAATAATGATACATTTATTTTTCTAGAAGAAACATCTGGGTGCTGCACATACACAAAAAGGCATTAAATCCAGAAAATTTCCAAATGGCAACATGGCCCAATAACCAAAATGATATAGAAAATCTAATGATACACTGTCTACCAGCAATAAATAGCATACCCGGTAAACACAAGCATAAAAGGAAACAAAAAGGTCTGCAATCAAAGTAGTGGTTCTCTTGCTGCCCTGTACATGAAATCACCTTTTCTGTCTCAAAACAATTTATTTCCTAATCCCCTTTATTCCTACTGCCACTGGGCCAGATTCTGATTTCAGTAAAACTGGCTTAAATCCAGAGTAACTCCAGTGAGACAATTCTTTTCAAATGGGACAATTTCCTTGTTTAACTAGAAACTTTTGACCAAGGAATCTAAGCAAACACATTACATTGATGTAATCTCCAAGTTCCACAGCATGAACTCTGTACAGCTGAATGATCTCCACATGAGACTGATGCAGCTGAGTTCAGCAAACACGCAGGTCTGCCAGGCCATTGTATTAAGGTTTCAAGTGTCCAGTTTCTTCACATAAAATATTAAACAAATGTTTCTTTTCCCACTTTGTTTTGTTTTAAATTTTGTTTAAATATATCAAGAAGTGGGAGGGCGGGGAAGGTCAGTGAAAAAGCTCAGTAAAAACTATTGAGGGAATCCAACCCTTCCCCTAACCCTAACCCCCATCTTTTCATGTTCTCCCTGTATATATGTCTCTTCCTACTGTATTTTCCACTCCATGCATATGATGAAGTGGGTTTTAGACCACGAAAGCTTATGCCCAAATAAATGTGTTAGTGTCTAAGGTGCCACAAGTACTCCTTATTCTTTCAACCCTTCCCCAGTAATTCCCTGTCATTCTTGGAGCCATTCAGTCATCTTCAAAACTAGCCTCCTGATTTGAGTCTCCTCCAAAAATCTGTCCCCTGTTCTTCTATTACCAAAACCCTTATCCATTCATGGCAATTTCTCCCCCTCGACTATAGCAACCTTCTCCTCTCTGGCCCCATTGTACGAGACTCTGTTCAAACAGGCAGGAAGATATGTTCTCTGCCTCCATAACCTTATAATCTTGGAAGACAAGTGATATGAACAAAACAATAGAGAGGATTGCAATCAAATGTATACACACACACACACACTTTTTAAAAAATAAATATAAAACATCTTAGCTATGCCCAGCTGTCCCTCAGACTATCCTTTCTTGGAGGTATCACAGAAGAAATAGAGGCAGGGTAAAAGAAGATGGTTGCGGGAGAAGCAGACAAGAGAACAATCATTGCCATTCAGCCCAAATGACGTGGACCCCAGTTTGGCAGTGCTTATTCATGTGAGTACTCATATTGCCTTCAGGAGGCTATATGATGTGAGTAAGTGCTACAGAATTTGGCCCTTGGACAGTTATGGTTTCTGCCTTAGAGATGAACAAGTAGATCCTTCAATAACCCAAAGAGCCAAAGATCTGAGTCACGTGCCATAAAGTCAATCTCCTAGGAAGCATAGAGGTGCCACACTTCCTGTACACTCTTCAACCACACAGCAGTAGGAAGTTTTGTTACCTTATTGCTATTCATAGTTTCTGTTCTTAATAAAGCATTTATCTTGAACTGTGCTGCTTGTCAACAAAATACTGAAGTCCATCTTCATTCTGGATTTTCCATTTTCTGAGCCAGCTCCACCTTCCACTCTATCTTTGTAAAATTTCATCAGTGTTTTTCAGAAAATGAACCTGCCACTGGTAGTTTAGCTGCTGGAATAATATTAATTTTTCCAAGTGTCATTTTTTAGTTGCGTTTCCGCATGTAGAACCTGATCCTGCATCTATTGAAGTCAGTAGTAAAACTCCCTTTGAATGTAATGGTACAGAGATCAGGGCCTTACAAGGTGAAAAGTAAAATTGAAAATGGACACATTTGTATGCATACTTTGTTTCTGGCTTAATCTTTGGATTCTGCTGGTCCTGCTTACATGGAATGAACAAACTCTCTTACATCTGGAATTCATTTCTAATAAGGGTACGTCTACACTGCGCTGAAAGTATGGGGAGACAGATGTGCTATCTGTGCTCAAGTTAATGGGTTAAAAATAGCAGTGTAGCTGGGGTTAGCATGGGCACCTTGGGCTAGCCACCTGAGTACAAACCCATCTGGACCCCCTGGGTACATACTTGGGTGGCCAACCCAAGCCATTGCCCATGCTACCCCCAACTACACTGTTATTTTTAGTGCACTAGTCCAAGCATATCCAGTGTGTGCCTGTCAGCTCAAGCTGCGAACCATGTGCCAAGCGGCAGTTTAGACATCCTAGGAGGCAAGTACCTCTGCTGATAGTACAATTTTGTGTTCATGTACACTAGGAAAAAGGTATGTGGCTAGTGCAACGTGTTCTGTTTGAGGGGAAAAGAAACAGAGTGGCAGCATAACTTCAGGTGCATCAACACTGCTCCAGCTGCTGCCACTTTCTTCCTTCAAAAAGAAAAGGAGGACTTTTTAAAGACTAACAAATCTATTTGAGCATCTTCATGCTTAACATGAACCAAGACAGAAAAGGGAGGGGAGGATTACTGAATCAATTTGAGGCAGCATCTAGTTCTGATTGCAAATGTCAAGCTTTTTCTGAAATATCTCAGAAGAGTGGAAGTACAGACAGATTTATTGGTATACATACTTCACTGGATTTATTTTGGTGGTGTGTGTGTGTGTATATAAGCAAAGATTAAAAGCCAAAACAAATGTCTAAATCATTGTAGATTGGTAGTACAGTGGGATAAATGCAGCACACTCCTCAGCAGCAAGGTTCTAAGTACTGCAGACTGTAAAAGATGATGGCATCTTTTGCATTCTCCTGACTGAAATCCGGAGGAGAAATTCCTTAAAGCATTAAGAGAGCTGAATAACAAAGTGCCCTCTCAGTAGTTTAATATTTGGTTTCTTATTCTGCTATGGATTTTCTTAAAAAGAAGAGTTTCAGATAGAGAGCTGAAAGTGTATTTATTAAATTCAAAAATACTAACAGCAGGTGGTGATGCTAAATGCCAAGAATCAGGAAATTCAAAGTTAATAACACCACCTTAATAACACTAGAAATAATAAAAGTAATTCCTCATATGAATATAGCACTTTCAACCTGAAGGACCCCAAACTGCTTTACAAGCTGTATGTGCTGGAATTACTTCACTACCATTAAAATGTAGGAGTCATTCCACATGAGCCGCAGTACAGGGTACTGTTTTTACAGTGGGAACTGAAGAACAATGTATCCAATTGAAACTACAGTGGAGAATTTTATAGTAAGTGACTTGTAAAACTAATATGGAACTGGGCTCACCGCACCAGTCTTATGAAAAGTGGCATCATTAGTGACCACAGGTGGTCAGGGTCATGTTTTTGTCTCCTTCGACAGACATTTATTTTATGCAGATGTATTCAGAATTGAAAATGAGGCACCTAGCCAAGGCTGGAGGCATACCTGGCATGAGTCACAAACACAAACAAAATTAGACAGCAGAACCCAAACTGGCCTGCTCCCACAGAGATAACCTCCATCAAACCTCACCTTGCAGTAGCCTGCACATTAAATGTGCTTTTGCAACATGCCTTGAAGGTAAAAAGATCACAGACATTTTGGGCCCCACTGTGGAAGCTTGTTCCAGAGCTAAGGGAGAACATCTACCGTCAGCTCCATCTTTTTTAAATCCAGAGGGATCTAGCTCAAGCACTAATCTCAACTGCAGCAGTAGGGCACTGAGAGATACGTGGTCTCTCAAATAGAAAGGTCCAGATCGGGTAGGGCTTTAGAGGTTAAAATCATCTCATTAAATTCAATCTGGAACCCAAATGAAAGTCAGTGCAGATCATGAAACAGGTGTCATGTGCTGCCCAAGAAGCACAGATTTAGGTGCCTGGATCTTGCAATCAGATCTACATGGGCAGACCATGCAGACGCATAGAGCCCCACTAAAGTCAGTCCCAGACGTCAGTGGTTGAATGCACTAGGAGACTGAGCTATCTTCTCACCCTTAAAGGTTGTCTCTTCAGAAAAGTCCATTGGCAAAGAGACCTGAGGGAAGCTTGAATTTCCATTGCTGTCCATGCGATCAACCTATTCTGTTGATAAATAGAGGGCACTGGTTCCAGGTGTGAACAAGTCCATGGTCCATTATCTAGTGGTCACAGTCTTTGGCAGTGACTCCACCTAGTGGTTATAGCTGAGGCAGGTGTAGGAGACCCCAGGCCATCCCACTCCTGCAGGTTCTGACCAAAGGCCCTATGAGGTTTTCTTAGGGCTTTGCACCTTGAGGTGCCTCAAATCAGCCTCCGTGGGGCACTTTCTACCTCCCTTTTTCCTGCACAAGGCCTCAAGTACCAGTTTGCGGGTTGCCTACCTGTCTTTGATTGTAAAAGCTGCCGCTCGCCAACAATCCTTCTCCCAGCCTGGGTCTGGCTACATCCTGCTCTGGAGCTCCCAGAGTAGGTCCTTCTCCCTGCCCTGTCCAGCCCCAACTGAGCTGGCTGGCTCCCTTTTAAACCCCGCCTCCAACTAGAGCATGCTTGGCAAGGGCAGCGGGGTGGGGCCTCCTGAGCCCAGAGCTGCTATTTAATCCTCTGCTGGCTGGTGAGGGATTTATACATCCTGTCACACCAGGACTAGGACATTTCACTTTTTTAAAAAAAAATAATGGTGCAACAATGGATAAAAGGTAGCATTTCAGCTCTGACTTTGAATTCTCAATTTCTTGCCACTGTGTGTCACAATCTTCCACACACAAAAAAAGAAGAAACTGTTGCAGTCTACAGTTCTAGCGTAAATCACTATACTAGTTCTCATTTTTTGCACTATAGCAGTGGTAGCAATTTTATAAGTGTTAATATTACTTAAATAAGGTGTTCTGCATTCTATTCCCATCACTTTGGCAGTATTTCTTAATACTGAAAATATCTTTTTATTAAAGAATTTTATTAATTCTATAGAATAGAAACTGATACACGACCAATCAGACAAATCCGAGTTTGTGAGCACAATGGACTGAATGCTACAGGATAGGTACATGTGTGTCAGCTGGGGAAACAAGGCATGCTGCTTCCTCCAAGTGCTCATATCGAGTCTACTAACAATTAAGATGAGACTCTCTCCAGTTTCCAATTAAGCCAGTTCCAGGTACAGGTGACTATTTTTGAAAAGAAATGGAAAGGCCTCAAGACTTATAGGTGTTGTTTTGTTCCATTAGCAGACATGTTTCAATCCCTGAGTCAATCCCATAGCTGTGGGTAATGGCCTATTTTTCCAATAATGCTTTAAGCACTTAGCTTGAGATATTGCATTTCCAATACATGCATGCATTTTATTTAGTATTTTGGAGTCATGGCACAGCAAAGTCATGAAGGAAGCAAATTTATAGCTGATGGGTAGCTGGGTGGGAACTGGTTTTCCGGACAGGAACATTTTTGCTATTCTAAAGTTTTCCCATTCCCCATCGGGATGAACCTGAGGCCTTTTAAAGATGAAAAACAAGAGACAGAGGGACTCCAATAGTATGGTGGTTGCAGCGCATTCACCTGGGAGGCAGGAGACCCAGATTCAAGTTGTTGCATTGCATGAGTCAGACCAGGAACTTGAACCTGGGCCTCCCACATCCGAAGTGAAGCTGTTCTGGGGTGCGTCTGACTCTGACTCTCTAATTTGGACCAGAAACTCCATCCTGGACCTGAGAAGACTTTTCAATGAAAAGTTCATCAAACTCATTATGTTCCCATGAAACATTTTGGTTTCAGCGAACCAGCACTTTCCAAGGAAAAAATGTTTCAGCAAAAATTTCACTGCCAACATTTCTACCTGTAATTGCTCTGGGACCTCAGAAAATATTCCTGAACTTTTCATTAGTTCCAAAGGAAACGCTAAACACTCTCTCACCAACAGAAGTTGGTCCAATAACAGATATTACCTCACTCACTTTGCCTCTCTAACATCCTCGGACCAACATGGCTGCAACAACACCGCATACAAACACTACCAATGTCCAACCTTAGGTCATCAACATTGTTTATTTTATGCACACAGGCAGGAATCATGTAAACTGTATGAATAAAACTTGAATGTGAATAATCTCAATGCAACTGTACTGATATAGTTCTGATCGGATGGCTGGAATCTGCCCATTCATCACTGGCATATCCAGTACCTACATTCTTTTTCCATTTAACTTTGGATTTATCCTCTGGGCCATTATATTTATGCAGCAAGAATCAGTAGACAGTGGAGACCTTTCTGTGCTCCATAGACATTGCTGACAGCTGGTCTATAGAGGATTAAAGGTAGGCTCTGGAAAGTTCTGGCGTTGGTTATGTCCCTCAAAATGTGCCCCAGAGGGTTGTTTCTCCACTCCATTATGCCAATTTTTAATTGGTGTAATTCAACAGAGTCAGTGGAGGTACAACAACATATAGCCGGTGTGACAGAGTGGAGGATCATGCATCCATGGTCCATCTATGGGATTCAGATCGGGATTTACTACTCCCCCTCGGAGTCTAAGATGTTGAGATCTAGGGGGTTGACTGGGACCTCTCTTTAGAGCTATCTTTTTCAGTATAATTAGCTAAGCAAATCTATTTCTGACCGCATTGAAATGTACAGGATACTAATACCTGGCACATGTGGACACTCAGATTTAATTAATGGAATTAATTCCTATGTAAAATTGCTACTCAGCACCTTCATCATTTAAAAATTATCCAAGCATAAAACAAGGACACTCCATTTGTTTGTTCAATAGTCTGTTGAAAATAGAAATGGCTAGCAGCAACCTTCTTCCTTACAAGTCTCCTCTCCTCTAGTGCTGATTACACTTTATGAAAGGCATAGTATACCTTTGGATAATAAATCACTAAAGTGGGAGCTTCAGTTATCTTACTGATTTTGATAACAAAATTAATAGAATTAGCTGCTTATCTGCCCCACCAGGAGATTCTTGTGAAAGAAAGAAAGAAAGAAAAAGAAAAAGAAAAAGAAAAAGAAAAAGAAATTTTACGATGGCCAGAGCTGGTTGTATTTCTTATGTTTGATGGTACAGCAGTTATTGTGATTTCCCTTGGTCTCCTGCAAGATGATAAAGCCCTGTCTAAAACAATGAAAGAAATGCTATCAATTACTGTCTGCTTGTTCTGCTTTCATGCATAATTAAACCTGGACAAAGACAGCATCAGATCAGACACTAACAAGCAGCATCACAAAGAGTCCAGTTGCAGTTTGGTGCTGATAAATAGAAATTCTAAGTAGCTCATAAACAGGAGAAGAGAGGGGAGGATTTACTAGCTGTGTTTGCTTTTATTTGCTGGTTTTATGGCAAGATCATATTTCTAAAAAAATGTAGAATTTTTACTTGCTCACCTCTAGGGTCCCAATCCAACTCCCCTTGAAGCCAGTGGAAAGATTCCATCAATTTCAATGGGAGCTGGATCAGATCAAAACTTGAGCTGAAATCAAAACCCTCTATTATTCCCCTCCCCTTCAACCTCTGAGGTTCAGCTGAATTGGGACTTAGTTTCAAACCAACCCTTGTTTCTGTTCTGCAACAAAAAAACAAAAAAAAAGAGAAACTTTCATCTTCTCTGGTTTCATCTACTTCTATTTGAAGGTGACAGATGGGACAGAATAAGAAAAACTTATCTGAACCTTCCAAACTGCGATGATGTGGATAAAATGGGACCTGGACCCAATTCATTCCTGGCTTTGTGAAACCAAAACACAATCTATAAACTGTTGCAAACCTAAGCCCCTCTGGTTCTGCCTGTTTCCAGGAGTTCCCGGAAGCTAGTGAGGCAAAAAACATTTCCCCACAGACCGTAGATCAGCAGCAGCAGAGTAAGCCATGGTCTCTAATGATGCCTGAGGGATGCAATAGCTCTCACAGCAGACGTGCACCTCACCTTGGGGTAAACGGTAGTTGGATTAGCATAACTGCAGATGTGCCTTCTTCACTGCCCCTGAATGCACTGGCTCCCACAGCCTACACACTGCTGATCAGGAAGCCTGAATACAGCATAGCTCCATGGCATGCAGAGGTTGTATACTCCCTTTGTGTGATCCTGGTATCTTGCCTTCAACCTGTGCAGCACAACTGCTCTAGTTCAGTGCAGTCCTGGCTCTCTGTAGCCATGGAATAGGGGTAGGGATGGAGCAGGATCACCTCATATTTAAGTAGTATATGTAAAAGACTTTCTTATTTAAATCTTTCCAGGAAATATTTCCATCTCCACAGGTACATTTTTGCCCCTTTTTAAAATTAATTTTGCACTTAATGAAAATTAATGGCTAAAAAAGCAAAGTAAAACAAAAATAATATTTAATATTAACTATAACTCCAAGATGCCTTTCAAGAACCTTTGGTCTGAGCTGTAAAAGGTTTTCTAATTTTTTTATGACCATTTTAGAAGGTTACATTTGTGTTGATGTTATTTCAGAGATCTTGAATGAGATCTAAAATGTGAATTCATTTGTGTTGATGTCATTTCAGAGATCTTGAATGAGATCTAAAATGTGAATTCCCGGAGTCTCTGAATCCTACAGCTTGCCTTAGCTGTGTAATGTACCCCTTTGTCTTCATGTGAGCAAAGTGAGAAGGATTTGGCCTAATTTTTCCTTTGAAATAGAACTGATTGAATTATTTCTTGCAGATAATATCTATTGCAAATTTAGCCTTTTTTTCTGTTAGTGAGATGTTTACCTGCCAATCTAGATTTCTGAAAAATAATTTGTTATTTGTTACGATTAAATATTTAAATTACAGTCGTGTGCAAGTTCCCCGGTCAGGATTGGGACCCCTTTCTACTGGGTGCTGTATAAACATAGAAAAAGGAACCATTCATAAGTATTTGCTGAATAATTTAGAGGAACAAATTTCTGCATATGGATTGTGTGGAAGCTCTTTATTTCAGCTAGTCCACTCTTCATGGAGCGAGGAATCACTTACAACACATGATACAAGTTTGACTGTCTGACTGAAACTTTCTAAACAAGAGAATGCTGAATGATGAACAGTGAGCAATGCATTTCCAATGGAAATTTTTAGACAAATAACCATTCATGCTAAAAAAGATTAAACTTTTTGGGGTTCGTAAATATTTTCACAAATATTTGACAGCTGTCCAAATAATTAATCATATGAGCCTACAAACAATAGTGAAATGAACCTGGTGCCTCTATGCATGAAAATATACACTAATGAATGTCTTAATGTTCTACTAGCTCTGCTTCCAAGTGCTAAGAGAAGCTGCTTTTGTTTACCGCTGTGTCTTCCCAGTGAATGATTTCTTCATTTCCTTTTTTTTTTTTTTTTTTTTTTTATCAGGAAACATTTTCAGATATACCTTTGTTGTCAGCCTTCTGAAAGCAGTGGAAGCACAGCTAGCTAGAGGCAAAGTTCTGCAGCGACCCCACACATTTCAAAGCACAGAGCAGAGAAGATGCATCGGGGCAGCATCTTTATGGAGATCTAACACACAGAGCTGGTACAGGATTGAAATACTTCTTTGAGGGGCAGGAATGGCAGGAATGGTATCATAAACCTGGTGACATCCATTGCAGGTAAGGAGAGACATGAATACTGAATTTCCTGTTCCACTGAGAGACATCTATACATGGATATCCAATTTTTGTCTGAATCTGTCCAGCTAGCAACTGCAGCCAGCACAGACCCTTGTGTATCCAAGCAATTAAATCCATCACAATTAGAAGGAAGCCATTTGAGATAATAGCATTTTCCAGAGATGAAGAAAAGTCACTGTTAGTAAATAGTGTAGAAAAATCTTACTCAACGCACAGCTCCTTTCAGGCAAATATAAAGATCCCCGCCCTAAATTGCTCACAGTCTAAACACTAAATCATGCCAATGCTGACTACTAGGCATAGTTCTTATTATCATGAGTCACCCCCATTGTTTTCTACCTAAATGGTTTGCTTTTCACTCACCTACTGCATTTGTCCATTTATTGCAGATTAACTCAAATGACATGTAGCACATGTTCAGACTGTCACAATTTTATGACGGGCAACACTTGTGTTGACAAAGTCTGAAGGGAGTGTTAGTCAGTTCTACTCCTCAGGGTAACGCAAAAGCCTTTGGAGTGGGGGCACAAACATTAACAGACCCAGATTTAAAATAGGAACAAAAGAAGGTGAACCACAGGGATCATGCATAGGGAAGAGAAATGTGGGGGTGCAACTGTAGCCTAACGAGGACCTGACCATGGCCTCTTCAATTTTTATTGACTGTTAGTAGTTATAGCCCCACCTGCAGTCGTCAATAATGCATATTTAAGATCTAAGAATATTGTACCTTTAAGAACTGACTGCTTGATAGTAACTTGTCTAACAATATTATAACACCCTGTTGGAAGAGGAAGCTTTGTGGTAGATTAGATATAAGCATGGAACAGTACAGTCCTACCTCTCCACTAGAACAGGAAGCATTAAATGTAAGGTTGATACAGTATCAGAAATTATAAATTATATGAAATGTCTATTCATATCATACTCTTCTAATAGGAAGCATGAAGGCACTACTTATTTTTTAAGACATGATTCTTCCCCCTGCATCACAGGGGCATTATAAAATGGAAAATATTGTTTTTCTATAAGGGGAAATCAAAACATTTTTTGACCCGTCAACTCTGCCCTCTTCAGAGAAAAACAACACAAAACTATGCAGTAAAAGAGATTCCCAGTGCTACATAGATTGTAGTAGAAGCTCTATTTCTGTCCTTTTCCTGAAATACAGTATGCTGAATGTCCATTCCCCTGGTGCAATAACAAAACACGGATGACCAGTGCTGGTTATGAAATTGTGAAAAAATGCAGCTCCTGGAACCCTCTGAGTAGAAACAGGCTCATTCTTATTGCACAGAAGTGCCACTGAATGAGCTTATTCATTCTGTAGTTATTGAGCCTGAAGTACCCCTCATGGAAAATCCTAGTGATTTAATCAAAAATGATAACCTTTCCATAGGATTCTTTGAACCATGCTTTAGAATTTAATAGAGAATTATATCCCTGCAATAGAAGTCTATCAGAAGGTACAAAAAAACCCTGTTCTGTACTGAATTCAATAGGACTTTAGAATAACAGCTAGAGAACGCCCTTAAATTTCTGTAGAAACCTACTGGGTTTTATCTTTAGCAATTTCTAGAGGGCTTTTACAAAAGGGACAGTATAACTACCCAAACGAGGTGAGGTCTATCTGTCTCTCCCAGCTCTTATATTACTGCCCATCACTGTAGCACCCAGGCCCTATGTACTCGCCTCTCATTTGTAGATTTCCAAGTCCATAATCTGTTCATCTTTTGCCCTGCATTACGGATTCAGTGAAAATAAATGTGACAGCCTCATTCTCCTCTAAACACCACAAAACTCAGAGCTCAGCTCTGCCCTCATGTATACCCAAGAAATTTGTGTTGAAGTCAGTGAGCCATATTCCCTGAGGCTGCAACTCTTTGACTTCAGTGGAGTTATGCCAACATGGGCTTTACCCTAGTAGAAGCCATAGCTGTGCAAACGGAGGGCTAAAGTGGGCCCTAAATTCCCACATAACTTGGCACAAATAGCAGCTGCTACACAAGACAAGCCCAGTGGTAGAATAGTAATGGTGATACAGGTCAAGCATTAAGGGCATTGGCAGAGCTGTGTGGGAAAGCTCACACAGTATTTGCTCATCTTAGGAGTCCCTCATTTTACAGCTTCCCAAAGTGGCTGAATAACCATATTGTCCTCTTCCCCCTGACCTTTCCTACTCCTAGATCACCCTGTGCTATCTTCTCCTCCTGTTTGTACTCATCTTATCTTTGGCCATCCCTATTCAGGAGAGCACTTAAGTGTGTGCTTAACTGTAAGCACATGTACAGATCTCATTGGAGTCAATGGGACTTAAGCACATGATACAAATTCCCTAATAGGAATGGTTTTAAGCATATGTTTTAGAGCTTCCTGAATTAAGCCCTTTGATTGTAAGCTCCTGAGGGCAGGGAACACATCTTCATGTGTATTATATAAAGCATCCCGCACATCTATATTGCAATATAAATAATGAAAATGAACACGAAATCCTCTGTGATCATTTAAAGTATTTCACTCACACCTCAGCATGCTGGACTTTTGTGGTAGCAAGACATCTGGAAATACTGCGCATGGACTGTATTTGTTGCACATTCCAACAGGGATGTAAATATTCACAGACGTTTGAGCATCGCTTAAGCAGCAGCAATAAAGACTGAGAATTTCCTGAGGATTGACGACAATCTGAGATTGTTAATAGCCTGAGGTGAAACCTTGGGTCATTAACCCCAGTTGGTCATTAAACCCTCGGAAATGCCCAGGGCTGAAGTCACTATGGCAATTATACTTGTTTGGGGGGTTTTATTTTTAAAAAAAATAATGCTTTACTATCCGCACTGTGGTTCCTTCAACCTGCTGTAGGTTCAGTTAGAATGGGACCATTCCTGTCATTTCCATGGATGTCTGAATATTGTGTAAGTGTTGTCAATGTCATCGGGGCATTGGATGGCCCTATAGGGCTCCAGTGCAAGAATAGTTAAGGGACTCCCTTCTCAGTTCCAAAAATCTAAGGTTTTGCTTACCTTTACCATCTTGGAAAATCAGAACATACCCATCTTGTCCATAAATACACAAACACATTCTGCAAGCCATGAACACATTTATATAAAATGCTCATTGGCAGTGATGTCTTGCTAAATGTTATAGTGCAGGAGCCCAGGAGAACTGATTTCAAGTTAATCCTTCTGGTACGCATTACATAGTCTCCAAAATCTATCTTGTGTGTGATGTCATTATAAGGCAAAGAACCCATATTCAAAACTAACATTTTTACCAGTTATTGTATCTAATTGAAAATCTGCCCAGTTGCAATGAGACTTCACACACTGGTAATAAATACACATATCATCACCATAAAACAAACAACTCAGCTTTATATGGAAAACTTTCAAATAAGTAGCAAGACGCATGCAAAGCACACATGTAGCTCATCAAAAAGCCTAAGGGCTTGAGTCACCAGTGTGTTTCTCAGTTTCAAGTTGGTACAACTCTACGGAAACTGAAAGAATGGTGATACGACACTGTAAACATGGAGTAACGCAGTGGGAAATCAAGCCCAAAATATTCATATCTGAACCCACAATTTTGCCCAGGGAAAAACTTGCAGTTAGCGCACAGACAGTATTTGCTTTTCATTCACTAATCATGGCTGGGCAAACAAGTGTTGTCACAAACATAAAGACCACTCTTAAAAATGTGGTCTGTGTGTCACAGACACCAAAACCAAGGATTCATACTGCCATGCAATTAAAAATAATCTATTAAAACAATGACATCCTCAGCACTTTTCAAAGATCATGATACCTAGTCCATTTTACAATACTATCTAAGTCATGCACTTATCGTATGTCTGCTTCCATATTATAGAAATGTTGCCTAACCTAGATTTAAAAAAATCCAGCCCTTACCAACTACTAAGTACCTCTAAGATATAGATATACCTCTAAGATAGGATTTGATCATATCATATAGGGCAAGAATCACTAGTATGCTCAAGATACTTTTAGGCCACCCCATAAACTCAATTTAACTGGCTGACCAGACCAGGTTTACAATAGTTTTCCATTGTCAAAATGCTACTTAGGAGCTAAAGTGCACCAGTGAATCCAGCCTAGTTAGGAGAAACACATTCTAACAGATTAAAGACATTAATTCTGATCAGAGGCCATTCCCTATCCACTTCCTGCAGTGCTCCCCCAGCCTCCTCATCCTTCACCTGCCAGGACCAGGACCCCCTCCACCCTTCTCCTGGATCCATACTGGGACCCAAGCAGCTCTGCCTGCCCTCCAACACTCTGCACCCCCAACCCATCTGGTCCCCTCAAACCAGATGCATCCCTCAGTCAGTCCCCTGCACCTTTCCACAGTGAGTTCAGGGCGGCAGCGGACAGGGCAGGGGGCTGCCTGCATACCTGGGCCCATGGGGGTACTGGCTGGGCAGCAACATGAAGTCCTGACAGCCCTGGCAGTGCCGCCGGGAGCAGCCCTGAGCCGCTCAGCACCTGAGTCTCAGCCACTTTCTCTCCCCGGCCTGGGGGGAAGCCTGGCAAGGGGTTGGGGGCTGTTTCCTCCTCTTTGGAGACCGGGCTGGTCTGTCTAAAAGTAGACAGTGGCGTAACTACAATGGTGCCCAAGGCAGAGTGGCCTTTCCTGGTTAGGCCCCCATAACCATTGATCCTGGCGCAACTGCACCACTTGCATCATGGAATGTCGTATCTCTCATGTGACTTAAATAAAACTCTGGAGCTTCTTTGGTAAAGGTTGCAAATGTGGAGATTTCCAAATATTTCTAACCGAGCAGGGAACATTTTCAGCATGTGCAGATTGTTCACAAACATAGATAGGTAGCTCCAAAAAGTAGAGGAGCAAAGCCTTAAAAGTCAGTTCCAGCTTTCTTCTCTACAGTCATGGAGAGCCCCCAGGCAGCAGAACTGGTATAATCCCTCTGCACAGGGAAGGATTGGATGCAGGGGGCAGCCGAGTGAAATTCACCCTTGTGCATAGGGGTCTCACAAGGCCTCTTCTCTAATTAAGTCCCACTTACACTCTGCATGGGGGTGAATCGCATCTCAGGCTGCACATCCCTTTTCTGGTGCAGAGTCCTGTCCTATGTGAGTATTCTGCACAGCCAGGAGTGGGGGCAAGGCCTGAGTGGGTGGAATCTTGGACAGACTAGAGGATTCTCTGTCACATGGATCCTCCCATCTCCCACCACATAACCCTAACCTGCAATGGAGCCCACTTTAGGGGAAAACAGAGCTACTTCAGGCCAGTGGCTGCATGCTTGGTGCTAGGATGCCTTTCCCAATGGGCACCTGTCCAACAGCAGCCCGGTAACTCACGCTGATCATTGGGCTAAGAATGACAAGACGTGAAATAAGCAAACAAACTGTTGCAAATGTAAAATCTCACAGTTGTTAAAATATTTCCACTTTTGTAAATAAACTATAAATATTCACGAGTTAACATCTTTAGTGAGAGGAAATCCCTTTTATTGTTAGGAGTATATAACTAATACCCACAAGTTATGCATATTCCCTATGGCTAGAAAAGATGACTCTGTGAAGCTACATTGACTTAACAATGTATACCAAACATACAGGATTAAAAGTCCCAGGGTGACATTCTAGCCCCACTGAAGTCAGTGGCAAAACTCCAGTTGACTTCAGTGGGGCCAGAATTTCTCCCCTAATTCATAAACACAGCTCTCCAGAATGGTGCACTGGGATGCCACAAATTCTTACTGGGGGACTGAAGAACATACAAATGCTTTTTAAAGTAAAAATGACCTAAACAAACATGACCCTGCCCCCTCTTTAGGACAATTCAAGTACACAGACAAATAGCATATCAGATGTATGGAGAGGTTCTAACAAGAAAAAGGGATTACACTATCATTCATTCCCCAACAGCTATTGCCACAGAAGCATTAGGTACCAGGCATAAAGTAGTGTCCTGGCAAGGAGCCAGCACATTCCTGTATGGCACATATGTTTGCTGTGGATAGTATTTATTATAACAGTTCAGTAGCACCTCTATAGTCAAGGGTCAGGGAGCATTTCCATTATAAACAAAGAAGTTTGAGGCTCTAACAGCTTTGCTGGGTCAAAAGTTTTAGTAAGACAACCACAAATTTGTTTTTACAAAAGATCCTGACAAAAATGCTATTGTGTTATTTCAATTCTAGAGCTCTTTAAAAGCGGTCTTTTTGACAGCCTAGAAACCAAAATAGCTTGTAGGGCTTTTTAAAAAACTTTTGTTTACCGAGAGTCCTGAAGCTAGTCCCCGGTCCAATATTAAACAGTATACAACAAGGTTTGGTATACAGAGACGTTGGCCCGCACAGTCACCTTGATGGATCAGTCTATCAGCCCTCACAGAGAGAGCACCGATCACAACATGCCATTCACGTTGTTCTAGCCATTCCTCCAGCCCCCGCTGGCCAGGCCGTCAGTGGCACCAGACACCGCATCGGCACAGCGCATCATAGCCTGGAAGCCCTGAGCTCAAGCAATCTGCCAGCCTCAGCCTCCCAGGTAGCTGGGATTACAGGTGCACGCCACCACGCCCAGGTTGGCCTGCACAGTAACATGGCAAAAACACCATTAAACATCCTTTAACTCAGGGGTTTCTCAACCTTTTTCTTTCTGAGGCTTCCCCCTAACAGGCTATAAAAACTCCACGGCCCACCTGTGCCACAACAACTGGTTTTCTGCATATAAAAGCTGGGGCTGTCATTAGGAGTTAGCAAGCAGGGCAATTGCCCGGGGCCCCACGCCACAGGAACCCCAGCAAGTCTAATGCTGGCCCTGCTTCATGGACCCCCTGAAACCTCCTCGCGACCCCCAGGGGGCCTTGGACCCCTGGTTGAGAACCACTGGTTTAGATGGTATCGAATAACTGTCCTTTTTGTGGGGTGGGGGGAAGAAATTATTTGTGATGAGCTGGAGCTGTCCTTGCTGTTGTTATTAAAGTCTGATCCCATTTCCTTGAAAACAAAACAAGACAAATGCACAACAAAGGGGAGAGAAAAGAATAGCAAAGACAGATAATGCAGCTTCTGTCCCTGGTGTTGATGCTCACTTGCAACCTCACTATGGAAAAGCACAGGCATGGCACATGGTGTTCTCAGCCACGCTGAGATTAGCAAACTTGTACCAGGATCAGGTTGTTTAGGGCTCCCTTCGTTTTTGGCCCAGTCTGGTCAGGACATCTTTTAGGATCAAGATGAAGATGATCTAGGGCCACAGGAGAAGGATGCAGTGGCAGCCATAATGGTGAAGCTTGTGCCTGTAGCGAATTTTTCTCCCAAAGTCTCTTTCATTAAGGACTCCACAAGGGAGCGATAGGTGGAATAGCCCATATTCTCATTATTTTGTCCACCAGTTAGGCTTAGTTTCTGACACACCAACTTTTATAGATTCATAGATATTTAGGTCAGAAGGGACCATTATGATCATCTAGTCTGACCTCCTGCACAACGCAGGCCACAGAATTTCACCCACCACTCCTACAGAAAAAACCTCACACCTATATCTGTGCTATTGAAGTCCTCAAATTGTAGTTTAAAGACCTCAAGGAGCAGAGAATCCTCCAGCAAGTGACCCGTGCCCCATGCTACAGAGGAAGGCGAAAAACCTCCAGGGCCTCTTCCAATCTGCCCTGGAGGAAAATTCCTTCCCGACCCCAAATATGGCGATCAGCTAAACCCTGAGCATATGGGCAAGATTCATCAGCCAGATACTACAGAAAATTCTTTCCCAGGTAACTTGGATCTTACCCCATCTAAAACCCATCACAGGCCATTGGGCCTATTTACCATGAATATTTAATTACCAAAACCATGTTATCCCATCATACCATCTCCTCCATAAACTTATCGAGTTTAATCTTAAAGCAAGATAGATCTTTTGCCCCCACTACTTCCCTCGGAAGGCTATTCCAAAACTTCACTCCTCTGATGGTTAGAAACCTTCGTCTAATTTCTAATCTAAATTTCCTAGTGGCCAGTTTATATCCATTTGTTCTTGTGTCCACATTGGTACTGAGTTTAAATAATTCCTCTCCCTCTCTGGTATTTATCCCTCTGATATATTTATAGAGAGCAATCATATCTCCCCTCAGCCTTCTTTTAGTTAGGCTAAACAAGCCAAGCTCCCTGAGTCTCCTTTCATAAGACAAGTTTTCCATTCCTCGGATCATCCTAGTAGCCCTTCTCTGTACCTGTTCCAGTTTGAATTCATCCTTCTTAAACATGGGAGACCAGAACTGCACACAGTACTCCAGGTGAGGTCTCACCAGTGCCTTATATAACGGTACTAAAACCTCCTTATCCCTACTGGAAATACCTCTCCTGATGCATCCCAAGACGACATTAGCTTTTTTCACAGCCATATCACACTTTGGTTCATTCATTTTCAGTCTCTCACTGTCTTGTTTACTGGGCATGATCTTAACACAGTCCTTGAATTATATCAGCAGGCCTTTTAGTTTGGACTAGTTCGGTCTGTCTCCCTTTCAAACCTTTTCCCATCAATATTTGTTGTTATAGGTTATTATGAGAGCTTCTTACAGTTGAGCTCACAACTAAGGTAAATGTGTAGGTCCAATTAATACAACGGCTCTATCTGGGTGAAAAGTGCGATAATCAGTTGTTGTTTTGTAGTGCCGCAGAAGCTGTTATCCCAATATAGCACCATCAGGAGACATAACAGGATCTTCTACCCACTGCTTTACAAACCCAGCAACTGGAATGTTGTCTGGCAATGGTTGTTAAACTGGCTTTCCAGCCTTTGAGTAGAATTAAAAATGAAGAGCAGACAGAGCAGTATCATCAAGGCAAATCCCAGAGCGTAGCCTCCTTGCAGATTGAGCATCACTCAGATCAATTTCTAACTAGATCCTGAAGACTCTGTGGCTAGGTGGTCAGTCTGTAGTCAGTATTGTACCACTCAAAGTCAAACCAATATTGCTTTCCACTCTATTTAGAAACAGGGTTTTCTGGATGGCCCACAAAGGGCACAGTGGCACAGTCTAGCTGAAATATGGGAATCCAAATTTAAAGTAGTAAAACTCCTGTCATAGCTTTTCCAGTAGCCGTCAGCACTATGCAGCAACCTCCATTGAGAAGTATGTTGAATGCTCCAGTTTAGTACCTATTAAAGTATACATTGCCTTGTATACATTAGAAGGTGTTAGCTACTATGCTGTAACAACACGCTTTTAAATCCTACTCAAGATAAAGCCAATTAAAGTTCCTCAAGGAATAACCCTAGACAATAAAAGAGACAGGGGTTGTTGAGACTGAGCCTAGCCCAGGAAACTTACTATAGATAATGGCTTGCGGTTTGTAGTTACACATACTTTAAAAAACAAAACAAAACAGGAGGATACAGTAGATAGCAGAAACTGAATGCTAGATGAAGCAGTTAAACGAGATAATTAAAAGCAGCCTGAGCATACTTTGTTTGGAGCTGTCCATTACAACAAACAATATATCCAACCATGAGGGGGCTAAGCACAGAGCTTTGGAATTTCCCCAGCTTTTGTTATGATGGGCCACTAGCTGAATTTTTCCCTGTGGTCCCATACAGAGATTCCTGCATCAGCTGCTTCCCCAGTGAAGACCATAAGCAAATATCAAGAGATCATTGCCTGAACATTGAGTAAGATTCACTAATAGGCTCAGGCACTCCAGCAAAATGTAGCATTGAATGATCTCATAGGGATAACAAACCACAGTCTAATAGCAATCCACCCATGCTCATTAGCCAGTGTCATCTTCTGGCCACCTTCTGGCCTGTCAAAGGCATCCCCAATTCTTTCTTACTCTAAGGGCAACTTGGTTCCCTTCTCTTTTTGAAACCCCATGATGATGCCTCCAAATTCAGGCAGCTATAGTTATATATTGGTGGCAATGTTTGAGAACATTACAATCTTTCTGGATAAGTAGTTTGTTTTTGTTCTCTGTAGTATTCTGCAGATTGTAATTAATGATAAGGGTCAGAGTAAAGACCAGCAGAGGTGCTCTCCTACCAGAAGCAAAGCTAGAAAGACTTCAGAAACATACAGTGGGCAGTAATTTTCAGATTTCTACAGTAGATCTCTGAAGAGCTGGAACATTTATCTGCAAGGGAACATCCCACTTCTTGACACAAACTTGTACACTTTTGTGACTTTTCAGTGAGATTTATGCACATGCACTGAGAAATGACTGTACTCCTTTGGCAAGTGAAAGATTCTTAATAGGTTTTTTTACTTATTTAATTTATTCCCCACGCATCAATTTCTTCTGAAACTAGCCTTGGTTCCCCTTTTCTAGTTTGTCTATGCACTGATGATATAGTGTGGGAAGGATTCATGTGGAGGTAGAGGGAGAGTTCCTCCTCAATGTATTTATGAGATTCTTTGCTGAAAGAAATGGAGGATTCTGTAGTTTTCTCTCTTGCATGGGTTTTGTAATGATTATATCCTTATCAGTTCCCATCCTCAGATCAGGATTGCCTTGCTTCTTTGGCTGCATCTCTTAATGTTACTTCCACAGTTTCGTGTGTGTCTAATTAGAGCAAACTTTTCCATGAATAACCCCTCCAAGCTGAAATGCACATACACAAACAGAAATATGGATGCATGCTGTCAGTTCCCTGCTCTCTCTCCATTCCAGGGCACATCCTCTTCCAGGAATAGCTTCTGTGTAGAGTAAGCCCTGTTGCCAGGCTTCAGAGAGATGAAAGTGAAAATACAGAGGAAGCACCAGTTGAAATAGCAGCACATAGGATTCACATTGATAATTGCTGCTTTGCAATAAAGCCTGCAGCACGTGATAAGACTAAAGACACAAAAAAGGCATTTTCTTTAAACAAAAGAAACCCACATAGGTAGTAATCCGTCAATAAATTAGAGAATCATTAGTAGCAGCAGTGAGAGAGGAGAGCAGATCCCCAGACTGTCTAGAAAAATCTTCCTTCCTCATTTACCATCAACCTTAAGGGAAAAGAGGGGAGATAAATACAAAGAATTCTCTCCCCCCTACCCATCTTATTGTTAGCAGCTCCAGCCAGCATCAGAGCCCTCAGATGGGATCTCATTTAAACAAAAATAGGTTTTCCTCTGTCTGAGTTAGAAGGGGGGAAACCAAACAATTAATAACAATACAGTGAGAGAAAGGATTTATAAAGAAAAACATTTATTATAATAAATGAAAACAAACATTATTTTCAGGCTGAAAGGAGGAGTCACATCAATAATGATTTAGCAAGGACCCCAGAGGCAGCTGAACAAAACACAAAGCCTAACTGATGTTGGTGAGTCGCTTATGATTAAAGCCACACTCAAGTTACAGTATTAAAATAACAAACCAAGAAAGGGGGACCGACATCTGCCACAAAACTTAAAGTATAAAAGAAATGTGACTTGTGTCCTTTTGGTAATACAGTATCAACATTAACTGTACGTCAAGGCTTTGTTTCAAGTCAATATTTCTGGAGCTTCCTGGAACAATAAATCTTGATGTTAACCACAGTAGAGGTCAATCTCTATCTAATATATGCTTTGTAATGCATTTAAAGTACAGATATAGTATGTAGATGGTGAATTATTCATACAAGCAGCCTATTAACGAATAAGTCAATATATCAGCTTTTCAGAGAGATGCTATCAACTTAGAACAAGATTTGGGCCACACTAACAGTGAAAGAGGGTTACCCCTACAGGAGAGCATATACCCAATGATATTCCAACAGCACAACTACAAAGTTATTTATCTTGTCTGTCTCATTAGTTCCTACCAGCTTGTTCACTGTTTAAAACCATTCCTAGGCATATACGGTACATTTTTACTCTTAAACTACATTTTTGGAGTGTCAACATTTTTGTTGGTCAGGGTGATGCCTTTTCCTAGGTATCTGTTAGAGATGACTGAGCAACATCCAGAATATTTTATTCAACAGGAGCCAGTTTGTGATGAGGTACAGCCCAAAGCAAGTTGTGGTATATCAACTGCCCCACCCAGGAGTAGCCCTGAGAGTAGATGTGACTCACCTTTGAGTCACAACAGTTCCTCTGCTTCCCCCATCTTCTGCCTGGTCTATACTAGTGAGTATGAAGGAGTGGAGCCACAGCTATGCCCAGTCCCTACCCCACCTTCTCCCTACTCCAGTCTGCTCTTGGAAGAGAGCAAGCAGGCACATAGCAACCACTTAATCCTCTGTGTCCAGACCCATAGACTAGGTAACCTCTGGCTGGATGTTGGGGAGTTCTTACACATGTATATGGCCAAGTAGTCAAGCTCACAATCTAGCTCCTAATTTGTTCCATCAGTTGTCCAATAAAATTGCTTGCCATTTAATTTTTCCCTCTATTCAACTAGTTCTAACAAAGGTTAGACAACAGTCATTAAAATAAATTATTCACCGTTTTCCCACCAGTCAGTAAACTAACATGTTTTCTCATTCTTTCACTGGTCTCTTCTTTTTCTTAATCCATTCACCTTACGTTTTTCTGAGGCCACCTGTCACAGTGGTATGAACATGCAATATAAATCAGTTTGTTCAGCATTCATATTCTTATATGATCTAATCTTTCTATTGCCTCCTTACTCTTTAGGCCTGATTGACTTTAGTAGAACAGAGCAGGTTAAGCACATAGGATTTAACTCTCCATGAATCCCCCTGCTCTTCTTCCTCAGTCTTCTCTTCCTCTCCCTAGGTTTAGTTATTTTGCCACAAATTTTGAAAGACCCACAGTTCCCATGTGTCAAGAAGCTTCAGTTCAAACAAAGAAATGGATGTGAGAGCTGAATACTTAAAATCTATGTCTAATTTTCTTTTTTCTATGGGTCCCTTTATAAGTAGTATGGGTGTTAAGGAGGTGCTCATTGTTAGAAGATCATGAAAGGAGGTACAATATTTCCTTTTATTTCCATCATAAAATCCATATCTAATTACATATGAGGTATTTTAACAGGTGGAAATCTCTATAATGTGGTATGGTTCCCAGTCACAGTAAGCCATTAGGTGCCTAGCAATGATTGATGTAATGGAGAGTTTCATTTCTATCCCAGATGGCTCTAATTAAACATCCCTGCAAATGGCCCATATCCCTTTAAATTTTCTTCCAAGTCTTCTGTAGTATGCTGCTATTTCAGCTGATTGCTGCCCAAATTTGAGTCTGGGAAACATTACCAACAGCTTCTGCCCTCAATTAATATTGTTCGCATGAAAAGAAAAGGCAGTGGAACCATTTTACAGAAATGAAAATAGTAACAAAGTTCTGATGCAAGGGAAGAAAAGGCAAGGAAATATGACAATCTACAGGAATAAAGAGAAGCTCTAAGTAACAAGCTAAAGTAAGGAGATGAAATAATAATTGATTGCAATAGAGGATGAGACATAGATTTAGCATATGGAGCATAACAGTAATGAGTTAAAACATATGCAACAGAAATGTTTGCAGGCCTGCCTGATCTGTTTCAAATAGGCTGTGAGGTTTGTTCACTCCTCAGCAGGCAGGAATAACTCCCATTAACATTAAAGGAAGTTAGCGAGCACATCAACAATAGAATATAACTGTGTCTGCCAAATGCTGACCAGACAGAGCAGATTTAAACAATTAACAGGATCCCCCATCCAGTCATTGGACTTGCTTGCACATTATGGCTGCCACAACTTGAATAAGGCCCTTCCTGGTTTGAAGGCAGCAGCTCTATTGACACTACTCTTCAATCATATACAGAGGCTGTCTCCATATCACTCCCAGTCCGGGGAATAAGAAACCAGGAATGCAGACCTTCTCTCTCATATGGCAAGCAATAGCACTGGGACATAATGTCAGCACAACATGCACCCCTCAGGCACCCGGTACTCAAATCTGTGCTAAGTTTAACCTATTTTTAAATGAGGTTTTCAGAAAATGTACTCTAAATATGGATTCAGCCAGCCTGTATTTTTGTAATGTAAACAGGATTGTTGAGTCTGACCCAGCCCTCATGCAAGTTGCGTGATGTCAGAGCACTTCAGTAATACTGTCAATCAGAGACATTTTTATCTATATTTTGTTCTAAGAGGTGTTTGTGCCCCCAGTTCCTGCTATTTTCCCCGTCTCAATGGTCCTTCAGTTGTCTGCCCACTGAACAAGAACAGGACAGGTTGTGATTTTCTTCCAAGTCTGCCAATGTATATCCTGGATGTCTAGGAGCTTTCCAATATGGCAGGAGTTACCCTTTTTCCTCCTCTCCCCTAATGACGAAACACACTGCCACTTCATAGTGTTTCCACCCTCTCCTGGTCTAGAAGCAAGGGATTAAGCTTGGTTCCCAATCCCAATGCAGATCCCCTGCATAGCAATGCAGTGTGCTGCCATTCCCAGCCACTTCCATACGTGCTTATATGTGAAACCAAACAACACATGGCATGACACTGATGAATAGAGCCCTACATAAGGTTTTTAAAAGATCTGAAAAATATAAGCTTGGATATCTTATCTAGACTTGACTATATGTGTCAAGTACTTGAAAATACTGTAGGGAAAGCACCTAACATTACTGCAGTTCTGACCCCTTATGACTTTCTGAATTAATTCTTGAATCTAAGATTTCCACAAGTCAAAGATTCAGAGTCAGATTCCTTTAAAAGAGCCATACATACAAAACAATAGCAGTATATCAAAAGTTATAGCTCAAAGGTTGTCAGCATAGACATTTTCCAGGACTTCTCCAAGCAAACACCCTTTGTACATGTACATACATCTGGAAGAAGCTCTAACCTTCAAGAAGCTCGGCAACATTCAACGTTTGATTCTTTCTACTAGGAAAAAGAGTGTAGCCCCTTTTCCTAGGCGTGGCTCAAACCTGGTCCCTGGTGCTTACCAACCAGAGTGGCTTTTCCCTCTTCAGTTGGATCCTAGGGGCTTTGTTGTGATGCCTGGTGCCTCCACCGAAGGTGACGCCTCTCCGTGCATGGGACACAGTGGGTGCTGTCCTCTGGGAAAATGACTAATACTACTAATCTTAGCAAGGAATATAATGCAGTGCATAAGAAACAAAATACACAAATACAAACCTCAACAAATGAAATGCCACATTCCAAAATAACAGTACGGCAAAGGGGACTTTACTGGGGACAAGAAACAGAAAGGGACAAGGAAAGGGTTAAGAGTAACTAAAAAGCTAACATCAACAATATAACAAATTCCCCACCTCCCAATATTCACAACTATACGCTGACCCCCCAGCTCTCTCCCTGGCACCTCTCCAGGCAGATGGAATGCCTAGGATGAGTCCAGAGATGGGTGTAGCAGTGCTGCATGCATTGGCCATCTTAAGGAAAGAGCAAGGAGGCCCTCTTACAGTGTTTTCAACCTTTAGTGGGGCACAGTCCTCTCCAGGCTCCCTGGTCTGGAGTGCTCTGGAGATCTCAGCTGACTGTCAATAGCCAGTGCAGGGTTGATCCTCTGTCTCTCTGGCCACTGGTCGCTGCAGGGCAGGAACTGTCTGACCATATACTACATCCCATAGCACTTCAAAGCAGACACTCCCTGAGCTGTTCTGCATCTCTCTCAGCTTCTAAAGTCCCAAACTCAAAAGCTCCAAAAGTGAACGAAAACTAGTCATCCCTTTGTCTCTGAGTCTAGCCCCTCCAACTGAGGAAGTATGCAATCCTGCTCCTCATTGGTTTAGCAAACTGTCTGTATAAATCACCCAATCAGAAGCTTCCCTCTACTGGCTTTTGCAAGAATTTCCAGGTTTTTTTGTCCCTGCCCCAGACTGTAACTAGACTTGGAAATGGTGTCCAGAGGCTCTGGAGCCATTGCTGTTGTAGTCAATAGGGTAATTCCCTTCAAGTCCAATCCAGGGCTGCAGCAGCTGACAAACTCCAAAGAGGGGGGTGTTACACAGGGAAGAGAGCATGAGGTCTACAAAGTTGCCAACTATGATACACATCATAGGTCAGCTTCCAGAACTAACCAGATATCTATTCCTGTCTTTTGATACCCTGAAATCATGGTGATTCTCCAAGTTAAATTCCCATCACCAAATCAGCTCCTCCCACAACTTTTGTTCCGAAAACTTCAAAAGAGAAAAAGTTTTCTTCCCTTACAATAATGATTATCTTGCTCCTTGAACATTTTTCCATCAATAATTCCTGGCAAATTAGTCACCACCACCAGCCATTGTATTTTCTTGAGGTCTTTACAGCAAAGATGCTTTGCCTCAGGCTGTTAATGCTCTCACGAGTCAGCCATTAACCATATCAATCAATGGCTTAAAGATTAATATTGTTATTGAAATGTATAACTTACAAATTGGTACAACGAGTAACATTTAAGAGATTGGTGCGTATGTGAGATAAGCTCTATTTACACTCTATCACAGCTTTATTCATGAAACATGTTCAAATCATTGTGCATTTCTAACATAGTGGCCTGAATATAAAGGTGGTTTTACTTCAAAATGTTCTCTCAAAAGTTTTCAGGAGTCAAATATAAATATCAAAGTTTTTTCCTTTGGGGTGGAAGGTAAAGGGAATGAGGAGATGGAGTTGAATTGCTTTTCAAAGTTGCATGGAGGATTTGGAAACTCAATTCCCATTAGAAATTAATTGAAATTGGGCATTTTAATTTTGTAGGTGGCTTTGAAATTCCCACCCTAAAAGTTTTTACTAGCCAATAAACCACTCTGTGTATGTTTCCCAATTTTCCACTGGGTCTTGGAAGCTCATAGTTACTAAAATTTTCAAAGAAGATTCCAAAAGCCCTGCTAGCACTCCTCTAGGACTGCTGTTGATGGGCTCCTCCTACTAAGTATGAAAGCTCATAGTCCCTGGGATATCATGATGAGAACAAAGTGATTTCACAGTTCTCCCCAAAGCTATCGCTAACTATAAGTTTAGTAATATCAATCTTTAAAAATCATAGTGTAGCTAAAAAGGCAATATTTTCAAAATGACTCTGAAACACTATATCTGACCTGTGCTCTTTCCTGTGAAACTTAATTTCTTAGGGTCCACTTCTTGTCCCTAGAATATCATGGTGTGGTGCCTGGCTGTGTTACACCACCACAAAGGCTAAAGCAGATACAGAGGGGCACCCATCAGCAGTGGGCATATGGCTAGATTTTCTAAAAAACTAAGATTAGCTGGGTGCTGAGCCCTTATTTAGGTACCTAAATGGACACTGAGCACACTGAGCACTGAGTGTTTTGGGCCCCACAGTACAAGAAGGATGTGGATAAATTGGAGAGAGTCCAGCGAAGGGCAACAAAAATGATTAGGGGTCTGGAACACATGACTTATGAGGAGAGGCTGAGGGAACTGGGATTGTTTAGTCTGCAGAAGAGAAGAATGCGGGGGGTTTTGATAGCTGCTTTCAACTACCTGAGAGGTGGTTCCAGAAAGGATGGTTCTAGACTATTCTCAGTGGTAAAAGAGGATAGGACAAGGAGTAATGGTCTCAAGTTGCAGTGGGGGAGGTTTAGGTTGGATATTAGGAAAAACTTTTTCACTAGGAGGGTGGTGAAACACTGGAATGTGTTACCTAGGGAGGTGGTAGAATCTCCTTCCTTAGAAGTTTTTAAGGTCAGGCTTGACAAAGCCCTGGCTGGGATGATTTAATTGGGGATTGGTCCTGCTTTGAGCAGGGGGTTGGACTAGATGACCTTCTGAGATCCCTTCCAACCCTGATATTCTATGATTCTATGAAAATATGGCCCTGAGCTCTTCTAAAAATCTAGGCTATAGTGCCCACTTTTCTTGCAGACACCCCCCTCCCCCCACACACACACACATGAAGGGCACAGTCTATGATTCCTTCATAGTGTCTGCCAGTTGTACTTCTCTGATGTCCATATGGGGGGAAGAAGGAATCCTGCCCAGATAAGTGACAGCTGGGGAGACTGAACGGGCCATTCAGCCCTGGAGCTCTCAGACAAGAAAGGATGGGGCCTGTCGGACAAAGAAACAGCAGCAATCCAGGGAGAGGGAGAGAGGCCCTCAATGAACTCTTGAAACCCTTTTCTATGGGGACTTAGCTAGGCCCTGTTTTCCCCAGCCTTCTCTCTCCCCCATAGCCCCACAAGAGTTATTGTAGCTGTGGGCCCAACTTGGGGAAAGAGGATCAGGATCCAAGGAGGGGTGTTTGAATGAGTAGTTCCACGGCTCCTGACCAGAATATAAAATCTCTCTGCCCTAATTATAATCAGAAATGCCCAACAAAAACCCTGAGAAAACTTGCATATAATCCCAAAATGGGTGTTTCACAACACAAATTCCTCAAATCCATCAGTTTACTCCCATATCAATCACATACACACCAGTCTTCCCAGATACATACCAACAATCCCACCCATAAATCTGTCATTCTCCTCCCCAACTCCAAACAAAGGCTGAATCATTCTCTCCCCTTTTTCTAATCTCTTTTCCCCCACAAGAACCTCCCAGGGTCCTTTTCTCTTGGTCCTAGCAGAGAGCTTCTCTTCACAAATGTTATGGCTTGACTCTAATTCTTATTGTGCTGCATCCACCCCAAGAGCAAGTTAAGATTGGTGTGGGAACCTTAACTGAGTTTTCTTGGGGGTTTTGTGTTAAATTCTCAGGGTGGGATTTTCAAAGTGCCTACGTGATTTAGGAGCACAAGTGTCACAAGTACAATCACTTAGGCGCTTTTAAAAATCTCACCCCCAACCTTAATTTAAAATATGGTTTTATTCTATGAGAATGTTGTATATTTTTATTACCTTTTCTGTGATGCCCTACATATTACTTCACTCCGTGGATTTTGCTATATGTATTTATACAAAATTCCTAAACAACAAGATTTTTCAAATAGGATGATTTTTCATTTGCATTTACTAGGCCCCAGAAGAAAATATTCCTTTTTTCAGTTGCAATAATAGGTTCCTTAGTGAGTTTCACAGATGGATAATAACAGCTTGAGACCTGCCTCTGGCTTTCTCTCACATGCTGTATGGTTGCTTGGGTCACCATATTGCTGCTGGAGGAAATAGATAACCACTTTCTTTTCTCTACTGAGCATTTACTCTTGGCTTTTAATTTATTAGTGCACGTTGATCCACGTGAGAATAATAGTTATATAAGAATTGTCTATCAGAATTGTAAGAACCAGAGTCCTTTAAGGGAATGTAATGATCTTTCACCTCTAGTTCACTTGCTGGATTGTAACCCACATTGGTAGTTACTGGGCATTTTGGCTTTTGTGGCCTGCTGGTGTGTGAAATGAGTTGGTGGTCTCTCAGCCAATTCCTAGTGGTGAGGCATCCAGAGCACTAAAAGTAGTGTTACAGTTGACATGCTTGTTGGCAACTCAGCAGATGTGCCAGGAAAGCATGAGGTATGGAGACCCCTAGCAGAGCTCTCTCCAGGCCAGTCTGAAAGTGGAGGCAAATTGAGAGGGCATTAAGGGGAATTTTGCTCTGTTGTTACTGAAAGAGCCAGCCTTAGCATTTTAGCAATCCAATTGCTAAAACTTGTCTGCAAAACAATGTTTCAACACTCCCAAATGTAAATGACTTCTGTATACTAGGATCACACCACCACAGAGTGACCATCTTGGGATTTTGAAAATGTCAGGGAGGGGACTCTTCAAGGTACCTCAAACTCAACAGACTTGTTTTATATAGAAAAGGAGATTCCAGAGTTATTTCGGAGGCCACAGAAGTACATAATACATTGGGCCCTGTTTATACCATCCATCCATCCTCCTCTTCCTCTTCCTTTTTATTTGTGCATGTAGGCAGGATGTGAATGAGCTTTCTCATGACATCTAGTGACAAACTGGGGGGAAAGACTTCAGAAGCAGACTGTATTTGAATGAACACTCCTACTCTGCCTAGATGTTCAGCAGACAGAGCTGCTTTGCCAAAGTGGTCAATTTTGGCTGGTTTGGGGTTATTATTCACTTTTATTGTTGAATGTAGGGGTAAGGAAATGTTGTTATCCTTATTGTACAAGTAAAGGGCAGCAGAACCCTCCATAGCATGCTCTGATCATCCTAAACCGAACCTCACTTGTTAAGCACTGGGTAGGGATCCCAGTGAAAGTTAGAGGGGACAGATATTCCTACTTGGTTGGATGGACTTTGCTTAAGGAGTCCTAAACATATTTGATCCTTCCCTGTCCAGCGTTTAAAGACGGAGCTGATTGAACTCAACAGAGTGTCCTCATTTCGGTTTAGTGGTTACCAGCACTGACATCACAGATGAACAGATTTAGGGGCTAAACCTCAGAGCTGATGTGGGGACAGAGTTGTAGAGAAAACCCGTGGAGAGGCTGCACGAGCAGTGAGCAGCGGAATCGTTAAGAGCTGGGCTACGTGGTGGAACTTCAGACCGTGGCATTGCAGAGGCGGCAGTGAGTGGTAAGCAGCAGCCGCGCTGAGCAGTGACAGAGGCGGTAGCAGGCGACAGCAGAGATAACGGCGGCAGCCAGCGGTGGCAGAGATAACAATGGCAGCAGTAGCAAGCAGCAACAGAGGCAGCGGCAAGTGGCACCAGAGATGACTGCAGCAGCAGCGAGCCAGTGGCAGAGACAACAGCAGCCACAAAGACATTGCTTGATCCCCACCCCCTTTTAGAGGCGTGGGTGGTGAACCCTCATGAATAGGGCCCTACCAAATTCACAGTCCATTCTGATCAATTTCATGGCCAGAGGATTTTTAAATTAAATTAAAGCTAGGAGAGGAAGCCCTGAGCTCAGTGCCCAGAGCCGCGGCAGGAGCCGGGGACAAGGAGGCAGGGAAGGAAGCCAGGAGCCCAGCTCCCGGGCTGCTGCAGTGCAGGAGTGAGGGTGTCACACCCTCGTTTTTGCACTGTCTCTGGAGGTGGGTCTGATCTCCCCACCAAGAGTGGCCAGGCTGGGGAAGGACAACTCCTGTCTCTCCCCAGCGTGTCCAGACTAGCAGCTAGGGGATCCCTGGGCTCCCAGCAGCAGGGGATATCAGATTTCATGGGGAAGGGCTGATTTCAGGGTCCATGAAATGTTTTTCATGGCTGTGAAATTAGTAGGGCCCTATACATGAATGCACCTCTGAACTCTGGGTCCTCACTGACCAACAACCACCACTGTGAGTGGGCTGTAGCACACAGAAAGGGCAGGACATGTTAAAGGCACATGTTTTCATTGGACTTTCAGACCACAAGGTGGAAAACTGAAGCAAAGGACACTGCCCAACACACCGTGGGGTGGGTGTTTGCTCGTGGTTGCAAACTTTTGAGTTACGGTTTTGCTGCTTTCCCAAATTAATGCTAGGTTCCCTTTCCCTTTTAACAAAAGAAAACTTTTATTATACACTGACCCCCTTGCAACTGGGGCAGTATTCCCTCTTAGAGGCACCCAGGGGTGTTTTTTTAATTTTCCCAGATTACTGGGTGGGGGCTCAAGCCAGTTCTGTTTTGTATTGTTAAGAGGAACCCCTAGATATTGAACCCGGCCCTTGTTTCTAATGACTCCACCGGGGAGAAGGGTTACATAAAAGGGTGACATGCCTCTGGTTGGTGTCCCCTAGGTGAGCTGGCACAGAGCTCATGCTGTTTGGTTTCCCTAGCTGGGCACAAACTGTAAATGAAAAGCAGAAGTTCATCTGAGCATTAAAGACAGGCTGCTGTCTCTATTCTTGTATTTTATGTGATTGTGGCATGCAGCCCCTTTCAGCATTTCACTGCAAAGTAGTTTCTTTACAGCTGCCTGTGCAGAGTATCCTGCTGATAGACACAGGTCAGTGGGCGAGATAACTAGCTACTTCTTGCTGAGGTGGAGTGAAAAAAGAGATTGCATGAAGAGCAATGCATATGCGTACACATAAAGGTTATATTATGCCACTCCATACGTTTCCTGCTCTAGCCTCCAAGCTGCTATGTTTGGTTTCACTTTCATCCCCCATTTCCTCATACTCACCTTTTGCCTTCTGCAACACTGGTGGCCTGCTTAAACACAGCTTCCATTCAGGCTATTTTTCAAGTGGCTTGTTAGAACAGATGCTATAATATGGGTACCTTCTAGCCCTCTACCAATGTTTTTCTTGTATGTACACTAGACATCGCTGCCATCCTCTTACTCTAGATAGATGCAATTTTCTTTTCAGGTTGCTGGGCAGTGATGCACATCTATACTCCTCTCTATTAACTTTGCACCTTTCAATTGGTTTCTCTCTAGGACCTTTATGTCTAATTTTTTAAAAACTTTACTCTTCCTTTCTTCCTCTGACTTGTTGATAACTCTAACAGCACTACTGCCATCATCAATTTTAAGAAGTTTGGGGGCAGATCCTCAGCTGGAATAAATCAATTTAGTTTCATTGACTTCAATGGCCCTTTGCCCATTTGAGTCTCCTGTATCCAATGGTGATATGGAAGCAGGAATGTCTGTGCTTTCTTCCATGCTGTCCTACATATCATCAACATCAGTAGTAGTATTACAATAGTGCTCAGAATGTGCCATGTTTGTACACACCCCCAAGAAGACACAATTCCTGCCCCCACAGAGTTTACAGTAGAAGACAACAAGCAACAGATGAAAGGAAAAGGGGAGTGATTCCTACTGACAGAAATAGTTAAATTATTTACCAAGGGCTCACCCTAAACCATACAATGGTCCAACCAGGACTGAAAAAAAACTGCACACTCAGTGTTAGAGATCTCAAACTACCACCCAGCAGCTAACTTCCCTTTTCTGAGCAAGCTAACCAAGAAGATAGCAGAAAATCTTCAATGCCAGTTAAGCAGGTTTTCCATTTTCCTGAATCTCACTCAGACTTCAAGCCAAGGTGTAGTTCACACACAGTTCTTCTTGCTCCGATGAATAAACCTTCTGTCTATACATAAGGGACATACATCTATATTCATCCTACCAGACCTCTCTGTGGCTTTGATACCATTCATCAACAAATACTCTTGTCCTATTTCTATGAGTCTGTAGGGGTGAATGGAAATGACCTAAAACTACTTGAGTCCTTTCTCTCAGACCAAATCTAAAGAAGCATTATGGGCACCTGTTCCTCCATCTCCAAAACCCTCCCGAGCAGTGACCCATCAGGTTCAACATCTATGGTTCACTTCTCTCTATGGTTCAGCATCTATATGAAGCCATAGGGAGAGCTAATGAGCTAAAACAGGCTCAGTTACCAGCCGTACACAGCTGACACCCATCTCTATACCTCCCTTCTCCAAATATAAATAGCAACTTTGTCTAGCTTTCTCAGAGCTTAGCCAAAAATGTGAACCTCGAAGAAGACTACGTGGCTAAGGCTGAGCATAAACAAGACTGAGGTGATTCTGATGGGAAAGGGGAAATGCCTCAGAAAACTTGTCTTTTCAATATTATTTCCTACTATTAAGTGCATCTGCCCTCAGATTGTTAAATTGGTCCTCAGCCTTGGCATCTTTTTGGACAACGCAAAGCTACTGGATACCTGAAGAGTCACAGTGGCAAAAAGCCCACTTCCATCTGTGACTGACCATAAGACTGAACCCCACCCCATCAGACATAGACCTGGCTATGGTAATTCACATGTGTGGAAACTCCAAGCTTGATTTCTGCATGTCATTATATCTAGAAATAAAACTGGACACGATGGAAAAAAAAACAAGTGATACATAACTCAGCAGCACATATGCTTGGTACATAGATCACTGTAAGAGCATCACTCTCACATTCTAGGAGTACTTGTGGCACCTTAGAGACTAACCAATTTATTTGAGCATGAGCTTTCGTGAGCTACAGCTCACTTCATCAGATGCATACCGTGGAAACTGCAGCAGACTTTATATATACACAGAGAATATGAAACAATACCTCCTCCCACCCCACTGTCCTGCTGGTAATAGCTTATCTAAAGTAATCTTCAGGTTAGGCCATTTCCAGCACAAATCCAGGTTTTCTCACCCTCCACCCCCCCACACAAATTCACTCTCCTGCTGGTGATAGCCCATCCAAAGTGACAACTCTTTACACAATGTGCATGATAATGAAGTTAGGCCATTTCCTGCACAAATCCAGGTTCTCTCACTCCCTCACCCCCCTCCAAAAACCCACCCCCATACACACACAAACTCACTCTCCTGCTGGTAATAGCTCATCCAAACTGACCATTCTCCAAGTTTAAATCCAAGTTAAACCAGAACATCGGGGGGGGGGGGGGTAGGAAAAAACAAGAGGAAATAGGCTACCTTGCATAATGACTTAGCCACTCCCAGTCTCTATTTAAGCCTAAATTAATAGTATCCAATTTGCAAATGAATTCCAATTCAGCAGTTTCTCGCTGGAGTCTGGATTTGAAGTTTTTTTGTTTTAAGATAGCGACCTTCATGTCTGTGATTGCGTGACCAGAGAGATTGAAGTGTTCTCCGACTGGTTTATGAATGTTATAATTCTTGACATCTGATTTGTGTCCATTTATTCTTTTACGTAGAGACTGTCCAATTTGACCAATGTACATGGCAGAGGGGCATTGCTGGCACATGATGGCATAAATCACATTGGTGGATGTGCAGGTGAACGAGCCTCTGATAGTGTGGCTGAAGTTATTAGGCCCTGTGATGGTGTCCCCTGAATAGATATGTGGGCACAATTGGCAACGGGCTTTGTTGCAAGGATAAGTTCCTGGGTTAGTGGTTCTGTTGTGTGGTATGTGGTTGTTGGTGAGTATTTGCTTCAGGTTGCGGGGCTGTCTGTAGGCAAGGACTGGCCTGTCTCCCAAGATTTGTGAGAGTGTTGGGTCATCCTTTAGGATAGGTTGTAGATCCTTAATAATGCGTTGGAGGGGTTTTAGTTGGGGGCTGAAGGTGACGGCTAGTGGCGTTCTGTTATTTTCTTTGTTAGGCCTGTCCTGTAGTAGGTAACTTCTGGGAACTCTTCTGGCTCTATCAATCTGTTTCTTTACTTCCGCAGGTGGGTACTGTAGTTGTAAGAAAGCTTGACAGAGATCTTGTAGGTGTTTGTCTCTGTCTGAGGGGTTGGAGCAAATGCGGTTGTATCGCAGAGCTTGGCTGTAGACGATGGATCGTGTGGTGTGGTCAGGGTGAAAGCTGGAGGCATGCAGGTAGGAATAGCAGTCAGTAGGTTTCCGGTATAGGGTGGTGTTTATGTGACCATCGTTTATTAGCACTGTAGTGTCCAGGAAGTGGATCTCTTGTGTGGACTGGACCAGGCTGAGGTTGATGGTGGGATGGAAGTTGTTGAAATCATGGTGGAATTCCTCAAGGGCTTCTTTTCCATGGGTCCAGATGATGAAGATGTCATCAATATAGCGCAAGTAGAGTAGGGGCTTTAGGGGACGAGAGCTGAGGAAGCGTTGTTCTAAATCAGCCATAAAAATGTTGGCATACTGTGGGGCCATGCGGGTACCCATAGCATAACATTTTATTCCTACCCCCCCCCCCAGATGTTCTGGTTTAACTTGGATTTAAACTTGGAGAATGGTCAGTTTGGATGAGCTATTACCAGCAGGAGAGTGAGTTTGTGTGTGTATGGGGGTGGGTTTTTGGAGGGGGGTGAGGGAGTGAGAGAACCTGGATTTGTGCAGGAAATGGCCTAACTTCATTATCATGCACATTGTGTAAAGAGTTGTCACTTTGGATGGGCTATCACCAGCAGGAGAGTGAATTTGTGTGGGGGGGTGGAGGGTGAGAAAACCTGGATTTGTGCTGGAAATGGCCTAACCTGAAGATTACTTTAGATAAGCTATTACCAGCAGGACAGTGGGGTGGGAGGAGGTATTGTTTCATATTCTCTGTGTATATATAAAGTCTGCTGCAGTTTCCACGGTATGCATCTGATGAAGTGAGCTGTAGCTCACGAAAGCTCATGCTCAAATAAATTGGTTAGTCTCTAAGGTGCCACAAGTACTCCTTTTCTTTTTGCGAATACAGACTAACACGGCTGTTACTCTGAAACCTCTCACATTCTAGTCTCTGTACTAGCTCCCATTGAATATAAAGAGCTCAGTTCCTGGTCTCTGTCCTAACTTTCAAAACCCTGTATAAGACTAGCGCTGCATAAGTGAGGTATTGCCTATCCCTCCACAGTCATGATCTTCCACAACAGCTATGTTATACTGCAGCTACGAAACTGTCAACAAATTGGGGAAGACTTATGAGCGCAGGATACTTACTTTCACAGCAGCTGGACCAAGGTCATGGAACTTATTACCTTCCTAAGAGAAAAGAATGCCCACTAACCTCACAGCATTTGGAATTAAATATAAAACTAATCTTTTTGACTTTCACATAGTAGTTCTTCACACACACTAGTTCAACCCTACCTCCTTCACTTTCCCCCCAAAAGCCTAAGCCAAGTTACTTACCACTGAAACCTGTTCTATTTAATTTTATTTCTAGGGAACAGCCTAGATAAGACAGCCTTATGTACCATTTAGAACCTAGAGATAGGTAGGTAGAAGGACAAATAGAACATACAAATCCATTTTTATTAAGTGTCATATTTCTCCAACTGGCTCTCTACATCACCATTACTAGTTGGTTGGTTGTGAGCATTATGGTAGAAGTGGGTCTTGATGAGGATTTGAAGATAGATGGGGCAGTGGCTTTGCAGGCCTGCTCAGGAAATAAATTCCATGTGCAGAATACAGCATGAAAGAAGGCATGGAAATGGTTGTGAGAAGTGGATAAACAGCGCATCAATGCTGGTATCAAGGCAGAGCAGAAGGAATTAGGGTTGAGGCAATGAGAGATAAGGGTACGTAAATAGGGTAGGGCAGAGTTGTAAATGGGTCTTGAAAGTGAGGGTTAGTGGCCTGAACTTGATGCAGTAGAAAAGGTAGAATCACTAGAAGGATTCAAAGAAAGGATTGGCATGACTCAGTGAATCCAGGGTGCACAATTCAGAGCTGGATCTGACAAGATCTGAAGTCTAGGGCTGTTCAGAACTGGGATTTTGATTCTGTTTATTATTGTCAGGATTTTCAAAATGTTCATCATTTAGCCTAGCTCTGCTCTCATTGACTTCAGTGGGAGCAGAATTAGGCCAACACAGAATGCTTTTCCAAATCCTATCCTATAAAAATCAAGGCTATTTGTGAAATTCAAATCAGTGTGTGAGTGTAGAATTTGACCAGTCCTAGAGTTCAGATATTCACAGATTGTGTTTGTTTTGGTCCAGGACAGCCTTTAATCAAACAATGTTGCCTGCTTTGCATGATTGTTTATTCAACCTTCCAGCCATCCTCTTTGTCTTATAATAGCAAAAAAAAACAAAACAAAAGGGGGGGGTTTGAGGGGAGAATACAGGTTTTGTTTTATAATTTATATACTTGGAACTTCACAAATATTCTCACCTGGCTCATAAGCTAAGGTCCTGACTTGCAATTGACTGTCAACTGCAGGACCAGGGCCTAACATTTTGGTTGAATTCTATAAAACTTTCACAATTTTTTTTGGTTATGAGAATCTACCGGGGCTGGGTCATTCTTAACAACTAGCTGGTGATGTGGAGACTCTAGCAGAATACCCTGCAGTACTGCTGAATTATGTGTACTGCTGAATTATGTGCTCACAGATTACTTGTGGGGTAGTGGCTTCCTTAACTGAAACATTTTTTGCTATTGTGGGTTTAATATTACACGTCTTTTGACATATTTTTGTGTTTCACTTGCTTATTTTTAAAAAACAGCAGCATTTGTTTGCAGTGGCATTATAATGCCCTCATAATCTTAAACCATAATGTCAATAAACTACCACTGACATTGTAATGGCTCACATTACCATATCATAGATGTTAAAGTCAGTCCCATATACTTCCACCCACATCACTATTGGTGCTGCAGCCATAAAGATGTCAGTGACAGTGCAGCGAATCACCATTATAAGCATAGTCAAGATAATAAAATGTTGCAGAAAGTAGCTACTATGTCATGCTCAGTAGCTGTTTCCAAATATAAACCTGAGCAGTTTAAAAATAAATTTCAAATTAGCCAAATTTACCAATCTGCATTAGGAACTAGAATTAATGTGAGCAAACCCACCCCACCTCTGCTTTCCACTTAAGGGCATTTTTAAGCCAGAGATCATCTGAAACCATGCAAATGTATATTTTTATGGCTATTCCACAACCAAAAAAATAAATTTAAACTACTAGAAAATTAAAGGGCCAAATTCTATTCTTGGCCACATCTGTATTTCCCCATTGGCTTCATTTGATGGCAGTGAAAATGCTCTGGTTAAACGGAAAACGCATCCAGGTTGTATATACCAAGATTCTGCCAACTGCAACTGAATCTAGCCAAGATCGAACACCCTGAAAATAGTAATTTATATTCCAACACTGACACAATTGTTGTACTCAGGCCTTTTTTTACCATTAATATATCAAGCTGTCTCAGATTAATCTTTTGCATCAGATCTGTGAAAGCAATATAATACCAGGGAGGCTAATAAAAAGCAGTTAATAGAGTTGCTGGCAAGGGGAGGATTCACTTTAATTTGAAAAGTACAGGGGGTTGAGACTGCCTGGCATAAATGGGTGTGACAGAGGATAGTATAATACACACAGCACCCTAAGTACACTAAAATAAAAGCACTAACTGCAACAACAAGATACATTTATGGACATTACATTCAGGGAAGTATTACGATTACATGGCACAATTGTAATTATACTGCATGCAGAGGCTGGATTGCTTGACCCTTATACACAGTACATAAGAATGGAAGGTGGCAGGTAGAGTGAATTTTAACCATAATAAAATTCAGATAGGTAAAATTATAACAGGGGAGAGTACAAAAGAGGGAATTTTGTAGAAAATTTTAAAATTTTCAAGTGAATTTTTATTGGTTGGGATTTTGGTTGATTGGTGTCGGGGTATATTTCTTTGCAGCTAGGCAAACTGCAAGTCTTGTGTGACTAATTTTCATGTTACTTCTTCAAATTTCCAGTTGTGTTGATCAGTTGTGATTGGTCGCAAAACTCAAAATGTGATATTGATTCTTCTTCCCTGATTGGCTGAGCCAAATTCATGTGGTCTAAAAGGTGACTAGAAGCCATTTTGACTCATTTTCACAGAGGTAATGGCTCTGTTTTGTGTACTCTCTCTTAGAACATATCACAACTAGTTTTTTTATATATGGGTAAACTAGAATTGCTTCTTGTTCTGTCATCTACCACCACTGAGAACAGCCTAGCTCCATCCTCTTTGGAACCCCCCTTCAGGTAGTTGAAGACTGCTATCAAATCTCCCCTCTCTCTTCTCTTCTGCAGACTAAATAACCCCAGTTCCTTCAGCCTCTCCTCGTAAGTCATGTGCCCCAGCCCCCTAATAATTTTCGTTTCCCTCTGCTAGCCTCTCTCCAATTTGTCCACATCCCTTCTGTAGTGGGGGGACCAAAACTGGACACAATACTCCAGGTGTGGCCTCACCAGGGCCAAATAGAGGGGAATAATCACTTCCCTCGATCTACTGGCAATGCTCCTGCTAATACAGCTGTCATAAATATAAAGGGAAGGGTAAACCCCTTTAAAATCCCTCCTGGCCAGAGGAAAAATCCTCTCACCTGTAAAGGGTTAAGAAGCTAAAGGTAACCTCGCTGGCACATGACCAAAATGACCAATGAGGAGACAAGATACTTTCAAAAGCTGGGAGGAGGGAGAGAAACAAAGGGTCTCTGTGTCTGTCTATATGCTGCTTTTGCTGGGGATAGACCAGGAATGGAGTCTTAGAACTTTAGTAAGTAATCTAGCTAGGTATGTGTTAGATTATAATTTATTTAAATGGCTGAGAAAAGAATTGTGCTGAATAGAATGACTATTTCTGTCTGTGTGTCTTTTTTGTAACTTAAGGTTTTGCCTAGAGGGATTCTCTATGTTTTGAATCTAATTACCCTGTAAGGTATCTACCATCCTGATTTTACAGGGGTGAGTCCTTTACTTCTATTTACTTCTATTTCTATTAAAAGTCTTCTTGTAAGAAAACTGAATGCTTTTTCATTGTTCTCAGATCCAAGGGTTTGGGTCTGTGGTCACCTATGCAAATTGGTGAGGATTTTTACCAAACCTTTCCCAGGAAGTGGGGTGCAAGGGTTGGGAGGATTTTGGGGGGTAAGATGTGTCCAAACTACATTTCCCAGTAAACCCAGTTAGAGTTTGGTGGTGGCAGTGGATATTCCAAGGACAAAGGATAAAATTAATTTGTACCTTGGGGAAGTTTTAACTTAAGCTGGTAAAAGTAAGCTTAGGAGGTTTTCATGCAGGTCCCCACATCTGTACCCTAGAGTTCAGAGTGGGGGAGGAACCTTGACAACAGCCCAATACGCCATTGGCCTTCTTGGCAACAAGGGCACACTGCTGACTCATATCCAGCTAACACCTTTCATAGAATCATAGAATATCAGGATTGGAAGGGACTTCAGGAGGTCATCTAGTCCAACCCCCTGCTCAAAGGAGGACCAATCCCCAATTTTTGCCCCAAATCCCTAAATGGCCCCCTCAAGGATTGAACTCCTACCCATTGAGCCCGACAATCTAGCCAGCTTTCTATTCACCTTATAGTCCATTCATCCAATCCATACTTCTTTAACTTGCTGGCAAGAATACTGTGGGAGACCGTATCAAAAGCTTTGCTAAAGTCAAGATATATCATACATATATATTCTATAGAGACAGGATCTTACATACTTTTTGCAGTTGAATGTTAACGACAGAATTCCATATAAACTCAGAATACAATTTCCAGCTCCTCAAAGTAAATACATTGCTTTTTTCAGAGGGTAAAATATTCTTAAAAATCACTCGTCCATGTTTGTGTTGTAAATGGTGCAGAATTTGGCAATACAAGGCTCTGCTAAATTCAAATATATTCATAAAAATTATCCCCCTGTTTATCTGTTATCCTCTCATCAAATATACACAGAAGAAAGAAAATGGGACTTATAGATATTTTTAGATATGCAGGCATCTATTGAAGAATTTATTTAATTTGAGGCAATCCCAGAAAATATGAAGAAAAGTGCCTTCATTTTTCTTACACCTTTGACACATGGAAGATGTATATTTTGAAATGAGACCAGCCTTTGAGTTATTAGATACATTCTGTGCAGTAACAAAGTAAATCACACAGTGTCTTAGTCTATAAGGAAAATCTTTTATTTCTGGTATTACCTCCTGACTGGGTTTCATTTGATCCCGGTACACTTAGGCCAGATGCCCATTGATTTCTAATTTGGATAATTCTGTCCATTTCCAAAACTTGTTAAGAAATGTTTAGATCCTTTCAGAAGTCGACATGATATATAAAAGCATTTCCAAAATTGTGTCATATATTACATAATGCCACTTACCTGACCCCCTACAGACCAGCTCCAAAATCCAATAAGTGCTTCCTTTGTGACATCACAGAACGATGATTTCTGAGGGGGAAACAGTGAGTTGAAGCCAGATGAGATAAATTGAGGCAATCTTAAAAAAAAAATCTCTAAATGATTATAATAATAAGCACTGAATTTCCCTCTGTTCTTTCTATTGCTGGCATTAACCGTATAATAGCAGGGTTTGCCCATTTTCCAAAAAATGTCTTCATGGGTTATTTTTGTCATGGTCAGAATTTTATTAGGGTTTTTTTGGCTTCTTTTATGTTATTGGTTGTTGCCTAGTCAAACTTTGCAGTTAATTATATAGTAATCAGCCCACTTAGTTCCCAATTCCTGCAAAGATTTATGCATTGTCTTAAATTAAGTACTCATAGTAGTTAAAATGAAGCACAAGTGTGTTTTATGCCTGAATCACCTTGGTTTTCATGACTGAAAAAAATAAAATATTTCTCTCCCTTCAAATCCCTCCTCAAAAGTCCTGGCTTCCAGGTAGCCTTTCATCTTTAATCTCAGCCCTCATGCTATGCACTCTCTCACTTGTGCCTGATTATTAAAAATACAGAAAAGCAAAAAATAAATCCTAGAAAAAAACCCAAAGAATCAATTGCCATTCTTTGTAAATAATGACTCTTTCATGCACAGAATTCCTTGGCCTGTGTTTTCTGCTACTTCTCTTCCTTCTTCACCCCCACCACTTCCTGACCCTTCCTGGACTATTGTCATTATACATTATGTTATCAGTCTTGTAAGCTTCTTAGGGCAGGGATCTTGTCCTCTCACTTGTCTGCACAGTACAATTCACCTCCAATGGTTTTACAAACATATTCCCCTTTGAATCAAAATCCTTTTTCTGGGTCAATTCTACCCACTTTCTGGGGGAGGTTTAGATTGGATATTAGGAAAAACTTTTTCACTATGAGGGTGGTGAAACACTGGAATGCGTTACCTAGGGAGGTAGTAGAATCTCCTTCCTTAGAGGTTTTTAAGGTCAGGCTTGACAAAGCCCTGGCTGGGATGATTTAACTGGGAATTGGTCCTGCTTCGAGCAGGGGGTTGGACTAGATGACCTTCTGGGGTCCCTTCCAGCCCTGATATTCTATGATTCTATGATTCTATGATATGAAATAATATAGGAATGTTATGTCAAAGGTTTTTTCCTCTAGAAAAGGGAACTCAGTTAGGACTTTCATGAATTGTGTGGAAAAGCTGAAAAAATGACAATACAAGAGAGCTAGTAAAACATTGTGCTGAATAATATTTAATGCCATCTACCATCTGGAAAAAATCCTAAAAGACTGAATAAAACTGCAATTCTAATTCACAGAAAGTCAAATTGTATAACAATACAACAGTTAATATACTATAACAGGTGCCCTCTCTCCCAACAGTATTAAAGCCTTTCTGGAGAAAGGTATTCCAAGATTAAGGAGAAGTCTAATTGGCTTCAAGTTTTCAAGTACAGAAAATATGGTTACAAGGGTGAAAAATTGTTCTCATTAGCCTCTGATGATAGGATAAGCAGCAATGGGCTTAAGTTGCAGCAAGGGAGGTTTAGGTTGGACATTAGGAAAAACTTCGCAACCACCAGGGTGGTTAAGTACAGGAACAAAGTGCCTAACGAGGTTTTGGAATCTCCATCATGAGAGGTTTTTAAGAGGTTAGACAGGAATACCTGTCAGGAACAGTCTATTACATAATCCTGCCTTTAGTGCAGGGGACTGGACTAGATGACCTGTTAAAGTCCTTCTATGATTGTAAGCGCATGGATGACAGGAGAGGTCCCGGAAGAATGGAGAAGGGCTAACCTACTGCCTATTTTTATAAATGGAGAGAAGGAGGAGCCGGGGAACTATAGACCAGACAGTCTGACCTTGATACCTGGGAAGCTACTAGAATGATTATAAAAGATTCAATTTGTGAATACCTGAAAGATAAAGGGGTAATCATTAGTAGCCAGCAAGGATTTACTAAGAACAAATTGTGCCAAACCAGCTTGATTGCCTTCTTTGTCAGGAATAACTGGTTTGATGGATAGGGGGAATATGCTGGACATAATATACCTGAAAAGAAAAGGAGTACTTGTGGCACCTTAGAGACTAACCAATTTATTTGAGCATGAGCTTTCGTGAGCTACAGCTCACTTCATCGGATGCATACCATGGAAACTGCAGCAGACTTTATATACACACAGAGAATATGAAACAATACCTCCTCCCACCCCACTGTCCTGCTGGTAATAGCTTATCTAAAGTGATCATCAAGTTGGGCCATTTCCAGCACAAATCCAGGTTTTCTCACCCTCCACGCCCCCACACAAATTCACTCTCCTGCAACATTGAGAGTGAGAAATTGCTATTTGTAAACAGTTTCTTTAGTGAATTAAGCTTAGGGTGCGTGTTTGTTTATTTTGCGAAGTAATCTGCTTTGTTCTGTTTGCTATCCCTTATAATCACTTAAAATTTACCTTTTGTAGTTAATGAACTTGTTTCTTGTTTATTCCAAAACCCAGTTTGTGCAATTCATAACTGGGGAGGCAAAAAGCTGTGCAGATCTTCCTCCACATTGAGGGAGGGGGCAAATTTCATGAACTTACGCTATATAGATCTCTATACAGCGCAAGACAATATAATTTTGGGTTTACACTCCAGAAGGGGTATGCACCAGAGTGCTGGGCAATTCCCCAAGCTGAGCCCTTCCACACAGAGCTGATTGCAGACTCTGTGAGATTCTGCAGCTGGGCATGTCCGTGCCTGTGTGTGCTGGAAAGGGGGGCTTGAGAGCCTGACACAGCAGCACAGAGTGGAGCGAGGATCCAGGATCGTGGGACAGGTGGGCTCAGTGGGACCCCAGCACATCAGGTGGCACCCTGGAAAGGGGGTCCAATCCTTAATCTCACTCTGAGATGGCTGAACCATTTTTGCTAAAATTTCCAAACAAATTCAGACTGGGGCAGACACCCAGCATGGAAAACTTCAGCCAAAATGGTTAGTGTAGTTAATGCAACTGAAAACAAAGTCTTACAATGAGAAGCGCTGGGCAACCTTAACTATTGGCATCACAATACTGCCAACTCTCATGATGTTATTAAAAGTCTCACGGTTTTACTTACAGTCCCAGCTCCTGGAGTCATGTGGTGATGTGAGAATTTCAGGTTTCATTTTTAAAAAAGAGGTTTCTAGCCTCCTCATGGAGGGAGAAAGTTTGAGAAGGTGACCCAAGTGTACTCTAAAAGTTCAGAAGCCAGAAGGGAAATAAAAACCCCTACATTTATTTTGAAAAACCCATGATTTTGAAGCCAGTCTCATGATTTTTGTGGTCTGCATCATAATTTCGGAGTGCTTGGAGCTGACATTACCAGCACCAGCACCTGTGCTGCCTGTGTACTCACACTACTGATTCTAAGTGAAGGGATTACAAAAAGGACTGTATTAATTCAGGATGTTGTTGAGGGCCAGTAAAAGTCTGGGTAACAGCCACTCTACAGACACCACAACTAAATCTCTTGGTTTTAGCAGCATTAAATAATGTCAACTTGCCTTCCATGGGAGTTTTGCCATTGATTTCAATGGGGCCAGGATTTCACTCGTAAAGTATAAAAAAATCACTTGATATGGAGAGGAACTGCTGCTTGATTAAATTTCTTTGCCCTTGCCTTCTCTAATAGAAACACATAGTAACAGGTATATTTACGTTAAAAATAATCTACACCCTATCAAAACAAGACAGTCCACTGCACACGCTTCTCCCTCTGGGCAGAGGAAAAGAGAGTAAACAACATGTGACAGATGTGTAGTGACGTACCTTAACACATTACAGTAACGTGTTCTGATCCTATCGTGATGAGCACAGTCCAGGAACCTATATAAAACAGAACAGAATAGAATTGCACATCCTAGTTGATGTCTCAGTCTTCGGAGACTAGGAAGGCTCACTCCTTTCTTTCCCCTTAGCTAATATTGAGACATTTCCTTCTCTGTGGGCCCTATCCAGTTCCCATTGAAAGCTTATAGCAAAACTCCCTTGACCTTTCAATGGGAACAAGCTTGTAACTTAATCCACTGCAAGATTTCCTGGGGAATAAATTCTCAAAGAGCTTTTTGAAATAGTCTCAGGCACTGTCTCTGCAATGGCCTCTCCTTTATGCTAATTACATAGGGTACATCTGATGGCTTCCCTCTGAAACTGTTTCCCTATCTGAAGAAGCCTACAGCTTTAAGAAAAGGATAAAACAGCTTCTGAAGTGTCTCATAAATTGCAGTTTCATGGGTATAATTTTGCCCTTGGTTAGCCTGTGAATACTCATTTATTTCAATGGGATTTGCACCCATGTATCCCAAGGCAAAATTTGGGCCTATACCAGTAAAATATGAACAGAACCACAGTACTAACTTTAGTTACAATGTGTAAGAGGTTCATTCCTAAAAGCCAACATATTTTCAGTGCCAGAGTTCTGCTGCCATTTGGATTACTTACTGAGATGTCTTCACAGCAAGGGCCCTGCCGACAACCACCTCTGTTTCTCATCAAGAGGGTTCCAGCTCAAACACCTCGGCTACTCTCAGCGGTAGCAATAATTCATGTGGAGAGGGGGCAGTTCCTGGGCAACCAAATCTCAAGCCATTTAGGTCAAAACTGACCTGTGATTTTGAGTGCCTCAATTTTTGGGTGCTTCACTTGCAAGACATTAAGAGACCTGACTTTTTAAAAGAGCTGAGCACCCACCTTAAAAAAAAAAAAAATCAAGCTTCTAGAAATTTCTAGAAATTGGGAACCCAAAAATGGAGGCACTCAAAAACCTCTAGTCCCATTTAAAAATCTTGACCTACTTGGTGTTCTAAATTAAAATCACGTCCTTGACCTCTAACTGGAAACTTACTGGCGGCGGTGCAGGTCTCCGAGCACTGGAGCGATGTGTTCACTGTGTGGAACTAGGCAGGCAGCCACATTTTGCACTAACTTGCATTCCCAAATGGCCTTGTCACGCAGCACCCTATTGCAGTCGTCTAATCTTTGAGAGCCAAAGCAATGGAAAATTGTGGCAAGGGCCTCATCCAAAAGAAAAGGACAAACTCTTGCAGAAAAGCATACATGGAAGAAAAGCACTGCAAGCCACTTGCCACTAGTTGGGCATCCAAAAGTACCTCAGACCCTATGAGTAGTCCCCCAAACTGTGTTACAAAGAGCAGGCACCGTTCTAGAGATCATTTTCATCATGTCCTCCAGGCTGATTTTATGTTTCTACTAGTCCTCCCATCCTCCTTTTTCTCTTCATAATTTACCTGCCTTCCTCAGAGTTACACAACGTCCATCACATTCTATTTCCAGATTTGCATATTTCTTCATGAAACAGAAACCTCTGTGCTGTACAGTAAAGTTCTCCATTCCTTAAGCTGAGCACACACACCAGCCTTTTCTCTCTGAATAAATGGCTTCATGTGTGACTAAGAGGTCTGAAATTTTATTACTCAACCTTCCGACTTTTGCATTGCATCAAAGGGAAGGTCAGTCATCTTCTTGACAGTAGATTACAAAGTAAGAAGCTTAGCAAGAGGGCCTAGGAATGTAACCTTCAAAACCCCATTAATATGCTTTGAAATGAATCTTGATGTAAGTTTTCAGCAAACGTGTAAAGGAAGATAATATAAATGAAATGGTCATTTCCCCTTTATTACACTAATAACTTTACTTGCTGCTAATAAGATTAATAAGTGTTTTGTTGCAGAAATGGAAGACTATTCTTGGGGAACTTTAGATCATAGTAATTTCCAACTATATTATTGTAACATAGAATTTTAGCATGCTGTCAAAGAGAGCACAAATTGAATTTCCACCTAATTCTGCACTTTTGATTTTGGAGGTGTAATGAACCTTCTTTCAGTTAAAGCCAAATATTTTACTGTGCATACACAATTTTGCTAATGAATGAATAACAGACAGACATTTTTCCTTTGATAAAGACACGCCCTTAACGTAAGTAAAAATGTATAGGCATATAGTCATTTTAAAATAACTGACACAATTGTCATAATTATCTTTTCATATGTTCAGCAGGGCTAGGCATTAATATGATTGTAAATGTAATCAAGCACACGACCAGGCGTGCAGAAACACTTTCCATCTTTCTATATTGTGCTGAGACCAGTCAATACTTGGTTATCAAAGGAGCTCAGAAGTGGAATCGGTGTACCAACCTATACATGTCTTGGTTCAATAATGTAACATACTATGCTGGATTTGCTGAGACTGTCTAGATGCTGACTCATGATTAAGGCTATGATTTTGTCACGGATATTTTTAGTGAAAGTCACGAACAGGTCACAGGCAAAAAAAGAAAAATTCACGGAAGCCCGTGACCTGTCCGTGACTTTTACTAAAAATATCCAGGACAAAATGAGGATCTGCAGGTCCCCACACTGCCTGAAGTGGGGCAGTTGCACAGGGGCTCGGAGCCATCTGCAGCAGCTGGGGGCTGCAGGGTACCCCTGCCACCCACAACTCCGGGGCCCACAGAGGCTGGGACCTCAGGGGTTCCCCCACAACCACAGTGGCTGGGAGCTGTGGGGTGCCCCCACTGCCCACAGGAGCCAGGAGCTGTGGGGTACCCATGCTGCCCACAGCTCCAGGGACCCATAGCAGCTGGGAGCTTGGGGGTTCCCCCTACGGTAGCTGGGAGCTGCAGGGTACCCCACCACCTGTGGCAGCTTGGAGCTCCAGGGGCCACTAGAGGCAGTGGGGGGTACCCCACAGCTCCCTGCCCCTGCAGGTGGCAGGGGACCCTACAGCTCCCAATTACTGCAGGCTGAAATCGTAGAGGTCGCTGGAAGTCACTGACTCCATGACTAAATTGTAGCCTTACTCATTATAGTAAGTTCCAAGGGGATTTGGAAATGGTTTATACAGCTTAACAAAAAGTCCCCATAGTCTTTGTGATCTCAAACATTATGTTATGAAAATGTGACTAATCATCACCTTGAATACTTCATTTCTATTTTTGTATCCCTATTCCCTTACCCTTCTGCATAATCTTTGTATATTTTGTCTCTTTTAAACTGTCAGCTCTTTGGAGCAGGGACCAAGTAGCTTTAGACTTTAGATGTGTGGATAAACATAGGGCACAAAGGTCTTCTCTGAAATCTTAACACCTGCTAGAAATAAAATGAAGTGTAAAGGATTTAGAATAAACCAACAATAATGTATTCTTCTCCTCTTAGCATATGAAGAAAAATATACAATCAATATACAATTTTTCTTTGAAAATATATTTAGTACTCTTGCAAAGCACTAGAGTGAGAAGCCTATTATCCTTTGTTCCAGACATGGAACTTCTGCAAACTATCCTTTGTCTCAGAGAAAACATGCTCGGGGTAGGAGGGGGGACTACCTTTTGGGTTGAATTGCTCTCCAGGCCCATTTAAATATTTTGCATTTGTGCTGAGAATCAGCCATTGGTGTCCAATTAATACAGGTGCGATTATCTTCCCGCTAAGAAGTAGACTGATACAACTTACTTATTTATCACAGGCCACAAAACATTACTACCAGCTTTTGGAGACTAATATTATTGGATACTGTGCTGGATTTTAAGCAATAGGCTGGTGGTGAAAAGACCCAGGTATCTCACAATTAGATATTATTTCTAACAGATTTGACAGGTAGGCTGTTCTCTGTCCTTGCATACTGAAAAACAAGAGGCCAAAATGAAAGTTTAATCCTTAAATACCTCTTCACATATTCTAAATATCCAAGATGCATTCAAATCATTGGACCCAATAAAAAAATCATGTAGACTAATATTAGTTAAGAATTTCTTATTCTAAGGATGTTTAGTACACAAAGGTCTGTATCAGAGGCTTTGAGACCAGTGCTGGTTAAATTATTCTTTTTGTCAGCAAGTTATGCATCTTTAGGCCAGCTTTGGAACATCTCCCACAGCTCTCAGTAGTCATCTACAGAGTTGCTATAACCCTTGACCTGGCAGAAAGCTGGGAAGATAAAATTTGTATTTCAAATGTATTCTCTATATAGGATGAAGGTGGATGGCTACAGTCATATGAGTCCCAATGGATTTTTTTCTTAGAAATTGAAACACTCCATTTCTCATGGGGAAAAATATCTTATCTGAGAAAGTCTGTACTACTTCAGAACCACTTAGACCAAAACACTCCAGTCTGAGATTTTTCTCTGAAATCACAACAGCCAACAATAGCCAGGTCATTTTCATGCAGCTCTGCACTTCCTATTTTCAGCCAGCACTGAAAAATCTCAAGGAAGGTGATTCCTGCAGTATTTCTGAGCCAGAGTGTGTCAGAATGTGACTATTTAAATATAGATACTTTTTCAAATGGAACCTCATGTGTTGAGATTCATAGAATCATAGAATATCAGGGTTGGAAGGGACCTCAGGAGGTCATCTAGTCCACCCCCCTGCTCAAAGCAGGACCAATCCCCAGTTAAATCATCCCAGCCAGGGCTTTGTCAAGCCTCACCTTAAAAACTTCTAGGGAAGGAGATTCCACCACCTCCCTAGGTAACGCATTCCAGTGTTTCACCACCCTCCTAGTGACAAAGGTTTTCCTAATATCCAACCTAAACCTCCCCCACTGCAACTTGAGACCATTATTCCTTGTTCTGTCATCTGCTACCACTGAGAACAGTCTAGATCCATCCTCTTTGGAACCCCCTTTCAGGTAGTTGAAAGCAGCTAACAAATCCCCCCTCACTCTTCTCTGCCGCAGACTAAACAATCCCAGTTCCCTCAGCCTCTCCTCATAAATCATGTGTTCCAGTCCCCTAATCATTTTTGTTGCCCTCTGCTGGATGCTTTCCAATTTTTCCACATCCTTCTTGTAGTGTGAGGCCCAAAACTGGACACAGTTCTCCAGATGAGGCCTCACCAATGTCAAATAGAGGGGAACGATCACGTCGCTCGATCTTCTGGCATTAACAATGAGATTAATCTATTATAATCTTAGACTCTCTTCTCAGTACTGTCACACAGAAAAAGGTAGCTATAAAAGGTATGGGAAGAGCATCATCTTAATCTTAAGAGAGAGGCTGATCAGATAAGCCTACTGACTCCAAAACAGGGTCTGTCATTTCAGAGAGCATCAGGAAGAAAAAGTCAGGTGTGACAACTCTTCCCCTTCCTTTCTACTTAGAGGGGAAGCAGTGTCAACATTTTACATAGGTAGCATCGTTTCCCTGTCTTCTTGACATCTTCAGTCACTAGCAGTCATCATAGTCAATCATCATAGTTCATTTGTACATTAAAATGAAGAAATAATGTTCAGGTGGTGCTTATGAGAATTAAAAATCTGTTGTTGACACTGTATGCGACAAGCATATTCAGGATAGTTAATTTATTTGTTCTTTATAAGTAGCAGTAGAAATGTCTTCACCTTTGCATAGGCAATAAGTAATAATAATATTTAGCTCCAACAGAGCTTGAGTCAAACCCCACTGAAGTCAAAGGGAGTCTTGCCATTGACTTAAATGAGCTTTGAATCATGACGTATAGTACTTGTCAGACGTAGTTCTCAAAGCATTTTACAGAAGAGAATAAGCATTATTATCCAAGGACTTCTAGGTGGCTATGCAGGATGCTACGTGATGTGTGTATGAAAACTATATTTGATACGTATGAGCTATTCATTTTATTTTTCTTCAAGATGAACAAAGAAGAGATGCACAAAATTATTGTGCGCATATATATAATACAAATTAGTGATGGGTTTTAGTGAGAACTATATAAGCCCTAGATTTGTTAAAGTGTTGACACAATTGCAGGTTCATGAGACATTTAAATTCTCTGGAGGAGCCTTGCATGTAATTAGTTGGGACCTAGATGTTTTGCAACTCACAGACTTCTGTAGGCCTCGCGCCACTGTCTTGAAGGATGTTCTACATATGTTGTCATGAACACAGAGGAGCACTCAGTGAGATCCTTCACTCGTCTTAATTCTTTATTCCATATGCTGAATAGAGAAATTCTGAATACAGAGAAGGTGCAGAAAGCTGCTGTTTCCATTCCCTGGAATGAATTTGGCCCATTATATTTTATTATCCACTCTCATGCTACTTTTTTTTTTTTTTCAAAGGATAGGTTCTGAGAATTACGTTTTTTGTCCAGATATATAGCATTAAAAATTAAACAACTTCCTAAAATAAAAAACCTCCCAGAGATTATCACTACTGAAGGAGTGTTACCCTGCTTGATATTCAATGTTTTCCTCTGGACAGTTTTATGGTACAATTAAATTTCATACTTTCTTTTCAGCCTACTCTGAATATGCATTAGAAAACCAACCATCATAATTCTAAGCCAATTGGCTTGATTTGCTTGTTTAAATTCAGATACTGCTTCTTTCTGTACATTTCACTGCTGTGTCCTACTGATCTAAGAGAAGCTATAAGTTGTACCAGCAGAAGTAGAATCAAAGCAGCACATGGGCACCAAAGAGGTAATTTGCATCAAAACTATTTTTCTATACTCAAGTTAACTTAACATGAAAATAATATCATTCTAAAGTATTGTATTAGATTACACAAACTGGAAAGACACAGAAGAGATAATGGAGGGGTAGTGAAAGAAGATTATGGTACTCATCCTATATTAGCTGAAAATTATACTGATATTTAGATGAACTAAATAATGTAATAAGATTCATTTGAATGCAAAAATAAATGAGAAGAGTTGATATTAACTTTTAATGCTTGTCATTTTATGTTAATTTATATTTTAAAATGATAGTTGATTTTTGTAATCAGGCTTGCTAATTATAACTTAAACATGTAAATTTAACATGATGCTGATACCAAATTAAAAAAAAAAACCCACAACCAAGCACTTGGTTAGAGAGACCTTCAATTCACTGGCACTGGATTCTGGCAGGGTTCTGCCAACTATATTAAGCATTATGCTTTCCACTAGTATCATAATTTGATTTCTTCAATATAATTTCTTTAGTTTGTTTTACCAAGGACAAAATACTGATGCATTTGATTTGTGTAACCTTTTCCCAATAATTGATTTGATCATCCTTGGAGAAATCTTCCATATACCTTTGATGTTTTAAAATATTCCCCCATGTTAAAAGTATTAGCAGCAAGGAAAAAAATATTTCTAGGGCCGAAATAGTTTCAAATTAGGATCATTGGCACTATTCATAGAAGAAAAATCTGTTATGCCCTGTTTAAGTCCTAAAAGGCCACTGACCTTCTAAAAATCAATATGCAAAACTAATACCTTACATTTAATACATCTGATTCCCTTTAGGGCAATTATTTCACAACATGTATAAAACAAAAGATGGCATGTCTAAGCATGGCAAATAGATAGCAGTTTACACGCTCTTGGAAGATGAACACTTTCCTTCCCTAATTTACACTTTGAAGTTAGACTTTATTTCATTTCTTTTATCTTGTTTCCAGAATTGAAATAATAAATTCTTCCTGTCAGCTCTGTACAGATAGTTTAAGTGCTCATAATTCAGATATCTTTAAAAAAAAAAAAAAAAAAACAGACAAAGCATTTTAGCTTCAATGACCTTGGCTCTCATCAAACTGGGAGAGGCTGTGCACAAAGCTGTATGTACAGCAGAGGCATGTTAAACAGATAACCTTGCTGCTAAACCGTGTTATTCGTTTGAACAGATTTATTCTTTTGTGTAATGGGGCTCAAGAGTCTCATGAAATCTCTTTCTGTTTGGGTACATGGATAAGATATTTTACAGATCTTTACAGATTTTAATCTTTTATCAGGACATTTCTCTTCTCCCCCCTCCCCCCCACCCATGTATAATATTTTATTCCTATTGTCTCATATTGTCACACCATGTGTTATAAAATAATGTAGATCAGCAAGAATGAAATTTAGCAGCAGCAGGCCAAATCCTGCTGTCCTATTCTGTCCTCACTCGGGCAAAACTTCAGTTAACTTCAGCTGTAGTTTTGCCTGAATAAGGACTGAAAGCCAAACTGTGGTCTCCTAAGGTAAAAACTTCACAGGAACATGAATTTCAGCTTGTGGGCTTTCTTCCAAATCATCTCCTGAGGTAGAGGAAGTGTATGCTTTTACCTGCCCTATGGAGTGGGCAGGGATCAGTACCCTTCTCACTTGCGGCTGTCTCAAGATCCATGGGTGAGTCTTGCAGATCTTGAGCGTCCTCAGATGACCAGTACATTTACCTGCAGGTCCAGTAGCTTTGTGCTATTTTTCAGGCCTACTTCAAACTCATGGCAGTCCAGCTCCTTTGGCAGCCATGCTCCCATTAGTTCCCTGCCCAGGCTCAAAGTTCCCATGGGGAGATGAGAGAGTTTGATAGCATGCGTGAGGATTCTGTATAAGATACTGAAGACAGTGTCTGCCTTAGAAATTAATGATGCCACAGAGAGGAATTCTCCTCTAGTCATAGGCCCTCCTCATCCACACTCTCCCAGGAACTATAGAGTCCCTAATGTGCAAAATTATAGGTAGGGTTTTCTGTGAAATGGTGCAAAAAAGGGGCTGAAACTCTCTACCTTCCCTCACTGTTTGCATCTTTTTTTGTGGGTTTGCCTATATTCACTGCATAAATAAGAATGATCTGATCTGACCCTCAGTAAGGGACTGCAGGAGTTAACCCAATACATTCAAGCAATATATTTAGCCCATATTAGACTCCACTGTGGCTTTGCCACAAGCCCTGGGTAAAAAGCAGCATGTATGGGCAGACTGGGGACCAGCCAGTGACTTGGAGAGTCACAATCCAGTTCCTGTTTCCCCATTGCTTCAGGCAGGAAGTAATCTTCAGCAGCCCTATACCCGGGTCAGTGGTTGGAGGGGTGGAGCTAAGGCTCTGCTTACTCCCTGCCTCTGACCCCCTGTATAGGAAGGGGAGTTGCAGTCCTTCAAAGGACTCCTCCCTGTGCTGCTAGCAGAAATACAGAAAGCCCACACAAGGGAATAAGAGCTACCTTTTCCCCTTACAAACCTGAGCAGATGCATAGCCAGGGCCATGAGTGGGGTGTTTGCAGTGTAGATATACTTTAGAGGTTTGAAGGGAGAATATTTATTCAGATATTCATTTAAATGGCTCCGCTTTAATATGTTTCTTTGTTCTCCATTTGGAGTTAGAAAATACATATACTAAAACATGCATGGGACCAAAATGTGGGATTTCTTACTTTTGACGTACCGTAGTGACTGAGAAGAATTCCAAAATCTGCAGGCCATCTTGATAACTACAAACATTTTTTCACTGGTACAGAACTGATTTTTCTTTTATTAAAAGCATCTTCCATAATAGTTAGTAGCTAGCATTGTAAGTATGCACTTTCTTGCAATTATGTTATTCAGAAATAATTGGATTTCTGAGTTTAATTGGGCTCTAAATTAGCCATAGCTTTCATAAAAGCTATTACAGAGATTTCTAATAGCAGCTTTTCCTGCCATTTGAGTGCAGAGTATTTCAAAGAGAGTGATCCACCAGTATAAAGTGTCTTGGCTGCTGTGAACTCTAGCACAGGTTCATATTAATTATGACAATTTAGGCACCGGTCTATTGTAATTAAACATTTGCTGAAAACATTACCCATTGTGCACAACTGTCATATACAACTGGTTGCCTCTTGTTTAGAAAGGTGTAATTTTGTTTTCCATGTTCTCAAAAGATCAAGAAGCTTCACAATAGCAGCTGGCTACTCAGTGGCTGGGTTAGTGTGTGCTTGTCACCAGCTGCCATTTCAAATTAATTGGATTCAGACATTCAGTGTACAGTGCAGCAAAATTGCATTATGATCATTTCCACCCTCAACAGTCACCTCCCTGTCATTTCAGCTGCACTGGACAGTCAATGGGGAAATGGAGTCAAGGCTCTGCCCAGTCTCTGCCCACTTGATCTGGAGTGGGAGCAGGAGTCTTACCCAGACCCAAATTCTAGGGTAGCCCATGCAGGTGTATTAGAGGGGTTCTTACTCCTTTCATGGAGGCAGAGGCAATGCTAATTCACCGAGAGCCCTAAGCAAGAATATTTTAGGACCCCCTTTACCCCTCACCAATCCCCTACAAATACTAATTGAATTATTTCCACAAATCAAAAAATATATATGAACATAACATATACTAATACACTTGCTAACAAGTCCACATTAAATCTGATGAACAGTGATGGCGGGTAATAATATAGCAGGCACCCCTTGAGCTGCTACGTGACACCATGCCTAGTGACACCACTGCATGTTGTCCCATGTTTTTCTTGAAAAAGTGGTTACATTACTCTGAATTTTAAAAAATTTAGTCTGAGGTCAAGTTTGAAAATGTGAAATTAAGTCTAGGATGGAAATTGGGCCTTTTTCCAGCTCAAGACACTGTTCCCTAATGGAAATGGCAACGCTTTTCTTTGGACTAAATTAAAAATATTTTCAGTACCATTAGAAACCCTTTTCTGCTCACAATATCATTGTCATTGTCTTTTCTTGAGCTTCTGGAAAGATCTGTTCTCCAGAAAAGGCAACCCTAAATCATTCCCTATAACCTTCTGCAATAAGACCATGCATAAAACTTTGGAATTCTATGCCAAGTTGGTCCCTTAGAGAGTTAGTTCAACTAGATTATGAATAATTGTCATTTCTTCAGCCAATCAGGTCGTCCCCAGTATTCTTTTGAGATACTTTTCTCCCCTCAGGAATCCATAGATCTTTGAAAAATATGTATAATAAAAATTCAAATATATTTAAAATAATCATAAATAAAACATAATATACTTCAACTGATTTATAAAGTACTAAAAAACTCACTCCCATGTTTCTTTGCTTATCAAGAGAGTTGCTTCTTACTGCATAGCCTTAAGACCGCAGAGCCAGTAAGCCTTCCCCATCACCGATTTCACACACTATGAACCAGGGCAGCTTCTCCAGGGCTAGCTACCAAAACTGAAGTGGAAGGGACCCGTACAGGATAACTATTACAGCTGGCTCCTCCCTCTTCTTTCAGACCAAATGATGAGGAGCAAGCTGTGAAATCTTTGAGGGACTAAGTCCTGATGTATGCATCCTCAGAGAGATTGGAGGCACTATGAAGACTGGGGGGCAGGAAGTGTCATCTCTTGGGTAGAGTAGCCAGATTTTCATAGTGAAAAATGAGACAGTCACAGAGGATGGACCTGTGTAATTAAAGAAGTGCCTCTTTAAAAAAAAAACAACACATTGCAAAGCATATAACGTTATTTCCCTATCTTCTACTTATAACCAAAGATGAATCAATGTGGATCTACCACATATGATTAATATTCCCTACATTCTTGAGATAACCCTTGGTAGGCTGTCATTAGTTATAATATTTGTCTGTTTCTCAAACAAGAACACAACATAATATGACAACTCAATTTTTTTCTTTGACATTTCAAACACAACCAGGTCACATTCAATCAATCAATCGTGTGTTTATCATATGCAGTGGTCAGTTATACCCCAGCAACCAGTGACAGTTTTCTAGCTTGTAATCCAGACACATACACTGTAATGAAAGCCACATTTTTTGAACCTGGTTGTGTTTTAGAACCAGTACTATTGCTTAAGGCACAGCATAAATGTGTTAAAAGGGTATCAGATACTTCAAAATCCCAATTTAATTTCTAAACTATTAACATATTTCCAATGAATAAGCTTTAGTAATACACAAATAATAACCTATGGAGAAAAGGTGGCAAACACTAGTGAGATAATCTCTCTTCTTGCAAGAAAAAAATATTTTAAAAGTTATGCATTATTACAAATAGAAGCATTTGCATATGCTGATTGCAAGGTTACAGTTATAGCCCACAGTTGAGCTTTGTTCTTGTGGTTTATTGCAGCATAAGGACCCTTTGTTGGAATTATAACAATATGAACTATGGTTATTAATAATATGTCTGTTAGACACAATGTTAATACCATTTGTCAGCACACTATTTTGTTTGTACTTGGTATCATTCAGAAAAAACTAACTCACCCACCCCTCTATCTACCACCTCTGCCAGATAGTAAATATTGTAATACTCAAAAAGAAAAAGAGTACTTGTGGCACCTTAGAGACTAACCAATTTATTTGAGCATAAGCTTTCGTGAGCTACAGCTTTGCGAATACAGACTAACACAGCTGTTACTCTGAAAATTGTAATACTCGTGTTCAGACAAATTATATTAATCACATTGCAGGTTTAAAGTAGTGTAAATGGTGGATTCTCTGTAACTTGAAGTCTTTAAATCATGATTTGAGGACTTCACTAAATCAGCTAGAGATTAGGGGTGTATTACAAGAGTGGGTGGGTGAGATTCTGTGTCTTGCAATGTGCAGGAGGTGAGAATAGATGATTATGATGGTCCCTTCTGGCCTTAGAGTCTATGTAATATTTACAGTCAAAAAATATTCAGAGTGGGTCTGCTGCTGAGTGACTAGTAGAGCTGCTTGGAAATTTCCTGACAATGTTTTTCCATAAGGTAAATGCTGATTCATTGAAATGTTCCATGGAACTGTGTTGATTCTGACATTTTATTTAGACAAAGCAGAATGGAGTATTCTGATATGGTCAGAACAGACTGCTTCAGAACAGATGGTTTGATTTTCCACTTCAAAATGACATTTATAAAATACAATTAAAAAAAACAAACAATTATAAAAATATAATTTGAATTTTTAAATGTCAAAATTGAAATGAAACATTTTTATTTTATTGAAATGAAATGTTTGGATCGACATGAAACAAAATGTTTTTTAGAATTTTGTTTGGCAGGAAATAGCTCTCTCTCCCACCCACCCCCTTTTCATTTAATTTTGGAACAGGAAAAATTCACAGGAAATCTGAAATTTCCAAAGAAACAGAAAGGTAGAGGTGGGAAGCAATAATCAATTATTGCTCCAGCTGCCAGAAGACCTGATGACCTCTGAGCCATCAGACCTAAGCTGTCCTACTTCTCAGTCACACGAGAAAAGACGAAAGAACCCTTCTGACCCTCAGCACCCCCTTCCTTGCTCTCCATGGCAGGGTTGGGAAGAAAAATTATCCCCGCCCAGACTACCCTAATTGGCTCTTCCAAGGGAGATAGTAAAGACGACTTGTATCAGCTACCAAATATTCCATCTGGGTCAGACCCATTGCTTTGAGAAGAGGAAAATCCAACACTGCATGCAGCATTGGTAGACAGTAACTAAGCTAAATGCCAAATATCAAGACTTATGCACATCCTATTTTACCAAGCATCCCCCTACTCTCCCACCCTGTGGGCAGTACAGAACAGCTGACTTTAAGATGCTGTTTACCACAGAGCAAGGAGGCAAAGAATAGCAAAAGTCTGAGAGCATATATGGGCAGATGCCATTTCCTGCCCTCCCATCTAGATAGTCCAAAAGCCAGGCATCATAGAGGAAAGAGAATGGAGTAGGTAAGGAAAGGATGATGGTTGGGGTAAAAAGGAAAGACTTCAACAAACTCCTTTAAGTAAAATTTCCCTTGTCGAGCATCCTCCTCTTCTCCCATAGTACTGGCATTCAGAACAGCCAACAGAACTTTATCTCCTGAGCTGAGGATGGCTTACCTGAGTGGTAGCTTGAGTACACGTTATGCCTGGCATCTACTTCTGTGGAAGAGGTGGTGAACCTGAGGTCAGATCTCACAGGATGTGGCCTCCACTCTCTCTGACCAAGGCGTAGAAACAAGGCCTCTGATGGAGTGACTCTTCACTGCCACTGGAGGCAGTTTACTTGGCTGCTAATAAGTCAGAGGAAAGAAACCCGTCCACTGCTACTGCCAACACTTTTCTTCTGAGATTCCCCAACCAATCCAGCAGCCATACTTGCCAGCACAGGATCAGCTGTTGCTGAGTTATTAAATGCCTGAGGAGATTCCATTTCACATACAGGGGGATACACTAGATTTCTAAAAAGAGCACCCAGGACTATGTTATCTTTCTACTTGCCAAAGAGGGCTAGACCTTGGTCCATCAATTCCAGTATCATGCCTGCAGCAGAGGCAAACCCCTCATGCTATAGGGAAAGGTAGGACAAATATAAAACCAAATGACAAAAAAGCCAAGATGCACCTACCTATTTGAACTGAATTAGATTTGCTTGATTGTCATTGTCAAGCCTCTCTGTCACATGAAGGACAAGAGCTCTATCCTTCCGAGCTCAGCATGCTGTTTGGGGCAGCTTTTGTTGTGTATTTGTAGGGCACCTAGCACAATAGGGGTTGTGGTCCATGATTAGGGCTCCTAAGCATTCTGGTAATACAAATAATAATTAAACTAAATCCCCTTGCTGGGCTGTTGAGAATGTTAGTGAACTCAAAATTAGTGTGTCATTTGTTTATGCCGCTGGTGGTTAAACAGAGTCAGAGCTTGACAGGATACTAAATGAAAAGGCCAGTAAAGGTTAAGATTAAGGCCAAGATTTTTTTTAAAATACAACTCTACACGACCAACTGCTAACCTCAGTAGGAGCTGCTGGGTGCTCAGCACTTACCAAAATCAGGCCACTTATTTAGCTGCTTAAATATAGGTTTAGGATCCTAAATTTAGGCTCTTATTTTTGCCAATTTTGGCCTAAAATTGTAAGGGAAATACGAAAACTAGTTGTTTGTTGTTTTCCCCACCTTAAAATCCTGTGATGTACTGTTGCTGCCACTAAAGAGCCGCTACCTTCCACTTCAGAAGTATAATAGCTGCATATCAGAGGGAGCTGAGTGACCCCCTCTTACTTTGTCAACCACCTTTTAATCCTTCAGAATTGAAAAAAACGAAACTCTGTATGCAGGAATTAAGGGCAAGATCCTGTAACCTTTTACTCATAATCATTCCTTTCTCATTTGAGTATTCCCATGAAGTCAATGGACGAAATCAACTGGACTGCTCATGTGAGTAATTGTTACTCCTAAAATACTGTTGTGTTCATCATTATCATCCTTATCCTGAGTACCCCCAGCCCCCCCAAAAATAAAACTTCAGAAAAATCACCAGTTTCATCACACTGCATTTTAGTCATCATATTAGCAAAGCTTGAACTGTTGGTCACCAATCTAACAGGCCAATAGTTGCTATTGGGATTATTTTACATCATACTGTGGCCTTTGTCGGTGATGAACAACCTTTAGATGGTAATATAATAATAATTTAGAAAGACAAAGACGGACTCTACTACATTAAGTGGTATGTTCCGTACCATATTAGTAATACAAAAATAATAAAAAGATGACGATGGCAGTAGATTCCCCTTGAGATTTGCCCTCTGACTATGGTGTAAATAGTAGCTTTTTCCCTTTCCAATCAAAGCTTTGACTTTCAGGTACTACTAGTGCTTTTTCTTTAAAATGAGATTGGCTATAACTCTGGAGCCGTTGTCATTCAGGTCGCTTCTCCTCCTTTAGGGCCTATTTTGAAAAGGGACCTTCCTATAAGATGCCACATGCGCTCAACTTCCAGCATGTGAAAAGCTGGAAAGCTGCTGCAGCAACATTACTGCTGAGAGATTCATAGTTTTATTAAGGAAAAAACCTTTCCTTATTCATTCTTTTGAACCTGTCATCAGTAACTCTCTGGCACTTCAGAACGGATAATTCCAGACTTTAGTGAATCACTCATATGTCAATACAGTATCATACTTTTAGCTTCACTAATATGACAATAAATTAATTGTTCACAAATGCATAGGGAAGTTGTCAACCAAAAAAAAAAGTGTAATTTTTGTTTTGGTATCTCTGAAATAAGAGTAAGAAAATTGATAGGACAGGAATGCAGGCATATTGCAGGCTTGAAATAATTAAAGCTGGACAAGAAGTGGTTGTCTTCTTCCATAATAATTGTCAAGAGTTTGAAAAATTTTGCCATCCGGACAGGAAGTCAAAATTTCAAAAATTTTCACAAACAGAAAACCCAGGGGAAATAATGGTTCAGGTAGATTGAAATTTATCATTTTTATAATTTCAGATTGTTTCATTTAGATTTTGTTTTCTTAAAATAAATTTAAGATAAAAATTAAACAAAAAATTCAAAACCTAATGTCATTTCTAGTTGAAAATTAGAATGTTTTATTCCAAAAACATCAAGACAGAACAATTTCTCCTTCCAATTTTTCTTCTAATTTTTTTTTAAACAAACAATTCATTAAAGTCAACACATTCCTAGGGGATGTTTCAAGGCAGACAAATTGGCATTGTCCAGTGAAAAAACATGTAGTTGAAAAACTCCTGACTAGCTCTAGAAATAATATTTACTATAATGTTAAGCATTGGTGCACTCTGTGCCATACAAGAAACAGAAGAGGGGAAATCCTTCCCCTATTCAAGTCCATGGGACTTTAATGTGACCAGGATTTTACCCACAATCCCTAACCCAAGGAAACAAGTTTACAGAATACAGCCCCAGTCATGCAACTTGTTCCACACAAAAACCCTGCACCGATGCAGAACCCCACTGATTTCAGTGGAGCCCTGTAAGAGAGCAGGTGTCTGTCTGTATGGAACCAATTCCAGAATCAGGGGCCTAGACGATACATAATGTACTAGAAGACCCACAGGTGCTGCCTTAGGGAATACTTTTTTCCTCAACATTATTTTAAAATCTAATCTTCCTAGATCTGCAAAATTTATTGACTTTGCAACATAAATTCCATTTCTGACACCATGCTCAGCTTTTTATTATATCATATTAAAGAGATCAGCATTGCTAGTGTAAAATGTAAGTCCCTGGTATGGAAAAAAAAAATTCCATTATCAGCTCCTCATCTAATCAGATTAGGATCTTTGTATCCTATTATCAGCTCTCTTTCAAAATACTATTTCCTAACGACAGGGGTTTCACTAATACAGTACTGTGCAAATTCTACTAACATGATTTGAAAATACCTATCAAGTAAGTAAGTGTTGTTTTCTTTCATCATTTGTATTTTACCAAACCATGAGCAAGCATTGTGTGGAAGCATGAAAGTTAACTTTTCAAACGGGTCCAGGTAGAGGTGGACAGATTATCACTTTTTGAAGGCTGTTTTATCATGATGTTAAATCACGGTCCCATTGAAGTCAACGGGAATTTTGCCTTTGACTTCAAATGGACTCAGGAGTTCCCCTATTGTAGTCATAAAATTTCTTCTGTGGATGAGAGAGAGCAAGGTGTCCACTTAGTTTTTTCATCTTTTATGGCATTCAATAATGCCTCAAGTCCCCAACCAAGATCAAGGTCCCATTGTGCTAAGCAATGTCACCTAGGCATAAAGGAAACGGTCCCTGCCCTGTAGATCTTATAATGTAAATAGATGAGGTAGGGAACAGAGGCACAGAGAGATGAAGTGATTTGCCCAGGGTCACTCAGCAGACCAGTGCCAGAGCCACTTCTCTCAGATGCAGCAGGCTAATCTGCCAGGCAGCCAGCTGCAAATCTCTGATCTCTTATATCTTTCACACTGGGTTAAACCAATGGTTCATTTAGCCCAGTATCCTGTCTCTGGCAGTGTCCGGTGCCGGATACTTTGGAGGGAATGAACAGAACAGTGCAATTATCAAGTGAGCCATCCCTTGTTATCCAGTCCCAGCTTCTGGCAGTTAGAGGTGTAGGGACACCAGGAGCATGGTGTTGCATCCCCCACCACCTTGGGTAATACCAATTGATGGACCTATCTTCTATGAACTTACGTAATTATTTTTTGAGCCCAGTTATACTTTTGGCCTTCACAACATCCCATGGTAACAAATTCCACAGATTGACTATGAGTTGTGTGAAGTACTTCCTTATATTTGTTTTAAATCTGCTGCCTATTAATATCAGCAAGTGATCCCTAGTTCTTATTCCTTATTCACTTGTCTTATTCCTTATTCACTTTCTCCATCATTCATGATTTTAAAGACCTCTATCATATACCCCCTTGTCTCTTTTCTAAGATGAACAGTCCAAGTCTTTTTAAACTTTCCTTATATATCAGAGGGGTAGCCGTGTTAGTCTGTAGTCACGAAAACAATGAGGAGTCTGGTGATACCTTAAAGGCTAACAAATTTATTTAGGCATAAGCTTTCATTAGTAAAAAACTCCACTTCTTCAGATGCATGGAGTGAAAATTACAGATACAGGCATAAATATACCAGCACATGAAGAGAAGGGAGTTACCTTACAAGTGGAGAACCAGTGTTGACAAGGCCAATTCAGTCAGGGTGGATGTGGTCCATTCCCAATAATTGATGAGGCGGTGTCAATATCAAGAGAGGGAAAATTACTTTTGTAGTGAGCCAGCCACTCCCAGTCCCTATTCAAGCCCAAATTAATGGTGTTAAGTTTGCAAATGAATTGTAGCTCTGCAGTTTCTCTTTGAAATCTGGGGGTTTTGTTGTTGTTGAAGAATGGCTACTTTTAAATCTGTTATTGAATGTCCAGGGAGATTGAAGTGTTCTCCTACTGGCTTTTGTATATTACCATTCCTGATGTCTGATTTATGTCCATTTATTCTTTTATGCAGAAACTGTCCAGGTTGGCCAATGTACATGCAGAGGGGCATTGCTGGCACATGATGGCATATATCACATTAGTAGATGTGCAGGAGAATGAGCCCCTGATAGTGTGGCTGATGTCGTTGGGTCCTATGATGGTGTCGCTAGAGTAGATATGGGGACAGAGAAGGCAACGGGGTTTGTTACAGGGATTGGTTCCTGGGTTAGTGTTTCCGTTGTGTGATGCGTAGTTGCTGGTGAGTATTTGCTTCAGGTTGGGGAGCTGTCTGTAAGCGAGGACTGGCCTGTCTCCCAAGGTCTTGTGAGAGTGAGGGATTGTTTTCCAGTACAGGTTGTAGATTGTTGATGATGTGCTGGAGAGGTTTTAGCTGGGGGCTGTACGTGATGGACAGTGGTGGTCTGTTATTTTCCTTGTTGGGTCTGTCCTATTGTAGGTGACTTGTGGGAACCCATCTCGCTCTGTCAGTCTGTTTCCTCACTTCCCCAGGTGAGTATTGTAGTTTTAAGAAAGCTTGATAAAGAAAGCTTGTACATGTTTGTCTCTGTCTGAGGGATTGGAGCAAATGCTGTTGTATCTTAGGGCTTGGCTATAGGATCGTGTGATGTGTCCTGGATGGAAGCTGGAAGCATGTAGGTAAGTATAGCAGTCAGTAGGTTTCCGGTATAAGTGCTGTTTATATGACCATCACTTATTTGCACTGTAGTGTCCAGGAAGTGGATCTCTTGTGTGGACTGATCCAGGCTGAGGTTGATGGCAGGGTGGAAATTGTTAAAATCCAGGTGGAATTCTTCAAGGGCCTCCTTCCCGTGGTTCCATATGATGAAGATGACATCAATATAGTGCAAGTAGAGGAGGGGCACTAGAGGGACGAGAGCTGAGGAAGCGTTGTTCTAAGTCAGCCATAAAAATGTTGGCATACTGTGGGGCCATGCGGGTACCCATAGCAGTGCCACTGATTTGAAGGTATACATTGTCCCCAAATATGAAATAGTTATGGGTGAGAACAAAGTCACAAAGCTCACCCATAGGTGTTCCGTGGCCTCATCAGGGATACTGTTCCTGGCAGCTGGTAGTCCCTCCTCATGTGGAATATTGGTGTAAAGAGCTTCTACATCCATAGTGGCCAGGATGATGCTTTCAGGAAGATCACCAATGCATTGTAGTTTCCTCAGGAAGTCCATGGTGACTCAAAGATAGCTAGGAGTGCTGGTAGCATAGGGTCTGAGGAGAGAGTCCAAAGAGCCAGATAATCCTGCTGTAAGAGTGCCGACGCCTGAAATGATGGGGCACCCAGGATTTCCAGGTTTATGGATCTTGGGTAGCAGACAGAATACCCCTGGTCGGAGTTCTAGGGGTGTATCTGTGTAGATTTGTTCCTGTGCTATAGCAGGGAGTTTCTTGAGCAGATGGTGTAGTTTCTTTGTCATACTCCTCAGTGGGATCAGAGGATAATGGCCTGTAGAATGTGGTGTTGGAGAGTTGCCTGGCAGCCTCCTGTTCATAATCCGACCTGTTCATGACTCCTACAGCACTTCCTTTGTCAGCCCCTTTGATTATAATGTTTCTGAGGCTGTGGATGGCATTGTGTTCTGTACGGCTGAGGTTATCGGCAAGTGATGCTGTTTGTTCAAAATTTCAGCCTGTGCACATCTGTGGAAGCCCTCTATGTTGAAGTCCTGATGGTCGAAATGACAGACTGGAGGAGTCCATGCAGAATTCGTCTTCTTGTAGTGTTGGTAGGAGGATTCCTGTGGGTTAATGCACTGTTCAGTGGTGTGTTGAAAATATTCCTTGAGTCAGAGATGGTGAAAGTAGGCTTCCAGATCACCGCAGAACTGTATCATGTGCGTGGGGGTGGTGGGACAGAAAGGGAGTCCCTGAGATAGGACAGACTCTTCTGCCGGGCTAAGTGTGTGGTTGGATAGATTAACAATATTGTTGCATGAGTTAAGGGTACCACTGTTGTAGCCCCCTGTGGCATGTAGGAGTTTAGATAGTTTACTGTCCTTTTTCCTCTGTAGAGAAGTAAAGTATGCATTGTAAATGGCTTGTCTTGTTTTTGTAAAGTCCAGCCATGTGGAAGTTTGTGTGGAAGATTGGTTTTGTTTGACAGTCTCCAGTTTTGAGAGGTCATTCTTGATCTTCTCCTGTTTGCTATACGGGATGCTGATCAGGGGGTTCCTCAGTTTCTTTGAGAGTGTGTGGCACAATCTCTCACTATGATCAGTGTAGTATGTTGATTGCAATGGATTTTTTTACCTTCAGTCCATCTGGTATGATGTCCATCTGTTTGCACTTGGAGAGGAAGATGTCTGTCTGTCTATATCTGTGCAAGTTCTTTTCATGAATATAGTGAGGCGATGACTCACCGGCGTGGCACCTCCTGCTGGTTGTCTCGGGAATTAGCTCTTCCAGCTCAGAGTGCCCTCTTCAGGCCAGTGTCTTGCCTGCCTCTGGACCCCGTGTCCCTCCCGGACCTCGGTGCCCCTCTACGTCAGGGTTCTGCCCCCCAGCAGAAACCCACAATCTGGGTCTCCCCACCCGGGAGAACCCCCAACCCTCTCCCCCCACCTTGCCTCAGTGACTACTGCCAGTCACTATCTAGCCCCGCTCACTGGGAAGACTGCAGTCTGTAAACCACTCATCATCGGCAAGGGGGTTGGAACAGCAGCTTCTGCCTATTCCCAGGCTACACCTCTGTAGCTCCAGTACCTTTCCTGGCCTTTAGCAAGGCCTGCAACCTAGGGGTTTTCCAGGCTGGAGCTCCCCAGCTCCTCTGGACTTTCCCCTGCCCTGCTCCACTCCAGGCAGCCAGGTCCTTCTCTCTCAAGAACTAGAGAGAGAGTCTGCCCGAGCTCCTGGCTCAGCTGTGGCCTGATTAGGGAATGGCCCCAGCTGTAGCTGCCTTCCCAATCAGCCTAGCCTTTTCTCTCAGCCCCAGCCCTCTCCCAGGGCTGGCTTTAACCCTTCCTGAGTTGGAACGGGGTGACCGCTCCGCTATAATGAAGTTGATGGATTTCCACTTTATATGGCTAAATTCAGTGTCTTGCATGATGCCAAGTATCAGAGGGGTAGCTGTGTCAGTCTGTATCCACAAAAACGAGGAGTCTGGTGGCACCTTAAAGACTAACAGATTGATTTGGGCATAAGCTTTCATGGGTAAAACACCCCACTTCTTCAATACTGGTTCTCCACTTGTAAGGTAACTCCCTTCTTTTCACGTGCCAGCATATTTATGCCTGTATCTGTAATTTTCACTCCATGCATCTGAAGAAGTGCGGTTTTTTACCCACGAAAGCTTATGCCCAAATAAATCTGTTAGTATTTAAGGTGCCACCAGACTCCTTGTGGTCTCCTTACATAGAAGCTGTTCCATACCCCTAATAATTTTCGCTGTCCTTTTCTGCAACTTCTCCAATTCTAACATTTTTTGAGATGGGGCAACCAGAGCTGCACACAGTATTCAAGGTGCAGGCATACCATGATTTATATATAGGCACTTTTATATTTTTTTTCTTATTATCTATCCCTTTCCTAATGGTTCCTAACATTGTTAGCTTTTTTGACTGCTGCTGCACATTGAGCAGATGTTTTCAGAGAACTATCCACAATTACTCTACGATCTATTTCTTGGTAACAGTTAATTTAAACCACATAATTTTGTATGTATATTTAGGATAACTTCTTCTAATGTGCATTACTTGGCACTTAACATTGAATTTAATCTGCTATTTTGTCACTAAGTAACCTAGTTCATGATCCCTCTGTAACTTTTCATAGTCAGCTTTGGACTTAACTATCTTGAGTAAGTTTTCATAGTTTTCATAGAATATCAGGGTTGGAAGGGACCTCAGAAGGTCATTTAGTCCAGCCCCCTGCTCAAAGCAGTGCCAGACCCCAATTTTTGCCCCAGATCCCTAAATGGCCCCTTCAAGGATTGAACTCACAACCCTGGGTTTAGCAGGCCAATGCTCAAACCACTGAGCTATCCTTCCCCCACTAACGTGGGAGGAACCAGAGCCAGGGAGAGTAATTTTTTATCATCTGCCAATTTTGCCACCTCACTGTTCACCACCTTTTCCAGATCATTTATGAATATGTTGCACAGCACTGGTCCCCACTGAGATTTCTGGAGGACTCGGCTATTTACCTCTCTCCATTGTGAAAACTGACCACTTATTCCTCCCCTTTGTTTACTATCTTTTAACCAGTTACCAATCCATGATAGAACCTTCCTTCTTATCCCATGACTTTGTTTAAGAGCCTTTGGTGAGTGACCTTGTCAATGGTTTTTTGAAAGTCCAAGTACATCATATCAACTGGATCACCCTTGTCCACATGCTTATTGATTCCCTCAATGAATTCTAATAGACTGATGAGGCATGATTTTCCTTTCAAAAAATATGCTGACTCTTCTCCAACATATAGTGTTTATCTATGTGTCTGATAATGTTGTTATTTATGATAGTTCAACCATTTTGCCTGGTACTGAAGTTAGGCTTATCAGCCTGTAATTGTCAGGATCTGAAGCCTTTTTTAAAAAAACAGGTGTTACTTTAGCTAGCTTCCAGTCAGCTGGTACAGGGGCTGATTTAAGCAAAAGTTTACATACCTGTGATGGGGTGTCCACCCCACACAAGACAAAGCAGGTTAAATTAGGATAATTAACCTGATAAAAGAAAAGGAGTACTTGTGGCACCTTAGAGACTAACCAATTTATTTGAGCATGAGCTTTCGTGAGCTACAGCTCACTTCATCGGATGCATACCGTGGAAACTGCAGCAGACTTTATATACACACAAAGAATATGAAACAATACCTCCTCCCACCCCACTGTCCTGCTGGTAATAGCTTATCTAAAGCGATCATCAAGTTGGGCCATTTCCAGCACAAATCCAGGTTTTCTCACCCTCCACCCCCCCACACAAATTCACTCTCCTGCTGGTGATAGCCCATCCAAAGTGACAACTCTCTACACAATGTGCATGATAATCAAGTTGGGCCATTTCCTGCACAAATCCAGGTTCTCTCACCCCCTCACCCCCCTCCCAAAAACCACACACACAAACTCACTATCCTGCTGGTAATAGCTCATCCAAAGTGACCACTCTCCCTACAATGTGCATGATAATCAAGGTGGGCCATTTCCAGCACAAATCCAGGTTTTCTCACCGCCCCCCCAACCCCCATACACACACAAACTCACTCTCCTGCTGGTAATAGCTCATCCAAACTGACCACTCTCCAAGTTTAAATCCAAGTTAAACCAGAACATCTGGGGGGCAGGGGGTAGGAAAAAACAAGGGGAAATAGGCTACCTTGCATAATGACTTAGCCACTCCCAGTCTCTATTTAAACCTAAATTAATAGTATCCAATTTGCAAATGAATTCCAATTCAGCAGTTTCTCGCTGGAGTCTGGATTTGAAGTTTTTTTGTTTTAAGATAGCGACCTTCATGTCTGCGATTGCGTGACCAGAGAGATTGAAGTGTTCTCCGACTGGTTTATGAATGTTATAATTCTTGACATCTGATTTGTGTCCATTTATTCTTTTACGTAGAGACTGTCCAGTTTGACCAATGTAAATGGCAGAGGGGCATTGCTGGCACATGATGGCATATATCACATTGGTGGATGTGCAGGTGAACGAGCCTCTGATAGTGTGGCTGATGTGATTAGGCCCTGTGATGGTGTCCCCTGAATAGATATGTGGGCACAGTTGGCAACGGGTTTTGTTGCAAGGATAAGTTCCTGGGTTAGTGGTTCTGTTGTGTGGTATGTGGTTGTTGGTGAGTATTTGCTTCAGGTTGCGGGGCTGTCTGTAGGCAAGGACTGGCCTGTCTCCCAAGATTTGTGAGAGTGTTGGGTCATCCTTTAGGATAGGTTGTAGATCCTTAATAATGCGTTGGAGGGGTTTTAGTTGGGGGCTGAAGGTGACAGCTAGTGGCGTTCTGTTATTTTCTTTGTTAGGCCTGTCCTGTAGTAGGTAACTTCTGGGAACTCTTCTGGTTCTATCAATCTGTTTCTTTACTTCCGCAGGTGGGTATTGTAGTTGTAAGAAAGCTTGACAGAGATCTTGTAGGTGTTTGTCTCTGTCTGAGGGGTTGGAGCAAATGCGGTTGTATCGCAGAGCTTGGCTGTAGACGATGGATCGTGTGGTGTGGTCAGGGTGAAAGCTGGAGGCATGCAGGTAGGAATAGCGGTCAGTAGGTTTCCGATATAGGGTGGTGTTTATGTGACCATTGTTTATTAGCACTGTAGTGTCCAGGAAGTGGATCTCTTGTGTGGACTGGACCAGGCTGAGGTTGATGGTGGGATGGAAATTGTTGAAATCATGGTGGAATTCCTCAAGGGCTTCTTTTCCATGGGTCCAGATGATGAAGATGTCATCAATATAGCGCAAGTAGAGTTGCTTTAAGGGACGAGAGCTGAGGAAGCGTTGTTCTAAATCAGCCATAAAAATGTTGGCATACTGTGGGGCCATGCAGGTACCCATAGCAGTGCCGCTGATCTGAAGGTATACATTGTCCCCAAATGTAAAATAGTTATGGGTAAGGACAAAGTCACAAAGTTCAGCCACCAGGTTAGCCGTGACATTATCGGGAATAGTGTTCTTGACGGCTTGTAGTCCATCTTTGTGTGGAATGTTGGTGTAGAGGGCTTCTACATCCATAGTGGCCAGGATGGTGTTATCAGGAAGATCACCGATGGATTGAAGTTTCCTGAGGAAGTCAGTGGTGTCTCGAAAGTAGCTGGGAGTGCTGGTAGCATAGGGCCTGAGGAGGGAGTCTACATAGCCAGACAATCCTGCTGTCAGGGTGCCAATGCCTGAGATGATGGGGCACCCAGGATTTCCAGGTTTATGGATCTTGGGTAGTAGATAGAATATCCCAGGTCAGGGTTCCAGGGGTGTGTCTGTGCGGATTTGATCATGTGCTTTTTCAGGAAGTTTCTTGAGCAAATGCTGTAGTTGCTTTTGGTAACTCTCAGTGGAATCATAGGGTAATGGCTTGTGGAAACTCGTGTTGGAGAGCTGCCGAGCAGCCTCTTGTTCATATTCCAACCTATTCATGATGACAACAGCACCTCCTTTGTCAGCCTTTTTGATTATGATGTCAGAGTTGTTTCTGAGGCTGTGGATGGCATTGCGTTCCGCATGGCTGAGGTTATGGGGCAAGTGATGCTGCTTTTCCACAATTTCAGCCCATGCATATCGGCGGAAGCACTCTATGTAGAAGTCCAGTCTGCTGTTTCGACCTTCAGGAGGAGTCCACCTAGAATCCCTCTTTCTGTAGTGTTGGTAGGGAGACCTCTGTGGATTAGTATGTTGTTCAGAGGTATTTCGGAAATATTCCTTGAGTCGGAGACATCGAAAATAGGATTCTAGGTCAAACTGCACCTGGGGAAGAGTCAGGGATTGAAGGACTGATTGAAGATGTAGCCCAGCTGGGGAAGAAGGGGAGGGGCTATTATAAAGCCAGGAAATTGGGAGCAAAAAGGGGCTCAAGAGGAAGTAGTGTTTGAAGCTATGGAGTTTATTAATCTGCAGTTACTCCCTGAGAAGAGGGAGTTTGAGCTGGTACACCTGGAGAGGGGGGGAGTCAGAAGCTGAAGGAAGGAGTCCCGGGAAAGAGCAACAGAGTCTAAGGGAAAGCAGACCATAGTTGTCAGATATAGGATCCCTGGACTGGAACCCAGAGTAGTGGCCAGGCCTGGGTTCCCCTACCAGCTGCTGGGAAAGCAGCACTGGACCTAGCTTCTTGGACTAGAAGGCTGACTGGAATGACAAGTGGGTTGTTGATCCAGTAGGCCTTTGATACCCCAGAAGAGGGGAAAACACAGTGACCTGGATGGAGGACCAAGCCACAAAGACAAAACACACTGAGTTGCATACAGTCAGAGAGAGACAATAGTAGCAGGGTGAGCAGAATAAGAGTGAAGCTAATGCCCACCTGTGGCTACAAGAAGGCACCCCAGTATGAGTGGACTGTGTGACAATACCATTGTTAGAAGTGCTGCAGTTTCATACGAGTTCCTTCAGAACTCTTAGATGAATACAGTCTAGCCTGGTGACTTACTGTTTAATCAATTTGTTCCAAAATTTCTTCTATTGACACCCCAATTTGGAGCTCTTCCTCAGATTTGTCACCTCAAAATAATGGTTTGGATGTGGGAATCTTCCTCACATCCTCTGTGATGAAAACTGATGCAAATAATTTATTTAGCTTCTCCACAACTGCTTTGTCTTCCATGAGTGCTGCTTTTGCACCTCAATTATCCAGTGGCTCCATTGACTAATGGGTTTCCTTCTTTTGAAGAATTTTTAAAAATTGCTGTTCATGTCCTCAGCTAGTGGCTCTTCAAATTCACTCCCGGCCTGCCTTACTATACTTTACACTTGACTTGCCAGAGGTTATGGTACTTTCTATCTTCCTCACTAAGATTTGACTTCCAATTTTTAAAGGATGTCTTTTTCATAGAATCATAGAATATCAGGGTTGGAAGGGACCTCAGGAGGTCATCTAGTCCAACCCCCTGGTCAAAGCAGGACCAATCCCCAACTAAATCATCCCAGCCAGGGCTTTGTCAAGCCTGACCTTAAAAACTTCTAGGGAAGGAGATTCCACCACCTCCCTAGGTAACGCATTCCAGTGCTTCACCACCCTCCTAGTGAAAATTTTTTTCCTAATATCCAACTTAAACCTCCCCCACTGCAACTTGAGACCATTACTCCTTGTTCTGTCATCTGCTACCACTGAGAACAGTCTAGAGCCATCCTCTTTGGAACCCCCTTTCAGGTAGTTGAAAGCAGCTATCAAATCCCCCCTCATTCTTCTCTTCTGAAGACTAAACATCCCCAGTTCCCTCAGCCTCTCCTCATAAATCATGTGTTCCAGTCCCCTAATCATTTTTGTTGCCCCCCCGCTGGACTCTTTCTAATTTTTCCACATCCTTTTTGTAGTGTGGGGCCCAAAACTGGGCACAGTACTCCAGCTGAGGCCTCACCAATGTCAAATAGAGGGGAATGATCACGTCCCTCCATCTGCTGGCAATGCCCCTACTTATACATCCCAAAATGCCATTGGCCTTCTTGGCAACAAGGGCACACTGTTGACTCATATCCAACTTCTCATCCACTGTAACCCATAGGTCCTTTTCTGCAGAACTGCTGCCAAGCCATTCGGTCCCTAGTCTATAGTGGTGCATTGGATTCTTCTGTCCTAAGTGCAGAACTCTGCACTTGTCCTTGTTGAACCTCATCAGATTTCTTTTGGCCCAATCCTCCAATTTGTCTAGGGCCCCCTGTATCCTATCCCTACCCTCCAGCATATCTACCTCTCCTCCCAGTTTAGTGTCATCTGCAAACTTGCTGAGGGTGCAATCCACACCATCCTCCAGATCATTTATGAAGATATTGAACAAAACCGGCCCCAGGACCAACCCCTGGGGCACTCCACTTGATACCGGCTGCCAACTAGACATGGAGCCGTTGATCACTACCCGTTGAGTCCGACAATCTAGCCAGCTTTCTATCCACCTTATAGTCCATTCATCCAGCCCATACTTCTTTAACTTGCTGGCAAGAATACTGTGGGAGACCGTGTCAAAAGCTTTGCTAAAGTCAAGGAACAATATGTCCACTGCTTTCCCTTCATCCACAGAGCCAGTTATCTCATCATAGAAGGCAATTAGATTAGTCAGGCATGACTTGCCCTTGGTGAATCCATGCTGGCTGTTCCTGATCACTTTCCTCTCCTCTAAGTGCTTCAGAATTGATTCCTTGAGGACCTCCTCCATGATTTTTCCAGGGACTGAGGTGAGGCTGACTGGCCTGTAGTTCCCAGGATCCTCCTTCTTCCCTTTTTTAAAGATGGGCACTACATTAGCCTTTTTCCAGTCATCTGGGACCTCCCCCGATCACCACGAGTTTTCAAAGATAATGGCCAATGGCTCTGCAATCGCATCCACCAACTCCTTTAGCACTCTCAGATGCAACGCATCTGGCCCCATGGACTTGTGCTCGTCCAGCTTTTCTAAATAGTCCCGAACCACTTCTTTCTCCACAGAAGGCTGGTCACCTCCTCCCCATGCTATGCTGCCCAGTGCAGTAGTCTGGGAGCTGACCTTGTTCGTGAAGACCGAGGCAAAAAAAACATTGAGTACATTAGCTTTTTCCACATCCTTTGTCACGAGGTTGCCTCCCTCATTCAGTAAGAGGCCCACACTTTCCTTGACTTTCTTCTTGTTGTGAACATACCTGAAGAAACCCTTCTTGTTACTCTTAACATCTCTTGCTAGCTGCAATTCCAGGTGTGATTTGGCCTTCCTGATTTCACTCCTGCAAGCCCGAGCAATATTTTTATACTCATCCCTGGTCATTTGTCCAATCTTCCACTTCTTGTAAGCTTCTTTGTCGTATTTAAGAGCAGCAAGGATTTCACTGTTAAGCCAAGCTGGTCGCCTGCCATATTTACTATTCTTTCTACACGTCGGGATGGTTTGTCCCTGTAACCTCAATAAGGATTCTTTAAAATACAGCCAGCTCTCCTGGACTCCTTTCCCCCTCATGTTATTCTCCCAGGGGATCTTGCCCATCAGTTCCCTGAGGGAGTCAAAGTCTGCTTTTCTTAAGTCCAGGGTCTGTATTCTGCTGCTCTCCTTTCTTCCTTGTGTTAGGATCCTGAACTCGACCATTTCATGGTCACTGCCTCCCAGGTTCCCATCCACTTTTGCTTCCCCTACTAATTCTTCCCGGTTTGTGAGCAGCAGGTCAAGAAGAGCTCTGCCCCTAGTTGGTTCCTCCAGCACTTGCACCAGGAAATTGTCCCCTACATTTTCCAAAAAGTTCCTGGATTGCCTGTGCACCTCTGTATTGCTCTCCCAGCAGATATCAGGGTGATTGAAGTCTCCCATGAGAACCAGGGCCTGCGATCTAGTAACTTCTGCGAGTTGCCGGAAGAAAGCCTCGTCCACCTCATCCCCCTGGTCCGGTGGTCTGTAGCAGACTCCCACTGACATCACTCTTGTTGTTCACACTTCTAAACTTAATCCAGAGACTCTCAGGTTTTTCTGCAGTTTCATACTTGAGCTCTGAGCAGTCATACTGCTCCCTTACATACAGTGCAACTCCCCCACCTTTTCTGCCCTTCCTGTCCTTCCTGAACAGCTTATATCCATCCATGACCATACTCCAGTCATGTGAGTTATCCCACCATTTTTGCCTCTAAATGCCCATTTTACTCTGCTGTTTAGCCATGGTGGCATTTTTTGTCCCTCTTACTATTGGGTTGGGGGGAAGATATACATTTAGTTTGAACCACTGTTACGATGTTTTTAAAATAGTGTCCATGCAGTTTGCAGGCATTTCACCCTTGTGACTGTTCCTTTTAATTTTCTTTTAAATAGCATCCTCATTTTTACGTAGCTCCCCTTTCTGAAGTTAAGTGCTACTGTGGTGGGTTTCTTTGGAATTTTTCCCTCTACAAGGATGTTAAATGTAATTACATTACAGTAATTATTATTGAGCATTCTCGAGTAAAGACTAAGAGGAGACCTATCAGTCTTCAAATATGTTAAGGCTGTTATAAAGAGGACAGTGATCCGTTCTCCAAGTCCATTGAAGGTAGATCAAAAATTAATGGGCTTAATCTGCAGCAAGTGATATTTAGGTTAGACATTAGCAAATCTATTCTGACAAGGATAGTTCAGCACTGGAATGGGTTTCCAAGGGAGATTGTGGAATCCCCATCATTAGATGTTTTTAAGAATAGGTTAGACAAAACATGTCAGAGATCGTCTAGGAATACTTGATCCTGCCTCAGTGTAGGGGGTGGGTCTAAATAACTTCTCAAGGTCTCTTCCAGCCCAACATTTGTGATTATAAGTCTACGGCCTGAAAGGTTTTAAGCCTATTTAAATGGGTTTGTCTGTTAAAGCTGGTGAAAATGGCTACAGATGTTCAGCTACAATATTTCAAGCTTACTGCAGTGTTTACCATAGCCTTGTGAATAGATGCCACTTTGCTACACATTCTTAGTTGTTTAAGACTTACCATTTTTGAGACAAACACACTTAAAGCCTGGACTAGGTGCCATAGCATAGCATTTAGCCTTGCTGTTTTAGGTCTTTTGCAATGAAATCCTCAAGATTAGAAGCACAAGGAAATAAGTGATATTTTTCATTTCACTGAATTCCCCTGGACTCAAGCAGTTTCTTGCTACACTGTATATGGTTTAAACTGTGATGTTGTTTCCTGTGTTTAGCGGTTCCATTAGATTACATTTCTCAAGGCTTCCTAATATATTAACTACTCCAGGCTTATTTAAATACATCACTCTGCATTGTCCTCTGTAATTTACATATTAGATATCGTTATGGTAAAAGTTATCAATCCAAAACAAGCCTGGTCTCCACATGTATTAAAAGCCTCCCTTAAAAGATTTAAGAGTCAATATTATCCTCTGAGTATATGAAGAATTTAGATTAGTATTGTAAGTTACCACACATAGTCTTTAAGTCTTTATGTACCATTAAGCAAAACACAGGTGCACAGTTAAGAAAAATGTCTTTCCAAATATGTAATATCAATTGATCAGCCAATTCAGAAGAAATTTTTAATAATTTGAAGTCTAGCTTTGAAAAGCTTTGCTAATGAGATATCACATTCAGTGCAGAAAGACAGGGAAGCACAGCACCATCTACTGTGCATATATATCTATGTTTAAGAGTACACACAGAATGAACAGTACACTTAGTTTTATGCTGACAAAATATTCCGCAGTGACTCGCATAATGGCTTCATTACACAGCACTGAGATGGAAGCAGCCAGATGTTATAGACCAAGACTAACAATGGGGATTCAGAGCCAGCAGGCAGGTAGCACACAGAGCAAGGAAGTTATTAAAAGCTGCACGTAGAAAATAGTTAGTAGCAATGTTTCAGCCACAAGGGTTACCACAGGAATGATCTCCAAAGATGCAGAACTCAGCTGATCCTTGATGGCACCATTCCAGATCGGGGACGCTGCAAAAGATTACTGCCCTGCAGCAGGGGATCTGGGAGGCACTAAGGAACAAAAGAAAGTTTGTAAACCTTTTTCTGTATTGATGCATCTACTCCAAACCTCCAATGTTGGGAACAGTCATGCAAACAGAGTATTTGTTGTGACCATGTCATCTAACCCTGCTCTCAAGATTATACAACAGACTGGCAAAGTATGCCAGTGTCCTGTCTACACTACAGATAAAGCTATTGGTAGCACAGGAATAGCTGCACTGATGCAGAAAAATACTTAGAAATTCTTGTAGTAAAAATGCACCCTCTGAGAGAGTGACATGTGCAGTGCACACTTTGTGGGGGCCATAGCCCAACATCCTTCTGCCCATCCTAACTGTTGTGCCCTGCTTTTGCCCTGGGGGGAAACTGATGAAAGGTCCTTTGTGGCCTCTACTCCATGCACACCTGCATAGGACAGAACCCAATCTGGCCTACCGTGGAGAATTAAGAAAATTGCCAGTGATTCCACAACAAGTTCTCCAGAGTTTTGAAGCTGAAGATTGTCAGACTTTTTGTGTTCCCAACAAAAAAACTACTGATGAAACCTAGAGCTGTGCAAAGTGACCGATTTTTGCATCACAAGCAGTAATGTGCCATAAGTAATATTCACTAGTGTGCCAATAAATGGGCATCAGACTGAAAATGTCACTATTTCAGCCACTGCATTCTGCACTCTTGGGGTGGGGGGAATGAGTAGAAATTCAGCTGGAAGAGCAGAGTTTTAGATTTCAATTAATTTTTCCTAGGCAGAGTTTTATGGAAAATAGTCCCCAGTTTTTCTGGCATGAAATGAGAGGCCTTTGCCCATGGAAACTATTTTCCGTTTTTCACATCCCAAAAAATAATGCAGTCAAAAAGGCTTTGCTATTTCATGAACTGAGACAATTATTTTTTATGGCTGGTGAGAATTTCCTGTCATTGCTCTGAATCCCCACAACAGGGTATGCTTTTCCCTCCATACACATCATAATTCCTACAGAAAACAGGAGCCAAAACAATACCTTAAAATGTACACAGCACAAAACTTTAAAATATTGCATGCACTTGTTTCTAATGCAAGGCCTTAACTCAGTTCAAAAAATTGCATGTGCTCAGCCAAGTGTCAGCTTTAAAAAGACCCACATGGCTCTTGCTATAGTCAGTTATCAAGAATGCACAGTGTTGTAATGGTAGATGTTTATGCATACAATCCATTGGAAGTAGTTAACCAATTTTTCTACTGGTGTATTTCCAGCCCCAGTATCTAAAACTTGTTTCTCCAGTGACTTACACACCAGCATAAATCAGGAACTACACCACTGGAAATTACTATAGTGGGAAGAGAATCAGCCCCAAAATGTTCAACCTGTTTCTTAACTGCTTCATCATTTTGCCTTTTTATCTAAATGAGCCTGCAGGATCCCAGTCTACAGTGAAACCCTGACCCCACTGAAGTCAATGGGAAATTTTGCTATTGACTTCTAAGGATAAAATCCTGGCTCTTCTGACTTTTGCCACTTGAAATCATTGTTTAAATCCCATTTTTATAGGTAAAGCACAACTGGCAGTGAACTTGGGCACCTCATCCATGCTGCAATTTAGGCTGCTTGAGAAACCTCATGTAACTAGGTACAACTGCTGAAGACGCAGTCAGGACAGTATTGGTGATTTACGTCAGGCCTGACATTGGCAGAGCTATGTGTGGAGGCTTGCAAAGTACCTGTGTAAACTGATTTGCCTATGCTAGAGTTAATGGACCTGTTTTAATGTGAGTTAATTGATTGAGTCTTGAACTAAAGCACAAACGTGTGGCCTAGAACATTTGTGGAATGTGCAGAATTGCATTTACAGTTGTTCGTTAACTTGAATTAAAACAGGATCACAAACTCTAACTTAGACATAGCCACTGATATCTCTTTCAAGACTACGAAGTGCACCTACAAACACTTGAAGAAAAATGCTGCTGGAATGCTGCTTGTTCTTCGTGCAAGAGCTCTGCTCTACACCCGACCATCACTTCATCACAGGTGAAACCATTGCATTGATATACTTCCCAAAGCTGAAAACATTGTGCAGTCCAATGGCTGGAACAGTCTTGCAGTCTACACCAAGTGGTTTGTACCTTAGCATCTAACTCCCCCACAAATCTTGCAACTCATAACACCAGTTAACATGGAATAGTTCACAGGCTGCCCCATCATGCTTCATTTCTCTGAACCTTTCAATTTAGCTGACTTTAGTAACTTGGTTGAAAACACACAAGGCCAAATTCTGCCTACCTTATCATGCAAGTAGATCCATTGGCTTCAATGATCCTATCAGAGGGACTGATCAATCCCCTCCTAAGATCAATCCCCTTCCCTAATGGGAAGACTTACTGATTTCAGTGTGTACTAGGTCAAGCCGCAAGTGATTATGGATAGCCCAGAATGTTGATCAGCTTGAAGACAAGCTATTGCAGGCTCATTCTCAGGTGGATTGATTTACAGATAGCAACAAAACACAGCCTGTCAGGAAATAACTAGTGGTTCTGTTATTTTTCTAACATTTGAGATTCTGAGTCTTACATTATAAGTCATGCTGGCTGAATACCACAATGAGTTTAAAACTGATAAAAGGAAATACTACTTATACAACAAATAATTAACCTGAAATAGTTTAGTATCCAAGTCAACGTGCCTAACCGGGATGCCTTTAACTGCTTGTAATTAAAGCCATTCTGTTCAGTTAAAAATGGGTCATTTCCTTACAGCAGTGTCTTCGTTCACTGAAGCTAGCACTGCTCTATTTGATTCCCTTCATTTCAACAGCCTGCAGATAGATTTCTTTTCCACTATTTGAGATTCTAAATAAGCATCACACCTTTCACTAGTTCAGAGGTTTAAAGGGAAACTGAGCTCCCTGAGAAAGCTGTCTTCTCTTCTGGCATTGCAAGAATTCCTCACGAAAAGGAAGACGGTCAGACACTGCAACAGATCCTGCATTAAAAAAAAAAAATGCCATTTCTCTAAAGGCACCTTATCAACAGCCTGTAGGTGGACACAGAGGTCACAGCATAACTTCCTTAGTGCTGGCCACCTCCAAATCAGACAGTTCTAACTGCTGTCCAAGGAGAGCTGCAGCTTGCAATTTAGGTCTAACTTACCAAACCTTAAAGGTGAGAACAAGCTTATATTCGATGCAGAGGATAAAGGGGAGCCAATGGAAAGATTCAAAAGGCACATGTGTGATATAATTAAAGTAATATGCACAGTAGATGATTTTTGGCAGCAAAGTTTTGAATGGACTTGGTTGCAGTAATTAAGACCAGAGGAGGGATTAAAGGAAGAATGATCATTGGTATAGGCTATCATTGGGTGCTCTATTCACCACATTATGATGCCCCCTCCTGGCCTTTCCCGGGATTAGCTCTGCACAGACAGATGCCCTTTGCTGCAGTTGCACTCCACCTCTTTCTCCCTCTACAGCCCCTCTCTTGCTCCAGAAACCACAGCCTCTGGGCAGGTCTCTGTGTGGTTCCCCTTCTGGGGATGTGTATCAAAGTCCCTGCTCACCAGCAGTCTCAGGCAGTCCTCCCATTCACTGTCCATCATATGTTTCCATCATATAAAGGGTTTACAGTTTGGTTCAATGGCTCTCAGCACCCCCACTATAAAAATTGTTCGAGCACCCCTAGCCACAGGTGCCTCTCCTTCAGTGGCCAGTAGGGGAACCCAGGCCCACCCTCCACCCAGGGTTCCAGCTCTAGGATTCTCTAAACAGCAGCCAAGGTGTTTCCTCTTGCACCCTGCTGTCTTTCCCTTACTTTCTGCCTCTCCCTACTCCCCTAGGTTTACCAGCCTCTCAACTCCTTTCTCCCAGGGAGTAACTGTGGGCTGCTTGTCTCTATTTCCCCCAAAACATATCTCCCTCCTCCCAGGGAGTGATTGCAGACTACCTCTTTGCTGCTTCCTCTATTTCTAATTTGCTGTCTTTATATAAGCCCTGCCAGTTCCCACACAGGTGAGTTTCCCCTAATTAGGGCTTTCCTCCCAGGCTTAATACTCCCAGATTTCAGCCTAATTGGCCGATTGGGCCCACCTAGCCCAACTCAGCTCTTCTAGGGCCAGTGTAGGGAGTACACCCCATCACAGCAGCCAAGAGGAGGTTGTGGGCGGAGTTATTTTTGAGTCTGAGGGTGCAGTGGCAATAACAAGAGGTTTTCATAAACAGAAAAACAAAAAGAGCTTGGGCTACAGCCCAGCCCTGTAACAACCAGTGGAGAGGGTGGTTACATGCTGTCAAAGACCTTCCCCCTGGCCAGCTACAAAGCAGGGCTTTTACAGAGTATTGTGAATTCAGTCTAGAGCTGAGAGAAAACTGGAATTCCCATCCCACAGGAAATGTCATTTTGATTTTTTTCATCCCATAAACAAAAACAAATGATAAAATAAAACATAAGATAAAAACAAATGAAAAATTCCAAAATATTGTGTTGGGAAATGCTGAAACATTTAATTTCAGTGTATGGAACCAACTCAGAACATACTTTCCTGATTCAGTTCAACAGAACTGCATGTAATCTATTCTATAGGTACAGAAAAGGTACAGAAACAGGCAACAAAAATGATTAGGGGTATGGAACAGCTTCCATGTGAGGAGAGATTAGTAAGACTGGGACTTTACAGCTTGGAAGGAGATGACTAAAGCAGGATACAATAGAGATCTATAAAATCATGACTGGTGTGAAGAAAGTGAATAAGGAAGTGTTATTTACTCCTTCTAATAACATAAGAACTAGGGGTCACCACATGAAATTAATAGGCAGCAGGTTTAACATAAACAAAAGGAAGTACACCGGACCCTCGCTAGAAAGCATGTCTCTATAGTGGGAATTCATATATAACACGGTGGCGGCCATGGATCCCAAATTTAATTACTTTAATTGCAATTCATTTTAACGTGGTCCCCGCGTTACTGTGGTACTGCGCATGGATCCCAAACCCAACGTTCTAGTGAGGGTCCAGTGTAGTTCTTCGTGCAATGCACAGTCAACCTGTGGAACTCTTTGCCAGAGGATGTTGTGAAGGCCAAGTCTATAACAGGGTTCAAAACGAGAAATAGCTAAGTTCATGGAAGATAGCCATTGATGGACCTATTAGCTAGGATGGACAAGGAGGCAAAACCATCCAACGAAATGTCCTTAGCCTCTGTTTGCCAGATGCTGGGAATGGACGAAAGGGATGGATCACTTGATAATTGCCCTGTTCCATTCATTCCCTCTGAAGTACCTGGCATTGGCCACTGCTGGACGACAAGATACTGGGCTAGATGGACCTTTGGTCTGACCCAGTATGGCTGTTCTTAAGTTCTTATAAGGTTGATGGAAATGACAGATGCACCCAGGCTCTCTTTCTCCACCTTGAATTTGTTGTTCTGGCATTAGGTCCAACTGTGTTGTGTGATGATGGAGTTTGTCCATGTACCCTGCTTTGCATACTTCATTAACTTAATTTTGCAGAGTTTCCATTTAAAAAACCCAGAACAAAGACCATTTTAGCTTCTGCTCCAAGTGTTACAGGCAAAAAACATTGTGCCAAAGGTAACTTTTTGCATTTGTGCCTGTTATGGAAAAAAATAGAGTTTTAAAGCACTAAATTGTCTGAAATTAAATGGCAAAGGATTTGTCCATGTTAACAGCACACTGATTGCTAGGAGCCAGCAGGCTTACTTACATGGTAAAGGGGTATCATTGTGACCAAGCTAAACATTTTAATTATTGTTTTGGCAAAAGGTGTTACTTGCCGAAGTCCTGGTAGCTCAGAGGACTTCTGACGCTTGGTTTTCAGGTCACTAAGGCAGAGTTTGCAAATTCCATCTGGCAAACTGTCCTTCGGGCTTCAAAAAAAAATGTATGATCAACCGTCAGTTTTCCCTCAAACCACAGAAATGTGTTTATTTCATGAAATATGCAGCATAGCTAACCCCCTGTAAAACTGCTGACAAGCACTTTCTGGAAATCTTTCAAACCAGACAGCCTTCTCTTAAAGACCATTGATGGAGTCCAGACAGCACCGCTTTTAAAGATATTTATAACTAATATTGGGAATTTAAAAACAACAACAACAAGATAAATACATCTGTTTCTACTAAGCTGACAGAAACAATTGACTCATGCTGTCTATTCCCCCTGGGATCCTGCTGAATCTGGGACTCCTTTAAAACACTGCATAATAATAAACTCTTTAAATGAAGTCCAAATGTGAAAGAACTGCAAAGCAGTTGGTAAACTCTTCCGGTATTCAAAGCCAATTACATTAGCAAAAGCTGCCTTGATGTTTCATATTTTAATTGATGTTCCAGCATTGCCCTGCATTACTAGAAAGTAAAGGGGATGCTTTCTTTTCAGACAGAACCATAAAGACGTTTTAAAGCAATACTGTCTGATAGCAGTGATATAGTTACTCAAGGCTATCTCTCAGGAGAGTGCCACATAATTTCCTTTGTGCATTTCCCAAAAGAGTATAATGCCTAATTCTCGGCCTATCCAATGTTCTGTAAAATTCACAGATGTACCCCCATTGATTTTCAGTCCACAGTGTGTTGATTTCCAGTCCACAGAAGAGAAACAATAACTGTATATAGAAAATATTGATTTGGGACCATTGATTCAAGGCCCCAAGGTATCAAAAGATTAGTTACTTTTAAGGGAAGTACTAAAGGTGACTTTCAACTACTTCTTTATTGACAAACACAGACTAGATAAATCCTTCTATTCAAAGCTGCAAGACATTGAACCAGAACCCATTACAAAAGAAATTCTGTTCATACATAATAGAGCCAGAGAAAAGGACCCAACTAAGCATTTCTGGTAATGTTTTCCAGTAAAGTAATCAGAGTGTAAGTGCTGTGCCATTTTACTGTACATCTGTACATGGAAAAGGAAAGGGCAGAAGAAGGCTGTGCTATTGTGTGACCTGTAACAGGGAATCAAAAGGGCATCTTTAAACATAGAGTAAACAAGGTGAATAAACAGTCCAGTGCCATGAGTTGCTAGGCACCCTTGACACCTACTGAAGTCAATGAGAGTGGAAGGCACCCACTACCTGACCGGATCAGGTCCATGGCTAGCAGCTATGTTTTGGCAAGGAAGCTGTACAGGAATGATCTTGAACTGCAGAAGGTATAGCCAGTGAAGAGAGTCTATTCACATAGTGTCATATAGAGTGGGAACAAAAAATAGGGTCTGGATATCAGAGAAAGGGCACTGCATGCAAGTATGGAGCCAAAAGGATGAGGGCAGAGGGGGAATCTGTGCAGGTTTGAATCCAGCTGACAAAAAAAGGACCATATTGTGAGCAGCCATTACGTGGGTGTACAGCAGGATAGAAAGCACAAGGAGCCTCCATCTTACACCAGCGCTCAAGGGCTAGCGATGAATTAGGGTTGCCAGGTGTCTGGTTTTTGACCCGAGCACCTGGGAAAAAGGATCTTGGTGACTCGGGTCAGCACTGCTGACCGGGCCATTAAAAGTCTGGTTGGCGCAGGACTGGCAGGCTCCCTACCCAGCTCCCTGGAAGCAGCAACACGTCCCTTTGGCTCCTAGGCAGAGGGATGGCCAGGGGGGCTCTACACGCTGCCCCAGCCCCAAACACCAGCTCCCCATCTCCCATTGGCCAGGAACTGCAGCCAGTGGGAGCTCTGAGGATGTCAACTGCAAATGGGGACAGCATGCAAAGCTGCCTGGCTGCCCCTGCACCTAGGAGCCAAAGGAGATGTTCCTGTTTTCAGGGAGCCACCCAAGGTAAACACTGCCCAGGGCAAATGAGCGAGTGAGTGAGAGTGAAGGAGAGTGAGCAACAGAGGGAGGGGGATGGAGTGAGTGGGAGCGGGGCTTCAGAGAATGGGTGGGGCGGGGCCTCAAGGCAGGGGCGGGGCAAGGATGTTCAATCTTGTGCAATTAGAAAGTTGGCAACTCCAGCAATGATTACAGTCTTTGTCCTCCCCAAGCACAAGAACTAGCAAGCTAGTGCCACTTAAGGTGCCAGCCACTCCAAGGCTTGACTATGCATCCCATGCCCCTGTAGGCAGCAGGGCTGACCAGAAGGAAAACAGACACTATACCCCTGTATTAGATGGCAGAGCAGCTGTGCTATTCCAGTGCATCTGGGAGCTCCAGAAATGACTGTACCCCTGGGATGCTGCAGCATTACTCCACCCTATCTCAGAGCTGTGACTTAATGACACCATATAACTTCAGAGTTTGAGAATGGAAAAAAGGTGAAGCAGGGGCTACAATAGGCTAAGTCCCTGTGTTATCCTTTCCTATAGGATCCATTTGTCAATTTATAGTTAATTTACCTTTTATTTGCACTCATAATTTAGGCATACTATTAGTGTCATGGAAACACTAAGATTTCAACTGCCATTCAAGAGAATATCAGTCTGGAGCAAGATAACACGGAAAAACAGCATCCTTTATGGTAACAGATTGGGTTTTTTTATAAAGCTTTTTTCATACAAATATAGCAATGTTGCAAACATTTCTCAGTCTGTTTCAATGTTCAGAAGTTACAAGAATACCTTACTCAGGAAATCCACCCTTGAGCAGAGGGCTTCAGTGGGACTGAAGTGGTGAATATGCCTACTGCTGGCCCACTGCATTGAGGAGAATTTCACTCATTTTCCTAAATAAAGCAAGACACAGTGGATTTTTAGGTGGAATTTGGAAAAGTCAAGAGTATTAGAGAGAGACTCAGGTTGGTTGAAAAGGCTGTTTCATAAAATAGAAGACAAAATGGCAAAAGACTTTGCCCTAAAGGTGAAGAGGTGAACAGGGAAAACAAAAAGTGCTGTAGTCCAAAGGTAAGAGAACAGTACAGGCAAACAAGGTGGGGTGTACAAGGTTTTATATATATATATATATAAAGTTTTCAAGGTTGGACAAGCTATATTACACACACACACACACACACACACCCCCATTGCTCAGAGATCACAACACTGTTCTTTGAGGGATAGTCAGTGGAGGTAAGTAACAGGGACACAACACGAGTGGAGGTATTCCAGACCTGCCAGGGTTTAGTTAGGAAAGATTGCAAGATGAGTGCAAGGAACTGCCATGGAAGAGAGAGTATAAACACTGATAATGATGTGGGCCAAGGGAGACTCATGAAAAGGGCAAATTGTATCACAGAGGTGGGATTAGCAGTCAGGTAGGTGATGTTGAAAAAAAGAACCCAAAAAATGGATACGTCTATAAAATAAAGGTCTAAAATTCATGTATTTTGGGCATGAGAGTCCTCCAGAGTCAGAGAAGGGACCAGGTTGCTCCATGTGTAGATTTACCATTAGCACCGTTGAGTCTCAAACTAAAGCCTGGAGATCTAGGGGATACCAGGTGAACTTAAGGGGAGCTTCCCTCTAGATAAACCAAGAGAGCAAGTGTCAAGATTCATTCAGCTAAAGAGTCACCTTACATCCCTTGTCATGTAGCACCCTAAACATCTTTGCAGAAGGGCACTGCAGTGATAAGCACCAATATAGATTCACAGATACCAGAAAACACCACCGATCATCTAGTCTGACCTCCTGTATAACAGGCCACAGGATCTCCCTGAATTAATTCCTGTTTGAACTAAAGTGGATATTTTTCTAAAAGATCTGGTCTTGATTTTAAAATTGCCAATGATGGAGAATGCACCACAACCCTTGGTAAGCTGTACCAGTGGTTAATTTCTCTCACCATTAAAAATTTGCCACTTATTGCTAGTCTGAATTTGTCTAGCTTTGACTTCCAGCCATTGGATCTTGTTATATCTTTGTCTGAGAGATCGAAGAGCCCATAATCAAACTTTTGTTCCCCATGTAGGTACTTATAAACTGTGATCAAGTCATTCCTTAACCTTTGTTAAAAAAATAGATTATGCTTCTTAAATTTTTCACCGTAAGTCATGTTTTTCAGTCCTTTAGCCATTTTAGGGGCTCTTCTCTTATTGGTATCCTTCTTGAACTGCACACAATATTTCAGGACCAGTCACACCAGTGCCAAACACAGAGGTAACAAAACCTCCTTATTCCTACTTGAGATTCCCCTGTTTAAACTTGCCAGGATCATATCAGCCCATTATAAAATAAGTTCAGTAAGCAGATCAAATTATTATTACACAAGCCATCCTAACATAACCATATTGAAAGAGCTAAATTATTGAAATAATGTAATTCCTAGACATCTTAATGGGAACTATCCTTTCAGTCCATTCTAAGAAATTCTAAAGTACCTATTAACTTTCCTTCTGAATTGGCTAAAGTACCCCATGATGTGGGTGGCAGCCCAGACATATCAGAATCAGAGAGAAATGTAATGACCTTTTCTTCATTTTCCTAGATAGTGCTGGTGCAAGAGATGCTGCATGAGCGAAAGACAGCAGGGTGACTTCACCATATTTGTGGGAGAGAAGGGCTCAAAACTGGAAAACCTCACACCTGAATTTTTAGCATTCCTGAGTTTGGGTTTACTCAGATCATATTTATGGATTTGTCAGGTATAAATAGAAGAACCATTTGCAAAATTCAGTTCCCAATCTGGGTTCAGAATTCAGACAGCCCCAATGTTCATGGGTAATTTGTGCCTATGCTCTGATCCAGATATTTGATTCTGATCCATCTATAATTCTTGGCCAGATTTGAGTGGGGGGGGGGGCGTCACCTTTTTTAGAAGGGATGGACTGAACTTATCCTGTCCTTTTCTTTTCATATAATCTAGGTGGAATCTATCTCACACACAATTTTTTCAATATTTCAGTCAGATTAATTATTTGAATAGGGCTACGCTCTTGGTAACACAGTCCCTGGAGAACTGAGATTTTAAAGCTTCAGTGCCCCGTACATTTAATTCGTAACCTTCTAAATAACAAAAGAATCAAACTGACCAAGAAGCATTTATTCTTTTATAGCTAAATTATTCTAAGACAATAATTAAATTGCTTTGCCAAAAAAAATTTGTTCTGAAAGCCATTTTTTGTCATAATCTTGAGTTTTCACATATGCCTTCCATTAATAAATTATAAGTGCCCATGACTTGTATCTACTCTTTGTTTAGTTTGTGTTTGTTTGGTATTCTGAAAATATTGATTTACTAGCCAGAATTTCTCTCTACAAGTATTAGAATTCAACATCTCAAGAGGAAAACATTGTCTGTGTATTCTTCAGATATCTCTATCTGATCAGGTTGCTGTGCATCCGAATTTCACATCCACAGAATTTGCCTCCAGCCATGGAATACATGGAGCCGTGTGGGAAACTGTTCCACTGATCTTGGTGGCATGAGCCTTTCTTCCCACATGCCCATGCAGAGCAAGGAAGTGCACGGAGTGAAATGTGCCTATTCTTGTTCTCAAAGGGATACACCATCTCTATACTTTGTTCTGAAAGAACTATAGTAACATCCCATTGCAAGATCATATGCCAACAATTTCTGACTGGAGCCATTCTATTCAAAATATCCCATCTCCAGAGAACCCGCTTTCCACCCTGCTATCTAGAGTATGTCTTATTTAATTTCTATACCCCAGGATGTGTAACCTATGTGGGATTTCAACTCGATTTTGATAATCCTTTTGATGTCTCTGTTCCTGTCAGCAGAGGCCATTCTTTAACTTTGAATTATTCTTGTTAAACAGAACTGTGTGATGAATGAGTGAGCTGGGGCCATTTTTATTGATCTTTGTATCAGCAGGGATTTTTCAGGACAGGGATGTCTTGAAGTTGCTAACTGTGGGTTGTTGTTTTTTTAATTTGTGCCTATGACTCGCTCAATAAACCTATTATGTCGCCTTGATGTTGGCTGTCTCTTACCACAAGTTGAAAAAGAGAAAAAGACAAAAAAGACAAAAATGTATCTCCCTCGACCCTTTTGATATGGGTTTCTATTCTGGGTTTAAATGTCAAAGTGACAGGTACTTTAGATCGACAGACAGGCAGGTGGTGAATACAACTAGTTTCCAGCATTCTGAAAACTTGTCTCCTTTCTATATGAAGAACCTGGCAGAAAGTCTCTTAATGAGCACACAGAGAAGAGTCTAAAAGCAACTCGTCTAATAACTATTCAATGGAATAGCCTTAATCAATGTGTCATATTGAAACCCATTCCTTACTGAAGTTACAGACAAAGGGCCCTATTTCGATTCTTAAAAGTAACATGTATGGAACTCCAATTCTGGTCACATATTACCTACACAGGGTCTTTCAGTTTTGGTCATCATCTTATCAGAAATATATTGACAAGCTGAAGGAGGTAAACCAAAAATAATCAATGTGTTTGAGAGACTGACCAGTGAGGAATGGTTGATTATGCTACCTTTATTCTGTCAGTCTCACAACTCTTAGCTTGCCAGTGTCCCAGTGTAGCAGTAGTAGTATCTTATGTACTACTAACATTATCTCCAATTATTCAGTTGAATTTTTAAGTGAACTTGCTTTGACGGTGTTCAGACCCCTTTAGAGTTCCCTTGTGCATAGACTCTAGGAAACAAGATTATCAGCAGGAAAGTTTTTCAAAACATAGTAAATTTTAAACAATTAGTAGGAAAAAATTGGATTTTGCTGCAAATACAATTTCAAAACCCCATTCCAAGATTTAGGGCTTGTCTACACAGATACATCCAGGAAAATTAATCCAAATTAGCTAAAGGTGTGAATTTGAACTGGATCAGTTAAACCTCATTAAATCTCCACAGACAGTGTTATGCTGAATTAAAATGTCCTTTATTTCGTTTAGCAAAATTCACTTTGGAAATGAATTCAACTAAACTGAATTAAGGACACTTTAATTCTGATTAAGGTATTTACACAGGGATTTAAGGCAGTTTAACTAATCTACTTCAAATTCACACTTTTAGTTAATTCAGATTAATTTTCCTGGATGTCCCCATGTAGACAAGCCCTTACTCTTGTCCAATCAAGGAACATTAACATACTATATGTCCAGTCAAAACAGTTTGAATTCTGAATACTCCCAATGAATTGCTCAAACTAGCAACAGACCAAGATTTATAGGCTGAATTATCCAGAAGATTATTTCTAACAAATATGTTTGAGAAACCAGTGATTTATTTTTGGATAAATACATGGAATAGCCACATCTGGCAAATCACATGCCACTGCTATCTTATATCTAGAATAGAGTATGTTCTCATCGTTTGGGCATCTTTATAATAGGGAAACTGATTTTATGGACAATTCGATTACAATCTCTTCAGGACAGGTAGTATCCTTAGTGTAGTGTAGTAGTGTTTGGAGAATACCTAGCATAAAGCACAAATATATAATAATAATAAATAATAATAATAATAATGGGCATCTTGCCTTCCATTCATATTTGTGTGGATCACCTCCCTGCCCATTCACCCTAACAACACAACCATGTGGCAACTAAATCTTATGTGGAAAGGTAACATTAAGAATATCATATATCTATAGTAACTGTGTTTCTACAACAGGAATAGTAAAGTATTAACATATATTTTCTAGCAAATTAGCAGCTAGAAGGAAGGAGAAGCAAATATCATGTGACCAGCCAGCTCTCTGCAGATCACTAGTAAATGTTCCACATACAAATGTTTGACAATTGCTGATTTAGAAATAATTGTGCCTGTATTTTTTTAGATTGGTTTTTCTCCATTTTTTAAAAAGTTACTGCACTAGGAATATTTTCATGAAAACACAATCTTTGTTTTTTCAGAGTTCATATTCTGTTTATCCCCATGAAGTCATGTTTTTATATCAGTTATTCCATAATAACCAGTTGTGATATCACAACTAGACTGTTAACTTTAAGTGGAAAATAAGTTGCCAGAGGCAAATTCTCCTCCAACCAGGTATCATAGAATATCAGGGTTGGGAGGGACTTCAGGATGTCATCTAGTCCAACCCCCTGCTCAAAGCAGGACCAATCCCCAACTAAATCATCCCAGCCAGGGCTTTGTCAAGTTTGACCTTAAAAACTTCTAAGGAGGGAGATTCCACCACCTCCCTAGGTAACGCATTCCAGTGCTTCACCACCCTCCTAGTGAAAATTTTTTTCCTAATATCCAACTTAAACCTCCCCCACTGCAACTTGAGACCATTACTCCTTGTTCTGTCATCTGCTACCACTGAGAACAGTCTAGATCCATCCTCTTTGGAACCCCCTTTCAGGTAGTGGAAAGCAACTATCAAATCTCTCCTCATTCTTCTCTTCCGCAGACTAAACAATCCCAGTTTCCTCAGCCTCTCCTCATAAGTCATGTGTTCCAGTCCCCTAATCATTTTTGTCGCCCTCCGCTGGACTCTCCAATTTTCCACATCTTTCTTGTAGTGTGGAGTCCAAAACTGGACCCAGCACTCCAGATGAGGCTTCACCAATGTCAAATAGAGGGGAATGATCACGTCCCTCCATCTGCTGGCAATGCCCCTACTTATACTTCCCAAAATGCCATTGGCCTTCTTGGCAACAAGGGCACACTGTTGACTCATATCCAGCTTCTTGTCCACTGTAACCCCTAGGTCCTTTTCTGCAGAACTGCTGCCGAGCCATTCGGTCCCTAGTCTGTAGCGGTGCATGGGATTCTTCCGTCCTAAGTGCAGGATTCTGCACTTGTCCTTGTTAAACCTCATCAGATTTCTTTTGGCCCTATCCTCTAATTTGTCTAGGTCCCTCTGTATCCTATCCCTACCCTCCAGCGTACCTACCTCTCCTCCCAGTTTAGTGTCATCTGCAAACTTGCTGAAGGTGCAATCCACACCATCCTCCAGATCATTTATGAAGATATTGAACAAAACCAGCCCCAGGACCAACCCTTGGGGCACTCCGCTTGATACTGGCTGCCAACTAGACATGGAGCCATTGATCACTACCCGTTGAGCCCAACAATCTAGCCAGCTTTCTACCCACCTTATAGTCCATTCATCCAGCCCATACTTCTTTAACTTGCTGGCAAGAATACTGTGGGAGACCGTGTCAAAAGCTTTGCTGAAGTCAAGGAACAACATGTCCACTGCTTTCCCCTCATCTACAGAGCCCGTAATCTCGTCATAGAAGGCGATTAGATTAGTCAGGCATGACTTGCCCTTGGTGAATCCACGCTGAGTGTTCAGGTAGTGAGGAGGAGGAGTGGAAGTGCTCCCTTGTGGCAATACTAGTACAGCTACTTAAATTAAAGCCAGTGGTTTTCAACCTTTTTTCAGTTATGGACCCCTAAAAATTTCAAATGGAAGTGCAGACCCCTTTATAAATCTTCGGCATAGTCTGTAGACTCTGAAGGGTGTGCCGACCACAGGTAGAAAACCACTGAACTAAGCAGATACCTGAAAGGAGCAGAAGGGTAATGTAGTTTCCACTACAGTTTGAAGTGCTTGTACTTATTTGTACTCTGAAGAATTTGTACTTACTGTAGATTTTCTCAAAGCTGCTTTATGTTGTATTCTCTCTCTTGCATTTGGTTTCTGCTGTCCGTGTCTTGCGTAAAGAGGCAAAAATGTTCAAGATATTTGCTTCTCTACTGGTTATTCCCCCTCCCCCCCACACCCATATTTGTGTTACATACATTGTTTCTCGGCAGGGTGAAAATACAAAACACCACAAAATCTAACCACAGTTAAGACCAACCCAGATTTACCAGCTGGAGATCTCAAAGCTGCAACATAGTCCAGCAGCCACCCCTCTTCCATCTCATGTAGCTATTTACATCTGTGTGAAGTGGATATGGTACTGCCATATGGGCTCAATCTGCAGCAAGGGAGATTTAAGTTAGATATTAGAAAAACTTTTTGACTATAAGGATAGTTGAGCACTGGACTAGGCTTCCAAGGGAGGCTGTGGAATTTGTCATTGGAGCTTTATAAGAACGGGTTGAACAAATACCAGTCAGAGATAGTCTAGGTATACTTGGTCCATTTCACCTTGGGCGGGGGGGCTTGGCCTCAAGGTCCCTTCCAGCTCCCCATTTCTATGATTGTGTATCAGTGTGGATCCCACTGAAGGTGAACATGTTACATATGCAAGTGAGAGCAGAAGGTTTTCTTTTAAAATAGCAATGTCCATAGGGGGCATGCAATTGCCCTGTACGTTATGCTCCCATATGAGGACATAAGAGGTGAGATAGCTGCAACCACCCATGGCGCAGATAGAGAACCTGGTGAGTGTCAGACTTGCTAGTTCTCAGCTCAGCCTTAATTTCTACAAATCTTCAAGAACACATTCAGAACTACTTCTGATCTTCTACATGGATGCAACAGTTCACAGTTGTCAATCTGAACTGAATTCTACCGGTCAGACACCCCCGTACACCTCCCCTTTGTACAGGGCTCCTTAACATAGCAGAGTTGAAACCTGCAAGCTTTAATCCCTGTCCATCCTGCAATGGACTAATCCCCCTGAAAGATGGACATGTAGGGTCTCTCTTCTGATTGGAGAAATCTCAGATACGAAGCAGAAGCTCAGTCTGCTTGTTGTTCTCTGAGTCACAAGAGACAAGGCTAGAGCTCAGTCTTCTGGAACAATCCATGAAGGTCTCATCAGAGCTTGAGGAGACGAGTTCCAGAGTGCTGCTGGCAGGCAAACCAGCTTCATCCAGCACCCCATCTAGCAGACACATCACACTAAAGAGCAGTCCAGAGAAGACAGCGCTGAGTAAAGATCTAGCAGAGATTCCAGATGTAGCTCAGTGTTCTCCCATAGGGACAGACTCCATAAAGCCTCTGAAGATAAATCCACCAAATCCCATCCAACATCAAGGGCTGCAAAGAAGGCAGAGCCTACGATGTAACAGACTACTTCAGCATTGACCGCCGATGCAGCAAACTCCTCCAGCATCCATCAGCGTCAACCCCCACCTCAGAGGATGAGCCCAGAAGAGATCCAAGACAGTCATCGGGACTGAGACAACTACCAATATAAGTGTAGGCCATTGTACCAAGAGTGCCATATGCTCCAGTGCCATTCCTGGACAAAGTCTACCCCCTTCCTCATCATGTACATTTTCCCCATTTTCCAGTAGAGAACTCTCTCCTCTGAAGTCAGCAGGCAATGATGCAGACAGACCTACAAGATTACCCTACAGGGCTCAGCCACCACTGGCTTGTCAAGAATGGCACCGGACTGGCCAGTACCCAAAACCCCAGTCATTTCCTACAACACTCCACTGTAGCCCACCACCTCAGGATCCGCATCCCTGGCCAGATCTACACCAGAATACCAGAAAGAGTTAGATTCAGGGACAGAGGAGCACCCTGATCCCCAGCAAAGGACCTTCTTGTCTTCATCACCTGAAAAATGGTACAACATGGAAATGGTAACAGCACTGGATGACTTTAAATCATTCCAGGTGCTCCTTGTGAGAATTGCTAAGACCTTTTGTGAGAAAGTCAGACTCCTCTACTTCCCTACAGGCCTTACGAACCAAGTATGAGTTTCGACCCTGGGACAGACTGACACCCTTCCTTACAAAGCTCCTGCTTGGTAACAGAGAGGAGCTTAAAGACATCATTAAGAAAGTGGTGGCCAGGACTTCCCCACAGGCAACAATGGATGCCTCAAACGATGGCCACTTCTGTGGAAGGGAATCCGTATCTTCCTGTATCTGTATGACTGGCTGTTCAGAGAAAGGTACCAATAGTCTCATGCTGTTGAAATCTCCTATGTCCTTTCCCTGTTCTCTCAATTAAGACTCCTTGTTAACTAGGGAAAATCTTTACTCACACCACCAGTGTCTATATAGTTCATAGCAGCTACTCTTAATTCGAAAAAGCCTGCCTCCCAGAGGGCAGGTTCCCATCTCTTCAGTCATTGCCAAAGGATCAAAGATCCCAAGGCAACAGTGCAAACATGTCTGAGACGGTCACGCCACATGTAGGTATGTACATACATGATGCCACTGGCCAGATTTCACCTGCAGCTGTTATGATTGAGACTGAGATCAGTGTAGTCAAGGCATCACATGAGCAAGTGAGTCATAGTCCTGCCTCAGATCCTATAACAGGATCTGTTGATGGCTAGATCCAAACAACATAAGGAAAGGGGTTCCCTTCTGCATCCTCTCCTAGATGATGAGACACTTATCACCAGCTGTCAAGGTTCCTCTCCCACTCTGAACTCTAGGGTACAGATGTCGGGACCTGCATGAAAACCTCCTAAGCTTACTTTTACCAGCTTAGGTTAAAACTTCCCCAAGGTACAAATTAATTTTATCCTTTGTCCTTGGAATATCCACTGCCACCACCAAACTCTAACTGGGTTTACTGGGAAACATAGTTTGGACACGTCTTTCCTCCCAAAATCCTCCCAACCCTTGCACCCCACTTCCTGGGAAAGGTTTGGTAAAAAATCTTCACCAATTTGCATAGGTGACCACAGACCCAAACCCTTGGATCTGAGAACAATGAAAAAGCATTCAGTTTTCTTACAAGAAGACTTTTAATAGAAGTAAAGGAATCACCTCTGTAAAATCAGGATAGTAGATACCTTACAGGGTAATTAGATTCAAAACATAGAGAATCCCTCTAGGGAGAACGTTAAGTTACAAAAAAGACACACAGACAGAAATAGTCATTCTATTCAGCACAATTCTTTTCTCAGCCATTTAAAGAAATCATAATCTAACACATACCTAGCTAGATTACTTACTAAAAGTTCTAAGACTCCATTCCTGGTCTATCCCCGGCAAAAGCAGCGTACCGACAGACACAGACCCTTTGTTTCTCTCCCTCCTCCCGGCTTTTGAAATTATCTTGTCTCCTCATTGGTCATTTTGGTCAGGTGCCCACGAGGTTACCTTTAGCTTCTTAACCCTTTACAGGTGAGAGGATTTTTCCCCTGGCCAGGAGGGATTTTAAAGGGGTTTACCCTTCCCTTTATATTTATGACACCAGCATTTCAAGGACAGGCTGGGGTGCCCACCTGAACCATCTGCAGATACAAGGAACATGGTCTCAGAACAACCTGAAGCTATGTACAAATATCCTGGATCTGAGGGACATCATCCCCTCCTGCTCTGTGGAAATCCACAGTGCAAGTCCTGCCAGACAATATATCCACAATGCTCTGTATGAACAAGCAGGGAGGGACTCGATCATTCCTGCTTTGCCAGCAAGTCATCGGGCTGTGAATGCGGTACCATCAACACTGAATAGCCCCACTAGCTCTACACCTCCCATCAGTCTGCAGTGACCTGGCAGACTCCTTGAGTAGACACAGGATAACCAGCCATGGGTGGTCACTGCAGAAGGTCATCATACTGTACAGCTGATATTTCATCAATGGGGGATTCCCAAGAAAGACTCTCTCACCACAGAGGACCATGCCAAATGCCTGAATTCTGCTCCAGAGGGATCCTGAGCCCTGGCTCATTGCCAAGAACCTTTCTCCTGTGATAGTCTTGAGGACGCATGTATGATTTTTCCAACGATTGCTCTGGTTCCCAGAATAATATCCAAGATCAGATGGGACAAGGCTACAATCATCCTAGCCTCTTACTGGAGGATGCAATTTTGGCAGTCGGACCTATTGCAGATGTTCAGGCAGCGCTCCCCCACCACCCCATTCACCTCCTGATTTTCCCAGACATAAAATCTCTGAGCCAAAGTCAGACATTGTAGCCAGACCCATGGTCGTAGCACCTGATGGCTTGGATGTAGGCTGGCTGACATTGTGACAGACTGACCTGGACAAACCTTATGGAATTAATATAAACGTTATTGAATTACATTTAATACTTCTGGCTACACAAAGTTCAAGGGAGTGGAGAATCAGCCTGAGAATCTTTGGCCAACATCTTTGGGTCCTACTGAGTTGTATTTTACACAGGACACCTAGAGAAGAGACCAAAAGAGGAGGGATCAGAAAGCTATCTTTGTATTCCCCAAGCCTTGTGGCCTGAAACGGGCTGGCTTCACCCCGGCATAAGATGTCGTAGCTTCAGGGCTTCTGTGAACTTCTACTGGCTTGTAATATTCCCCTTGGAGATGTTTCATTGTCTGGGGATCTTCAAAGCACAGAACACTAAAGTCACACCTCTCCCACCCTATGGGGCCCCCTAAACTGGCTCTACACCAGCCACCCTGTTAGGTTAGTTTTGTTTCCTTTATGACACAAAAGGAACATATATCATGAGCTAAGCATAGGTTTATTGATACAATTTACTTTGTTTCAGAGCAGGTGGAGACACAAACCTCAGCACACAAGGACACATTTTAAGATTAAAAATAAAATTGTCAGATTCAATGCAGAATAACCCAGAATGGTAATTACCAATTGCAATGAATATTCAATTAATTCATACATCAAACAAAGACATCTAGGAGGATTTTTTTTTCCACTCAGAAAATATCGCTAGAAATATGTGACTGTGAGAGACTACCATCTCCATTGGCACCTTTTTACCACTAGATGGTGCCCAGCAAAAATCGTGCAAAGCTCAGAACACATCAAATGCAATATTCAATCCTACATTTAAAATTAAGCTAAGCGATTTTTTGAAAAGAAACCTCAAATTAGCCACAACTATATGTTGTTTACATTGTCATTAGTAATCTAAGATTTCCAGTCAGGCTTTCTAAATAAAATTGAATGTATATCAAACCAAAAATAAATACACAGTTATGGTATTTAGAAAAAAGCAAGTAATGAAAACAGATCAGTGTGGGAATGGTGATGGCAATTTTATGCGCATGTGGTGATGGCAATGAGTTTGAATAAGTGCAAGATTGCACATGAGTGGACCTTATTCCAGGATCTAGGCCTAACTTTATTCCAGGGGAGGTTTTCAGGATTGAGAACTCATGCCTTCTGTATCCTGCTCCCTAGTCCAAGATAATCTGTGTTCTTGGACCTTCAATATACACTTGAAGACCCATCTGTTTCCTCATAGTGTTCTGGGATAGTAGCCAGGTTTGGGGTGTTATTTGTTAAAGCCCTTAGAGACAAGAAATTCTATTAATAAATCCCACTAAATCCATAAGTAAAATTAAAATAATTGTAACCAATTTAGCTACAATTCCTTCAGTAACTGAAAATAGCTTATCTAGTTCTTTCTACAATATTTACTCAATACAGATTTAGAAATAAAAACACAACTAGAGGTCATTTCCACACTATTTTAAGAGAATAAGTGAAATCCTGGCCCCACTGAAGTCAATGGGAGTTTTGCCAGGACTTCACATCCAATGGAAACTAGGAACTCCTTAAAGTTCCTGAGAAGATTTCTGGCCTGCTGGTGTTCATTTTTAATAAAGCTTGGAATATCAGGGACATGCCATAAAATTGGAAGAGTGCTAATGTTCAAAAAGGGCAACCAGGATAACCCAGGTAACTATAGGATGGTCAGCATGACAGCAATTGTAGGCAAAATAATGGTAAAGCTGTAACAGGACTTATTCAATAAAGAATTAAAGGATAGGAGTATAATTAATGCCAGTCAACATGGCTTTATGGAAAATATGTCTTGTCAAACAAAGACCTGATTTCATTCTTTAAGATTACAAACTTGATTGATAAAGATAATCATTAATAAACAGATTTTTATAGGCATTTGACGTAGTACTGCATGATATTCTGACTAAAAATTAGCACTATACAATATTGATAGAGCATACAGTAAGTGGATTAAGAACTAGCTAAGTGACAGATCTCATAAGTCTGTCAATGGGGAATTGTCATTGTAAGGGGATGTTTTTAGTGGGGTTCCACAGAGATTGGTTTTAGGCCCAATGCTATTCAACATTTTCATCAATGATCAGGAAGTAAATAAAATCACTGCTAATAATATTTGTGGATGATGCAAAGATTGATGGAGTGGTAAATGATGATGAAGACAGGGAAACCACACAGAGCCATCTGGATTATTTAATAAAATAGGCTCATTTAAACAAAATGTGTTTTAATATAGTCAAATGCAAAATTACACTTCTAGGAACAAGGAACACAGGCCATACCTACCGAATGGGAAACTGTACTCTGGAAAGCACTGACTCTAAAAAGGATTTAGGGGTCATAGTGGACAAGCAACTCAACAAGAGCTCCCAGTGCGATGCGGGGGTAAAAATGGCTAATGCGACCCTATATAATGGATATATAGAAGAGGGGAGTAGCAAATAAGAGCATAAGGGTGATTTTTACCTCTGTATACAGCAATGGTGAGACTGATGTAGGAATACTGCCTACAAACAGTTCTAGTGTCCACATTTTAAAAGGATGAGGAAAAATGGGAGAGGGTGCAGAAAAGGACCACAAAAGTGATATGAGGGCTGGAAAAAATGCTTTACAGAGCAAGACTTGGAGCTCAATCTGTTTAGTTTATCAAATAGAATATTGAGAAATGGCTTGATTACAGTGTCTAGATACCTTCCTGTGGAGAAAACAGGGTATTAAAGGGTTCTTTAATCTAGTGAAGAAAGGTATAACAAGGACTAATGGCTGGAGGCTGAAGCCAGACAAATTCAAATTAGAAATAAGGCACAAAGTTTTTAACAACAAACTACCAAGGGAAGCTCCATCTTTTGCTGTCTTCTAATCAAGACTGGATGCCTTTCTGGAAGATATGCTTTAGCCAAACTCAAGTTATTGTGCGCAATACAGGGGGAAGAGAGTGAAATATAATGACCTGTGATATATCAGAGGTCAGATGAAATGATATAATGGTCCCATCTGGCTTTAACCTCTATGAAACTATCAATTCTTTATATTGCCACCCATCACAGTTCAGCACTTTCCAAATAAAATCAATAGAAATAGTGAAGTACCTAGTGGACATAAAGTGGTCTCCAGCACTTCTCCCTTTGGGGGGCAAAAGCTCTGCTTGTGATAGGATTTTGGTTTAGATTTGTCTATTCCACCTGTTGCGAATTGCATCGTCTCTGAACTTTTCTTCATGCTTGGGTAGTGTTTGAAAGCAGTCTCCTAGTAATCTTGAATTGTGCATGCTTGAGTACTGGAAGAATAGTTCTGTTTAATATAGCTGGAGACAATAATGGTTCCTTGCATTTCTTATACCATTGCAAACCTATTCATGAATAAATTGAAACAATTATTTTCTGTGTTGTGGTTTTCAGTATTGCTTAGTATATCAGTCTAATGGTTTGTTGACATAACAAGCCAATCCTGTATTCCTTGCCTATTGAAGATTTGGGTATAAAAAGAACATTGAATTGGGTCCAATGTGAAAATGTATCATCTAAAGGAAGACCATAATTTAAAGAAAAAATAATTTCAGATATCTGCAATCCGGTCAGAAATTGAAACCTGATTGCAACCCCAATTTATATACACTCTAGAGTATTTTCCAGGATATTTTGGTTTTATACTGTTTATTGGTAGTTTTGACTATGTGGTGATATGCTTTAGAATTTGCTACTATCAGTATAAGGAATTAAATATGGTCTGCAAACTACTGCAGTTCAGCAGTTTCTCATTTTAACAATGTTAGATTATAAAAGCATTTCAATGCAGGCTCTTCTCAATGCATCCCAGGATACACTAATACTAACAATGGAACATCCAACATATTTAGACAGCCATCAAGGGTTAAAATAGCAAAAATGGTATGCATTAGACATTTGCTCTATTTTTAAAATCAGTAAAGCTGGAAAAAACTTTGTGATCCACAGTGAAACTTCAAGAAATTTCCCACAAGTACACCCTGTTCAACTGGCCACAGAAAAAGCAAGGTACAGCAATACATTACCATAAAAGCAAGATATTGATCCACATTTTAGTAATATTCTGCCATTATCTATCTTGCTCAACTTTGCTGTTTTCATTGAATTGAGAAGAAAGTAGTTCTCAACAGCATACCTTCTCCTGAGAGCTGTATGCCACACAGCAGCTCTCTTGTGATGCTTTCAGCAAGAGTTATTTTTATACACCCAGCACTTCCTTTGTGTTCTACAATCCATTTAAAAATATAGTGTTTATAGATAGGCCTAAAATTTTGACTTCTCTTATGTAAGTGCAGAGAGGTAAGGGGAAGAGGAAGAGGGTGCAGGTTGCTTCCTCCCATAAGCCCCCGCACTCCTGTGAAGCCAGCTAGAATGGCAACCAAGCACTCCATTGCACACTAGATAGCTTGGTTAATGGAGTTACCCTTAGTCCATGATGCTTTTCGGATCAGTTGTAAGGATCTCTGCTGAGCCAATGAGCTCCGAGCCCACGTCTGCCTTAAGCAAGCAGAATGGCTCAGGAGATCACGGTTAAACTGTTACTGTTCCACGAGCCCAGCAACCTCTCTGAAGCATGCCTCTGGCAACTAAAACCAGACTTACCCACCCAGATTTATCTGTTCTCCATTTGGAGACTAGGGGAAGCAAAAAGAATCAAATATTGTGATTGTTTTTATTTCAAACTTGCATTAGCGGATTTAAAAAGAAAATAAAGCTCAGGCTCCTGCCTGGGGAGAAAACAATGGGTCTCATTGCCAGAGCTTCAACCAAGGAGCACCCAGTACAGCTTTGGGACAACTCTGGGCCAGCTGAAACTTCCAGATAGGGATCACCTGGGTCTAGGAAAGGCCATGCTCCTAGCACTAACAGCAGATAGGAAGTGGCATAGAAGCCTCTATGGCAGCTCAGTGCTACCTGAGGATACATCTATGCAGGGTGAAGCCTCTTGTGACTGATTGCCTCAGCTTTAGGGTTGCTATGGACCAAAGTGGCACAAAGTTGCCCTAATGCCACCACAGATCTGGTCCTGAAAGTGGCAGCAGAAGGAGCCAAGGGAATTTATCTAGTGTGTCTACCAACTAGCACGATCAGATGGAGAAGACAGCACATGGGAGTAGTCGCATAACTAATGGGGGAGAATTCACAGGGTTACACAATGCTTGATGGAAGGGATGGTGACAGGGATAGCAGAATATTATAGCTGAGGGGTAGTGGAAAAAGGAAGTAGTCATGAACAGGCCAGGAAGAGCACACATGAGGGAAGTGGGGTGGAAGGAAGGAAACAGGTACAGAAGGGGGCCAATGGTAGTTATTGTAAGGGAGAAAATAGACTCTCAATAATACCGCAGAGGCCAAATTATCACACCATCGGGATGTGTTGCAAATTATCACAACTTTATGGCCTTGTTAATTTTTTTAGTCTAGTAAAAAGAATCACTTCTTTGACATTAAAATGTCTAGAAATATACATAACACATCTCAAACTCTGTAAGCAATAGGAATACAGCTATTTCTACTTCTTCATTTTCAGATCTGTAATCATAGCTCTCCCATTATAATGTTAACCTTGGAATGAAAAGTCAAAAAAATGCAGACGGAGCATATTTTAAAAACGCAAAAGAAATATGCAGGCAGAGGACCAGTATCTACTCTACACAGTAATTCTGAAGTATCTCAATATCAACCACAGGCAATCGGAGTCTCTCTAGGTATCAGCTGTTCAATGAGACACAGTAGGTTAGTATTACAAGGCTAAAACATCCACCTTAATTAAAAATTAATTTCCTACACTCCTAAATTAGGAGTAAAAACTGATAAAATATCTTCCAATTTCTCGAAAGCTTAAAATATGCCCTAAATACTTGTGAATTCAACCACATTGCTTTTTAATTTAGGAAAAATGTCTACATCCACATTTTATATTTTAAAACAATTCATATGAATATTATAAACTGATTTAATGTTAATTGCTCTGGTAAAATGTGTATACGAATGACTGGCAAAACATTAAGATTCATAAGAAAAGAACATAAAAGAAAAAAATGAATCTACTGTACCCAGTCTATAATTATGTGAATGAGGATATCATGTTAAATGATCCAAAGGAAGAGCGTGAGACAAATTGACCTAATAGAATATGAGGGTAGTGAAAAATGTATTAGGCCATCCTAATAAATTGTTCATCTCAGCTGGTTTAGTGATTTTATTAATACACAACTAACTGAAAGGGGTCCTTTAAGAATAAGCAGAAGTGTTTTTTGGGGGAGTTCATTAACTTTCTTCTAACATAAAACATGGGGAGAGGGGAACAGTTTAGCAGCAATTCTCCCCAGTTCTCTGAGGTGGGAAACATCTATGCTGCTTGTAGGGAAGTGCAGCTGCTCCTCATTTATTACAGATTTTGAATTCTTCCCTGTCTTCAGGAGCAAGCCTATCCATAAATAGAGAGAGCTTGTCCCTGGGTAATATATTTTGCAAGAAGTCCTTGGTAATTAGCTACTTGCATCTGGACAAGTGGATTTTATGTCCAAATAGGTCCAGCTTTTTGATTCTTTCCACTACATGCTGATTTGGGAGGTCATTGCTGTTTTGATTTCCCCTGGACAGCTGCTGCCACAAGATATTCCAGGATTGAGTACATGTATTCTCACCCAAATCCCTTGCAAAGGACTTGGTACCTTCTATCTCTATGCCTGGCTATGTGGCTAGAATCGATGCTGGAATCTGCCACAGGTCTTTTGCAGGCTCCAACATCCATTTGTTTCTAAGGTTATGTCTACACTACGGATCTTACAGCAGCACCGCTGTAAAATCTCCTGCTTAGCCACGCTATGCCGGTGGGAGAGAGCTCTCCCGCTGGCATAATTAAACTACCTCCAATGAGCAGCGGTAGCTATGTTGGCAGGAGAACATCTCCCACTAACATAGCACTGGCCACCTCAGCGCTTTTGTCTGTGAAACTTATGATGGTCAGGGGTGTTTTTTTCACACCCCTGACCAACAAAAGTTTTGCTGACAAAAAGTTCTAGGGTAGCCTAAGTAGGACTAGCCTTCCTGGCATGGAAGGGTGCAGAGTGACCAGCAATTTGTGATTTCTCTACCCCCCCACCCACTTCAAATGGTATGTTGGGAACATGTGCTGCATGTTTAACAAAATTTTGGAATATCTTAAAACCACTGACTGGAGAAGATGTTGAGTGGTTCATTCTGCCTCATATGTGGAGGATGAGAAAATTGCAGCTGAGAATTGTTCTCCCTCATCTGCTTGATTTTTGCTCTCTCTCTCCTCCTCCTGTCTTGCTAGTGCCCAAGTCTGATTGATAGGCATATGAGTACTGGACTGGTGGACACAAAGGAGGATACCTGGGGACCTGTTCTCTATGAAATCCACACCTTTTTTCCTACATAGAGAATAGTCCCTGGAGTCCCCATGAGATGAGGGAGAGCTGGGGAGGTGGGGGAGGGCAGGAGCTGAGTCCCTACTGTGCACCAAATGGGGATGGGAGGTTTGAAACAGAGTAAAGCTCCTCCAAAGGGTGGAGCTACCCTTTCAGGTGTATTAGAATGATCTAACATCCCCTCTACTTGAACAGGGGAAGGAATCAGTGCTGTTGATACCTCTGGTCTGCGGTATCAAGGTATCAGTGCCCAGTGGTCAAGTCAGCACCACTTTCAACCTATCCAGCAAAGGTGACTCCAGTAGTGGGCCCACTTAGTACCATATATGTTCTAGGCGCCAATAGGGACTTCTGATCCACCATGTACCAATGATCAAGTTACCAAGGTGACAGCTACCAAGGACATCAGTGCCAGAGGAAGGGTGGGCCACAGGTTTTGTTGGTACTGCAGGCACAAATTTAGTCATCAGTACCAACGTGACAAAAGGTTCTATGCCAGGTTGTTGGATATCCTTCAGCTGCAGAGTTTGAGACAAGCCAGACACTTACTGACTCTTGTCTGTCAGCATGGGCTCAGGCCTAGCCCTAACAAACGCAGTCTCTAGACATGTGCTCTAAGAGTGGAATCCATGTGGACAATCACTCTCAGCAGCTGCCTAGGTTCCTGTAAATGTAGCCCCCTTGCCAATGTAGGTCTTCAGAGAGGCAACTGAACAGAGACAAGAATTGAAACAGAGACTGCCTGCCACACCTGTGCTTGAGAGATGCAAAGAACTGGTAGGAGCTAGACCAGAAGACCAACTGACAAGCCAGTCAATCTATTGGGATTGTCTTGACATGTGAAAAGAGCCCAGACAAACCACATATTGGGATGAAGAGTTACAGGTGACCAATTTAGTCACCAGCGAGTCTCCACATGCTTGGGACCAAGTTTTGCGGCAGAGATCTGGCTGCAGGAGTTTAGTTACAGTAGCAAGAGAAGAATAGACCCTAGAGTTGATCCCTGTGGCCAAAGGGAAGGCATCACTTTGTTTCTCTTAGGTAGCAGCCTTGAGACTGACCTGAAACTCCTAGCTCCCACAATGAAGACTGAACCTCCACTGCACTTATCAGGACTGGTTGCCAGATGTGCACATGCAACTACCCTCCACCAGGACCCAGGGGACCACCAGGGCTTGGGGCCACCAAGGACCCACTCCAGCCAAAAGTATGGGCTGTTGGCTTCCTGGTGAAGACACTAGCCGCTCCCATCAATGTCTAGTCCCAGATAAGGCCAGTGGGGAAACTTTGGGGTTAATTGTACTTAGTTTGTGGGCATTTAGTGTTTACTGCTGTGTGATTGCTTGATTACTCACTTATTTGGTATCTGATTCCCTTCCCTGTTTCTTTTCCTGGCATTTAAACTGATCCAAAACCTTTCAAGGAATAAAAACATAGTTTATCCTTACAGGCTGGTCCTTGATTTCCTGTACGTATAAACTGTAAAGTTGGAATGGTCATAGGGGTTGTCTATTAGTTTATGCACTCAGCAAATAGAGAAAGCCCTCTGCACAGGAATTTTGTCCTTTCTGCATAGAATGGGGGCGCAGGCACCAATTCAGCATCTATCCACCCCTGTCCCTGGGGTCCTCATGGAGGTTTATGCACATGATCTAGGATCTGTGATAGTTAAGGGGCTTGAGGAAATGACCTATCATTCCAGCTCTACTCATGAGAGAACTAATTTTGCATATTCTATGTAGCCCATGTATCTAGATGTAGACCCTGGTATTTCAGCTGACTGAAGGCAATTTTCCAGGGAAATAGGGGACATTGCTGGGGGCACACCCCTAGAGAGCCTCCAGGTGGGGGGCTTCCTGTCCATCCCAGGGTATCTGCCAGAGGTGGTGACATGTTCTTCTGCCTTTTCCACAGAAGGGAAAACCTTGACCATACCCTGAAAGGACAATGTTTGGGGGTGGGGGAAGGTGTCTTTGTAAGCAAATCCTCACAGAGATATCTTCTTTCACAGACTCTCCTTTAGAGATGATCTGGGCCAATAAATATACAATCTACTTAAAAAACAGGGGGAAAGACATGTACAAGTTCTCCAAGTTTTATTCTGGAGGATGCATGTCCAAATAGTTTTTGATAGTAATTCTCCAATGAAGCTAATGCAGTGGTATATAAACTGTCAGTAAAACTGAAGATACGTGAGACTTTGCAAATTGCTCAAAACCCCACCAAAAACACTCTTCTGATATTAAATATGTCTTCGAGAACCTTGAAAATGTTATAGGCCCACATAGGCTTAAGACATCATAGGCATCAGAGTACTGTGAATCTTAAATGTTGTTATAGTCTTAGAGGACAAGTTGTTTTTATGTAGCTCCATAAAGCAATTTCAAGAAAGATTTTCAAACTTCTTTTAAAATGAGATTTCTCTTTACTTTGTGAGGTAAACAACTCAACCATTATTAATTCTGCAAATTTATTCAGACTTTAAAGATGAGCAACTATTGTATATCGATCTACCAACATTACAAAACAATTGTGAGGCAGTCAATATTTTACAGAAGGTTGCCAATGCATTATATAGGGTCCAGCAGTGGACTTAAATATGGAAAACAAATTATAAAAATTTCTTGAATAGCACTAAACCTGGGAGCCAGACTAGTATTTTTTTCAGAGAGTTGTGTGTGTACCTCAGTTGCTCCACTTATGAAGCTCTGACTTATTGGACTCATACTTTGCCCGTTCAGCTGGCACTGGAGTAAAGATGTGTGGCAATGAATTTCTCCTACCGTCAAGGACTTATTAAATATCTTCTAGCAGAGGGAGTTAACCGCAGAGTGGGGAAGCTGCAGATAATGCTAAATTGAAAAAATACTGCCAATGCCAACAGGGAGAGGGAATAGTACAAGGTACATTAGGGAGATTAGAAACGTGGCAGAAAATACCATAAGGTTCATTTGGAAAAAGTGCACTTTAAAACAGTACATCTGTGGGTTCCAGTGTCTAAGAGATGACACGAGCAGATTAAAATAATCAGAACTAAGCGCAGCAGTCAAAGCATGAGCCAGATTCAAGATCTATATCAGCATCAAGGTTGGGAGGACTGAGATCCCATTTATTTTCAGACCCAAGATGAGGAAGCTACATCTCCAGTGTCTATGACTCGAAGTCAAAGACTTCTACTGAAGTAAGTATAAGAGAAGCGACAAGGATATGATCTTTTTTGGCAGGGAAGGAGTCATTTCCTCAGCTTTTTGCCCTGCAGCAGGAGCCCATGCTCCCTCTCCCACACCAGAAACAAGGCCAGTAGAGCACGGGTGAAAGTAACATAAAGGACTTACCGCTACACAGGGCCGGGGTCCTGAGAAGGGGATGGGGTCGCAACCAGAAGAGGCGGGCCCTTTAAATCCCCGGGCCCTTTAAATAGCGATTTAAAGGGCCCGCGGCTCCAGCAGCAGTGGCTGGGAGCCCCAGGCCCTTTAAATCACGGCCGGAGTGCCATGGTAGCAGTAGCTGTGGCAGCGGCCGGGAGCCACGGGGCTCTGGCGGTGATTTGCTGCCCCAAATTACATCAGTGTACACTTTCACGACTGCTAGACCCTCTATCCTATGGCTTATGATATGGTGAAATACTTCTGAAACTGAACATATTCCAAACAGCAATCTTAGGAAGAAGTATCTGCCAACTGGTGTATTGAAAGTAAAATTTAGGGAGCTCTGTGTCCAAGAGTATCTGCCAAAATACTGCTGCTATCTAATTTGCTGAAGAATTTGGGTCCTGATATCTGAAATAGTTCACTTCTCGTGGACAAGTGTTCTCTTATGTTTGTTTGTTTGTTCTACTCTTCAGGGTCCATGCTCAGCTGTAGTCCCCCCTCCTTTTTTCTCTGCAATTACTAGGAAGTGAACCCAACCTCTCAGTTCTTCCATTCGCCAAATGACACTGTTTGCAGTTATGTTTTGCAGCTCATCTTCTATCCTCTTTCTTTAGACTTATGGAGCTTTTCATGTAACAGGTACCATAGGTCCTGCATTTTCTGTATTACTGGGAGGCACCCATCCCCTGGGAATATATCTTCATATGATGCTATTAATACTTTCATATTTGGTTCTATGTTGTCTTTCTGTCTCTCTGTGGCATACATCCTTTTAATGAAACCAAGCACTTCTCACATGTGTAAGCCCAAAACTGGTTGCTTAACTGCATGTACGACCACAAACTCTTGTTTTATCATTTTCTCTTTGTATTTAAATGTCAGTGTGCACTCTCCCAATACTAGAATTGTTCCTTCATTATAGCCTTTCACAGACATTTTTGACTCATCCACTTTTACGTACTCCTTACATTTCTCTGCTTCACTTTGTTATTACATTTACTGGTGCCTCAGTGTCTGTGTCATTTGTGTATATTTTAATTAGCCAATCTTTTGAGTTTTCAGCCTCCTCCATTATTCTGCTTAAGAACAGGATTTTCTTTGCCATTGAGGAATTGATTTTTGCACTCAATACATGCATTGTCCTGCTCTTTGCACATTTTAGCATAATAGTTGGTCCTATTAAAGTTTCTTCGTGTTTTTATGAAAGCTGGTCATTTTCTATACTCATGCTAGTTGCCACATCACTGGCATTGTTTCCTGCTTTCCATTTTCTATCCCTGGCTAATTTAATTTTGATGAACTTTTCTCTTGCTGATTTAAGCTATGGTACCGACAAGTCATATGCTCTGTGCCTTTCTCTTGGCTGTGCACACATGCGCTCTGCTGCTTAGTGTATACGTATTGCCCTCTAGTGTCAGATCCATCTCCCTTAGTAACCATTCACATATTTTCTTATTGTTACATCCCAGAATAATCTGGTCCTTAATGAGTCTTTTAATATTCCATAACGACAGGACTGACTTTTTAGTTTTAAGTATGTGACAAACACCTCTATTGTTTCCCCTTCATTCTGTGTTCTCATCCTGAACATCTCTCATAACCTTTTTTTTTTCTGGATACATAATTATCCTCAAACCTTTTCATTATTTTTACATTACTTTATTCACTTTCCCCACCACCATCTGTACGAAATGCATACTGTCTATCTAGGGCTTCTGTGCCTACCACTGGTAAGAGCAGAGCAATCTTTTGTTCATCCTCGAGTTGATTTGCCCTTCTGACTTTCATATACAGCTCAAATTGCTGTATGAACCATTTCTAGGCATGTTCAGTATTTCCCCTGATTCTCGGGGCTGGTGGAAGAGCCATGTGCAGTTAAACAGGCTCTGTAGCAGCCATTACAACGTGACCTCTCACTGTTTTTTCCAGCATGCTGTGCCTTCTACTGCTGATACCAGGTAGTATCTTATTGATAAGCAGAGTAGTGTCAAGATAACCCTTTGCTATGAACAGAACTATGTATGGAAATGCGGTGAAAAAAACTTCCTACTGCTGTGCAGCTGCATCTGCCCAGTCCTGGACTTCTTTCTTTCTTCCCAAGCAGGAAGTGTCACATAGAAAACCAAAGACTGAAGAGTGTGTTCAGGAACCGTGGCACCTGTACACTTCCTGGAGACCTTACTCTACGGCACACCCAGGGAGCTGAGATGGGCTACTGGCAGACAGAGCCTCCCTGAAGGAAGGTAGGCCTGCAAGAAGTGAGGCCACCCAGATTCTCTGTGCTTGTGGAAGGGTCTGCAGGGAGAGGAAAGACTCCTGCTGAGTCAGGGCCTGACCTTCTAGGGGAATATAGAATTCTCCTTCAGCAGAATCATCTAGGTGGTAGAAAGTGTTCAGAACCCTGTGGTAAGCCGGTGGAAGAGGCTTAGAAAGGGAAGAGCTGATATACTGTGAACCCAGAAAGAGACTGCAGAAAAGGCCCAAGACAGGGCAAGGTAGAAGTGGTCCAGGGAGTCAGTAATAGTTCTGTGTAGCCAGACCTCGACTGGTTATTAAAGAGTTTCTGGACCAGAACCCAATGGCCTGGGTTCCCCTACAAGCCCAATGAGGAAAGTGTAGGAGTATGTATGACCCAGCCAGAGGGCAGAATTGCAAGCAGCAGCAGACCACTGCAGGACTGCAGCAGCTGTCAGCAGGGGATGCAAAAGGAGAAGAGCCTGCTGTGCAGGGCCAGCCAGCTGGTGAATCAAAACAAATGCAGACACTTATCGGGTGATGTTCTATCCCTTTCAGTGTTTGAGCATGCCCTATTCCCCAGTGAAAAGCCTCATTATTGTGATGGCTTCAGTTTTGCTGCCACAAAAACAATAAAGTCTGTACAGCAGACAGCTGTGTTGTTAGCTACCTATGTATCTATCCTTCACTGCTGGGTTCATGTGTAAGATATCAGCAATGAAGATCTTATATCCCATGAGTGTCCAGTGCTCCCACTGCCTGAACAAGAAAAAGAAAACAGATACTATTTAAAAAAAAAAAAAAAACCACAGGAAAAAAGTTCACCTAGAAACGGGGTGGCAGACTGATGCTACATTTTGCTCCAGGTACAGCTGAAACAAGCCAGCTAGAGAAGGGGAGGTTGGCAAATACGGTCAGAACACAGGAGGAGTTTTCTGCTATTACTGCCTAGCTGTTGCAGAGACAAAGCAGATGTTTTGAGCAATTTGTAGCTTACAACACCATTCCAGATGGACAAAGAGCTTCAGCCTTACTGACAGTCATGAGTCCAGAGGCATACGGACTGCTATGTGACCTATTTTCTCAAACTTATATCCAGCATTACAATGTACGCTACAATTACTGCAGCAATGTGTAAGCAAATTCAGAATGATCCTGGCCCAGCTCATCTACATGCTTGGTCATTGCCTCAGACTCCTTGGACAAATATTTATGTGGAATTTGCTGGAATATTAGAAGGTTGTGTGGTTTTGGTCGTAGATGACGTATATTCAAAATGACCAGAAGTTTTCAGAATGACATCTACTACAGCTATCAAGACCATTGCACATCTTCATACCTTATTTAGCCAGTTAGCCATTACAGTTGGTGAGTGACAACGGACCTCAATTCTGTTCAGAAGAATTTCAGAGGTTCCTAGCTTCAAATGGAATTCAGCACATATGTTCTTCTCCATACCATCCTGCTACAGAAGAATTAGTGGAACACTTTGTACAGTTAGGCATGCTTTCAGGGCTAACAAGTGTATTTTGAGCCATCAGCAGAAATTGGACAATTTCTTGCTTGTCTACAGGAAAACATCACATGCTACTACCCAAGAGTCACCTACAACTCTTTTCTTGACACAATCTTTGCATATTTGTTGGGACCTGCTATGTCCTGATATTGCCTGACTTATAGCCAAATCCAAACCTATGCAAGTTGATTGACAACGTGAGACTTGTCATCGTTCTGTTCAAATAGGAGAGCTAGTGTGGACTGAAATGGATACCTGGTGAAACTGTAAAATGCACAGGACCTGTTTCGTTCATGGTACAACTATCCAACGGTATTTTGTGGAAGCTCCATATGGACTAGTTGCAGCCTGAACAAGTGCTGGAGTTGGGATATTCCAGTAGGACTTTCTGTTCCTCCAATCGAATCTCCTTCCATTACAACTCTTAATTTTAAGGAGTTGGTAGAAAAATCATTGATACCAGATCTAGGTGATTCCTTTCCCTTGATTGTTCCTTTTGTCCAAGACACTGCTGCACCACCATTACCATATTATCTCGAGTGTGAAAACCAGTGGTGCACCTGAAATTATAAACTGCTTAGTTAAGTGAGTTGCTATTCTAGGGCAGAATAATCCTTTGCAATGTGAGAGTCTGTAGTAGTCCAGCTGCAACTTTTAGTTAGGAAACAAACACTATATTACCTACGTAAACAATAATGTGTGTGTACGAAATTTTTTTAAAGTAGGGTGGAGGAACGTGATGTGCTGTCCCTTTAAATGTTTGAGCAACTCCCCTCCAGTGAAAAGACCCACTTTCATGTTGGTTTCAGTTTTGCTGCTACAAGAAGAATAGAGTCTCCACAGCAGATAGCTGTCTCTATCTTCTTCTCTCCTGGGTCCAAATATAACATATTGGTTTTCTTAATTTTGTGACTATTACGTGTGAAGGAGTGAAACAAGGAGACACTGTTTCACCAAAACTCCTCACAGCCTGCTCGAAATGGTAATGAGACGGATGAAGTGGAAGGGTGGAATCAGTGTCAACGGAAAGCAGTTAAACCACCTCAGATTTGCAGACGATATTGTGTTGATTGCCGAAAACACTATCAAACTACAGAAAATGCTGGAAAACTCTTGAGAAGACAGAAAGCTGGTTGGCCCGCATTCAGTTCTATCAAGGACGTCCTCCAAGGAAAAATCAACAAGGCAACATGCACCAACTTCTTCAATTCAACGGTATGGCCGGCAATGTCGTATAGCATCAAAACATGGGCACTGACGAAGACAGAGGAGCAAACAACTGTCTGTCATAGAGAGGCCAGGCTAAAAGAAGAATGGAAGATGTGTTGTGATTGGCGCAATCTATATGAGGGCTGAAGGATCGATCGATCAAGGTGACTATTATAATAGCACAGGAGTCATGACAGGAAGGGACGATGACTGGAGTTGGCAGTGATCGTCAAAAACAGTAAGAGAGGAGTGCTCCATGCAGAAAGGGCTGATAGAGGAAAGGTGATGAAAATTCAAAATAAATAAAATCAGAAAAAATAAAATCTTTTGTTGCATTTTATCCTATTTATACTGCCGTATCCACCCGCTGACTGTCAGTTGTCTACTTAGAAAGTGAGGTTTTAGAACAGAGATCTATCTTCCTACATATCTGCAAAGTGCCTACCACTTGTTTGCTACATAAACAACATAGCAGACAATTCCCTGTAATCCCTAACTGCTGTTCAACATTTCTGCTCTTGGAAACTCACTAATTCAACAATTCACTGGAATTGAAGGGGCCCTTGCATCAGACATACTGATTAGATTTCTTTGACGAGAAAGGTGAATCCTTCACAGCCCTCAGCACAGAATAAACTGACAAACTTGGGATGAGAAAGTCCTTCCCACTGAAGGAAAGCTTGAGAGTTAAAACCCACACAAAACACCCTCTCCAGGAACTCTCCCTCATCAAACACTTGTGAATAAGCCAACTGGATTGTACCAGACATTACCAAAACCAGAGCCATACTTAATACAAGACTGCATTTAATTAATTGCAACTAGAACAAACGCTATGAAAACAGCTCTAGGAAGGACAAAACTGCAATCACTGGGTGAGTTTGCTCTACCTTGACTTACTGGAATGGCACAACTGCATCAGAGATGCAGAATGGATATAACTGCCACTAAAATATCGAAGAAAAAAACATTTTACCACCATGATTAAAAAACAACAAGCAAAGGAAAGTTTCTAAAAGAGGGGAGAAAATACAGGCAATTCTCCAACTCCTCATATACAATGGCAGGAAACGGGATGGCTGGGCTGCAATTTCTGATGTACGCTCAATCTTGGCATGTGTGCATGCACCAGTAGGCACTGATTTTAGGTGGTGTTTCAAGTAAATGGGCCTAATTTCAAACCATTTTAAAAGGTAAAAATGACCCATTCCTTTCTATATTGTCATGGTAAGGAACCTATTTACCTACCTCCGTGATGGAGGTTACAAAAAGGAACAAACTTAGAAGTACTAGTACTCTTCATAAAAAAGTTAAAGCTATGCACAGACTGCTTTAAATATACATCATTCAAATGGAAACAGCAGCTCATTCACAGCCCATGTTATCAATATGGAATTAACTTTGACACAAAGAAGTAGTTACCTTGTGCAGTAATGATGGTTTTTCAAGATGTGTCCCCCTATGGGTGCTCTATTGTAGGTGCACTTGGGTCCCTGTGCGGCTGACCGAAGAACTTCAGTAGCAGTGTCCATTAGGCCTACACATGTGCTGTCTCTCCTCATGCTGTGCCACGAGGCTAGCTAGAGCATGTGGGCTAACCCCCCTTAGTTCCTTCTCTACCACAGAGTCATAGACAAGAAGTCAGAAGTAGAGGGCAGGAGGGTGGGTTGTGGAGCATCCACAGGGGGACACATCTTGAAGAGCCATCTTTACTACACAAGGTGAGTAAATTCTTCTTCAAGTAGTTTCCCTATGGGTGCGCTACCATAGGTGACTCCCGAGCAGTAACCCTTCTGGAGGGCAGGGACTTCAGAGTTGGGTCAGTTACAGATGACAGTAACATGGAGCTGAAGATGGCATCGGAGGCAGAATCCCCAGTGATCACACAGCATTCTGTGAAAGTGTGGACTGTCCCCGCTCTACAGATCTCTGAGATAGGGACATTCTTGACAAAGGCGACAGAAGAAGGGACCTTGTGGCATGTGTACGAATAGAGTCTGGAGGGGTGTAAAATATAAAGGGAGGGGTAAACACCTTTAAAATCACACCTGGCCAGAGGAAAAAACCCTTTCACCTGTAAAGGGTTAAGAAGCTAGGATAACCTCGCTGGCACCTGACCACAATGACCAATGAGGAGACAAGATACTTTCAAAGCTGGGGGCGGGGGGAGGGGGGGAAGGGTCTGTCTGTCTGGGTGATGCTTTTGATGGGGACAGAACAGGAATGGAGTCTTAGAACTTAGTAAGTAATCTAGCTAGATATGCGTTAGATTGTGATTTCTTTAAATGGCTGAAAAAATAAGCTGTGCTGAAAGGAATGGATATTCCTGTCTTTGTGTCTTTTTGTAACTTAAGGTTTTGCCTAGAGGGATTCTCTATGTTTTGAATCTAATTACCCTGTAAGGTACTTACCATCCTGATTTTACAGGGGTGATTCTTTTTACTTCTATTAAAATTCTTCTTTTCAGGATCTGAATGCTTTTTCATTGTTCTTATGTGGCATGTGTACAAATTGAGTCTGGAGGGGTCATGCTGAGGACTTGGTAACATTGTCTGATCCAATTCGGGACCCACTTGGAAAGGCTTTGGGGTGATATTGCGGAGCCCTTGGATCTTTCCATGATGGAGAGGAAAAGCCTAGGGGATTTCCTGAAGGCCTTTGTCCTGTCCAGGTACGTGGCCAGGGCTCTCCTGACATCCTGGGTATGTAATATAGCCTCCTTGTTGTCTTGGTGATGCTTGGAGTAGAAGATTGGAAGGGATGAATTTTGGATACAGCCTGAGCATAACCTAGTCTGGAAAAAATACACTGTAGGGGGGATACGGCGCTCTCTCTCCTGTTCTCCTGGCTGAGGTAATCGCTATCAGGAAGGCTGTTTTCACTGATAGGTGCACCAGCGAACAGGTGGCCATGGGTTCGAAGGTGGGCCTAGTCAGTCCTTTCAGTACCAGGTCTAGGTTTCATGTGGGGGTAGGAAGTCAAGATTGAGAAAAGGTTTACTATACCCTTGAGGAATCTTTTAGTAGTTGGGTGTGACAGCACTGAGTATCCTTCTGCAGGTTGGTGGAAAGTGGTTATAGCTGCTAGCTAGGTGAACCCTCAGAGAGCTTACAGATAGTCCAACTGTTTTAGGGTCAAAGAATCGTCTAGAATATGCAGAAGAGTAGCAGATGCTGGGGAGATTCATTGGGACATGCACCAAATCTGAAACCTGGACCATTTCTGCAGGTAAGCACATCGCGTTCAGGACTTCCTACTGTGTAGCAGTACGTCTTGTACCACCCCTGAACAGGAGCTTTCTAGGTGTTAGAACCAAGCAGGAGCCATGCCTTGAGGAGAATCCCTAAGTTGCGATGTAGGGTACATGCTCTGTTCTGGAAGAGGTGGTGTGGGATGGCCAGGAGAGGGATCGGAGGACATATCACAAGCTGTGCAAGGTAAGGGTACCAGTTCTGTCTCGGCCAAGTAGGAGCAATTAGAATGTCTTGAGCGCTATCCCTTTTCATTTTCAGCAGGATCTTCGACAGTAGGGGAAACAGAGGAAAGGCATAGAGAAGATCCTCGTCCCAAGGAGCATCACCCACGGAGTGTTGTTTCATCCCTGCTCTGGAGCAGCAGCATAGAAATTTCTTGTTTAGGTGAGTGGTGAAGAGATCTGTGACATTGTCCCCCATTGTCTGAATAGGTTGTGAAGCACTGTGGAGTGTATCTCAGACTCATGGTCATGTGGGAATTTGTGACTGAGACTGTTCGCTATCGAGTTTTGTGTGCCCGGGAGGTAAGCTGTGGACAGTGTAATGTTGTGGGAGATACCCCTTCACATCAATCTCCTCAAATTAAGAGCGGTCAGGAATGTCTGCGTCCATTTCCTCCCACTGATCACAGGATCACACACAAAGATCCTAACAGACAACATAGCCTGTATGTACTACATCAATCAGCAGGGAGGGCCAGATCGCCCTCCCTATGTGCAGAAATGATGAGGCTATGGAACTGGTGTATCTCCACGGGTGACCATTTGCCTTGTGTTATGAGGCTGTTTAGATGTGCACCCCACTCTATGAGTGATATGTTGGTGGTGAGGAGAAACGACAGATGTTTGTGAGAAGGGAACCCCTTTGCAAATGTTGGCTGGGTCCTTCCACAAGTCTAAGGAATTTCTGATCCTGGTGGGTGGTGACTGATTTGTCCAGCCCATCCTTGTTTGGTCTGTAAACTGAGCTGAACCACATTTCGATGCACGTTTGAAGTCTGGCACTTGGCATTACCATTGTGCCCATTGCCATATGCTCCAAGTGTTGGAAGCAGAGCCTGGCTGGTATTTGTGGTCTGTTTTGAACAGTGTCTATGAGTGTGACTAAGGATAGTGTACCGAAGCGAAGACTCACCGGCACAGCGCCTCCTGCTGGTTGTCTGGGAATTAGCTCTTTTCCAGTGTACAGAGCACCCTCTGCAGGCCGGTGTCTCGCCTACCACTGGCCTCATGTCCCTCTTGGACCGCAGGGCTCTTTACCTCAGGGTTCTGCCTCAGCAGTACCCCCTTACTCTGGGTCTCCCCTCCCAGGGAAAACCCCACCCTCTAAACCCACCTTACTTTAGTGGCTACTGCCAGTCATCAGCTAGCCCCCGCTCACTGGGGTAGACTGCAGTAAAGGCCACTCATCATTGGCAAGGGGTTAGGACTAGCTGCCTCTGCCTATTCCCAGGCTGTATCTCTGTAGCCCCAGTACCTCTGTAGGCCTTCAACAAGGCCTGCAGCCCAGGGATTTACCAGGCTGGAGCTCCCCAGCTTTCTTACCCTATTCCCCAGCTCTGCTCCAGTTCAGGTACCTTCCTCTCAGGCAGCTAATCCTTCTTCCTCCAGGGCTGGAAAGAGACTTCCCCAGCTCCTGGCTCCACAGCCCTTTTATCAGGGCCAGCTGGGCCCTGATTGGTATGGCCCCAGCTGTGGCTGCATCCCCAATCTGCCTAGCTTGGCTGCTTTTAAACCCTGTTCTCCAGAAGTGGGGCAGCTGCCTCACAATAGGAACATGTGATGAGGTAAGATGGCTTTGGCCTGTTACAAAATCAAGGTTGGCCCCTATGAATTCCAGGCATTGCACTGGAGTGAGGGTTGACTTCTGGGTGTTAATCTGTATACCCAGTTCTGTAAACATGTGAATTGTAGCTTCGGTGACTTGGTGAGCTTTTCAGAGATCAATCTCTGAGGAGGCAATCGTCCAGGTAAATGTAGATCATTATCCATTAAGAATGTAAATATTCTATGATTCTAAATGAGCGGCCACATGGAGAGAACCTTGGAAAATATGCCTGAAGGGGAGCACTGTGTATTGGTAGTGGTTGTGCCACAGAGTGAATCTGAGAAATAGTCTGTGAACAGGTCAGATTGAGATATGAAAATAAGCATCCTGGAGGTCGAGGGCCAAAAACTAATCTCCCTGTTCCAACGCTGGTCACCTTAGCAATGATCATTCCATTGTGAATTTTTGAGCCTTGACAAATTTGTTGAGAGGGCTGAGGTCTAGTATGTGTCTCCAACCTCCCTTCTTTTTGGATACTGGGAAATAACAGAACTCTTTACCTCTTAGATGTTGAGATACTAGTTTGATGACTCCTAACTGGAGTAGGTGATCTATCTCCTGTTGTAGTAAACTCTTGTGAGAAAGGTCCCTGAAGAGGGATGGGGAAGGGTGTCATGGAGGGGATAGAGAGGTAAAATGGATTGAGTACCCAGTTCAAATGATCTCTAGGACCCATCAATTCAATGTTATGCATTCCCAGGCACTGCAGATGGCTGCCAATCGGTGGCCAAATGAATGTGGAATGATGGGGATTTACCAGGCTGGTGAATCAGCTTAGCTATGTGAATTGGGGGGAATGGTATGAGGGACATCTTAATCTGGATAAAAATGATCATGTAAGGGGGACAGCCCCAAGAACCCCTAATTCACCCACCCTCCTTGCAGATGTTGTGAGAAGGGAGGAAGTTCTCACAGTTAAGTTGTGTAATTAACACGTAACCAACTGTTCAAAAAGGATGACCCACGAGGCCTGACAAAACTATGTTTTAAGCATAGGTAGGGGTCAGTTCCCTACTGGGTAGAAATACCAACAATATTCCCTTTAGATATCTGGTAGTGTTAGGATGGGGTGGAGGAAAGGAGAGAAACCATGAATGCTTTTATAGCTGCATGGTGAGCACAAATACAACAAAATGTACCACAAGAGAACTGACTGAGACATTCAAGTTCTTGGGAGAGTATATACTTCAGAATCAAAAGGAAATTTAGAGTCCAAAGGCATCAGGTGATGTTGTTTGCACCAGGCCATAAATCTTCTCATTTTGTAAGTCTTTTAGTGGAGACTCTTGTGTTATTAATACATTCTGTACTTCAGATGAACATTCCCTTTCTACTTCTGATATTCATCCAAAGGCCACGTAGTTAGAGAGTGTAGAGGTTGAGAGGGATAACAGGTCTGGATCTGGCAGAAGCAGTACTGATGGGCAATTCAGGACATAAAAGCAGAGAAAACCAAAAGGAGAGGATACTCACTCTGTGCAGAAACTAGATCTTTGAGACATGTGACCCTATGGGTCCTCCACTTAACACTTTTAAGTGTACAAAACATCTACCTCAAAAGATGTTGGCATGCGTAGGAGGAAACCTTTGTGAATGGGACTGTGCCAGGGAATGGGATGGTACCATTGTATCCCTAGAGCCAGGCACCGAAGTCAAAAGCAGACCTCCTGAGAGTAAGGGAAACTCAGGCTCCTTGAAAACCTGCAGGTCTCTTGGTATCATATAAGTAACCAGCACCAACATTAATGGAACCAAAAACCCAGGAGATATAGTCATAGGTAGAACAGAAGTACTCAGTACCCAAGTGCCTGGTATCTAGCTACTCAGGACAGAAATACTAGGTACCAAAGAAACATTCAGCACTGCAGACGTTGCCAGTACTGAGGAAGCAGCAGCTACCAGTACCAATACTTTAAATACCAGAGGCAACCAGACATTCATAGACTTGGCACCCAGAATGAATTTGGGCCCTCTCACGGTCAGTACTGAACAAACTGTACTGCACTCCCTAGAAACTCCATCACTCCAGAGTGGGCCACAGAATCTCTCTCAGTATGGGGTTGACTCAGGGAGTTAAGACTTCACTTTTGTGAGATTTCTGAGGTGATCTACCTTTAAGTTCCACACCTGATTGTGCAGACTTATCTCCAACAACCTTCCCTGACATATCTACAAGCACTCTTGCTGGGAGGCATCTTGAAACTGACTGAGGTGGAACTGGAGGATGTCTTTTTAAGTCACTGCTAACCATGGTCACGGGGAGAGGGGTCAGAGGGACTGGAATCAGAAGCTGGCCTCATGGAAATGTCCAAGAGGTACATTTTAAACATGCCTCCCTGGATTTTTTTGTCCTATATAGAAAAACTTACATATTCCAAACTTTGCTGAAATATGAGATTCCTTTAGGCACAATAGACAGAGTATCATCATTCTGGGGAAAAGCTCCATCTCAAAAGGTGCTGTATTTGAAGTTAGGGGATTTTGAACAGGACAATCCAAAAAAAAAAAATAATAAATGGAACCGCGGAAGAGTCCCTTCAAGAAAAAAAAAAAGGAAGGAACAAAGATGGAGGAATAGAGAAGAAATTCTTTCAAATGCCTATAAAAATCTACAAATACTAATAAAACGATTTGCTAAACAGCAAAACACTAATACTAAATGAGTACTGTATCTAACAACTATTTTCAGTTATTAAAAAAAGATGTAAGAAGGGCATGGACACTGTAGTCCTCTGTCTCAAGCTTAAGACAGTAGAGAGGAACTGGAATGGCGACTGATCTGACTCCACCCTTTATATTTTTGATACAGAGCAAAAGGGGGTTTAGGGCACACGCACAGATGGAATGGACACTGCTAGCTCCAATCAACAGCACATGCACATCTTGAGGGAAATACACATAGGGATAATCACTTGAAGAAAAACTTTCCATTAGTGTAGGTTTGTTTCTTTTAATTTAAAAATAGGAAAAAGGGGAAGCCTTTAGTTTTATAATTACATGCAAACAGCCAAATGGCACCTGTCAATGTCAGTAATAAACAGCACACTTCTAAAATTAGAAAGCACAAGTCAGCTAAGTTTCAGGCTAAATACATATATCTATACCTCTATGCAAATAACCTTACCAACACACAGTTTGAGAAATTCTTAAGGAAGTGCAAGATCCTCCCCTCACATGACCACTCTTTCTTCTCCTTATTGTCCCCAGAATGTGTGTTTTGCAAGTTAGGTTTGTTTTTCCAAGTAGAAAATTTTATGATTCGTAAACCCTAGAGAACTTGAAACTGAAAAAATCCCAAACAATTTAGCAGACAATTATGCTGAAAGGCTAATCAGAGAGTGGGAAGGTTCACCAGCAGCACATGCTCCTTTTTAACCACTTTTGAAAAGTTTACACTTTCCAAGAAGCCCAGAGGTTCACTGAGGTTGTCTTAAGTTTATACACTGTTAAAGTCTATTGCACAGAATGCAATTTTCAAAAATGTTAAAGCAAAATCTGTTTAATTAAAGCATAACTCACTGTAGATTGTCTATTCTATGACAAGCTTTAACTTTCAAATTCAGACATTTTTGTTTCAGTTCTGTTCAAAAAGAGTACAAGTGGATTTTTTTTAAATGAAAAAGTTACTGCTTTTTGCACTCCATCATTTTGTTGAAAAATGGCTCAAAGGATTCACCAAAATTTTCAAAAAAAAACCACCCAACATCTGTATAAAGATCAAGCATGAAACAACAGTCCCAAGAGTGAATATTTCAACAAGTTATAGATGTGCAAAAGCAGGGTGTTACAAAGGAAAGTGTTTGTAAACATAATCACACAATACCATTAATAGAAGTAAAAAATTGAAGACAAAAACGGATGCAAAACAAAGTTTATGTAAAAAAATAATGCACTGCATGCTGCAAGTCACTCAACTTTACAATTGCATTCACTGTCATAGATTTTAAATCTAGAAAGTTTTTAAGGAAATAAACATCTTTCACTTCATAAGTATGGAAACAGTAAGTATGAACTAGTTTCAAAAGTAAAGTAAATTTTCTATGGTGTCTTGGTGTGCAAAATATAAGTAAATACCCAAACATTAAGAGAATTATTTGATTTCCACATTATTCTAAAAATAAGACTATACGGTGTGGTGACCATCTGGTGACTTCCAATAGATGGCTGAGTAGAATTAACAGGATTTATCTGGCTCACTAATACTTTTTATTTGATATGCAACATGTGTATGTACAAAAAATCACTGAGTGAAGTCGGGGCAGACTACCTTCTGGCATCTGAATTTATGTACGATAACTATAATCAAAACCCATAAACAGTTTCCTGTATTATCCCTATTAAAAACAGCTCCAGATATGTCTAATAAGACTAGTGGTTGTGCATTGCTCTACATGCAAGAGATTCTGGCTTCTACTTCCCATCCAGTCTCTTGCTCCCTGAGCCAGCAGGGGCTGGGAGTGCAACAGAAGCACTGCTCCCAATAGAGGGTGTGCTTTTGTACTGTTAAGCAACTCCTTAGATCCAGCTGGGTCTGACAGACATAAGACCCAGACATCCTCAGACAGAAAGATGGCCATTATATGGTGCCTCATGGAAGGTGGGGATGACTAGAAAGTGACAGGATCTTTTAGGCTCAGATTACAAAGGAACTCCCAGAAAAAAACACCATATAATTACTTCATTCCAGTTAGAACTATTATCTAAATCGGTGACTCAAACTTTTGTACTGGTGAC